>NC_140570.1:32112970-32857970 GCF_057381845.1 Rhamphochromis longiceps
ACCCCAGAAAGGGCATGTGACATTATTGTGGCATGTGTGATTCTTCACAACATTGCCACAATTAGAGGAGAACACTGTCCTTCTGAACCAGACATCAGCAGTGATCCAAACCATGAACATCCTGACCCTCCCACGGACATACAAGATGGAAGAGCAGTCAGAGACACCATATGTCACAATCATTTCCTTTGACCCATCACCTCAACATGTTGAAAGACGAAAAAACAGATTTTTTGTTCAACTGTGTTTCCTGTACACAAAGTATTAAAAGATGTAAACCTCATAAAGTGTCTCTGTTGCTTCCTCCTCTGTAACAGCTGTCAATGTTTCTTCATTATTTTCCTGTAGTAAAGAAATAAACAACATTGCTGTTCTACTGTAAACTCATATAATCTGTGGAGTATTAAGAGTACTCACAACTGCATGTTGGTCTGGCTCAACAGGAGGCTGCACCAGATGCAGTACACCATCAACTGATAGAATATGAGGTTTATACAGGTCACTTATAACTTACAAGGGACCAAATGGCAATTAACAAACATATACCAATCACCTTACACTTCATTGTCATTATGCTCTCAAAGACAACCAAGACTGAGGGAAGGCAAAATCAGTAGGAAAATAACTTCACTACAAAAAAATTCATTATGGTAAAGAGTTTATCAAATGAATGAGTAGCACTGCAAAGGTGACTGTGAAGAAAGGATGTATGCACATCATGTATTATTTTGAATTTACCTCTTATGTAGGCACTTGTGTCTTGCGGGGTTATTGACTCAGAGGATGTCCCCGCAGAGATGCCTTCAGCCACAGGGCGCCCACTGTTTTGGCTGAGGGCCAACTGCTCAGCCTCTGTGAGTGGTGGTGGTGGAGGACCCCCACCTGTTTTTCAGGCCTCCGCTTTTTTTCTGTTGACTACAACGGGGTCACATTTGAGCATACAGAGTAAGCAAATATGTACTTGTAATGTGCTCAGATAATTTCAATAAGTGCTTAAAGAAAGGAAATTAATGTAGCCTCTAACTGCAATTGATTTACATCGGACAAACAGACCAAGCACTATGGCTCATAATACAATTACACCTCACCTGTTTGGACTATATTTTTATATTTCATTTTTACTTGCTGCCAGGGACGTTTGGGGCTTGTTGGGTTGCACCTGCGCTCACATCACATCACAAAATAAAATGTATAACATATAAAATAAAATAACATATAATAAAATAACGTGTTAAATGGGTGGAAATCCCTAGATCAATGTTTAAATTAACACTTACGCATTGACTCTGTCGGCTATGTTTTGCCATGCATGCTCCCTTTTTTTTGCAGCTGAGGCTGTGTTACTTTTTTCCTGCAAAATTTGCATGTTATCGGCATATGCTGCCATCAGAATTTCGGCGTCAAGCGCTGTAAAATACATTGACCGCGCCTTCTTTCCCTCCGTCTCCATGGTGACTCACTTAATCTGTGCTTCACTAATCAGGGCTTTATGTATCCTCGTGCGCGTGCTTAACTTGGGGTTAAAGCAACTCCGCGTTGATTGAACTACTTGTTATCAGCCTTTCTGAAACCGAATATTCCGAGTTGGACAGTTCGGGGTTACTCAACCCTGAGTATCGTTTTTCACTCTGAGTTTTCTAAACCGGCTTCCTGAAATAGGGCCCTGGTGTAGGTGTCCTGAAGCGGGGGGAGAGCAATCCTGCAGCAGCGTTCTGCTGTACGGATCACTCTCTGGAGAGCTTTTTGGTCCTTCACACAGCTGTTCCCAAACCACGATATCATGTTCTGTGTGAGGATGCTCTCCACAGCGCCTGTATAGAAAATCCCGAGGATCTTTGGAGAGACCCTGAACTTCCTCAGTTGTCGTAGGTGATACAGGCGCTGCCTAGCCTTTTTGGTCTGGACCTGAATGTGGGCAGCCCATGTCAGGTCTGAGGAGATGTGGACACAAAGATACTTGAAGGACTGCACCCTCTCCACTGGAGCTCCATTGATGATAATGGGCTTGTAGTCTCTGTGCTGACCCCTTCTGAAGTCCACCACCAGCTCCTTGGTCTTGCTGACGTTCAGCTGGAGGTGGTTGTCCTGGCACCACGATGCCAGATTCTTCACTTCATCCATGTAGGCCATCTCATTGTTGTTGGAGATGGCACCCAACACCACTGTGTCGTCAGCAAACTTCACAATGGTGTTGGAGCCATGGGTGGCCACACAGTCTGAAGTGTAGAGGGAGTAGAGCAGTGGCGAGAGGACACATCCCTGAGGTGCTCCTGTGTTGATGGTGATGCTGTTGGAGAAGCACCTGCCCACCCTCACCACCTGAGTTCTGCCAGTGAGGAAGTCCAACACCCATGCACACAAACGGCTGTTAAGTCCCAGATCCCTCAGCTTTGTGAACAGTCTGCAGGGCACTATTGTGTTAAACGCTGAACTGTAATCAACAAACAGCATTCGCACATAGTTACCCTGTTTCTTGTCCACATGGCTGAGAGTGGTGTGTAGGACGTGGGCGATGGCATCCTCTGTGGATCTGTTGGATCTGTAGGCGAACTGCAGCGGATCTGTGGTGTCTGGGATGGAGGAGGAGATGATGTTCTTCAGCAGCCTCTCAAACACCTTCATTACTACCGAGGTCAGTGCAACTGGCCGGTAATCGTTCAGGGATGAGGGTTTGCTGTTCTTGGGCACAGGGATGATGGTGGATCTTTTGAAGCATGTGGGGACCACAGACTTCGCCAGGGACTCGTTGAAGATGTAAGTGAACACACCTGCTAGCTGGTCAGCAAAGCAGCGCAGCAGACGGCCGGTGATGCCGTCTGGCCCCACCGCTTTCCTTGTGTTCACTCTCCTCAGTGCCGCTCGGACGTCATGCTCCGCGATGCTGGTCACCGGTCTCTCGCTGATGACGTCACTGTCCTCGGTAGTCAGGCGGTAGATAGCATTAGCCGCCTGGCCAACCTCGAAACGGGCGTAGAATAGGGCTGCTCGATTATGGCAAAAATGACAATCACGATTATTTTCACTGAAATTGAGATCACGATTATTTGACGATATTTATTTAACCCTTTAAGACCTACTATAGAACCAAGTCCACCAGAGCTTATATTTTTTTTTTTTTACATGCTGTAGTGCCATTTGTGGGAGCATTTCAAGTTGCTATACATCAATACAACTGTTATAGCCCATATTTTAATAATATGTATGCATTAAGTGCATAGTAATTACATAAATTGCAAAAAAGTGCAATGAACTACAAAAAAAATTGAAAATCGCTTTTGTTTTGTTTACATATATTTCTACTTGGAGAAGTTTAAGAGGTTTATCCCTCAAAACTTTAAATACAATAAAGTTGCAAAAAATAGTTTCCCACCACAGGAAATTTATTTTGGAGATACAGCAATTTTTATATACTGCAGGAAAAACAAAAAACAATCCTATGATGCAAATTTGCAAAGAAAACAGCATGTGCATCATTTCACTGTGGGAAGTGTTACGAACAGCAAAGCGTGTTTCTGGAATATTATGTTTTTGTTGCTGCAAGCGCTTTTTATGCAGTTTTTGCAAAGCTATATGTGGAACGAAACCGTGACCGAGGACAAGCTGATGGCATCAGATGTAAGTACAACTCCTCCGGTTTCATATGCAAAACAAATTATTGCGCTAGCTTACACGGTTCAGGTTCTACAGGGATTTAAAAATAGTTACGCAAAATGGAGCGTGCTGCTCTGACCGGCTTTAAAGGGTTAACAATGACTTTAAAAAAATAATATAAAATAGTGTGCAACACCACTGAAGTTTTTTTTTTTTTTTAACTCTTTTCAACCAACGGCAGTCACTCTCCAAATAACTTCTGCTTAGCTTTCCGAGCTTCCCTCGGGTCCTCTTAATCAGCGGTCTCCACCCTTTTTTGCGCCACGGACTGGTTTAAGCCCGACAATATTTTCACGGACCGGCCTTTAAGGTGTCGCGGATAAATGAGGGAGGGGCTAATAATCGGCTCAGTCATTTTTAATGATCGTTGAAAGCCCAGATCGTAATCGTGATTAAAATTCGATTAATTGAGCAGCCCTAGCGTAGAACTGATTCAGCTCGTTGGTGAATGCAGAGTCAGCGTTGATCAGCGCAGTGTCCCTGGCTTTGTAGTCCGTAATGGTGCGTAGTACGTGCCACATACTCCGTGTGTCGCCCTGGTGGAAGTGGGACTCCACACGTTCCCGGTACCGGCGTTTGGCATCTCTCACCGCGCTGTTCTTTCTTTGTAATTGTTTATGTTTAAGTTGTTTGTTGCTGGTTTTTAGTTTATTTGTCTAACAACAAATTTAACAAATTTAATATTTGTTAAATATGTCTTTACAGAATGCTTCAATCAAACTAACTTATTTCATTATAGGTGGGTTTGACACAGTCAAAAGGCCTGTAGCAGTTGGTGTGGTTATGCTGATAACTTATTTACTAGCTGTTACTGGCAGTTTGGTCAATATCATCTTCATTGTTTCTGACAAGCAGTTACATAAACCAATGTATCTTCTGTTTTGCAATCTTGCTGTTGTTGACATACTGTATACCGCTAGTGCCACTCCAACAATGATCGGGGTTCTTCTTGCTGGTGTTAATACCATATCATATGTGGAGTGTTTAATTCAAATGTGTGTTTTCCAGCTGGGAGCAACAATGGAGATGTTTTCTTTAACAATTATGGAATTTGATCGATGAATAGGTATAATTTATCCTCTTCGGTACCATAGTTATTTAACAAATACACGTATAATGGTACTTACATACATTCTGTGGATTGTTGCCTCTAATTTAGTGGCTGTTTCACCTGCAACAGTTGTCCTTCTCCCTCATTCCACCTTGAGGCTTAGGTACACTTTCTGTGACTATGCTGCTGTATTACGAACCACTTGTGTTGACCCAGAGAAATATTTCAGTCAAGGTGTCATTGTATCATTTATTCTGTTATTTTTCACATTCACTTTCATTTGTCTTTCATATTGTGTGATCTTGTTTTTTGTGAAATTATCATCAAATAATGACAGAATGAAATTGGGAGGCACTCTTGTGAGTCACCTGATTTGTGTAGTATGTTTATTGTCATGGTCCTGGGTTGCTGACCCAGTGCTTTAAGTTTATCATTATCATTTTTCTAGTTTATTCTGATTTTGTATTTGTTCTTAGGGTTTGAGTTGTGTGTTTCTATCATCCCTACCTGTGCCTCTCCTCTGTGTTCTGTTCGTGTCCCCAGTTGGTAGTGTAAAAGAGTCTGTGAGTTTCCTGTTTTACTTTGTAGGTTTGTGTCTCGTTATGTCCATTAGTTCAGCGGTCTCCAACCTTTTTTGCGCCACGGACCGGTTTATGCCCGACAATATTTTCACGGACCGGCCTTTAATGTGTCGCGGATAAATACAACAAAATAAAACTAGTACTGGTACCGAAAAAAAGAGGAAAAGTCGGGAGAAAGCTCCAGAGTCCAATTTGGGATTACTTTGAATATGACTGTGTTTTGGATCAAGCAAGTGTCTTGTAGTGGAAAGAGACAAATTATGAGGGACATTTCTAAAGGGAAAAAAATCCCACAAACCTTAAAGTGCACTTGAAAAGCTAACACAAGAAGGCTAACCTAGCTTACCTTGAGAAGGTAAGGGAGCACACTCAACCCTCATCCCCAGAAAACAGAAGCTAACCCCAGGCAAGGCAGCGTGATGCATCCCGAGACAACAGGACGGGGACATCTAAATAACTGTGTGAGTCAATTGCCTTCAAAAAGTTTATCAATTCACTTGAACCAAAATTACGAACACCCGGTGCTGCAAGAATTAATAGTCTCATTGGGGCCAAGATATACATTTTATAGTTGCCTGGTATCAATGGTTGTTCATCTGCCTTTATTTATTTATTTATTTATTTAAAGAACCCATAGGTGGGAATGTGAGTTGTCTGTCTCTGCATGTTAGCCCTGCGACAGACAGGCGACCTGTCCAGGGTGCAGGGTATGGTAGCTGGAATAGCAACATACCCAAGGATAAGCAGAAGAGCATGACTGATATGATGAAACTGGGATTTTGTTACACTTAATTATTGCAAACACAACTAAAACTATAACTGAAACTAATCAAAACTAAACTGAAACTAAGGATTTTCAAAAAAATAAAAACTAAACTAAACTAGCAAACAATTGGTAAAAACTAATTAAAACTGATATAAAATTGAAAATCTGAAGTCAAAACTAAATAAAAATAAAAACTAATGAAAATTGCAAAACTATTAAAACCCTGGAAGGAGGTGAATGTGCCAAAATACTTGATGTCAACTTTTTTTTTTTTTTTTTTTTTTTACAGAAAATAACTTTTAAAAAGCAAATATCATGATTTATCTGAGGGGATGGCATTAAAACAACTTTATTAGGACATACGTTAATTAAACAAGGCAAGAGCAAAAGAGCAAGTAAGAGAACATTGTAATAAGCAGAGATGGGCAGTTACTGTAATCTGATTACTTTTTTCAAGTAACGAGTAAAGTAAGGATTACTACTGCAAAAACGGTAATTACATTACCGTTACGTTCCCGTAGGAACGCTGCGTTACTGCGTTACTAAAACCGTGATTTTTTGCAAGAATGTCTCATGACAGTGACGTAAGCGAGTGCGCCGTTAGAGACAACAGCTGTGTGCAGATCAACAATGGGAGAGAGTATGAGCGTGCAGCGTTGAAAGCGTGGAAGTACTGACCTTACTTTGAGTTTGATTCCATAAAAAGTGACAAAAACATTAGCGTCCATCGTGCGTGGGAAGAAAACGTCTTTTTACAGCGAAAAACCCCCCCTAAACTTCCGAGCAAGCACCGAGTAGCTACGACGTAATGGGAAATTCACAGAGAAACTCGCGGATTCTTCAACTGACCACGGCACACCTGCACCAGGGTAACCCTCCGCCTACCGCAGTCCTGCTTTACAGGTGAAAATAGAGCAACAGGACCGCTGAGTCTTTGACTTTATTTATTTTCTGCTGTGTTTTACTTGCATCTATTTGAAAGAGTGAGTGTAAACACAAAAAATATTTTATTTTATGTGCTGGAATGTGTAGAAAATAGGTTTAAATGTTAAAGTAATTTATTCAAGTCAGAGAATGTTGCATATAATTAAATTTTTGCTTGATGCATAAAGTTAAAAGATTAAAACTGATAAAACAAGTTAAAAAAAGAGACTTTTCCATTTGATTACATTTTGTATGATGGATTATGTAGAAAAAGTAGAATTGGGCTGAAAGAGCTATCTCTTTATCACCTCTTCAGGTTGTAAATCGTGTTTTTAAAAAGTAACTAAGTAATTAATTACTTTTGAGTATAAGTAATCAGTAAAGTAACGGGATTACTTTTTGGGGGAAGTAATCAGTAATTAGTTACTGATTACTTTTTTCAAGTAACTTGACCAACACTAACAAAAAACATTTAAGGAAATAAAAATCAACTGAAAAACAATTTAAAATGGAGTTCTAACCAGATACTGAACAGGAAAGAAAAGATAAGTTAAAAATAATACAGTATTGATCAGAAATGAATGTCTTCGGAACAAATACAGTCAATATTTACACCAAAATAAAAACAAGGTCCATTGTGTGTCCTATCATAAATGTGGGGCCTGATGCATATTCTGCATCATGAAAAAAATCCATGACGCTGATATAATTTATGGTAGTGAGACCAGAGTAATCATCGACATGTATCGTTGAAATCCTCCACTACAACCAATCTCAACAATTTTATAGTAGATGAGGAATAGAAATTATTTAAGAAGAAAGTAAGAAAGAAAGTAAGGAGTCTTGTGGAAAACCGGTTCGCAGTTGCTCACTTCCTAGGAACTGTTAGTCTGCTCACCTATTGATTCCACTTACTGGTTCCACTTGTAATTGTGCTATAATTAGCTGATTTCAGTTTGTGTGCCAGAGGAGGAAAATAGTAGCACAATCTACAGCATAGATATGAACTTTACTTTTATATTTTAGAGCCAAACCTAAAAGTTATTTTGGTAGTCTCATCCCACAGCAAATTAAAATGATGACCCAGGAAACATATGAATTTGAAAATAATCACCTATATTTTTAATATTACTCAAGAGGATGATCAGAATAAAAATGAAATAAATAAAAATATTAGGTAATACAAATGGTAGTAGTAATCAAACAAATATATCACGTTCAAATAAAAACTAAAATGGCTTCTGTCCATAAATTTAAATAAAACTTCAAATTAAATAAAAAGCATTTTATTTTCCAGTCCAAAATAGCAAGTTTCCAAAATTTACAGATGGTTCAGTTCTTGACTTCTCAACTGCAGTGGACATGCTTTGGAATGAGGCTTGCTCTCTGCCAACTTTTAAACTTTCAAAAGGGGACATTCTGGTGTGCCAGAAACACAATGCAAAGCCAGCTGGGCATAGGGTAAACATGCATTGTATGTTCATATTCTTATAATAAAAATGAAGTAATGTGTTGGGTAGCACTTTTTATTACAGCTCGGTAACAAGGAAGAAACAAGAATGTAATAATATGGTAATTTCAAAGTTATTACCATTCAACTGCCCATGGTAGATTCTGCATAATAAGCAGGAAACAGAGGTGCGAAATGCAAAACTGGCTGTTTCTATTTAAAACATATAGACACCTATTAAAGCTAACTTTAATAAAATGTGTTTATTACCTGGCAATATCTCTGGTAGTTTCTGTGTAATAAGCAGGTAAGAGAGCTGTAAAACGAAAAACTGCCTGTTTGTATTTAATAATATATTAATAACCATGTAATAACCTTTAAAACAAACTTTAAGAATAGTAATGTCTACCAGGAAACACCTGTGGCAGTTTCTGTGTAATAAGGAGCAATTTAATACAATTAAATGCTTGTGGTGTGAGCAGTCAGGGTGTGCAGTTAGGGGAGCAGTGAGCTCCACATGGAACAAAAAGAGCTCTAGGACTCTGATCCAGGAGCCTGGCTTAAATGCCCTTGTTATTCCCCTCATATTGGCCCCGTTGTCATCAGACTGACCTCAGCAGTCCTCAAAGGGAATTTTCAGCTCTTCCAGCCTGTTTAAAATCATGGATGTGAGATGTTTCCCATGGATTTTTCAGCATCCACAAGCTGACTGACACAGAAAATCAGAAAAATGTAGAATGTGCACTGCACATGTATGGGTGGCACTGCAGAGTTATATTCTCTTGTTAGAGCTCTACTGTTTAACGCTGAGTCAGATGTACGGTTGTAAGGCACAAAGACTACGACAGATGTGGCTGTATACCTGGTGATGACAAAAAGTGGAAATAAGGTCTCTGTTAAGTTGGGGTTTCCAATTCCATTGTTAACTTTTTTCATTTGTCTGCTTTTTGTCAGCTTGTTCCATTAGGAGTTGCCACAGCAGATAATCTGCCTCCATCCCATCCTATTCCTAGTATCTAGTCGACAAAGAGCCAGCCAGGGCAGTTCACCCTTCTGCTTAAGTGATACTTACACAGTGACTGAGCTATTTACAAAAGAATATTTACAAAATCCAGGTTTCTCTCGAGAAAACATGCAGAGATTGAAAGTTTGGAGGCCAAGCACAGGACTTGCTGTTGTCAGCGGAACACCTGCTGGAGAAACATTTTTGAAATGTCCAGATAACAAGGACTGACACATTGAAACCAGCCCAAAATGGTTTAATCATTAGAAGAGGGACCTGCAGTGACTCTCAGGTCTCTTGCAGTAGAATGTGAGACCCATTCTTGGTGGGTGTCCTTTGTCATCGATTCTGTTCACAATTTTTATGGACAC
This sequence comes from Rhamphochromis longiceps, assembly GCF_057381845.1. NCBI lineage: Eukaryota > Metazoa > Chordata > Actinopteri > Cichliformes > Cichlidae > Rhamphochromis > Rhamphochromis longiceps. The sequence continues at coordinate 32,122,768 of NC_140570.1, forward strand.
AATTTATAGGCACAATCAAAAAGCAGAGAGAGTCTGTGTCTTGATGGCTTCAGGATCTGCTTCAAGACAAGATGAGAATTCAAGAATTTAAGATCCACATGCAAAGTCCAGATTTGTATAGATTTGTGGCTCTTGCTTTTTTTTTTCTCTGTTGAACTTAAGGGAACTCCATACCAAGATGTAGTGGTGTAGTATAAATGTCATGCTTTCCTTTTTGTTTCATGTAAAGCGTCTAGATAAAGGTTAATGAAAGTCTGTGAGTGGTGAGATTGACTTAAATGAAAATCGGCAGTGCGCCTTTTAATCCTGTGTGCCTTATGTATGAATTCTGGTTGTGCTTACTGATCGTGAACTGATTTTATGTGCTACACGGTGCTCAGCAATCTGTCAAAAAATGTTTTAGTTTGACTTTGGTAAGCTATGAAGCCGCACCGCTTGATGGATTGTCGGAGCATTACAAATACCGTAGTCTGGAGCCTCGCGGAGTGATACGTACTGTGCTTCAACGTAATATTACCGTATTGTGTGTGTGTATAAGGACCATAAATGGCATCTGTTAAGAGACGTGGTTACAAAGAGGATTTCAAACTCAAAGCTGTCAGTCACGCAGTAGAAATTGGGAATAGAGCAGCTGTGAAATCTTTGTCTTTGTTATTATGCTCAGCATCTGTTAGTTTACATTTTGACTGCACAATTGTGAGCTTTTTGTTATGCACAAAAACAAAATTGTTTTCTTTTAATAATAATGGATTGGATTTATATAGCGCTTTTCAAGGCACCCAAAGCGCTTTACAATACCACTATTCATTCACTCTCACATTCATACACTGGTGGAGGCAGCTACAGTTGTAGCCACAGCTGCCCTGGGGCAGACTGACAGAAGCGAGGCTGCCATATCGCGCCATCGGCCCCTCTGGCCAACACCAGTAGGCAAGTAGGGTAAAATGTCTTGCCCAAGGACACAACAACCAGGACAGAGAGCCCAGGGATCGAACCAGCGACCTTCCGGTTACAGATGCGATTCCCAACCCTCTGAGCCACGGTCGCCCAATTTATGGAGCATTATTATTTAATAAATGCTGATAATTTATTTTTGAGTAATTTCTTCATGTACATATACGCTGTATGTTAATAAAAGTGCCTGTGTGACATCTGGGCCACAGCTTTGACTAAGAACTCTCCTTTTGTTCTTACCATATGGCTTTTAAAAAAAAAAAATCTAGATATATATCGTATATCGCCATCCAGCTAAAAAATATCGAGATATGAATTTTGGGTCATATCGCCCAGCCCTATGTAGAATGCATGTTGTTTAAGGCAGCTAAGATATTGAAAATATCTACACTGACACTCAAAGTGATGTAGTTACCTGAAGTGGTTTCACTTCATAGGTGGGCCTTGTCAGGGTTCCTTTGTGGAATTTCTTGCCTTCTCAATGGGGTTAGGAACATCAGTTGTGTTGTGTAGAAGTCAGGTTGGTACACAGTACTCTTGCCATAAAATTAATTCTAAGTAAAGAGAAACGACAGTCCATCATTACTTTAAGAACAGAAGGTCGGTGTACCCATAGATGTTTGTGTATAACTAGGGATGTATGCTGTGTGCGTCGCTTAGACAGGTGGAGAGAATACGTCACTTGTTCATAAATAAAGAGCAGGAGAGAGAGAGAAAATGTGTGGCGAGATGCTCCCTGAGTCTGACTTTGTGTATGCATATTTACTAATATGAGTAGGCTTGGCTTAAGTGTGTGTGTGTCCTAAACGCCTGTGTGCGCTGTCTGACTGAAGTAAATGTGCTGCCGTTGAGCGCATGGTGCGGCGTATGTGTCGAAATAAAGGATGTTTGTGGATGAGTGTCGAAGCAGGTGATCGAGGCAGTGAAAAGAGTAAAGAAAGAAACCAAGGACAGGGGTGAGCAGCATAAAACCAAGAGGGGGAAAAGAGAGGAAAAAAAAACGAGAAGAAATAAAACAAAAACAAAACGTAAACATTCCAATGACGGTGTTAATTCTGCTATGAAATCACACTTTAAGATGCGATTTGATACTGGTAAGTTAAACAGATGTTAATGCAAGTTAGTGTGAGTGGATAGGGAAAGGGTGTAGCTGATTCTTATCTGGTGTGAGGTTAATACAGCCACGGAGTGATGTTGGGGTCGCGGTGGAGCTGTCCGTCCACGTACAGCCGGTCCACAGCGATGACAGCGCGGGAGCCCTTCTGGATGTAGCCGCGTCGGATTGGGAAGAGGACCCTGCGTCGTTCCAAGATCTCTTTGGGGAACTGGTCGTTCACGCTGAAGTCCGTTCCTTTTAATTCCCTGCCGCGGCTTTTCACATGTTGCTTTTGTTTGAAGTGGCCAAATTTGGCCACGATAGGACGTGGTCTCCCGGCCGTAGCCCGAATGGGGCCGAGGCGATGTACCCGATCGAAGACGATGTTCTTCACAGTGTCCTCTGGCAGCTTCAGGTGGGTTTTGATGAAGCTTTTTACCGTGGTCTCCGCGTCCTCTCCAGCGGCTTCTGGAATACCAGAAAATATCAGATTATCACGCATGCTACGAGCTTGTAGATCGATAACTGTTTCTTTTATTTTTTTATTTTCTCTATTGAGCTGGGTAACATTTTCTGTGAGACATTTCACCGACTCCCTTAGCGTGGCATTTTCAGCAGCAAGCGTTTCCACCTGCTGCTGGCTGTACTCCAGGGATTCTCGCAAGCATTTAAATTCTCGGTGAAGAATCTCCACCAAGGACAGCCTTGCGTCGAAACTGGACAATCGCTTGTCGATTGACTCCAGTATGTCAGCAATATCTTTGCCGGCTGGCGATGTTGAGCCGGGGGAATCTGCCGGGCGTTGTCTTTTCGACGACGGCGTCTCAGGTTTGGCCGGGGAAGCTGCACACTGGGTCTTCTTCATCACGAGATCCTAAAAGCACTGATCAATATAATCTTGGAGAGTCTCTAAACTCTCCTCGTTGTTCTCCAGGGTGTTGGAGATTATTTAGACAAATAGTGTTAGTTATAGGACAATTGATAAGTCTATTTGGTAATACTGAAGCTTAAATGAATTTGTTCAAATCTAAACTACCATTTGCTTTAATTTTCCGCCAAAATCTCCGGCGTCTGACGTCAGTTACAACACGAGTCGCTTACCTTGTCCGTCACTTACCTCTCCATCTATGGGTACACTGAGGTTCATTACATGGAATATAAATGGAGCTGGCTCCAGAGAAAAGAGGTTAAAAATATTTAACCAACTCAAAAAACTACAGGCAGATGTTGTCCTATTACAAGAGACCCACAGACCTCTTAGAGGTTCGAATGAACTTAAAACACCTGAGTTTCCCAATGTGTTCTCAGCTTGTTATAATTCTAGACAAAGGGGAGTAGCAATTTTAATACATAAAAATATTAATTTCATGGTACTCGATACAGTTATAGATCCAGAGGGCAGATTCTTAATCATTAAACTATCTATACTTGATAAAAAGCTATGTATTGCAAGTGTATATGGTCCAAATGTTGATGATCCCTCATTCTTTCATGGTTTTTTCAGTGCACTCTCTGAACACTTAGATGGCACACTTGTTCTTGGAGGCGACCTCAACCTTGGACTAAATGAAGACATGGATAGGCTCGATACAGCGGGAACTCAGCGTAATTGGCAGTCCACAAATATAATCAAACAGTATATGAGTGACTTTGGTCTTTGCGATGCATGGCGCTCCCTTCACCCCACCAGTAAGGAATATACCCTAATCCAGACGAGAGTAGGAGTGATGCATCACTCCTACTCTCGTCTGGATTATTTTTTGGTCAGCAGCTCACTGCTGAACGACATTTCAGACACTGAGATTCACCCTATAGCTGTCAGCGATCATGGTCCTGTATCTTTAACACTAATGCACAAGAATAATACTACGCCAAGAAAAAACTGGAGATTTAATATATCACTACTTAAAGATGAAGACTTTATTAAATATTTTAAAAAAGAGTGGACTTCATATTTGGACTATAATGACACTCCCGAAACATCAGCTTCTGTTCTATGGGAAGCAGGGAAAGCTGTGATGAGAGGTAAAATAATTTCTTTCTCATCACATAAAAAGAAAAAAGAAAACAAAAATATTCAGGAATTAGAAAAAAACATCAAATCACTAGAAGAAGCCTACGCGTCCCACCAAGATCAGGAAACATTGAACAAAATACGCAAAACAAAACTAGAATTAAATGAGATAATTGATAATTAAACAAAATTCTTAGTACAAAGACTACGCCTACAAAATTATGAACATGGTAATAAATCCGGTCAATTTCTAGCAAACCAGCTAAAAATAAATAAAGAAAAAACAACTATATGTGCTGTTCAAGATTCATCTGGGAACACAATATATGAACCGATAAAAATAAACAACATTTTCAGGGATTTCTATAAAACGTTGTATTCACCACAAATAAACCCATCTAAAAAAGAAATTGATCAGTTTTTTTACAACATAACTCTTCCAAAATTATTGGACACTCAAGCAATGGCACTGGATTCACCACTGACACCAGGTGAACTCCAGGAAGCCCTGATATGTATGCCCAATAATAAGGCTCCAGGTCCAGACGGCTTTCCTGCAGAATTCTACAAAGAATTCTGGTCGATTCTAGCACCAGTTTTCTACAGAACGTTGTTGGAAATTAAAGAAAAGGGCAGACTTCCATCAAATATGAATTCTGAAAACATTAATCTCCTGCTAAAACCAGGCAAAGACCCTGTATATCCCTCAAGCTATCGTCCAATATCCCTTATAAATGTAGACCTTAAAATAATCTGCAAAGCTCTCTCAAAGAGACTGGAGAAAATAACCCCCCTCTTAATTCATCCTGACCAAACTGGTTTCATAAAAGGTAGGCACTCATCAACAAATACACGTAGATTACTTAATTTGATAGACTACTCATACAGTAAAAACCTAGAAACTACAATATTCTCTTTAGACGCAGAAAAAGCATTTGACAGAGTTAACTGGAAATTTCTATTTGCAACTTTACACAAATTTGGTTTTGGATCCTCTTTCATAAACTGGTTAAAAATATTATATAATTCCCCAACAGCTTGTGTTAGAACAAATGACCAGACATCCTCCAGCTTCTGTCTCTTGAGGGGCACCAGGCAGGGATGCCCACTCCCCCCTTCACTGTTTGCAATTTTTATTGAACCACTAGCAGCAGCAATTAGACAGAATTCAGTAATTAAGGGCATAAAATGCAAGAACGTGGAACATAAAATCAGCCTTTATGCGGATGATGTGTTACTCTTTCTCCAAAATTCACAAACCAATATCTCTGGGGTGATTGAATTGATAAACTCTTTTGCAAGAATATCAGATTACTCAATTAACTGGTCAAAATCTAAAGTCCTACCGATTAATTGCTCCCTCCATAATTCCTCTTCTACACCACTGCAATCGGGAAATATAAAATATTTAGGTATTAATGTTTCTCCCAAGCTTGCAGATCTAACTAAATTAAACCATATCCCAATTTTAAAGAAGGTAGAAGATGATCTGGCTAGATGGAAATGTCTACCCATATCACTCATGGGAATGGTTGCCGCTATAAAAATGATGGTCTTACCAAAAATAAATTATTTATTCTCAATGATCCCAACTAAACCGCCACAAGATTGGTTCAGATCTCTAGATTCATGTATGTCCAAATTCCTTTGGAAAAATAAACCCCCACGTATAAACTTAAAAACACTACAAAAGACCAAGGATAAAGGAGGACTAGAACTGCCTAACTTTCAGCACTACTTCTTAGCCAACAGGCTTCAGTTTATCTCAGGATGGCTAAAACATACCCTCTTAGATGAACCTTGGCTAGATGTAGAACAAGCACTTTGCAATAATCTAGAGATCTCAGACCTACCATTTATCAGCTCAAACATCCAACGACATGAATGCTTTAAAAGCATCAACATCAGCTCTTCTCTGACAGCATGGTGGGAGTTTCTAAAATTGACGGCGTCTTCATTAATCCCATGCAAACGTACACCTATCTGGAACAACCCTGACATATTACAAAACAATAATATGATAAACTTTTCAGATTGGAGTGGTAAAGGAATCAAATATTTAGAACATATACTAGAAGGAACAGAATTTATTTCATTTGACGGACTAGTTACACAATATGGGATCAACAAGAAAAGATTTTTAGAATATCAACAAATTAAATCCACAGTAAAAAAGAAATTTAAACCGGGTCAAGTTGAACTACAAACACCACCAAGTGTGGTTCAATTTCTTACTCTTAAAACCCCCAAATTACTATCCAAAGTATACAGAATGCTTTCTAAAACAGATGAATCAATATAACTTCCTATTGCAAAATGGGAAGCGGATTTATCAGTTAACTTAGACCTAAACTTCTGGTCTCAGATTTGCTTAAAAACCTTTCATCTAATTAGAAATCCCAGTCTTCAATTAATTCAATACAAAATATTACATAGAGTGCACTATACAGGTCATCAGATGTTCAAGATGGGCTTTACGTCTACCAACAACTGCTCACACTGCCAAACCAATTCACCGGACAATTATATCCACGCTCTTTGGTTCTGTCCACCAGTTCAGAAGTTTTGGCGTGAGATATGTGAAGACTTATCGAAGTGTCTGAAATGTAACATTCCAACTTCCCCCTTAGTGTGTTTGTTGGGCAGCTTAGATAATGTCACTTCAGAAAAGAATATCGCCCATATGGTTTTCACTGCCCTATGCATAGCCAAGAAAACAGTCCTCATGAACTGGAAAAATAAAAACAATCTTAATTCTAACCAATATAGAAATTATCTATTAGATTACATTAGTCTTGATACAGCCTCTGCCACCACATCAGATCAATTGCTCTGGGCTCCTTTGATCAGCTCCATCACCTAGTGGGGGTGGGGGGTCATAGTTTGGTCCCGCCTTCACTGTTGTGATTGGTGTGGGGGTAGGGACAGGCTTAGGGCGTCGGGGGGTTCCCCGGAGGCATCTTCCTTGGGGGGCTCAACCCGGGGTAGAGGTCATGTCCGGTTAGGGGCTCTGTTGGCTCTCAGGTGACTGTTTCCTCGTGGCTGCGTGCAGCGGGGCTAGGGGAGGGTCTGTGCTGATGGACGTGGGTTACTGACCTGGTAGCCTGTCTGCCCCTGGGTGGGTCCGGGATGGGCGTGAGGTTCTGGGGGCGCTCCGTCTCTGGGCTGGGGCCCGGGCCGGGCCTCGGGGGCTTGGGTCCTGATTGGTGTGTTGCCGGGGTTGTGGGCGGGTGGGTGCATGGGGGCCCAGCCCTGGAGCAGGGTGCCACCGGTGCATCGAGCCACCTGGGGGGCTCTTCAACTGGTGGGGGAGATTGTCACATCTTGAAGGAACTTTCCTCTCTTCAGGAACTCTCTCTGCAGGAGGGGGAGATACAGGAGAGGTGGAGGAAGATCTCAGCCTGTGTGTTTATTGTCTTATGTAGTCTGGAAGATGAGTGGATGGTGGGGTGGGTGCAGTTTTCTCTGTGGTGGGGTTGGGTGGACTGTCCCGGGCTCTGTGGGGCCGGGAGGCACTGCTGCACTGGGCCCCGGTCTGGATGGGCCTGGGCCCCCTTTCCCTGGCGGGTCGCGGAGTATGGGGGTGCCTACTGGGGTCAGCGGGGGAGCTGGCCCCAGGGAGGGGTCACTTGCCCCTCCCTTCCTTCCCTCCCCATCTCCAGCTGCCTCCCCCTTCCCGCTCCACCACAACCACCCACACATGCAGGACCTTGGAGTAGGGGTATGTCACCAGGGTGCAGAGGAGGCTACCCCCCCCCCCCCTCTGTCCCCTTCTGGCTGCCTCTGCCTCAATTTTATCCCACAACTTAGACATTCACATTACTCACACTCTCATTACACATACATGTAGGATCTTGGGGGTGGGCACGATACACGGAATCCAAATTACCATCAGGGTGTACACCTCACCCCTGGCGTCGTTCCCACCTCTCAATTTTAAATACACGTAGACATTGAGGGCTAGCAGGAGGGACCATGCGCTTACCTGCTGCTCTCTGGCAGGTAGCTCCATGCCCTCCTGGGTTTTAAATGCACCTTAGAACACACATGCATCAACACTACAATGAGCGGGTGGAGGGAGGTTTGGAATCTTCTCTCACCCCCATTCTCTGCGGCCTGCTGGAGCGGGGGGGCTAGGAGGAGGAGTTGGCCGGTCTGGAGTGTGGGTCCTCCCTGCTGCTGCGGAGTCGGGGCGGTCTGCCTCCCCCCACCGCAGGGAAAAGGGTAACACCACCTGGGTCTGGGTGCAGTTCCCCCCTCCAGGGGCAAGGGTACCTAGACCTGGTTCGTAGAGTACGCTTGGGGAGTGTGATCGTGTGTACAGCGTCTCTTTATGTCTGTCTCCACGTTGGTTGAGTGTGGAGTAAGTGCATATGAGAGAATGACGGTAGGAATGGATGTTTGTGTATGTGTGTGCCTGTATGTCTGTGTCTATATGTCAGGTTGGGTGTCAGATGCCACCTCTCTGGGGACATCTCAGGCCCTCCAAGGTAGGGCTGCTCGATTATGGCAAAAATGATAATCAAGATTATTTTCACTGAAATTGAGATCTCGATTATTTGACGATATTTATTTAACAATAACAATGTATTGAATAATGACTTTAAAGATTGTCATAAAATAGTGTGCAAATACTGATAAGAGTGCAAATGTTTGCAATATAAAAAATAAATGAAAAATGTAAACATCTGTTTAGTGAACTTTGCAGTGTTGCTCTGTGGTGCAGCTACGACACTGTAGCAAAGTTTACACACTATGTCTACTTGATCCACGTCTGACTCTGCGAACCTATAATGTTTCCACACCACTGAAGTTTTTTTTACCTCTCTTTTCAACCAATGGCAGTCACTCTCCTCTCCAAATGACTTCTGCTTAGCTTTCCGAGCTTCCCTCGGGTCCTCTTAATCAGCGGTCCCCAACCACCGGGCCTCGGACCGGTACCGGTCCGTTAGTCGTTTGGTACCGGGCTGTGAGAGTTGAGGCTCAGGTGTGAAATGTATAGTTTTCAGGGTTTTTATCGGTTTTCAGCGTTATTTTGTTATCGTTTTTATTGTTTACTCAGTTTTCCTTGGTCTTTTCATGTGTGTTATGAATAAATTTTCTTTTTTTCGGTACCGGTACTAATTTTATTTTGTTGTATTTATCCGCAACACCTTAAAGGCCGGTCCAAGAAAATATTGTCGGGCATAAACCGGTCCGTGGGGCAAAAAAGGTTGGGGACCGCTGCTCTTAATTGTTGTGACACGTGTTCGAAATGCAGAGAGGTGCGCTCGATTTGCCACACGGAGCAGAGTAAAGGACGAGGGAGGGGCTAATAATCGGCTCAGTCATTTTTAATGATCGTTGACAGCCCAGATCGTAATCGTGATTAAAATTCGATTAATTGAGCAGCCCTACTCCAAGGTTTGGAGGCCTATCTCCCCCCACCACCACTTCCCCTGCCAGTGGCGGACTCCCTCAGACATCGGTGCGTTGGTGGTTCTTTGAGTCCGGGGATGGGCGTCCAGGTACACACCGGCTCACTCCTTGGCGGCCGCTTATCGGGGCCTGGAGCCTGGGGCTCGCTCGGGCCACTTCGGAGGTGGGGTGCCCCCGGCCTCTCGGCCTGGGGCTCGGTCACTCAGGCACGGCTGGCTGCCGGCGGAGCTCACGGGCGCGTCACTGCAACTCCCCCTGGCTTCTGCTCCGCGGCTGCTGAGTGAGCCCTCATCTGGGACTCTCCTCAGCTCTTTCTGGGACAGTGGCGCGGCTGACCCTCTGTTGGTCTTCCTTGGTCTCTTGTGTTCTGGGGGCCTCTGGATGTCTGGAGTTTTGATCTCCTCCATACCTGCTTCATGCCCCCCCACACCCTCTAGCAGATCATTACATGAAGGAACCTTTTAAAAAAAACAAGCGCGTCCATGCTCACAGGTGTACACACGGGTGATCACACCCACAAACTACACCCTTTTTGGCTCCTACCTCTAAGCACACTGTGTTCTGTTGATCTTATGTGCTGCACAATAATGTTTAATATTTAGTATTTACTGTCATATTCCCATATATCATTGCGATGTTGTTTATTCTATTACTCTTGTTCTCTTCTGCTTGTTTTCTTTTTTCTTTCTCAGCAGGTGATCCAGGTGATTGATATATGCATTTTTTTTTCTTTTTTTTTTCTGCCCGTTCTGTTGGTTTTTGTCTTTTGCCCTTCTCCCCCGTCCCTCTTCTCAGCTGTTTCTCTTTCCCTCTTTCTTTCTCCCCTTCTTTCCCCCAGTCAAGTCTGTCCCGTATTCAGTAAGTGAAAATAAAATAAACAATAAAAGGTGAATCAAATGGACCATTACGGCAAGGCTGGGATGGTCAATTTGGTAAAGTAAATCCGTTGGGCATCTTTCTTTGCCTTTAGACAACAATTCTGATGGCAAAAGAGCCAAACGGGACAGGCAAAAAAAAAAAAAAAAAAAAAAAAAAAAAAAGAACAGAAGGTCGGTCAGTCAGACTACAACGATGAGCGTTTCCTGAAGTGCAGTTGCAAAAACTAAAAACGAAACTGAGAATTCCTTTTTACTAGAAATGCACACATGCATGCTTGATTATTAACTCATGATTATTAGTGCACACAAGAGCAAGTCAAAGTCCTAGGTATATAGGACAAACAATGTCCTCTAGTGTGATGTTTTTGGGCATCAGTCCAGAGCATAGGTGTCAAACTCTGGCCCGCGGGCCAAATGTAATTAGGCTGCGGGCCAAATTTGGCCCGCAGCCTAATTACGAAGCCAATACCAAATTACTATTAGAGCTGGCCTACTGGTATTATACAGCTAATATATATATTGTTTAGTATTAAGCTTTGCTTATTCCATATTCAGTTTTTCAGCAAAACTTGTTTGAGTCAATAAGAAAAGATTCATTCTTATATCTAGATCTTCAATAAATATTAATGTTAGCCCGCGACTTTGTTCCAGTTTTGAATTTTGGCCCACTGTGTATTTAAGTTTGACACACCTGGTCCAGAGGATACAGTTTTCATACAACCGGACCAAATATCTTTAAGAAGGTTTTAAAACCAGTATATGAAATTAGTTTGAGTGATTTTAGTCCTATTTTGTCATTTGGAGTTTGCCATCATATATTTTAAATTCAATTTGCAATTTTACCCACTATAGATGTAGTCTTATGCAGCCCTCCCAAAAAAAAAGAGAAAAAAAAGAAAGGAAAAACTAAATGCATATGGCTGGAAGTAAATGAAAAAAATCAAAAACCAAAGATTTCTTAAAGTTTTTCTATTATCATCTTTTTTTAATCAATGTCCTACAGTATGACATGCATAAAACAAACAAAAAATATGCTTCAAATTGTAAAATATCTTTGAAAAAGAAATATCAGGTCAGGGGAGATGCATTTATCACTCTTCTTGTGTTAGTAATAATTATAATGATAATGTCATGGAAAGTATTTGCCTTGCAAAACATTTCGTGTCACAGCATACATTCAGATTGCAGCTTAATGAGAATGTTTCAAAGTGTTAACTGACAAATATAGTGAGCACTAATATTTCATATAATATATCCATTTGTGAGTTAGCAGCACACTTCAGTATGTGGGTTGTAGCCCAAAAATCTCCTCATATATAAGATGAAAATATTTTTAGTTTATAGAAAAAAAATCCATGAAGATAATTGAAAAATTTAGACATCTTTCTTTTTACGGTCCGTTCCTATCCCATCTGACGTTTGCTATTTTAGTAGTTGAACAACAAAAAGATCCTCTAACTGTCTTGATGTGACCCTTGACTTCTTAACAGATACTTAATTTTTTAATGACAAGCTTAACTGTTTTCACAAAGGAAATAAATATTCTTAGGGTTATAAAAGTCTGCTCAGACAACATTAAAACATTAATTTTGGTATTTTGTTTCAAAATAATAGAATTACTTAATTGTTATTGTCACACAGTGTTGCTCACAAAAAACAATAAATAATGACTAAAAAACTGTCAAAGAATCAGTTAGAGAAGGTGTTAGTTCGGTACTTGAGTTGTAAACTTGTGGTCGCTGGATGTTAATCAAAACTCAGAAAAGTCCCAGGGCGAATTGGAACATTTTGTGTTTCAGAATTTGAGTAAGAAAATTATCTTCAACATTTTTGCATTAAATGTGACTTCTCACCTAAATAGCGTTTAAAAGTTCACAAATCACCAAACAAGATTTCGAAAGTCCATATATGAATATTTTAATAGTTCAATTTTTATTTATATAGCGCCAAATCACAACAACAGTTGCCTCAAGGCACTTCATACTGTAAGGTATTTGTGCCCAGTAAGTAAGTGTATTCACAGTTCACAAGGCTCTAACCAGCTGTGTTAACCTTCCTGAATATCTTAATAATCTTACTTTTAATTTCCTTTGTCCTGAGACAATAAACAAAAGGATTTACAAGAGATGGAGCGAGGATGGTGCCAATCAATAAACCCTGGCGTTCTTCGAGAGTTAACACCACACCAAACCTGGTCAAGATAACAATGATAAACTGGGGACAGTATAAACATGATACACAAATCAGGTGACTCACAAGAGTGCTTCCCATTTTCTTTTTGTCATTATTTGATAATATTTTCACAAAAAATAAGATCCCACAATATGAAAGACAAATGAAAGTGAATGTGAAAAATGACAGAAAAAATGATATAATGGCAACTTGGTTGAAATATTTCTCTGGGTCAACACAAGTGGTTCGCATAACTGCACCATAGTCACAGAAAGTGTACCTAAGCCTCGAATAGCAGTGAGGGAGCGGTGTAGCTGTTACAAGTGTAAAAAGCACAAAACTACAGGCAACAATCCACAGAATACATGTAAATACTAGTGTACGTGTAATTGTTAAATAACTATGATACTGAAGAGGATAGATTATAGCAATTAACCGATCAAATGCCATAATTGTTAAAGAAAACCTCTCCATTGTTGCTCCCACCTGGTAAACATACATTTGAATTAAACACTCCACATATGATATGGTATTAACACCAGCAAGTAGAACCCCGATCATTGTTGGAGTGGCAGTAGAGGTATAGAAGATGTCAACAACAGCAAGATTGCAAATCAGAAGATACATTGGTTTATGTAACTGCTTGTCAGAAACAATGAAGATGATATTGACTAAACTTGCCAAAACAGCTAATAAATAAATTATCAGCATAACCACACCAACTACTACAGGCATTTTGACTGTGTCAAAACCACCTATAATAAAATGTGTTAGTTTGATTGAAGCATTCTGTAAAGACATATTTAACAAATATTAAGTTACAGAAATTATCAGATGCAGTTAAAGAAGTAAAGATATGCTGTTAACAGTGATAAACAGTTGTAAAAAAAAAAAAAGAAAAAGAATCAGTTTTATCCTTTCTAAATCCAAACCTGTTTGAACGCACACAACAGTGCTTTCATATTTTAAGTCTCACAACAACAGGAAGTCTTAACTTGGCAGCTCCCTCATTAAATCACGCTGGATATCAATTGTCTGTGTTTACATATCACCAAAGACTGCAGATTACATCATGTATGATGTCACCCCCACCCTCTAAAACCAATGGTAGATGAGGATAGTTTTAGGATAATTTTAAATTACACTAATTCTATTTACATAACTCAGCACAAAATGCTACAGTATGGAGTTCCAGGACTGCCATAATGAATTAATTAAATACACCATCAAATAATTAATTAAATGTGGCAATAATTAATTAAAATTGGAATTAATTAATTAAATAAATAGTTATGACACATGTAATTAATTAATTATTGACACATTTAATTATTTATGTATTTCACATTTTAATTAATTATTGACACATTTAATTAATTATTTATGTATTTCACATTTTTTAATTAATTATTGACACATTTAATTAATTAATTATTGACACATTTAATTAATTAATTATTGACACATTTAATTAATTATTTATGTATTTCACATTTTAATTAATTATTGACACATTTAATTAATTATTTAATGATATATTTATTTATTTCATTTTGGCAGTCATGGCGCCTGGCTCTCATCATGAAATAATTTTATCTGTCAGCCTCACCCATCAAACTCAGGGGGCGGGGTTAACGCTGCCCATGCAGCTTCTCTAACATTTGATTGGTTGCCATGCAAAGTAAGTCAAAACAGGTCGATCCTAGATAATCGATTGCTTGTGTAAACTTGGGGCAGCCAGGTATCCCAGAATGCAGATCAAATCACAGGCAGCAATGGTGGTGGTGTAGTTTTAAAATACCCCGTTTTTCTGTCACCAGCTACACTTTTAACAGTGTTTTAGCCGCGAATGTCGTGACGTATGTCTGGTCAGGTTGTCAACATAGAACATGTTTGCAAAAGTGCTCAGATGTTTTCAGAGATTTCACTAGCTCTGCTAACAATTAGCATGCAGAGTGCACCCAGGGGGTTACGTTAACCGGTTTGTTTACATATTCCACTCTCCATGTTTTGTTTTGTTTTTTGCTTTTTCGGTCATGTTATGTTTACCTGTCAAAGGCTTGTTACAAACTATGAAACACATGGTGCAGACTTCTGGATGTTAGAAGAAAACTAATACTGCTCATAAAGGAGACTAAAGGCAGGAAGGTGTCCTTTAAAACTAAACATGTTAATAGGACCTCCCTATTTATATCATAGTTTATGATATAGCACATGTATTTCAGTAATAGCCTGCTGATTTCAGGTGAACAGTCGTATCTGTGATACTCCTTAACTATAATTTATCCAAGTTAACTTCAGTTAACCATTCAGACAGTTCTTTTGCAATGAAAAACATAAACACCCATGCTGGTGTAGGTTTCCTCAGTGCCAGCTGTTAACATTATAGCTGCTTATGCAGTAACCATGGTAACCACGGACTGAGCAGCTGGATCGACGGAGGTCAGACAACAATTTTACATGTATGATCTTAAAACAGGACACAGCCACTATACGTGCTGGCCTCATATCAAATGTGAAGGCAGACTGAGTCTATGTTTGACGTTTTTTATATCTAATCTTCCTTTTCAAACATTTAAACAGCAGCGAGTCTGCAGCTGAGGGAATACAAACTCAAATTGTCGGAACAGGTTTGCTCGTTTCTTGGATTCATTTGGTGATTTATTAAATGTATAACTGTTATTCTAATCTGCTGCCGAGTCTCTTACACTTTTCTTTATGCTGTATATTTTCACGTCTCTGGAATAGTTGGAAGTTAGATAGTCAGCTGGGAAACTTTGTGTTAACTCATGGAGCTGAGGATATCGTGGATATGCTGACCTCACTCCGTGGTGTACAGGGCCGTTTACCCTCATGATTAATATTCGCAATAAAAATATTAGCCGAACATCATGAAGTCTGTATGTGTTTCATAGTGTCGAACAACCTTTGTACAGTTAAAGCCAGCAGTTACTACATGACAGAAACACCAACGTTATCTCTTTTATGCGTTTATACACAGGTCACGCTGATTACTGAACAAAAACGCAAAGATCAGATGTTAAACAGATTTATTTGCTCTCTCTCCTCCTTAAACATGTTTTTAATGTTAGTTATAATTCAGAATTGGCGACTGAAACACGTAGGACACATAAGAACATCAGGAAATAAAACACCGATAAATATAACCTCAGTAAAAGAAGTCAGCGGGGGTTACTACAGCTGTGTACCGGGGCCTGCGCTTTGTCGGTGGGATTGCTTGCGAGGCGAGCGGGTCTATCCCACGCTTTGCCGTGAGACTGGGCAGACATCTCCGAAATCATCGAAACACTTTTGCAAAGAGGCTGTATCTTGACAAACCGACCAGACACATGAAGATTAAACCACTACATTCTCGGCTAAAAAATTATTAAAACAGTATTTGGTGACACAAACAGGGTTTTTCAAAGTTCAGTTCTGTTAGCTTCCACATTAATTAAATGTGTCAATAATTAATTAATTACATGTGTCATAACTATTTATTTAATTAATTAATTCCAATTTTAATTAATTATTGCCACATTTAATTAATTATTTAATGGTGTATTTAATTAATGCATTATGGCAGTCCTGGCACTCCATACTACAGGGCAATGTTCCCTCTAATTTTTAATGTTTTTAAGCGTACACACAAACTCCCTGAGCGGTCCCTTGGACCACTCTGAGCAACAGCAGACATGTGCACTGTGGTCCAGCCAGCATCAAATCCATCCAAGCTACATGGTTTATTAAAATAATAAAAATTACAGCATTTACATTTAGGGCTGGGCCATATTATACCGTTCACGGTAATACCGGTATAATGTTAGGCAACAATAGGAAAATGAAATATCGCGATAGAATATGAGTAAAACGCGCATGCGCAGTGCCTTTGTTTTCATACGCACATGGCCGATTGTTGAGTGAAACAGATGAACCAGAATTGGTTTGTAAAAATGGTGCAACTTCAGTGATGTGGAACTGGTTTGGTGTTTGTCCGTCAGATACACAACAAAGCACATTTTTTTGCAGAACATGCAAGCGGCCGTCGTTATTGTCGTATTTGTCGGACTAAGATGCTCTTAAATCTGGGAGTAATCTGGGTCCTAAACTCCGTATTCTTCAGTTCAAACGAACACTGCAACTTTAATAAAACGATCAGCATTGCTGCTTTACCAGGTGTAACTATGAAGTTTAACTTCCAGGCATCCATTAAAACAAAATTTATTACATTTAACAGAGTTAGAAGTTAGCGGGAAGCTAGCGGAAGTTAGCTCGCTAGTTACCTAAGCATGATATTGCATGTTCTGACTGAGAGATTTCTGAAAAAAATCAAACGTACAGCTCTGCTATCACTTCCAACATAAATGAAGACAGGAAACTAAACAGCAGTGACGTTTGTAGGGTTACTGAAGTTGGGCTAGCTGGTATATAATGATGTGCTACGTAATCGCTAGCGACACAGCTATGTTAGCATAACATAAACAGGGAAGCTGGAGGACGAACACTAACACTTTTCCACTTATAAAAGTTAACGTTAAGGTTCCTCATGGTTAGAGACAAATGCAATCGCATGGCAGGGTGCTGTAAACAGACCAAACTTCAGTCAGGAGAACAACTGAGATAATCCATCCACAATACGAGGTTAGTCATGAATATACTGCAACAACATGGGAATAGAGCAGCTGCCAGAGAATTCAACATTAATGAATCAATGGTACAGAAGTGGAGGAAGCAAGAAGAATGAGTTTAATAAAGTTTGATTTATCTGACTGCTTTGTTTCGCTTGATGTGCGTTATAATCCCGTGCACCTTATGGTCCGAAAAATACGTATTGCATACTGCAGTTTAATTTTGCAAAGCACCTCTTTTTAACTTCAGTGGATATTATATATGGTTATGCTCAGGATATGTCAGCCCATTTCTACTGGAAATGCCTTTTGGTTAAACTTTCAGCAAGGAATTTGTATTTGCACTGTTACATTTTTATAAAGCTTTAATGTACATAAAAACCAGCTTCTTATTTAAGTGAAAATAAATGGAAGGTTTTCTTTTTGCGCTAGTAATGTTGTGGAGTTGTATTTTGTCTCGCATCAATTATATCGTCAGTTATATCGTTATCGCAAATTTTCAAATATATATCGTGATAAATATTTTTGGCCATATCGCCCTGCTCTATTTACATTTATGTTAGACTACTTTTAATTAACTGATTTAGCCCACTTACAATGAAAAGTTTAAAAAAAAATCTTGTTCGTGACCTTTGTAGTTGTTGTAACACTATTGGAAGTAAAAATAACTTCAACTCCAATTTTAGAAAACAAAACTTTTTTTCTTTTTTTTTCCATGTAAAGCTCTGACTTGTATTATGAGTATGAGTCTGTGGTCTGGGAGAGAGTCCTGTAACTCTCTGTCTGCAAAATACAGTATATAATGACCAATGTTGGGAAAATAATTATATAGTTACTTCTTCAAAAAAGTCACTGACTTATGCAAACAACAAAGTTTTTTGCAGCTGTTTACCTAAAAATGTAGCCAAGGTGTTTTTTTAAATAAACATTTCAAACAATTTACAGAACAATCAGGTGTTCTGCATCAAATTTGATGTCTGCCATACTTCGCGGAAACAGACCAGGCTGGCCTGGACGCGGACGTCGAGAAGATCGAAGGATTGCGGTGGTGGGTTTCCATGGCAACGACTGGAGCTGCTCCAGCGCTGTTTGTGGACTCTGGTGCCATTCTCTGTTTGGCCTCTTCGTCATGGCTCCATTAGGTGTGTGTGGACCTGCTTTTCCTGAGCGTGGGATTGATGCAGCTTTGCCATAGTTCCTGAAATTGCATTTTTTATGTGTTTCGTGCTGGTTACTGTTGTAGCATGAGTGTTTAAGGTTTGTACAATTCTTCCTGGTACTGTTTTCACATATTATGCCGACTCTTACAGTTTTTGAAGAAAAAAATAAAACAACGACTGAAAGATTAATTGGCTCTGTTTTGAGTTTTGTTCAAAAAAGAATGACTTCATATAGGGAAAAATATATATCACATGTGCAGGACACCTTAAACTAGTTTTTTAATTAAGCAGCAAGGCAGAACAAAGTCGGGGCTGTATCAAGACACGAGGACTAAACCCCAATTCAACCAGACCCAGAACTGATCCTGAATTAAAACAGGACTACAACAGTTCAATATCAGGACTACTTGGGATTTAACCAAGACAGAACCACAATCAGAACTAGATGATAGTAGCACTAAAAATCATCATAGACCTGCACTACACTTGTTTTTTTTAATTCTACCAAAGTACAATATTTAGATTGAGAAAAGTTTATATAATTATTTAGCCTTGTTGTGCAAACAAGCCTGCAAAACTTAATAAATGTAGTATTTGAAAAATAGCAAACCTAAAAAGAAACACTAGGTACGAGATACATAAGTACCTATGATACCATGATACTTTTGGTAAACAACCATTTGACTAACATGTGTGTCTCACCTGCTCTTGTTCCACCTCTGTTCTGTCCTCATTCTCCATCTCCCTCTCTGCTCCTCTCTCTCCCTCTCTCTCCCTCTTTGTGCTGACAATCATCAAATATACAGTTGAAACCAGATATTTACATACTCTTCAGATCAAAACACAAACACTTTTTTAATTGTAACATCAAATCAGACTAAATTTTTTTTTTAGATTAATAAATATAAAAAACATATTTGTTAACTTTAAGAGTAAAGAGAGAAACTATCTGTATTTCTTAATTGCAAATGGCACCAAATTGTATTCAAACTGAGCCACACTTATGGAGCTCCATAGTTCTTTTCCTGGTCTTTTGGTTGACATCTCTTGATGTTCCCATGTCACAGAAACAGGCTCTGTGTTTTGCCTTATATGCATCCACAGCTGTGCTACCAATTTACTCACATGGACTCTACTAACCTATCAGAAGCTTCTTCAGCTCAGAATGGAATCGTCTGGAGTTTTCTTATTAATTAACAATAAACTTAGTGTACATGTACTCCTAAATTTGATGAAAGTGATAAAAATAGACAGATCCCTCTCTCTTTATTCTGACATTTAACTAATTCAAAAGATATTTCAATATTTATCTAAAACAAAAGTTTACTCTAAATTGATGTTGTACAGTAAAAATGTTTTATGTTTTCTCCCTAAAGTGTATGTAAATATCTGGTTACAAATGTGAATATCCTGCTGTGTACTGAAATTCCTCTTGTTTTGCATAGAAATATACTGAACAACATACAAAGCATAATATATAAAATAACATTTACCTGAGTTTTTTCTTTGAAAGAAGCCTCTAATGTACATTCTTATATTTCAGTAGGCTACATAACTGAAACCGATTTAGTCGGGGAGGGTACGAACTGAAAATATGAAATAAACACACGTAAGCTAAGACTCTCTAAAAAAAAATAGCATTTGTTTGGCTTTTCATTTCGCCATTTGTTGATTCACTTGAAGAGCAAGTAACGTAATATTGGTCAAGTGATCAGTTTGATATCAATCTTTCGTGATGCACCGTCATATTTACATTATTTATACGCTACGAATGATTTGCTTTGGTACCTGGTCAAACTTTAGCTCTCCTTAGTATGGCTGGCTCCGTTTCTCCAACAGCGCACTCACAGGCAGCAGCTGCCCCGCCCCCTCGCTCAGTTGCTTAGTGCCTGAGCTCGGATCATACCAATATCAGGGGGGATTCACGCACAGTCATAAATTCCCATAGTGTGCACTATGTGCTTCGAATATTGTGTGTACTTTTTGTTTTATACAGTTGTCAGCCAGGCATCTAACTATGAAAAAATTACACTCCAAAAGACCCCGGGCTTCTGACAAAACAACCGGGGCTTAAGCCCAGTAAGCCACCCCCACGCTCCGCCCCTGTATAGTAATCATCCACAACTATTTTTGGTTGCAGATGATAAAAGATTCTGAAAGTTTATTCATGCGGGCCCATATGACAGAGAATATGCATGTTCTTTTTGTTTTCATATTATAATTTATATTTAAATTTTGTTGTGGTTTGCATTGTTTTGTGTTGTTTTCACTTTAAATTTGTAAAAGGAAAAAGCTGAAAATTTAAATAGTTAAAAGTTGAAATGTGAATAGATTTTTGTATTATATGATTTATTTATTACATTTTATGTGGAGTGAATAAATAAAAGTATATTTACGGTGGCGCCTAGAGACAAAGCACATACAAACTTCAAATCACGTACGAACTCTGAAGCATGTACAAACTCCAAAACACGTAAAAAAAAATGTACAAACTCCAAAACACGTAAAAACTCAGAAGCACATAAAAACTCAAAACACGTACAAAAGACAACAGAAGTGCTCCAGGATGCTGGGCGCAGTGTTGAGCTTTTGTTATCTTGTGGCTACACAAGCCAGCAAGTACCAACGACCGGATTTGGTGTGTGGTAGTAACAAGTAAATGAACTTTTTTTTAAATTATTTGAATATATATGAGTGCCTGTGTAATACACAAACAATACACACATGCTTTCAATTGTGTCATTTAAGTGATCTAGTAGCTCTGCTTTGGAAGTTCAGTTCATGCTAGAAATGTGTTTTGGAGTTTGTACGTGTTTTGTCTCTAGGAGCCACCGCATGTATTTATATATAAACATATATAAATAAAACCACTTTTTTTACGTTAGTAATTCCTTTTGTGCATAATTTCATATTATTGTTAATAATAAATTAATTAAAGCAACAAAACAACCTGAAGAGCCTGTTCGGAGCCGAAAGAGCCGGCTCTTTTTAGTGAGCCGAACCGAAAGAGCCGGATCTCTAAAAAGAGCCGGAAATCCCATCACTAGTATGGAGGCTGGTTAAGTCTGGATTGTACCTTTGCTGTGTTTGGCTGGGGACAGCCTTTGTTTAACCTGGGGTGAATATGTAACAGTCACAATGGTTTGGTGTCTCTTTAATGTAACATAAGTCAAGGGGTTATGAGGTCATTAGTTGAAGACGGCTCAGAAACATTTGAAGATTAAAATTTAGCATTATGGCTGCTGGTGGTTTGTAAAGCCTCTACTCAGCTGTATTTTTGTTACTAATTTATGTTTGTTGTTGTTTAACACATTTCATTCATTCTCCACATGATGTTCATATGCAGAAATGTTTCACAGGAACTGCTTTCTCCCAAAGGTTGAACTAGTGTGTTTCCATAGATTACCTCTGTATGAATGTACTTCTTAAATGAAGGCAAGTGTTTGTCCTTTTTTGTTCCTCAGGTACAGTACGTGATATCAAGGGCAGACGGTCAACACTGGGGGAAGACAAGAAGCAGACGTACTTCCAAGAGGGAGCTGCAGTGAGGTCAGAGGTCAGAATCTGAAACAGCTCAGGTTTATATTTTAGAGGTTATAAAAAATCAAAATGTATTTATAAAGAAACCTTTAAATAATGGTCATAATTATGATTATTATAAGAAATATCAAACATTTAAGTGGATTTTCTGTTACACATATCGTGTTAGCCCTGCAATAAACTGGCAGCCTGTCTTTGTCCTGTATCAGCTGGGATAGGCTTCATCCTCCCGCAACCCTGAATTGGATACATTGTATTCCAATTATGTAATCTGATCATTTACAAACTCAAGGTATCTAATCAAAATGTAAGTAATAATTATAAAATGGGAAAGCAGAAATAAGTGTGACATAAATGTAAATGTGTGAGCTGACATAGAGGACAGCTACATGTAGTCTGAAAAACCTTTGTTGTCAAGTTTGCAGGTATATCAGCACGAGACATTCTTACATAGGAGAGACATTAAAGTCTCTGACTCAGTGAAGCATTATTGGTCCCGTCTGTTTGGATAAATATAGTAAGCTGATGTATGTGCATTTATTGACACATTTTCTTAAGTGCTTATCCAGTTCAGGATCACAGTGGAGCTGCAGCTGGATATGTTCACTAAATAAACCTTACAAAAGTTAACAATAAACCTGCATCCATGTACGTTGTTGTCCACAGGATGAGAAAATCAAACTGGAAGACTGTGGAACATGTTAATAAATGTTTGTGTGTTTATGCCTGTGTCTTTCACAGGAGGCGCTGGAAGGTTTCCCTAATAGTTCCTGGTGAATCAAAGCAGAACCATAAAGATTGCTGGACTGCATGATGGCCTTACCCCTGAGCAGTCATCCTGTTAAAGGAGGAACCAGTTAGAAGCTGTTTTCAAAGTAGCTGAGCAGATTTCATCTCAAGTAAGCAATTAACTGTTTGTTCATCTGTTCTGCCACTTAAAGAGCATTTAAGGACGTCTTTCGAGTGTCCAGTTGAATTAATTCTACTGGCTCTCATGGTCATTTGTTATTATAGACATATTTTTCATGTTCATCCAGCTATTTAGTAAATTCTATCTATTTAGTAATATCAGTCAGCTATAAAATGTAATATAAATATAAAAATATCTAAATATCTCCTGCCCTTTATGTTTTAATGATGTAAGTCTGTTATCGTGTTACATTAGCATTCCTCACATATCAATGAGATGCTGTACAGTACAATCCTACTGACACAGCAGAGGGATAACGACGGCTATTCAACATCGTTACACGACACATTCGAGCTGCATGATGCAGACAAAGTGACTAAATCATCTTTTTGTGGTTTATTGTCTTCAAACCAGCAGACAAAGCCGATTGCAGAAGATGTCAGAGAAGAACTTCAGGCCGTGTACTGAAAAGGTATTTTTTTCTTGTTATCAAAAGACATTTGGAGTGGCAGCTTCTACAACTGGTTGTGCTAAAGTAACGCTTACAGTCTAAGAAATCATAGTGTTGATATTCAGCACAAAGAGAAAAGCTCACTTGTTTGAATTTATTTACAATCATAGTTTTATAAATTCTGACTGTAAACAGCTTTTACAGCTTTGATATTGTTTGACACTCGATATCAGGTTTAATTTAAAGATTTCTGTGTCCCAATGAGCCATTTACACTGACCAGTGTCAGTTTAGCTGTAACACATTCATTATTTAGATTCAACAAAGAAATAACTGAATGTAAAAATGGCAGCCCTCAGGCAGGTTTATAGAGATATATGCATGCATTATGAAATTTATGTATCCCAGATAATTGTTATTCATCTAGTCATGGCAGACCTACCTCTTCCTCCCAAGTTAACTGCAACCCAAAAGAACTAGTGGGGCTATTTACACACTCACAACCAGTGTGGGGTAAAAAGAGCCACCAAAAAGCTGTCAGCCACAGATGTGCTAGAAGAGTTAGAAGCTCTACTTATGGAGAAACTTTCTAAGTCTAACAGAGGACAGGTACTCCTTCCCAAATAACATGATATAACCCCACATACAGCCCAGCCATAAAGTGAACCAAGTCATTTAGTTAAAGACAGCATGGGACCAAATGCATGTAACCAGCCTGCATCAACCTGACATTTCTTCCTCCTGAATTAAATGAATGAATGGATGAAAGTTAAATGACTACAAACCTAAAGCCACTAGTTCCCACACTGGAGCTCCCTGACACTGTGTGTTAACCGTATTTAGCTTGTATCAACAGTTGTAACAGGCTAAGCCACCTGAGACACTGCATTGAATTTGTTCCTGTCTTAATGATTTCAGCTGACTGGTTTCAACTCAGATGTTCTGCTTTTTCCTTTCAGTAGATCAAAGCAGCTTGTGCTCCTTCTGCTTCCAATTTAGAAGAAGAAGAAGAAGAAGAAGGCGAAGGCTTCAGCGAAGCGGCGTTGATGGTCTCAGTGAACAGTCACGGTCACACACTGCATGTGGTTTTAAAAGCAACATTTCTGTTCACCACAACAATGGAGATGTGTAATATTAGTGCAGCTACGGTTTGTTCTTGAACATCAGTTTTGTTTTCTACTTTGATCACTTAGACCAAAAAAGTGTTGTTTTCAGATTCTTTCTTTTACATCTATAAACCACCTGTTCATTTTTTTTATTACAATTAGTTTCACATGAATGTTAGTGTTTCCTTTATGATCTTTTAATGCTTACACTACACTGTACATGTCTACATTAGATACATTTCTGTTACCTGGTTCTGTTGACTCAGAGTTGTGAAATGTTCTTTTATTTAATGCACAATATGAAGCTCATAATTTTCTTACAAATAAAACTCTAATGACAAACATGAACAGCTGTGCTTATTTCTGAGACATGAGTTTTTGAATGTGTTCATATTTAGACAGTGTGCATCTGTATGCTGAAACTGTAATGGTGAACCTGAGGTGATGGTCAACAGAAGTAATGTCTTTACCCTCTGCAGCGTGTGCACGCAATCACCTTATTCACTGTAGTAAACATGCACCGCTAGCTCACGTGACTGACTGTCTCCATGGTTACATCGTATATTATTAGCTATGTAAACAGCTTCCATAGATACCACCATAGCTCTCTGCAGCTGTAACACTTTCACACTTTGCAAATCATTTCACGTGTTTGATTGTTATGAAGACAGAATATGTTTTTAAGGTCATGCTAGGCGGTTGCTATGGTGGTTGCTGTGGACTTGGGTGGACCGCGTCCGATTCCTGTTATTATCTGTCCGTCGTAGGAAGGCTGCGTTCCATTTACAAGTAGTGACAGTCGGCCGCAACTCGAACTCAAACCCCGCTTTGTTCTTTAATTATAGGCCTTTTATAGCCGTTCATGACACGCACACACACACATAAAGCACTTTGCCTCACCATGAGAATGCAACTTTACCTAACTTAACCTTAAAGTATCTGATATAGGATAGAAAAATGAAGCAACCAGAGATTTTATGATGAAGACTCTGGGTTCTGTAGTTCACGTTTTACAGTCCTGAATGACTCTTTGCATATGATTTATTGAAGAGGACTTTAGAATGCACTTTACATTTAGACTGTTGCTGTTTCATTTTTTACATTGTTGCCGTGTTATGTCATGAGTAAGGTTCACCTGCTGGGGGTTTGATGGATCAGCTGGACAATACAGTCAAAGACAGACTTCAGTCATCATATGCAAGAATCCTAGTTGGATTTTTGTTGTCACTCATGTTTTTGAACCAAATATTGAAAACAATTTTGACAGACTGGATACCTGGTCAGGGTGTACATTACCTTGTACTCAAGCATCCCAGGACAGAGCCCTGCCCCACCATGAGCCTGGGTGGATACGTGGTTATAATATAAAAGGACCAATACTGAATATGAATATTTCATGAAAATTGAATTATAATACAAATTAGTACTAAGGGTTTCTCTGCGCCCTTATCTACCCCATACTCAAAGAGCTGCGGGCAGAGAGGGTGACAGGAGAGGATGGCACTGAAGAGAAGATGCTCGGTTTCTGGAGTCTCCTGGTCCTGTCAGTATTAGTAGGATGCATCTGCTGTGTCTTCTCGTGGATGCTCACCTACCTTGACTCGTTCCAGCCTGGTATGGATTTCCCAACACTGCGGACAGTGGCCCACGTCAGAGACGTTTAATATTGATTACATATGTCTGAATTGCTATCCCTAACCCTAACCCTAGCTCAACAGACCACAGTGCCCTGGACTGTCAGTATTATTACATGCTGTGAACATAAGTAGCTTTGATCACAGTTTATGTTGTAAATAGGGTCTTTAAATGATAAAACAGAAAATTCTGTAGATTTACAGTATACTCTCTGTGCTATTTATGGACATTTCCTTCAGCTATAAAACGGAAAGTATTGTTGCGTAATCAGTTTTACCCCTGTTCTTTTATTCGTCGAGGCATCCAGAGACGGCACCGGAACTCAGTAGTCATTTCACAAAACCTTTATTCATCTTTATTCATCTTCATTTAAGCATGCACTTCTAGAAGGGAAGACGAGGCCGGTGTGTCCCTCTGCAAATCTTCACTCCTTTGTCTGTGAAACACAGTTTTGTAGGGGCGACCCTATCATAAAACCCCCACGGTGTGCTGCAAACTCTGTCTGTGTCTATGTGCACGAGCACATGAATGCCTACATGTGCGCGTTCCCACGTGTCTATGTGAGTGCTCGTGAGTGACTGTGTACGCATACCTGTGTGTATGTGTGTGCACATGAGTGAGTGTGCGTGTGGATGTGTGTGCATGACAGTTAAAACACTGTGGGTGTAGGTGACTCCCTAGGTTATAAAACCCATCTCCCTTCCAGACCACAGTTATCCAGTTACAAATGTTGAGACCCCCACCCAAACATTCTCTGGGGAATTTCCACTCAGCATTAACTCCTCTCTGTTTTACTTTCACAGTTCAAGTGGGGGAGAGGTCTCCTACAATCTACTCCTAAGTTCACGACACAGTGAGGCCTTTATTATATTAAGGGCAGTGTCAGTAACTCTACAATAGTTCTACATTCTATGTTAACACATTTCTAAACTCTAAAATAAGCTAAACACTCCTACAGTATATTTTCTGTATCATTAACTGATATTTTCCGTTGATAGAAAAGTTGAAATTTCTGTTTATATTACTATTTCCAAGCACTTCTTTTCACTGTAACTCATTAAATATAGCTCCTTATATCCTTAAACGTACATTTCTATGCAATTACAACCTAGTACACCATGTACTCAAAAATTCATAAATTAAAACTTAAATTAATTTGTGCTTCGAACACAACAACATTGGTACAATTAATGTTAAACATTCTTTTATTCTCCTTAACTCAAACACTATACTAAAATATAACGACAGCATCCGTCGTGTCATAAAACGACTAAACAACTGATACATGAACAAAATAACTCACAAGCTTTCAAATTTGAGCATTTTTATTTCCTTGAAATCAGGTTGCCCTCATGTAAATGTGTTTATTTACATTCATTCAAGTGGCTACCAAGTGTTTTCTTCAAACAGGACACCTGACAAACAAAAAATGTCATATTTAACAATATGTTCACATAATAATATCCAGAGTACCTTTTAGTTATAATCACTGCCTTGTGGTAGTTTTGCCTCAGCCAAATGGTTAAGGTGTGGTTTACATCCCTGTCTGTCCACTTATGATACAGTATACACATGTAGTCAGTTATAGCCACTCACCTTTGATTACTGAATTGCATTCACTTCATTAATGAAGTGAATGTAATTCACATTTGTGTGAACATTTGTCTGAGATTAAGTCTTTGGGGTCTTTACCTTACAATATAACATACTTGAGTCAAAATTTGTTGACTGTTTAAGTGGTGCCACATGAATAAAACTGAACAGATCTAAAGAAGATGTTCCTGAACTTTGGGTTTATTCGAACAGGACGGATGGATAACCACAGGACTTTTCCCCATATGATAACTAAAACACAAAATAAATTAAGACAGATTACTGTCCCAAACTTAAAGATAAAAGTGTATTTACTGGACTTGTTTTGTCAGTGAGGAGCAAAGTACAATTAGAAGTGCTTGTTCTGATGAAATGTTAAACTGTAAACAGCAGCGTAGTGAATAAGGATCTGTGTCCACAAATCCTCAGCAGTGACAACACTTAATCATCATAGTTCAAAATCCTTAATGCACACCGTTCTCTCCACTGTGTTCAAATGCTCTTAGCTGTTTAAGTAGAGGAAAAAGTCTGACATATTTCATGACCATTAAATGTTAGACAAGGCTCTGAAAACAAGGTTACGTTTACAAACAAAAACCTCTGCTTGTGCGCACAGACCCTAAATCACAACAAATAAGACAATAGTAAGACAAATTACTACAAAGTCTTGTTACCACTCTTCATATACCAGTGTGACAAAGTCCTGAATGCAGCCTGCATGTCCATCAAGGTCCATCTGAGCTTTAAATAAAATACACTCAACTTTTCCTTGGATTTTCAGAGTTCCTCAGTTCATACAGGAACTGCAGCAGTCGGGGTTAACGTGTCGCTGTGTTGCTCCTCCGTGTCAGCCATTGAGACTAGTTGCAATTTATTCTGAGGAAAAAAAGAGAAACAACAAGACATTTTTAAAAAGTTTGTATTTTTATAATTTTTTTTTACCTAGAACTAGAGATGGACCGATCCGATATTACCTATCGGTATCGGTCCGATACTGACCTAAATTACCGGATCGGATATCGGCGAGAAATAAAAAATGTAATCCGAGCCATTAAATATCAACAAAGCACCTCACAAAACTTGCGACACGGGGTAACTCGGCTCAAAACCGTAGCACGTCGGAGCAGTGTGCTCACGTGATAGAGCGGCTGTGTGTATTTTTAGCCTTCTACCAAACCAGCATTTCATCCCCGAGGAAGTTATCCCAGAGAGAAGTAAAGCAAGTGTGTAAGTTCATCTCTGAATGTTTGTAAAGAATTCCCATGTTAAGCTTAACAACTGATATATGGCATGACTGCCTCTCTCTCCTGCTGCTACTTCAATTGTGAAACTGCTTAATGATCAGCTGATCGGCTTTTCTGTCGCAAGTTTTTCTTCTTGTTTTTGGCCCGCTTTGCACCAGAAAGAGTAAACCAGCGGCTGAACAACAGCAGCACGTTTAAGCTTGATAAGCTGTTGTTAGAATTTATTTAATATTACTTTCGACACCAGGATCTTTTTTTAGGTAGCTGACAGCTGGTAACTGTGCAGGGGCGGATCTAGCAAAGTTTAGCCAGGGGGGCCGAGAGGGCATGAACAGGGAAAAGGGGGGCACAAAGACATACTTTTCTTTCTTATTCTCATTTAAAATGTCGAGCTTTTAATAAATAATTATCTGAATCTTACACTCAAAGTTTTAATCTGATGTAAAATGTATAGAAGTCCATTACTGTATATAGTAACTGTTAAGTCTAATATACCCTAGTAAGCTATAGTACTTTTTTCTTTGGGAAAGTACCATCTGTGAATTCTGCAATTCTGTTGAAGAAAGATGTTGAATCTATTTAATTATTCTTGAAAAAGAATTTATTTCTGTGCATTTTTTTTCACACTGCATCAAATTAAAGTTGATTACGTCGATTAAGCATCATGAGGTGGGGGGTGGTTCCCTATTTTCTTTTGCTGGGAGTTTGCAACCCTATTATTTAGGTTGCTTAATATTTCTGCTAAGTACTCTTTAAAATACCAGAATAGGGAGGATGGAGTAGGTTTAAGTTTATTAGATTGATCAGTATTGCTGAACTATGAAATATTTTGGGTGCAGTGTGTTTTTTTACATGCAGGTATAACAGAATAGCTTTAGTGTTGTTGTTTATTTAAACTTGAGTATGAACTTATACAAAATGCAGCAAAATATTTAAAAAACAGTTTTATTGATTAAAAAACGCACTATATCGGATTCATATCGGTATCGGCAGATATCCAAATTTCTGATATCGGTATCGGACATAAAAAAGTGTTATCGTGCCATCTGTACCTAGAACATAAACAAAAAAAGGATTAGGGCTGTGCGATATGACAATATATATCAGATGACGATATAAAAATGTCTATCGTTTCATATTATACCCTATTGTTTGTTTTGTGGTGTTGCAAAATAAACTGTTTAAGGCAATATTTTTTTCATGATTTTGATGGTCACTGTAGTTGCTATATTAGTTCTCTCTTTCTCCTATACTTACAATAACCACACTATGGACGGACAAGTGACTGTTTTTACACGTACGTTCGTTACCAACAATAACGGTAAAACCATTGTTTGGCTCCGCCGTCCACTTGTTTATTTTCCACATAAACCTTTCACAATAAAGCTCAAGTTTCTGTTGAAAAAAATAAACTGAAATGATATACATTATTCTCAAACATAAAATTTCAGAATATGCATCAAACAAATGACCTCAAATAAAAACATCAAGTAACTATAAATGGCGCTTACAGTCACCACGCAGATGAAGGCACAGAGAATACCAGCATGGCCAGCAAGGATAGGGAGAACCACCTAGCTCCAAACAGAAGGACCAGTCAAAAGAAATCGAGGACCTTATTGTTTGGTCCATCTGTAGCATGGGCATGGTTTGGTTATGAAAAGTCTGACATGCCCCAGAAAACTGTACTATGCAAATTATGCCACAAACTGGTCCCCACCACCACTCAAACACGACAAACCTCGTTAACCACCTACACAGGAATCACATGAAAGAGTTTCGAGAGAGTTTACGAATGAAAAGCAAAAAAGAGCCATCAGGTGCTCAAAATAATCCTTAGACTCAAACGTTAGAACAGGTTTTTCCTCGCAGCACACTGTGTAATAAATACTCAGAAAGAAAATGGCGGCCGTTTAAACTCATGTCTAAAAATGTAGTTTCATGTGACTCCAGGTACACAACGCCCAATTGAAAACACTTCACATAAGTCGAATTGCCCGAGAATCACAGAATTTACAGAAAATGTACTATTTTGTGATATATATCGTTATCAGGAGAGATATGTCTTATATTGGGATATGAGATTTTGGTCATATCACACAGCCCTACAAAGGATTATAATTCACGTAGAGTTGCATACACATAACACCATTCTGTTGTAACAAAAGCAGTTTATAATTAAAGTAACATGCTGCTCTGGATCATCACCAGCTTGTATCTTCATCTTTTTTTTCACCCGATGAAGTCTTTCCTTTTCTTGGCCATTGCTCTGCACTGGAAAACCAAACTGTGTGATCAAAGGTGAAATAAGGGATATTTTTTCCACTGCAGGACTGTAGTGATAGCTGTTGATCCATTTCTCAAATAATCTGTAAGGATCTGGATTTTTAAGAAAGATACAAATATCTCTGCTTATATTTGGCTAAAAGCTTGATATAGACAAAGTATATAGAGCCCCTGCACACCAGCACTGGGCTTACATTATAGTTCAATCAAGAAATAGTTATTGATTTATTATTGAATTTTTTTAGTAATAATTATTAGTATTTAATCACATTAGCGCAGTGGGGTGACAAAAATATTCCACATACTAGAAATGCTGCTCAGCATTTCATAAATTACATTTTCAACAAATGTTGGAGTAAAAACACAGTTACAGGAAAAATATGTCTGTCTGTAAATATTAACTAAACATTTCTTTGTGCTACAAAATAGACATAATTGTAAATGTGCTGAGGTGAAACTATACTTTCAATAATATTACCACTACAGTCTGTTAACCACCAAAATAATCTATGCTGGTCAGCTAGCTAAACGTATTTACTTTAGCAGCCCAAATCAGAGGCTAACATTAGCATTTGCTAGCATCGGCCGGGAAGGTCTGAGGGTTAAACTAGGGTTAGTGTAACTTTGCCTGAAACCCTTTAAAGTGTACAGTAGAGCCAACTGTAAAACACAGGTATTGATACAGTACTTATTAGAGTCCTAGAATAATTTCTAGAACCATGAAGTTCTCACTTTTCCCAGTTATCCACATCGCTGACTTTCGCTAATTAGCTAGTTAGCAGTCACAGCTGTGTAATACCCAGAGAGACACAGACAGCTAACTATAATATTGTAGCGGGTCAGGGCTGTTCGGGGTTCTGTTTGTACAGTTATGTTTTGTTTATGTTGCCATAGTGACAGGCAGTGTTGGGGAGTAACGGAATACATGTACCGCCGTTACGTATTTAAAATACAAAATATGAGTAACTGTATTCCGTTACAGTTACGACAGGAATGCTGCTCATACTGAGTGTGTAAAAGCCTGTATCAATAAAAATGCATAGCAAGGTGCAATGCCGTGTGTGTGCGGGTCCTCATTCATGTCATACTCAAGAAGTATCAAAGCCTGAGAGAAGCGCTTGAGAAGATGTGGAGGGTGAAGGCAACAGTGGTCCTAGTGGTAAAGGGAGCAATTGTGCAGTGACCTCCAAGCTAGGTGAGTGGCTCCAGCAGATCCCAGGAACAACATCCAAGACTCCTATCCAGAAGAATTGTAGGAATAGCAAAGATATTGTGCAGGACTCTCAAGCATTTGATGTGTGATTGTGTCATAAAGTTGCTTGTGTAACCGATCATATGCAACTTCATGAAACAATCATTATTGCACAATTTGTTAAAGAGCAGCTACCTAAAACTGCAAAGAAGTCTATGATCTTTTTAATATTGTTACATCCTCACTTTGTATGACTCTGGATTCTCTGAAAAACAAAGTCTTAAACCAGAAGGACTCCCCTCACCACACTCCCTGCCGGTGGCTGATGCCCTCAGACGTTGGTGTGTTGGTGGTCCTTGTCGTCTGGGGCTGGCATGGTTCCCCCACCCCCCCTTTGGTGGTCCTCCTCGGGTCCTTGTACTCTGGGGCCTCTGGATATCTGGGGCCTGGATCTCCTCCATACCTGCTTCATACCCTGGTGGACGGGGCTATGGCTCCCCACACTCCCTAGCTGTCACGGGTAATGGGAAAGTACGGACTCAGTCGCGGAGCTCAGGATGCAAAGTACACAGTGCGTTTATTTACAGTGCCCAAAAACAGTTTCAAAACATAAAGTGAAGTGCAAAGTCCAACAGTGATCTTCTCCAAACTCCCAGTGGTGCGCAGGTGAGGTTCCAAAGTGATTCTCAGAGTGTGTGTTCTCCTCCAATAGCTTAATCCACGGGCTCCTTCTCTCCAACCTCCAGCTCTGTATCTCTTCCTCCTTTTTTTTTTTTTTTTTTTTTGCGCCTGCCCCGTTTGGCTCTTTTGCCATCAGAATTGTTGTCTAAAGGCAAAGAAAGATGCCCAACGGATTTACTTTACCAAATTGACCATCCCAGCCTTGCCGTAATGGTCCATTTGATTCACCTTTTATTGTTTATTTTATTTTCACTTACTGAATACGGGACAGACTTAACTGGGGGAAAGAAGGGGAGAAAGAAAGAGGGAAAGAGAAACAGCTATCTCTTTATCTCTTCCTCCTATAAACGAGCAAAAACAACAAGTGAGGAAACTAGCCGGCTAAACCTAAGCTGCAAGTCACAAAATACTCTTTACTACCGAGCTTCAAGTACAATCCAGCGTTGACTGCCATCTGGACACAGTTAAATACCTCAGCCCACAACGAAGGATGATCAGTGACAGCTGGGTGGCAAATTAGGTGCAGGTGTGTCAGCCACTGGGTGGAGGAGGAGAGAGAGAGAAGCACACACATACACACACAGGCAGGTCGCCCCGGGAAGGACCGTCCGACCATGACACTAGCAGATCGTTACATGGAGAAACCTTTGGAATACAAGCATGCTGATCCACACAGGTATGCACACAGGTGTGCACACGGGTGTACACACGGGTGTTCACAGACGCGGACTACAGCTTTCTTGGCTGCTGCCTCAAAGCACATTGTGCGCTGTTTATCTTGCGTGCTGCACAATATCGTTTATTATTTAGTATCTACTGTTATCTACTGCTAGCTAGTTGATTGTGATGGTGCTGTTTTTTTTATTATGTTGCTCTTTGTTGTTTGCTTTCTCTTCTGTTTTTTGTTCTCAATACAGGTGATCCAGGTGTTTTGTTTGTTTTTTTGTTTTTCTTTCTTCCCCCCTTTCTCACCGTCTCTTCTCCCCTTTGGTTTTCTTTCTCTCCTTCTCTTTCTTTCATTCTTTCTCCCTGTCCTATCCCCCAGTCATGTCTGTCCCGTTTGTAGCAACCGAAAATAAAATAAATTCATAATTATAATAAAGGTCAATCAAATGGACCAATATGGCAAGGCCATGATGATCCACTTTGTAAAATAAATCCGCTTGGCATCTTTCTTGGCCTTAAGACAACAATTCTGATGGCTAAAGATCCAAACGGGACACAAAAAAAAAGCAAAAAAAAAAACCCAGAAGGACTTGATTCTCTCATATAACTCTGAAATGCATACCTTAGCAGATAACCCTAAAACTTGAAATGTAATATCATCTCACTACTTAAGAACTGTATTTAGCTAGTAAATAGCTTGTTGTTCTATAACAAAGCCCAATGTAAAGCTAAGGCATCAGAACCACCCTTGTGCGGCTACTGTTGGGGTGCAGTAGCTCCACCACCCTACTATGGGGAGGAAGTGGGTTTGTGTACTCAAGTTTATATAGTGAGAATTATAAAAGTTAATGGACTCTGACTAAACTGATACCAGCACACAAATTGCTAGGCCCAAAGCTGTTATACTGGAGCATGAAAAAATATATTGTGGCGTGTTGGGAGTGGATAGTTATTTCCCATCATGCCTTGGGAACATGTGTTGCTGTTGAAGATGAGGAAACTGTTATTTACATCTGCTATTGTTACGTGACTCTTAATTGTTCCTGTTAATGCTACAGTGTAAATTCACTGGGAGAAGTTGTTTGATGAAAAGAGATGTGATACCATTAGTGAGTTCATGTGCTGTGTTATTGACCATCTGAAGCACAGTGTAGCAAACTGTCCAATAAAAAGAAAAACCTCCATGTTGAGTCTGTGTTTCCACATGCCCCGCTAGTTTAGAGACTTATTCCTCATGAAGAATGAAATCAAGAAAGAATATCTTTAACTGGTCTTTAACTCGCCAATGAGGGAAGTCTTGGTCAGAATCAGCTCTTGGAGCTCACGCTCCTCACCTGTCTCCAAACCAACTCTTTCAAAGAGTAGCTCCACTCGTAACTATTTATTCAAGCTGTTACAGTTCACACAATACAACACAACACAAGCACCTCCTACTGTAAACCCCCCGGTTACAAAGACAAGGCACTGTGTGTGTGTATGTGTGTGCACCTGTATGCATGTGCAAGAATGTGTGTGAGTGTGGGAATGTGTGTGTGTGTCACGGGGGTTCGTTTGTGTGACCTCCTGCTCACCAAAAGGATCATAAAAGCAGGAAGCTTACCAAACATCAAACAGAATCTTCACAAGGGATGTTCCTCCCAGAACCTCGAGAGGCTGGGGAGGGGAACAAAGGAATGTCTTCATCCTATAGTTTGAATTAAAACTTTACAGATTTAACAAACACAATGACAAAATTGGCTCAACCTTTTTGGTTGTCCCTTGTTGGAAAGATTCCTCAGCTCACCACAATATACTTGTAATTATGAGTATATTCTGAGTTTATGTTAAGCAAGTGATGTGAAAGGGTTCTGTATTCTGTAATTTGAGTTACTAAGGCTTCCGTCTGTACCATGTAATATGAGAAATATATTATGTTTTAAATGTATGTTGCCATTTGTTTTGTTTTTAATGTTTGTAGTTTAAAGTGCTTTCATTAGGGTGTCATGATCCTGGGTCTTTTGACCCAGCGTTTTAATTTTGAGTTTATTTTGTTCATTAGGTTATCTAAGTTCATTTGTTTATTAAATTCCCCCTTGTGTAGCCAACCCCTGTTAAGTCTCCCTTGTCCTCTTGTGTTTCATGTCTGTGTTTCTTATGTTGTCATGTTTGCGTTTCATTATATTTCCCATTTTATTTTGAAAGAGGTCCTGTGTTCCTGCATTTTGTTTTACTCTTCCCCTGTGGCATTGTTATGTTCATATTGTGTCTACTGTGCCTTCCCCCTCATTATCCCTCTGTGTATTTAAGCCCTTTGTTTCTCTTTGTCAGTGTTGCGTCCTCCATCTTAGCTGTGTTAGTCTCCCTGTGTTTCCATGTATGATTTAGTATTGGTTTTCTCAGTTTAGTTTCATTCTTTGTTTCTCTTCCACGCCAGCAATAAAGCTGTGTTTTTTTAGTTTACTTTTTGTCTCTGCGAGTTTGCATTTGGGTCCTACTCTTGCCTGCACACAGCCGTATTGTGACATAGGGAAACCCTGCAGTGACGTGTTAGGCTGTCCTTTCGAAGAACTGTGTATCTAGCTGCCAAACTGGACATCAATGTACACGGAGGACAGAATAGCAAACAAAAAAAAAAAAAGCATAATTCTTGTAAAAGCAGAAGCTGCCCGTACCCAGGTCTAATTTACCAAGCATGAAGCTAACATCCTAAAACAACAGGCAAAACAGCTTAAAAAGAAAGCAGATCTGGATGCAGAGCTACATATACTCAAATCACAGAAAGCAGCTGCAGCAGCACTAGCTGACGCTCAAGCTTGGGAAGCATCTAAGCAAGAAAGTGAGCATCCACAACAGCCCCAGCAAGACAACATGCAGCAAACAACCTAATAGAACGAGTGCAAGAGTATGTGCGGCAACAATTAGAATTCAGAGACGATCTGCAGACTCCACGAGTTAATTGTCCAGTTCTCCCATCGTCTCTGGTGCCACAGTCAGCCACGACCATCAATGCAACACCAAAAGCTTGCAAAGAACCAAGTATCTGTCAGGCCAGTATAAACAACAACCAAGAGTTCATACCTTTGCCAATTTCCTATGCTTTGAGCTCAAAGAGAGAGTTTTGCAACTGGAGCTATGGAGGACAGCCAGCAAATATTGATCCATTTCACCATCCTCAGTCCAAGGTATGGACACCCACACCTGTAAGGGGTAGTCATCCTGACACTTCTGATCTAACAAAATATCTGAAATGAAAGGAGATGATCAGCTCTGGCATTCTGAGATTTGATGATTTACCAGAAAACTACTGGGTTTGGAAGGCTTCCTTTCTAAGTGCAATTCAAGATTTTGAAGTAATGCCTCAAGAAGAGCTAGACTTGCTTTCCAAATGGCTAGGGCCACAATCAGCTGCACAGGCCAAGAGATTCAGGGCTGCATACGTAAACAATAATACTCCAGGCTTCAGATGGTGTAGCAGAAACCCAAGGAGTATTTTGGTGTACCAGGAGTCATTGAACATGGTCTTTTAAAGAAAATAAAGGACTTTCCTAAATTGGCAAAGAGAGACAACTAGCATTTGAGAGAATTGGGGGAGCTCCTGCTTGAACTCCATGCTGCAAGGACAAGCGGTCATCTCCCAGGCCCTTCACACGCTGATACAGCCCACGGGGTAAATCTATGAGCAAGCACTTTGGTGACAGTGGGAAGGAAAAACATCATTTTAACAGTAGAGATAGTGTCTGTTTCCCAAAACCAAACTGGAAGCTGGTTCCATAGAAGAGGGGCCTGGAAACTGAAGGCTCTACCTCCCATTCTACTTTTAAATACTCTAGAACAACAAGTAAGCCTGCAGTGCCAGAGTGAAGTGCTCTAATGGGGTGATATGGTACTATATAAGGTCATCAAGATAAGATGGGGACTGATTATTTAATACCTTGTATGTGAGGAATAGGATTAGAAGAGGATTAGAATAGAAGTTAAATTCTGGATTTAATAGGGAGTCCGTGAAAGGAAGCCAATATAGGAGAAATATGCACACCGAACAAGCAGGGACACCACTGCATCCTGTAGTCACATGCAATGTTCCCTCTAAGCTGCGCACGTGAGCAATTGCGTACTGCTGGCACGGTCTCTGCGCACAGAAAATCTGCGTTGTGCACAAAAAAAAAATAAAAATCAAACCTGAATTGAAATTAAAATTAAAACTTTAAAAATTCTGTTTTGCAGTGTTAGTAAGTGTCTGGCTGCTCCTGTATGGGATTAGAACGATGCCACCTTATCCCGTAGTCCATCCAATGATGCAATTCACATTCGTATATGCAGCTAACCAACGTGGTTGACAGGCTATGACAGCGTCCTTATGTGCCGACATCGGTATTTTAGCTAGCAAAGCGGCGTGGCTGATGTGGAGTGAAGCCACGTTAATGACAACGTGTTTAACCATTGGAGATGTGAGGAGGACAGACGGAACAATTGATGGAAAAAGTGTGGACTTTATACCAGTTTTTAAATTGGGTTGATAGGCCACGTAACACCAGAGTTACATGTGTTGTTTGTCTCTCTCTCTGCCTGGGCGGAGCTCACTGTGGGCTCCTGCCCTTGGCCCACACACCTGTCAACAATCAGCTGTCATCACCCATGAGCACTATTTGAGGCTGGAACACAGATCCTCTCGTCGCTGGATGATTGTGCTACAGATGTTAGTGTTTCTCTCAGCTCTTGTGAACCTGTGACTCGTGATTTGTGTGTGACTTCCCTCTCTTCTGCGACAGACTTTCCTCCCCGGACCTGTGACCTCCCAGTTGTGTGAACGTGTGTGAGTTTGGGCAAGAAGACGTGAGCGGGTGTGATTCCCTGGAGTTTGGGTTTCCCCTCACTGAATATATCGTGCAATGGTGCTGTAAATAAACTGTTTTGGAGACATCTAACCACTCTGCGCTTGAGTTCCTACTACCAGATTTTGACAGTTATGATAAAAATATATGCAATGTTTGGTTTTCTTCCTGAATAATATCGTGGGAAGAAACGGTAAAAACGCCGTTTTATAAGGAAAACGCTTGAAAGAAATCTCCGCCTGTGAGCAAAACCAAAACTAAAAAAAACTCCGCCCGTTCCTATTGGTCGAAAAATGTACCATGTCGACCAATCAAAAGATGATATGGCAACATGTTACAGGAGGGATACATCTCCTGCTGTCAGGCCTGCAGGTATCAGGCTGTTGTTCTCCTTTACCTCATAGTGGACAGAAATGATTTTTTTGGAGTGGCACAAATAATTTGTGTGGCATCAAATCTGATGCAGAACATCTGATTGTTCTGCAAATAGTTTGAAATGTTTATTTAAAAAAACGCCTTGGCTGCACGTTTAGGTAAAGAGCTGCAAAAAACATTGTTGTTTGCATAATTCAGTTACTTTTTTGAAGAAGTAACTATATAATTAATGGCCCAACATTGGTCATTATACACTGAACAAAAATATAAACGCAACACTTTTGTTTTTGCTCCCATTCCCCATGGGATGGACGTAGAGACCTAAAATTCATTCCAGATACACAATATAACCATCCCTCCCAAACAGTGGTCACAAATCAGTCCAAATGTGTGGTAGTGGGCACATCTGCTATATTGAGATAATCCATCCCACCTCACAGGTGTGCCACATCAGGATGCTGATCTGACATCATGAGTAGTGCACAGGTGTACCTCAGACTGCCCACAACAAAAGGCCACCCTGGAATGTGCAGTTTTTTGCGCTATTGGGGGTCTGGGGACCCAGAACCGGTCAGTATCTGGTGTGACCACCATTTGCCTCATGCAGTGCAACACATCGTCGCATGGAGTCTATCAGATTGTCAATTGTGGCCTGTGGAATGTTGGTCCACTCCACTTCAATGGCTGTGCGAGGTTGTTGGATATTCGTGGGAACTGGTACACGCTGTCGTATACGCCGGTCAAGCACATCCCGAACATGCTCAATGGGTGACATGTCCGGTGAGTATGCTGGCCATGCAAGAACTGGGACATTCTCAGCTGCCATCTGCCCTGAACAATGTGAACCATGATTCATCCGTGAAGCGCACACCTCTCCAACGTGCCAGACGCCATCGAATGTGAGCATTTGCCCACACAAGTCTGTTACGGCGACGAGCTGGAGTCAGGTCAAGACCCCGATGAGGACGACGGGCATGCAGTTGAGCGTCCCTGAGACGGTTTCTGACAGTTTGTGCAGAAATTGTTTGGTTGTGCAAACCAATTGTTCCAGCAGCTGTCTGGGTGGCTGATCTCAGACGATCTTGGAGGTGAACCTGCTGGATGTGGAGGTCCTGGGCTGGTGTGGTTACACGAGGTCTGCGGTTGTGAGGCCGGTTGGATGTGCTGCCACATTCTCTGAAACGCCTGTGGAGACGGGTTATGGTTGAGAAATGAACATTCAATGCACGGGCGACAGATCTGGTTGACATTCCTGCTGTCAGCATGCCAATTGCACGCTCCCTCATTGCTTGTGGCATCTGTGGCATTTTGCTGTGAGACAAAACTGCACATTCCAGGGTGGCCTTTTGTTGTGGGCAGTCTGAGGTACACCTGTGCACTACTCATGATGTCAGAAGAGCATCCTGATGTGGCACACCTGTGAGGTGGGATGGATTATCTCAATATAGCAGATGTGCCCACTACCACACATTTGGACTGATTTGTGACCACTGTTTGGGAGGGATGGTTATATTGTGTATCTGGAATGAATTTTAGGTCTCTACGTCCATCCCATGGGGAATGGGAGCAAAAACAAAAGTGTTGCGTTTATATTTTTGTTCAGTGTATTCTGTATTTTGCAGACAGAGTTACAGGACTCTCTCCCAGACCACAGACTCATGATACAAGTCAGAGCTTTATATAAAATAATAAAAAAATTAAAAAAAAAAAAGAAAGAAAGAAAGAAAGTTTTGTTTTCAAAATTGGAGTTCAAGTTATTTTTACTTCCAATAGTGTTAACATACTACACAGGTCATGAACAAGATTTTTTTAACTTTTCATTGTAAGTGGGCTAAAGCAGTTAATTAAAAGTAGTCTAACATAAATGTAAATGCTGTAATTTGATTATTTTAATAAACCATGTAACTTGGATGGATTCGATGCTGGCGTGACCACAGTGCACACGTCTGCTGTTGCTCACAGTGGTCCAAGGGATCGCTCAGGGAGTTTGTGCGTTCGCTCAGACACATGAGAAATTAGAGGGAACATTGGTCACATGCCTTCCTATCTGGTTTGCATTTAGTTGGACCATCATTTATTTTTCAACAGGACAGTGACCCCAAACACACCTAGGCTGTATAAGGACTATTTGAGCAATAAGGAGAGTGATGGAGCTCTGCACCAGATAGCCTGGACTCCACCGTCACCTGCCCTAAACCCAACTGAGGTGGTTTGGGATGAGACGTATTGCAGAGCAAAGGCAAAAGGGCCAACAAGTGCTCAGCTCCCCTGGGAAGTCCTTGAAGACTATTAGAAAACCATTTCAGGTGGCTGTCTCATGAATCTCATAGAGAGAAGCTTCAGAGGATACAGTTGTCATACAACTGGGCCAAATATCATTAAAAAAGGATTTAAAACCAGTGTATGAAATTAGTTTGAGTGATTTTAGTCCAGTTTTGCCATTTGGAGTTTGCTATCATATATTTTCAATTTAATTTGCAATTTTACCCACCATAGGTGTACTGTTATGCAGCCCTCCCAAAAAATACAAACTGCAAATGGCTGGAGGTGAATAAAAAAAAAAAACAAAAAAAAAACAAAAACCCAAAGATTTAAGTTTTTCAATTATCATCATCATGTTTTCTATCTTTTTATGAAATAACCAAAAAATATGATTCAAATTGTAAAATATCTTTGAAAAAGAAATATCAGGTCAGGGGAGATGCATTTATCACTCTTCTTGTGTTAGTAATAATTATAATGATAATGTCATGGACAGTATTTGCCCTGCAAAACATTTCTTGTCACAGCATACATTCAGATTGCAGCTTAATGAGAATGTTTCAAAGTGTTAACTGACAAATACAGTCAGCACTAATATTTCATATAATATATCCATTTGTGAGTTAGCAGCACACTTCAGTATGTGGGTTGTAGCCCAAAAAACTTCTCATATATAAGATGAAAATATTTTTAGTTTATAGAAAAAAATCTAATTTTTAAATTTAGACATCTTTCTTTTCACGGTCCGTTCCTATCCCATCTGAAGTTTGCTATTTTAGTAGTTGATTCAACAAAAAGATCATCTTACTCTCTTGATGTGACCTTCGACTTCTTAGCAGTTGCTTAATTTTTTAATGACCTCAACTGTTTTCACAAAGGAAATAAATATTCTTAGGGTCATAAAAGTCTGCTCAGACAACATTAAAACATTAATTTTGTTATTTTGTTTCAAAATAAAGTAATTACTTAATTGTTATTGTTACACAGTGTTGCTCACAAAAACTATAAATAATCACTAAAGAAACTGTCAAAGAATCAATGAGAGAAGATGTTAGTTCAGTAATTAAATTGTAAACTTGTGGTCTCTGAATTTTAATAAAAACTCAGAAAGTCCCAGAGTGAATTGGAACATTTTGTGTTTCAGAACTTAACTGTGTAAGAAAATTATCTTCAACATTTTTGCATTAAATGTGACTTCTCACCTAAATAGCGTTTAAAAGTTCACAAATCACCTAACAAGATTTAGAAAGTCCATATATGAATATTTTAATATTTCAATGCAATTCAGTTTTATTTATATAGCGCCAAATCACAATAACAGTCGCCTCAAGGCACTTCATATTGTAAGGTATTTGTGGCCAGTACGTAAGTGTATTCACAGTTCACAAGGCTCTAACCAGCTGTGTTAATCTTCCTGAATATCTTAATAATCTTACTTTTAATTTCCTTTGTCCTGAGACAATACACAAAAGGATTTACAAGAGATGGGCCGAGGATGGTGCCAATTAACGAACCCTGGCGTTCTTCAAGAGTTAACACCACACCAAATCTGGTCAAGATAACAATGACAAACAGAGGACAGTATAAACATGATACACAAATCAGGTGACTCACAAGAGTGCTTCCCATTTTCTTTTTGTCATTATTTGATATTTTTTTCACAAAAAACAAGATCCCACAATATGAAAGACAAATGAAAGTGAATGTGAAAAATGACACAAAAAATGATAGAATGGCAGCTTGGTTGAAATATTTCTCTGGGTTAACACAAGTGGTTCGCATAACTGCAGCATAGTCACAGAAAGTGTACCTAAGCCTTGAATTGCAGTGAGGGAGCGGTGTAGCTGTTACAAGTGTAAAAAGCACCAAACTACAGGCAACAATCCACAGAATGTATGTAAATACTAGTGTACGTGTAATTGTTAAATAACTATGATACTGAAGAGGATAGATTATAGCAATTAACCGATCAAATGCCATAATTGTTAAAGACAACATCTCCATTGTTGCTCCCACCTGGTAAACATACATTTGAATTATACACTCCACATATGATATGGTATTAACACCAGCAAGCAGAACCCTGATCATTGTTGGAGTGGCACTAGAGGTATAAAGTAGGTCAACAACAGCAAGATTGCAAATCAGAAGATACATTGGTTTGTGTAACTGCTTGTCAGAAACAATGAAGATGATATTGACCAAACTTGCAAAAACAGCTAGTAAATAGATTATCAGCATAACCACACCAACTGCTACAGGCCTTTTGACTGTGTCAAAACCACCTATAATAAAATGTGTTAGTTTGATTGAAGCATTCTGTGAAGACATATTTAAGAAATATTAAATTACAAAACGTTTCAAGATGTAGCTGAAGATAT
The DNA here is from genome assembly GCF_057381845.1 of Rhamphochromis longiceps. Lineage (NCBI taxonomy): Eukaryota > Metazoa > Chordata > Actinopteri > Cichliformes > Cichlidae > Rhamphochromis > Rhamphochromis longiceps. Next base: position 32,166,220 of record NC_140570.1, read on the forward strand.
GCTGAAAAAATGCTGAAAATGTTAACCGTGTTTAACAGTTGTAAAAAAAAGAAACTGGTATAACCCTTCTAATGTCACGGCGAGTGAGATGAGCAGTGTGGAAAATAAAGGAGGATCCAAACGCAGGCACTTGTACAGGTGTGAGGGTGGTTTATTAAACACAAAAAGGAAATGGACAAACGGCGAACGGAGCAATGACTAAACTAAACTGGGAACAAACTAACTACAGAACACGAACCTGGACATGGACATGAATGAGAGCGGGCGGAACCAGATGACGGTTGACTGCAGGGAAACACACAGATGAAGCAGGGTGGAAACACAGACGGTCCAGCAACTACAAACACAGAAGACACGCCTTAAATACACTCAGAGAATCACAGGGAGATTACACACAGGTGGGAGACACAGCTGGGAGTCATTACCGAGACGAGAGGTAAAACTGAACACACTCACATGAGACGCAGACCTTCACAATAAAACAGGAACAAGAAACCATCACAGTAAGACACAGACTCGACATTGAGAGACAGACAGAAAATGACACATGGAACTAGACATATACTAAGCAGACCCAACCGAAGAACAAATCCTAAACACAAACAGAAACATGAAACTCTAATAATAAACATCATAATCATCATCATTAACACAACAAGAGAACAAGAAAGCAATCCCTGATGCAAAAGTTAACCAAAACATAATAACATCAAAATACTGGGTGGAAACTGACCCAGAACCGTGACATCTAAACCCAAACAGGTTTGGGTTAACTACACAACAGGGCCCTGTTTCAGGAAGCCGGTTTGGAAAACTCAGAGTGAAAAACGACACTCACGGTTGAGTAACCCCGAACTGTCCAACTCGGAATATTCCGTTTCAGAAAGGCTGATAACAAGTAGTTCAGTCAACGCGGAGTTGCTTTAACCCCAAGTGAAGCGCGCGGACGAGGATACATAAAGCCCTGATAAGCGGAGCACAGATTAAGCGAGTCACCATGGAGACGGAGGGAAAGAAGGCGCGGTCAATGTATTTCACAGCGCTTGAGGCCGAAATTCTGATGGCAGCATATGCCGATAACATGCAAATTCCGCGGAAAAAAGTAACACAGCCACAGCTGCAAAAGAAAGGGAGCATGCATGGCAAAACATAGCCGACAGAGTCAATGCATGAGTGTTAATATAAACATTGATCTAGGGATTTCCACCCATTTAACACGTTATTTTATCATATGTTATTTTATTTGTTATTTTATACATTTTATTTTGTGATGTGATGTGAGCGCAGGTGCAACCCAACAGGCCCCAAACGTGCCTGGCAGCAAGTAAAAATGAAATATAAAAATATAGTCCAAACAGGTAAGGTGTAATTGTATTATGAGCCATAGTGCTTGGTCTGTTGTAAATTCATGTCCATGTAAATTAATTGCAGTTAGAGGCTACATTAATTTTCTTTCTGTAAGCACTTATTGAAATTATCTGAGCACATTACAAGTACATATTTGCTTACTCTGTATGCTCAAATGTGGCCCGTTATAGCCAACAGAAAAAAAGCGGAGGCCCGAAAAACAGGTGGGGGTCCTCCACCACCACCACTCACAGAGGCTGAGCAGTTGGCCCTCAGCCAAAACAGTGGGCGCCCTGTGGCTGAAGGCATCTCTGCGGGGACATCCTCTGAGTCAATAACCCCGCAAGACATAAGTGCCTACATAAGGGGTAAATTCAAAATAATACATGATGTGCATACATCCTTTCTTCACAGTCACCTTTGCAGTGCGACACATTCATTTGATAAACTCTTTACCATAATGAATTATTTTGTAGTGAAGTTATTTTCCGACTGATTTTGCCTTCCCTCAGCCTTGGTTGTCTTTGAGAGCATAATGACAATGAAGTGTAAGGTGCTTGGTATGTTTGTTAATTGCCATTTGGTCCCTTGTAAGTTATAAGTGACCTGTATAAACCTCATATTCTATCAGTTGATGGTGGTGGTGTACTGCATCTGGTGCAGCCTCCTGTTGAGCCAGACCAACATGCAGTTGTGAGTAATACTCCACAGATTATATGAGTGTACAGTAGAACAGCAATGTTGTTTATTTCTTTACTACAGGAAAATAATGAAGAAACATTGACAGCTGTTACAGAGGAGGAAGCAACAGAGACACTTTATGAGGTTTACATCTTTTAATACTTTGTGTACAGGAAATACAGGCGACCAATAAAGCCAGTTGAACAAAAAATCTGTTTATTCTTCTTTCAACATGTTGAGGTGATGGGTCAAAGGAAATGATTGTGACATATGGTGTCTCTGACTGCGCTTCCATCTTGTATGTCCGTGGGAGGGTCAGGATGTTCATGGTTTGGATCACTGCTGATGTTTGGTTCAGAAGGACAGTGTTCTCCTCTAATTGTGGCAATGTTGTGAAGAATCACACATGCCACAATAATGTCACATGCCCTTTCTGGGGTGACCCTGAGTCTTTGCAGGCACTGGAACCGGGCCTTAAGCATTCCGATAGTCATTTCAATTCTGGCTCTTGTCCTGCAATTAGCCAGATTATATCGCTGCTGTGGGCCCGGTTCAGGGTCAGGGTAAGGGGTAAGCAAATAGGGTAAACATGGATACCCCCTATCACCAAGCAAGTAGCCAGTGAACTCTCCTAAGACAGAAGGGTACACTTCAGTTCAAATGTCCCTGAAGCAATTGGTCTTTATATATTTTAAAGTATTCTCAACTCACCATGTCCAAATTTTGTGCTCAGTGTACATTCACGGAATATTTGTGAGTCATGGACAGAGCCTGGCCACTTGGCTTCCACATTTGTGATAATGTTGGCAGCATCACATATGATCTTCACAGTGCAGAGAACACAAATTAGCATCCATTACTATAATGAAATAATTTGTTAGTTTGACATGCTACAGGGAACTATGTACCTGCACATTAATGCTGTGGAAAGACTTCCTGTTCACATAGTCTCCTTCATTTACTGAAGGAGCAATGATTGGAATGTGAGTGCCATCTGTACAGCCAATCACGCCTGGGAACCCTGAAAATAAATGTGCAATTTAAGTAGTAGTCCAAGTATCACCACATCATACATTAAGTTTTGGTCATCCTGATACCTGCAATTTTGTGGCATCCCTCTTTGATAAATCTTGTGGGTCTGTGACCGGGGAACACCACAGACGAGTACAGGAGACGTTTCAGTGCAACTGTAACATTCCTGACTGCCCGACAGACGGTAGCCTTGGAAACGTGCTCAGCGTCACCAATATTATACAGAAAGCTCCCGTTTGCAAGAAACCGAAGTGCAATACAAATAATATGCAATGAACTGAGAGCATGTCCGCGATGTGTCACATGCGTAATATATGGCCTGAGGATGTTATCCAAATAAATTATAGATTGTGCTGAGAAACGGTAACGTTCGCACAGAAAATCATCAGGAAATGATAAAATGTCCAAACGCGCTCTGATCACTCTCTCCCGGCGGAGAGCTCTGCGGAGAATTTGGGCTTCACGATCTACTGGCTCTTCAAGGAAGTGGCACGCCATGTCCGACACTTCCTACTGTCAGGTTTCCGACAAAGGGGCGGAGACAGTCAGGGTTAGTTGTAGTAAACCTGCTAGGGGGCAGGTTAGCTTCACGGAGTGTGTCGTCATAGTGACTCACTGAGGCTTCATCTGAACTCGCTTTGTGAAACCGAAAACCCAGAGTTTTCGTTAACTCAGGGTATACTTACTCAGTTTTTCCACTAAACCGGCTTCCTGAAACAGGGCCCAGTGCTTTCTCATTTTAAGTCTCACAACAACAGGAAGTTTTAACTTGGCAGCTCCCTTATCCAATCACACTGGATGTCATCAATGATATGTTATCAATTCTGTGATAACATATCACCAGAGACTGCAGATTACATGATGTATGATGTCACCCCCACCCTCCAAAACCAATGATAGATGAGGATAGATTGGAAATCATCAATTTTAAATTCCACTAATTCTATTTCCATACTTCAGCACAAAATGCCACAGGGCTTTATCAGTACCAGTGAAGCCCAATTTACCTCTGATGCTTCAAATGCTTGAACACCTATATAAAAAAAGAACCCCAACAATAACCCAATTAAAAAAGGAAATAAAAACAAACAACCATTTAGTGAATTCCAACATTATATTATAATTTGAACAGACTTTATGAAGAAAAGAACAATTTTTGGAGCAGTTTTTAAGCACAAAATTCATATTGATAAAAAAACATATGCAGGCCTTTTTACTGAGGAGAAGCAGCCTATTATGCGTAAATTCAGCAGATAAATGCATCGGTATAGAACTCTTCTACTCTGAGCATGTTCATATTTACTAACACACTTTCATACAGCACTTAAAGACTTTTTGACAATTGTAAATAAACTGGTCTATCTCTTGAAGTGGTTCTGAGCCACAATTTAACATTTGAACTGGTATTTGTGTAAAAATGCATAAATGTGTTGTGGATGTGTAACATGGTAGACTAATGTGCCTGTGTTAATTCAGCTCCATATTATTGTGTGAAGTTGCACTGGGTTGGGAGTGGTTTTGTGTGTGTGTGTGTCACATTTTTGGTGAGCCAATGGCTGGAATGGGGTTGGACTAATTAGAGGCAGGTGTACTTGATTGCACTGATACACTGGTCTACTTATAGCCCACACTACAAACACTGCTGTGTCGTTTTGTCTCTCTGTGCAGGTATGTAATGTGATGAAATCAGATATGTTTGGGATGGATGGATTTTGTGCTATGAATTCTATATTGAAAGTGTCGTTTTGTCTCTCTGTGCAGGCCAGGGCCTATTATATGCCACAGCCTAAAGGTAGCAGAGTTGCAGAGGCTGGAGTGACCACTGGCTATATGCTTGCAGGGTGGTGGGTCTCCAAGGACAACTTCTAACCCTGTTACAGGCAACACGTGGAGTGCAACTGGCCATGTGGCATAGCTGGCTCTGGCCTTGGGATTGTGTTTTTTATATAATTCATAAATGGGACACTGGACTGTTTTATCTTTTATCTCTTGATATATTTTTTTGTCAATAAATTATCTTTTAGAATTTTATTGACTGTCATCTTTTTGCCCACGACAGAGACGGTTGGCCGTCAGACCTAGAATCTTTCTTTGGGTGTGTTACAGATGCATCACATAATATTTTATTTTTTAGAAATAATGTTAGTATTTTTAATTTAAGTAAATAAAAAGATCATTTCATTTCATTTAAAATATATATAAAATATACCAAGAAATTGTCACGGTTTGGCATGGCAGACCATGGAGGTTGTAGGGAAGGAGGACTCAGGCGCGGTGCTCTGTGTGTGAACAGTGCGTTTATTTACAGTGTGTGGTACAAAACAACAATAAGTCCCCATGTTTTCCCCAGACTCCCGTGTCGTGTCCTCCTAGTGCTCTCTGCTCCCGTGTCTGCACTCCCGGTGCTCGCTGCTCTTCAGGCCTTCCACGCTCCTCCTGCGGGAAACAATAGCGGCAGCTGTCAGGACACTAAACAATGGCAGGCATGCACTTAACGACGAAACCTAAACTGGGTGACTAACGTAGAGTCTCAAGCAATGATCCCGCACCGGTGGGAGCTCCAAGACTCTTAAGTAGCTCTCCCGACGAGGCCTGATCAGCAGCAGGTGTGTGGCTTCGGGTGTGGCCAGTCCCCTAGCAGGGCCACACCCACCAGGCCTGACGGCGCCTATAAACGAGTGCTCCGACACACAGCCACCCAAACACATGTACAAGCATAGAGAAGAAGGGGGAGCAACACCAAAAATACATAATAATATAACAGGTTCATGACTGCCCAGGGGTCCTGGGTCGCCCAGTCCCAGGACCCTGACAGTACCCCCCCCCCCCCCCCCCCCCAAGGGTCGGCTCCTGACGACCCTAAAACATAAACACAAACCAAAAAGTACAGTACAACCAACCCAGGGCGGGCGGCGGGCCAGAACCGAAACAAGCAAAAACCACAAAAGAACAACCCCCCCAAGGTCACAGTCCCAAAGTCCGACTGCGCATCCCGCAGCGGAGCAAAAAAGAAAAATGCCACAAAACAGTCTCAGGCGGCCCATCATTACAACAAAAGAGTTCAGGAGGCCTACCTCGAGTCCAATGGCGGTAACGTTGCAGCTCCGGCGGACGGCCATGGGTCCGGCATCAGCAGCAAAACGGTTCTGGGGGCCTGCCACTGATCCAGTGGCGGCGCTGCTGCTCCTCCGGCGGCGGGCCCCGGGTCCAGTGGCGGCGGCGGCGCTGCTGCTCCGATGGCCTGCCACAGGTCCGGTGGCGGCGGCGCTGCTCCTCCGGCGGCTTGCCCCGGGTCCGACGGCAACAGCGCGGCTCCGGTGAGCAATATCGAGGAGTGGCACATGGCCTATGAAGCGCCGGTCGCTGACGTGGACGCGCTAGACGTGGGCGGCGTGGAGGGCGCGCTAGACGTGGGGGTCCTTCTGACTCGCTGACCTCCAGTTCTGGCTGAGCGGGTCCCTCCGGACCTCCGAGCTCCTCCGGTGGCAGCACGGGCTCCACAGGCTTGCTGAGCTCCTCCCGCTCGCCGATCTCCAGCTCCGGCTCGCCGAGCTCCTTTGCTGGCAACGCCGGTCGCTCCGGCTCGTTGAGGTCCTCCAGCAGCGGCGCTGGCTCCTCAGCTGGTGGCTCGCTGAGCTGCAGCAGCGCTGGCTCCGGCTCGCCGAGCTCCGGCGCTCTCTCCTGCTGCGGCTCGCCGAGCTCTGGCGCTCTCTCCTGCTGCGGCACGCCGAACCCTGGCGCAGGCGGCGCGGGCTCCTCCCGCTCGCCGAGCTCCTCCGGCTGCACTGCAGCTACGGATGGTTGAGCCGGGGGTGAAGATGGTGATACGGCATCCGCAGGCGGTGGAGATGACGGCAGTGTAGTTGAAGTGGATGGTGGAACAGATGATAGCTGAAACGGCCCCTCAGACCCTTCAGCAGAGACACATGCGTGACCAGCAGGTATCGAGATCTCTGGCAAAGGTGAAGTTGGTTGAGACAGCACCTGGCTTACAGCCGGCTCGTGACGCCATGGCTGGGGCTGTGCGGGGCAGTCAGTCTGTTCCAGCCCAGGTAAACAGTCCTCACTTGACAGACTGAGCTTCTCTGAACATCCTGCAGAGGATCGAAGGAGCTGGGCAGCTGGCTGTGCTACGGCTACAGGCTGGGCAGCAGGCTGTGCTACGGCTATAGCAGGTGACGGTACTAGAGATAGAGCTACTGACTGTAGTGATGTTTGTTGAGGAAGTTGAGCAGGTGCTTGAGCAGCTAACTGTGCTGCAGTAGATGGCGCGAATGGCTGAACTGTAGACTGTGCTAATGGGAGAGCGAATGGTGGCACAGCAACAGCAATGGGTTGAGCAGAGAGAGAAGCAGTCAATAAGGGTAAAGGCAGCGAGATACAATCTTTGGCAACACTCTCCGTCTCCTCAATCTTTACTACCTTCTTTCTTTCTTCCCCCTCTATTTCCACTGTCACAGGGAAAGAATTTAACACCCTAATGGAGTTTGTTTTACCCCCAGCAGCATCCACAGCTGCTGGAGTGGGTAGTGGAGTGGAGGCTGCTGTAGGTGGGATAGATGATTGAACTACAGACCGCTTAGCTATAGACTGGGCGGCTGCCTGAGTTACAGGCTTGGCGGTCTCGCAGTGCCTAAATAAAGAAACAGATGGAGTAGAAAATGAAAAATTGTCTTTATGACTCACCACAGCCGGTTGTTGTGAAGTCCGGGAAGCTGGCTGCGGTGAAGAGCGCCGGCGGCGCGAGCGTCGCTTCTTAGACGATGCCGGGCCGGCGTGTCAGGCTGCGGATCCCCCAGCTGGTCGGGCTGGAGAGCAGCCTGAACAGGAGAGTGGAGGTGGAGCGTGTTAGCCAGAAAGTCCGCGACGATCGGGTAGAGCGTATCCAGTACCCACGGGAAGCAAGACAGCGTCTCTTTCAGCCGCTTTTCCACGAAATCTTTCCTCGTGCGCCTCCAGCCAAAGGTCACACAGTCTATTAACTTTATCTGTCATCTCCCTCCTGAATCTCTCCGATGAGTCCGCTGGGTCCATGATTGGCAGGATCATTCTGTCACGGTTTGGCATGGCAGACCGTGGGGGGTGTAGGGAAGGAGGAACCAGGCGCGGTGCTCTGTGTGCGAACAGTGCGTTTATTTACAGTGTGTGGTACAAAACAACAATAAGTCCCCATGTTTTCCCCAGACTCCCGTGTCGTGTCCTCCTAGTGCTCTCTGCTCCCGTGTCTGCACTCCCGGTGCTCGCTGCTCTTCAGGCCTTCCACGCTCCTCCTGCGGGAAACAATAGCGGCAGCTGTCAGGACACTAAACAATGTGTCTGTGAAGGTTCTCAGTCATCCAGGTCATCGTAGTCAAAGGAGCTTGCAAAGAAAAGCGTCTGGACTTCTTTAAGTTGCTTGAAGACGTTTCACCTCTCATCCGAGAAGCTTCTTCAGTTCTAAGGTCAAATGGTGGAGAGTCCCAGATATAAACCTAGTGGGAGTGACCCCCCCACAGAGGGACAAAAGGACCCCCTGATGATCCTCTAATCGCCTGAGCCAAGGTGTGAAACTGGGCGTGGGTCCCAATCAGCCAGAGTTTCGGGTGTGTTCATTGTGAAACCTGGCCCCACCTTATCATGCGAATTCCTGAGGTCAGATGGCCCAGGATGTGAGTGGGCGTTAAGGCGTCTGGGAAGGGATCTCAAAACTGGATTATAGATGGCAGAGAGTTGGTGTCGTAAACCCCCGCCTCTGTTCAAAGATGGTCGCTCACAGTGGACATAGATGGCTTCTTTCACTCCTCTTTCAAACCATCTGTCCTCTCTGTCCAAAATGTGAACATTGGCATCCTCGAAAGAGTGTCCTTTATCCTTAAGATGCAGATGGCTGCTGAGTCTTGTCCCGTGGAGGTGGCTCTTCTGTGTTGTGCCATGCGCTTGTGAAGTGGCTGTTTGGTCTCTCCAATGTAGAGGTCTGAGCATTCCTCGCTGCACTGTACAGCATACACCACATTGTTAAGTTTGTGTTTTGGCGTTTTGTCTTTTGGGTGAACCAGTTTCTGTCTGAGCGTGTTGCTGGGTCTGAAATACACTGGGATGTCATGCTTGGAGAAAACTCTCCTGAGTTTCTCTGATACACCGGCTACATAGGGGATGACAATGTTGTTGCGTCTGTCCTTCTTATCCTCCCTCACTGGTGTCTGGTCTTCTTTTCTGTGCCTCTTTGCTGACTTTAAGAACGCCCATTTAGGATAGCCGCACGTTTTGAGTGCTTCCTTTACATGTGTGTGTTCCTTCTTTTTTCCTTCAGGCTTAGAGGGAACATGTTTACCGGAAGCCCACACACACGGACCAGTACCTCCTGTTCGACTCCCATCACCCTTTGGAACACAAACTTGGAGTAATTAGGACCCTACACCACCGGGCAGAACATGTTCCCTGGAGTTTGGAGTTTGCCATCATATATTTTCAATTTAATTTGCAATTTTACCCACCATAGGTGTACTGTTATGCAGCCCTCCCAAAAAAATACTAACTGCATATGGCTGGAGGTGAATTAAAAAAAAAACCCCAAAAAACCCCCCAAAGATTTCTTAAGTTTTTCTATTATCATCATCATGTTTTCTATCTTTTTATAAAATAACCAAAAAATATCAGGTCAGGGGAGATGCATTTATCACTCTTCTTGTGTTAGTAATAATTATAATGATAATGTCATGGACAGTATTTGCCCTGCAAAACATTTCTTGTCACAGCATACATTCAGATTGCAGCTTAATGAGAATGTTTCAAAGTGTTAACTGGCAAATATAGTGAGCACTAATATTTCATATAATATATCCATTTGTGAGTTAGCAGCACACTTCAGTATGTGGGTTGTAGCCCAAAAAACTTCTCATATATAAGATGAAAATGTTTTTGGTTTATAGAAAAAAATCTAATTTTTAAATTTAGACATCTTTCTTTTCACGGTCCGTTCCTTTCCCATCTGAAGTTTGCTATTTTAGTAGTTGATTCAACAAAAAGATCCTCTTACTCTCTTAATGTGACCCTTGACTTCTTAGCAGTTGCTTAATTTTTTAATGACCTCAACTGTTTTCACAAAGGAAATAAATATTCTTAGGGTCATAAAAGTCTGCTCAGACAACATTAAAACATTAATTTTGTTATTTTGTTTCAAAATAAAGTAATTACTTAATTGTTATTGTTACACAGTGTTGCTCACAAAAACTATAAATAATCACTAAAGAAACTGTCAAAGAATCAATGAGAGAAGATGTTAGTTCAGTAATTAAATCGTAAACTTGTGGTCTCTGAATTTTAATAAAAACTCAGAAAGTCCCAGAGTGAATTGGAACATTTTGTGTTTCAGAACTTAACTGTGTAAGAAAATTATCTTCAACATTTTTGCATTAAATGTGACTTCTCACCTAAATAGCGTTTAAAAGTTCACAAATCACCTAACAAGATTTAGAAAGTCCATATATGAATATTTTAACATTTCAATGCAATTATGTTTTATTTATATAGCGCCAAATCACAACAACAGTCGCCTCAAGGCACTTCGTATTGTAAGGTATTTGTGGCCAGTACGTAAGTGTATTCACAGTTCACAAGGATCTAACCAGCTGTGTTAATCTTCCTGAATATCTTAATAATCTTACTTTTAATTTCCTTTGTCCTGAGACAATACACAAAAGGATTTACAAGAGATGGGCCGAGGATGGTGCCAATTAACGATCCCTGGCGTTCTTCAAGAGTTAACACCACACCAAATCTGGTCAAGATAACAATGATAAACTGTGGACAGTATAAACATGATACACAAATCAGGTGACTCACAAGAGTGCTTCCCATTTTCTTTTTGTCATTATTTGATAATATTTTCACAAAAAATAAGATCCCACAATATGAAAGACAAATGAAAGTGAATGTGAAAAATGACACAAAAAAGTATATACTGGCAACTTGGTTGAAATATTTCTCTGGGTTAACACAAGTGGTTCGCATAACTGCAGCATAGTCACAGAAAGTGTACCTAAGCCTTGAATTGCAGTGAGGGAGCGGTGTAGCTGTTACAAGTGTAAAAAGCACCAAACTACAGGCAACAATCCACAGAATGTATGTAAATACTAGTGTACGTGTAATTGTTAAATAACTATGATACTGAAGAGGATAGATTATAGCAATTAACCGATCAAATGCCATAATTGTTAAAGAAAACATCTCCATTGTTGCTCCCACCTGGTAAACATACATTTGAATTATACACTCCACATATGATATGGTATTAACACCAGCAAGCAGAACCCTGATCATTGTTGGAGTGGCACTAGAGGTATAAAGTAGGTCAACAACAGCAAGATTGCAAATCAGAAGATACATTGGTTTGTGTAACTGCTTGTCAGAAACAATGAAGATGATATTGACCAAACTTGCAAAAACAGCTAGTAAATAGGTTATTAGCATAACCACACCAACTGCTACAGGCCTTTTGACTGTGTCAAAACCACCTATAATAAAATGTGTTAGTTTGATTGAAGCATTCTGTAAAGACATATTTAACAAATATTAAGTTACAAAACGTTTCAAGATGTAGTTGGAGAAGTAAAAATATGCTGAAAATGTTAACCGTGTTTAACAGTTGTAAAAAAGAAACTGGTATAACCCTTCTAAACTGAAACAGGTTTGGGTTAACTACAAAACAGTGCTTTCTCATTTTAAGTCTCACAACAACAGGAAGTTTTAACTTGGCAGCTCCCTTATCCAATCACACTGGATGTCAATTCTTTGTGTTTACATATCACAAGGGACTGCAGACTACAAGTCTAGTATGATGTCACCCCCACCCTCCAAAACCAATGATAGATGAGGATAGATTGGAAATCATCAATTTTAAATTCCACTAATTCTATTTCCATACTTCAGCACAAAATGCCACAGGGCTTTATCAGTACCAGTGAAGCCCAATTTACCTCTGATGCTTCAAATGCTTGAACACCTATATAAAAAAAGAACCCCAACAACAACCAAATGAAAAAAGGAAATAAAAACAAACAACCATTTAGTGAATTCCAACATTATATTATAATTTGGACAGACTTTATGAAGAAAAGAACATTTTTTGGAGCATTTTTTAAGCACAAAATTCATATTGACAAAAAAACATATGCAGGCCTTTTTACTGAGGAGAAGCAGCCTATTATGCGTAAATTCAGCAGATAAATGCATCGGTATAGAACTCTTCTACTCTGAGCATGTTCATATTTACTAACACACTTTCATACAGCACTTAAAGACTTTTTGACAATTGTAAATAAACTGGTCTATCTCTTGAAGTGGTTCTGAGCCACAATTTAACCTTTGAACTGGTATTTGTGTAGAAACGAATAAATGTGTTGTGGATGCATCACACAATATTTTATTTTTTAGAAATAATGTTAGTATTTTTAATTTAAGTGAATAAAAAAAAAACAATAATTTCATTTCAGTTCAGTTCAGTTCAGTTCATTTTTATTTCAAACATTTCAAACATGTGCCTTCACAATCATTACAAAATATCATTCCATTATTTGTTTGAAAAGGAGTAGGCTGAAGTATTTACTTATTTGTCCCTACCCCCTCAAGTTTTACCTCTCATTCATTTAATTTATTTTTTTTTGTCTTAAATTAAACAAACAACATATGAAACATATAAACATATGAAGTAAAACAAAACATAACATACATAAATCAAAAACAAGAAATTAGCAAGCCCCACCACAGTATAGTTTCTTTCATATGAAAAATACAGAATGTGTATATTTGCAGATACACAAGTTATGGAAAAACAACAAACCAAAACAAAACAAAAAAACAAAAAAACAACCAAAAAAGAACCGCAACACCATTACCAGCAACATTACCATCCTGGGTTAACCCCGTTTTCTTCATTCTTATACTTATTTAAAATTAGGTTTTTATATTTTACTTTAAACTGTTTTATGTTTTGACTGTCTTTTATTTCTTCTGTTAGACTGTTCCATAATTTAACTCCTGCAATTGAGATTGACATAGTTCTTAAAGTTGTTCTAGCACTTTGTATTTTTAAATTCCATTTCCCTCTTAAGTTATACCCACCTTCTCTTTCTATGAACAATTTACAGATTTCTTTGGGAAGCAATTTATTTCTGACTTTATACATTATTTGCGCTGTTTTAAGCTTCACCAAGTCTTGGAATTTAATAGCTTGCATTTTGACAAAGAGTGCATTTGTATGGTCCCTGTACCCTACATTATTTATTAATCTAATGGCCCTTTTCTGTATTATAGTTATTGTTTGTGTGTTACTTTTGTATGTGTTTCCCCAGACCTCTACACAGTAGCTCATATATGGCAGTAGTAAAGCACAGTATAAAATGTGCAGTGCTTTCTGATCCAACATATGCTTTGCTTTTCCCAGGACGGCAATGCCCCGTGCCAATTTCCCCCGAACATAAGTAATGTGTGGCTTCCAACAGAGCTTGTGGTCAATGATCACCCCAAGAAATTTTATTTCATTTACTCTTTCTAAATATACATTGTCAACACATATTTCTACTTCGATGTTTTTCTTTTGGTTTCCAAACAACATAAATTTGGTTTTATCGAGATTCAATGATAATTTATTTATATCAAACCACTTCTTTAATATCGTTAATTCCTGTGTGATCATTTCCAAAACCTGTGGCAATTCCCCACCTGAACACAGTATATTTGTGTCATCTGCAAATATTACAAACTTTAAAATCTCCGATACTCTGCAGATATCATTTAAGTACATAATAAACATTTTTGGACCCAGTACTGAACCTTGAGGTACTCCACAAGCTATATCCATCAAATTAGATTTATATTCATTTATTTGTACATATTGTTGCCTATTCCCTACATAGCTTTTTAACCATTCCAAAACCACTCCCCTAAACCCGTACTTTTCCAGTTTTTTTAATAGAATTTCATGATTAACAGTATCAAACGCCTTCTTTAGATCTAAGAAGGCATTTGAAATATATATAAAATATACCAAGCAATAGAGTTAATCTTTTTTCCAACTAAATTTTCTTTGAAAACAAGACACAACTTTCACTGTGTTCCCTCTTAAGTTTGCTCATTAGGTTAATGACTTCTTTGTTTAAAAAGGGCTGATAGGAAAGATGTGTCATACTCACCCCTCTTGAGTGAATTATAATCAGTACCTAGCTCCAGTAATGAACCTCAGGGTTTGGTGACACAATACTTGTGTCTTTTATTTCTGTATGTGATTTATAGATATGTCAATTTTTTTGGCTTGATAAAGTTGGGCTCACATCATTACACATCTGAAATAAAAATCACTCAAAAATAAATAAATAAAATAATAATAATAATAATAATAATAATAATAACAGTTCACGCTGCTCACGGACCCCAAGACCCCAGAGCCGGGTCTGTGACAATGTTAGTGTTTAGTGTTAGTGTTGTACTTAGGAAATTCTGCATTTTGAGTCAAGGCTACGCCTGAATATTTAGATAATCATTTAAGTTTCTGAGTGGTTTTGTAATTTCCTCAGAAGAGCTAGAAACTGAGACAGTTGTTTAGCATGTGTGGAAGGCACGCTCACTTTAAGTTCCCGATTATTCATTGTGTTAGTCTTTCATCTTGTGTACATTAAGTAACTTTCACTTCACACCTGCTTCTCCACATGCTTTCTGCATTAGAGTCCTCCCTTATCTTTTTGCCAGTAAACACTTTTACAGCATTGCTATGTGCTGGAAATGTTACAGACGCAGAGGTTGGGGAGCCAGCTTTATGAAGGAAAGTAACTTGTGTCACATTGACATGGCTATCAAAAAATCTACTGAGGGCTACTATGCATGTGTCCTAATTCAGCGGTACCATTGGTAGGCCGGGCCATTTGAAAGCAGCAAGAACATAAACGTCAAAAGTGAATGGCTGTTAAATGTAACCTGACCTCCTTCATCAAATCATGTCTCCCCTTTTAAAGATTTTGCTGAGACCAGAGGAAAGAGTGGTGTGACTGGAAAGCTGCTTATACACAGTGTGTAAAAGCCTGTATCAATAAAATGCATAGCAAGGTGCAATGCCGTGTGTGTGGGTCCTCATTCTTGTCATACTCAAGAACACTGTTGGTCAAGTTACTTGAAAAAAGTAATCAGTAACTAATTAATGATTAGTATTTAGTTTTACCAGTTTTCTATGCTTTGAACACAAAGAGAGACTCTTGCAACTGGAGCTATGGAGGACAGCCAGCAAATAATGATCCATGTATTCTGATTCTGATTCTGATTCTGATTTCAGTATCCTCAGTCCAAGGTATGGACACCCACTGTCACGGCGGGGTGCGCCGATGTGTGCGGAAACAGGACCCAAAAGCAGATGATGACGAGGAATAGTAATGGTTAACAGAAAAGTGAACCTTTATTGCGATGACGGCAGGAAATGAACCAAGAGACCAAAGCAAACAGGCAAAACACTAAGAAATAAAACACTAAGCTGGCAAAACACTAAGAAACAAAACACTAAAGGTACTAAGACCAAAAACTATAACTATGACTGAGGTGGAAAATAAACAGGCTAAGACTATGACTATGACTATGACTGTAACTCTGGTGAGATAAACAGACGAACTGACAATGGCATGAAGAAAACAAAAGGCTTAAATACAGACATGAGGTGATCAGGGGAAGTGGCGACACATGGGGGAAAACAGCTGACAGACATAAACCTAATGACAGGACCAGGAGAGGAAAGCTAAATACAATGAACAAAGAACACATGACATTGTCAGAATAAAACAGGAAATGACAACACAACTTAACAGACTTAATACGTGATGAAATAAATAGAAAACCCCAAAACATAGAAAACCCAGGAACAATAACTGCCTAAACTAAAGGCAAATAGGAAATAACACAAACTAATAACATATCAAAAAATACAAAGAAAACTCAGAGTGCTGGGTCGGAGACCCAGCCTGTGACACCCACACCTGTAAGGGGTAGTCATCCTGACACTTGAGATCTAACAAAATATCTAAAACGAAAGGAGATGATCAGCTGTGGCCTGCTGAGATTTGATGATTGACCAGAAAACTACTGGGCATACAACCTTCAGACGAGACGGGTAACAGCTACCTCGAGGTTCAAAAGAAAGAATGCAGTGCCTTTTCCTCCATTTTTCAGTTTTTGTCAAACTTGTGAATGAGGAAGCCAAAATTCGTAATGACCCCAATTTTAACTGTGTCACTGCTGCCAACACCAGCAACCCTAAAATTGAAAGGATGATACAACAGAAGTATCGTTCACCTGTTTCTGCTATGAGCACGGAAATATCAAGTGATGTGGGAGCCACCCCTAACAACTTGGACCCCGATAAACAATCTCAACAATAATATATACAGAGAAAACCCAACAATCATATGACCCCCTATGAGCAAGCACTTTGGTGAGTGGGAAGGAAAAACATCCTTTTAACAGTAGAGATAGTGTCCATTTCCCGAAACCTAACTGGAAGCTGATTTCATAGAAGAGGGGCCTGGAAACTAAAGGCTCTCCCTCCCATTCTACTTTTAAATACTCTAGGAACAACAAGTAAGCCTGCAGTGCGACAGTGAAGTGCTCTAATGGGGTGATATGGTAATATAAGGTCATTAAGATAAGACGGGGACTGATTAATTAAGACCTTGTATGTGAGGAATAGGATTTTTAAGTTAAATTCTGGATTTTGTGAGTTAGCAGCACACTTCAGTATGTGGGTTGTATCTCTTTAAGATGGCGGCGCACAGTGTTGCAGTGGCTCACAGCACTCCTTCTCAGTACTCCTTTCTTTTATTTAGTTTGTATGTCTTTCTTATTTCTTTGTATTACGTGCATGGACGCTGGTGCAACAACAGGACAATTATAAACAATCACTGCTCCCCGAACCTAGAGTACATGTCAGTAAGATGCCAGCCTTTTTTTTTCTACTGAGAGAGCTAATGGTAGTGATCATCACGGCTGTGTATATTCCACCTGATGCCAACGTAAACACAGGGCTCTCTATCCTGCTGAACACCATTAACAAACAGCTGCGGGCCCACCCGGACGGTGTTCACGTAATTGCAGGTGACTTTAATAAGGCCAACATAAAGACTGTACTCCCAAAGTTCTATCGGCATGTCAAATGTCCCACTAGAGGAGAGAACACTCTAGACCAGGGGTAGGCAACGCCAGGCCTTGAGTGCCAGTGTCCTGCAGGTTTTAGATGTGTCCTTGATCCAACACAGCTGATTCAAATGGCTAAATTACCTCCTCAACATGTCTTGAAGTTCTCCAGGGGGCTGGTAATGAACTAATCATTTGATTCAGGTGTGTTGACCCAGGGTGAGATCTAAAACCTGCAGGACACCGGCACTCGAGGCCTGGCGTTGCCTACCCCTGCTCTAGACCATGTTTACTCCAACATCAAGCATGCATATAGAGCCATACCCCTCCTCCACCTCAGTCAGTCCGACCACCTCTCCCTCCTGCTCTCCCCCGCCTACACCCAGTGTTGCCAACTTAGCGACTTTGTCGCTATATTTAGCGAGTTTTCAGACCCCCCCCCTAGCGACTTTTTTTTCCCAAAAAGCAACTAGCGACTAATCTGGCGACTTTTTCTGGTGCTATTGGAGACTTATGATGACTTTCTGACATGAAAGCACGTATCTGTCTTACTCTCATCAAGCAGCGGGTGCTGCCGTGGGCACCTCGCCCATGCCAATGTGCTCACAGGCGGCAGGTAGTCCACGCGCAGCAGTCCCCCCTAGCTGATGTCAGAGCAGGAGATATTCGCCCCTATGCGATTGTGGCAGGATGAATGTTATGTCTCGGTTCAACCCACTTTCGGCCTGGCACATTAGGGGGGCGCTAGCATAAATAGTGGCGATTTGAGCATTACTGGATCGCTAACCTGTGATCTCCTTTTTGGTCACCTGACTTCACTTGGTGTTGCAGAGATCATCTGTGGGTCAGCCTTCTGAAGCCTCCATCGCAGCTGGTAGGTGTTTACTCAGTGTAGTGCATACATTACCTTACTTGGTGGTAAACAGATATTGTTTTTAGGTCGTAGCTGTAGAAGCCTCCTATGAGCCACTCTGCTCATGATTCGTGACGCTGTTTACTCGGTACGTAATTCAGTTTGTTACGATCTCTGCCTTTCATTGTTCTTATAGTAAATACTTATTATGCTTTGCAGGGAGTGTGGGCCTTAGTTTTACACAACGCTACGCTAACTGAAGTGCTGCTGCTTTGCTTTTACCATCTGTTCCTGTTGCGAGGTTTATTTTCCTGCTGCTGCCAGCCTTTTAAAGTGGTGCCAAAAAGTGATTGTCTGCCAAAAACTGATTTCCAATGTTTCTCTGTGTTTTTTATGTGCAATATCTTTACGCATGTTCGTAAATAGACTTCGGTGAACAGGGTTTACAAAGGGGTTATATAGAGAATTAAAAAATTATCAGTTTTTCAAGTATTTTTACAACTCTGTGTTATTGTACTTACATTATAACCAATCCGGTCCTTTATCCCCACTTAAAATATTTTTACAGAACTATTATAATATTTGCTGACATTTCTGCTGTCCTCTTGGCTAACTTACTCTTACAAAACACATTTTTAATGTTAATGAGATTTTTTTAACTGCATAAATAAAGGTTATATAAAAGTCACTGCCAAAAACTGATTGCGGCTTCTACCTTGTTACACGAATGTTGTTTGTGGCTCAAGATGACTTTATGTCATCCATAAGGGATGCATATGACATATGTTTCACATATTACAGCCCAACAAGTTACTTATAGCAGTTTAAATACGAGCAATAACTTTTTGGGAAATCCCGGAAATCAGTTTTTGGCAGACAATCACTTTTTGGCACAACACCGGCTACGGGAGTCGGCTGGCGTACAGTTGGGTTATCCCCCAGCGCTGCATATTAGTTTTGTTGTAATATATTATAATATTCTTTTTTTTCTTTTATTCAGATGCGGAGGGCTGACGTGGAGGAGACTGGGGGCGCCTTGGTGGTGGGAACTTTTGAGTGTTACACACCTGTCTTCTTTTAGTTTATTAGCGTCAGTGGGTGATAGTTTGCTGCACCGGTGTATTGGTGAGTTTTCTTTTTTTTGAGTTGGTGCGTGGCATCCCGGCCCCTCCACTGGTAAACCTCGGCTCTGAATACCTTTTTTTAAGCACATTTGTACATTGATATTTATGATTGTGCTTTTATATGTTGTTTTAAATAATTATTAATAAATTGTCAAACTGTTTTATCATTGAATCTCATCTCTGTACTGAGTATAGCAAACCTAAGTGCCTTCTTGGTGATTAGTGTTACTTCCAGTATTTCCTGGGTGAAATTCCCAGGGTGTCGTTGTCTTTTAAACTGTGAAGAGTATTTACTTTATTCCCACCTCGTGCTGCCACACATACAAACTGCAAAATCAATCGCACATGAGCGAAGCCACTGCTGACTTTGTCTGAAGCTGTCTGATGAGGCTTGCTATGTCCATTTTGATGGTTTATGGTTAAAAATGTTCTTCTTTTACTGTTACTTTTTATGAATCACAAGGTTTAAAACTACTTAAAAAGACAAAACACACACACACACAGTCTGAAAAAATTTAAAATTAACATTAAAAAAAACCCCAATAATTGCTAAAAGATTGGTTGTTGTTTTTTAGGACAGCCAATAGCGATTTTCCTTACTGAGGAGTTGGCAGCACTGCCTACACACCCCTCAGACGCAGTGCCAGGCCCACCACAAAGACTGTTACAACCTGGCCTGAAAATGCTCTCTCCAAACTACAGGACTGCTTCACACAGACAGACTGGGACATATTTGAAGACCAGGAACTAGAAACTTTCACAGGATCAGTACTGGTCTATATCAAGTTCTGTATTGCAAATGTGACTGTGGACAAAAGCATTCGGGTTTTCCCAAACCAAAAACCCTGGATGACCAGCGAGATCAGCTCACTCCTCAATGCCCACAATGTCGCCTTCTGATCGACAGAGCTCTGTACGGGGCTGTTTGAGCTAACCTGAAAACGGGAATTAAAGAAGCCAAGACAGACCACAAAAGAAACATAGAGTCCCACCTGTCCAGCAACAACACACAGGAGGTGTGGCAGGGAATACGAGACATCGTAAACCACAGAGGCAGCACTGTGAAAACAGAAAACCTGAGTGTGCAGCTGGCAGAGGAAATAAACAGCTTCTTTGCCCGCTTTGAAACAACGCAACAGCAGCACTCATCTGCTTTAGCCCCGCTCCCATCCGTATCCTCACCTGGTTCCTGCACCGCTCCATTCACTGTAACGGAACACGATGTCAGACGTGTGCTCCTAGCAGTGAACCCCAGGTGCTAAGAGCATATGCCCACCAGCTCACCCTCATCTTCAATCTCTCACTGGACCAGGCAGCCATCCCATCCTGTCTAAAATCATCCACAATCATCCCAGTACCGAAGAGGTCTCCCATCACCAGCCTGATTGATTACCACCCTGTGGCCCTCACGCCGGTAATCATGAAATGCTTTGAGAGACTAGTCCTTCAGCAAATTAAGGATTACCTCCCCCCAGAATTCGACCCCCACCAGTTTGAATACCGTGCAAACAGATCCACAGAAGACGCCATCGCCATAGCCCTCCACTCTATGCTGAGTCACCTAGAAAAGCGGCAAAGCTACGTCCGAATGCTCTTTGTGGACTACAGCTCAGCCTTTAATACAATCGTCCCACACATCCTCATCACCAAACTGGTTACTCTTGGCCTCCCCCCTTTCACATGTGCCTGGATAAAGGACTTTCTCACAAACCAGCCCCAGACTGTAAGACTCAGCACTCATCTCTCATCCATTCGCACACTGAGCACCGGCTCCCCACAGGGTTGTGTGCTGAGCCCCCTCCTGTATTCTCTCTACACCCACGACTGCAGTTCGACCCACAACAACAATCTCATCATGAAGTTTGCTGATGACACCATGGTAGTCAGACTCATCTCAAAGGGAGACGAGGCAGACTACAGAGAGGAAGTCCTGAAGTTGGCAGTCGGCTGCCCTCTCCCCTCCCTGATGGACATTTATTCCTCCCACTGCCTCAGCAGAGCAGTAAACATCATCAAGGATAGTTCCCACCTCTCCTCCATACCTTCTTCATCTCCTCCATACCTGCTTCATGCCCTGGGGGACGGGGCTATGGCTCCCCACACTCCCTAGCAGATCGTTACATGGAGAAACCTTTGGAATACAAGCATGTTGATCCACACAGGTGTACACACGGGTGTTCACAGACGCGGACTACACCTTTCTTGGCTGCTGCCTCAAAGAACTTTGTGCGCTGTCTATCTTGCATGCTGCACAATAGCGTTTAATATTTAGTATCTACTGTTATCTACTGTTAGCTAGTTGATTGTGATGGTGCTGTATTCATTATGTTGCTCTTTTTTTGTTTGCTTTCTCTTCTGTTTTTTTTCTCCATACAAGTGATCCAGGTGTTTTGTTTTTTCTTTCTTTCTTCCCCATTTCTCACCGTCTCTTCTCCCCTCTGTTTTTCTTTCTCTCCCTCTCTTTCTTTCATTCTTTCTCCCCGTCCTATCCCCCAGTCATGTCTGTCCCGTTTGTAGCAACCGAAAATAAAATAATTACATAATTATAATAAAGGTCAATCAAATGGACCAATATGGCAAGGCCATGATGATCCACTTGGTAAAATAAATCCGCTTGGCATCTTTCTTGGCCTTAAGACAACAATTCTGATGGCTAAAGATCCAAACAGGACAACAAAAAGGATAGTTCCCACCCTGGTTTCAACATGTTCAGCCTGCTTCCCTCAGGGAAGCACTACAGGTGCATCAGCAAAAAAAACCCACAGACTGAAAAACAGTTTCTTCCCAAAGGCCATAACCACCCTGAACTCACACATGCATCGATAACACAGCCCCCAACCCACCCCACCCCCCAATTTTTCCCATTTCCTCTATGAACAACCACTGTGCAATAACAAATTCTATGTGCAATAACCCAACTGTATATACATAACACTATTTATTACATATTAGTTTTAAAAAGTGGTTTGTATATTTGTACATTTTATATATTTTTCTCTGTTAATACTGTTCATATGTATATAGTGCTGCAGAACTGTGCCCCCTTGCATGTTTGCACTGAGTAGGAGATGCTCTGTATCTCCTTGTACAACTGTATAGTAACAATAAAGACATTCTGTCACAGTCCTGGGTCGGTGACCCAGTGTTTTTGTACTTTTACTTTTGATACTTTTATGCAAGTATGGAACATTTTGTGTTTCAGAATTTAATTGTGTACGAAAGTTATCTTCAAGATTTTTGCATTAAATGTGACTTCTCACCTAAATAGCGTTTAAAAGTTCACAAATCACCAAACAAGATTTAGAAAGTCCATATATGAATATTTTAATATTTCAATGCAATTATGTTTTATTTATATAGCGCCAAATCACAACAACAGTCACCTCAAGGCACTTCATATTGTAAGGTATTTGTGCCCATTATTTTACAAGTAAGTGTATTCACAGTTCACAAGGCTCTAACCAGCTGTGTTAATCTTCCTGAATATCTTAAACATCTTACTTTTAATTTCCTTTGTCCTGAGACAATACACAAAAGGATTTACAAGAGATGGACCGAGGATGGTGCCAATCAATAAACCCTGGCGTTCTTCAAGAGTTAATACCACACCAAACCTGGTCAAGATAACAATGATAAACTGTGGACAGTATAAACATGATACACAAATCAGGTGACTCACAAGAGTGCTTCCCATTTTCTTTTTGTCATTATTTGATAATATTTTCACAAAAAATAAGATCCCACAATATGAAAGACAAATGAAAGTGAATGTGAAAAATGACACAAAAAATGATATAATGGCAACTTGGTTGAAATATTTCTCTGGGTTAACACAAGTGGTTCGCATAACTGCACCATAGTCACAGAAAGTGTACCTAAGCCTCAAAAAGCAGTGAGGGAGCGGTGTAGCTGTTACAGGTGGAAAAAGTGCAAAACTACAGGCAACAATCCACACAATGTATGTAAATACTAGTGTACGTGTATTTGTTAAATAACTATGATACTGAAGAGGATAGATTATAGCAATTAATCGATCAAATGCCATAATTGTTAAAGAAAACATCTCCATTGTTGCTCCCACCTGGTAAACATACATTTGAATTATACACTCCACGTATGATATGGTATTAACACCAGCAAGTAGAACCCCGATCATTGTTGGAGTGGAACTAGAGGTATAAAGTATGTCAACAACGGCAAGATTGCAAATCAGAAGATACATTGGTTTGTGTAACTGCTTGTCAGAAACAATGAAGATGATATTGACCAAACTTGCAAAAACAGCTAATAAATAGGTTATCAGCATAACCACACCAACTGCTACAGGCCTTTTGACTGTGTCAAAACCACCTATAATAAAATAAGTTAGTTTGATTGAAGCATTCTGTAAAGACATATTTAACAAAAATAATTAAATTACAAAAGGTTTCAAGATGTAGTTGAAGAAGTAAAAATATGCCGAAAATCGTTAACAGTGATAAACAGTTGTAAAAAACAAAACAAAACTGTTATAAGCCTTCTAAACCCAAACAGGTTTGGGTTAACTACACAACAGTGCTTTCACGTTTTAAGTCTCACAACAACAGGAAGTCTTAACTTGGCAGCTCCCTCATCCAATCACGCTGGATATCAAGTCTCTGTGTTTACATATCACCAGAGACTGCAGATTTCATGATGTATGATGTCACCCCCACCCTCCAAAACCAATGATAGATTGATTGATTGATTGATTGATTGGTAATTTATTTCAACATGTGAACAATATACAAGTACATTTAGAAAAGAAATGAGAGAAAAAAAATATACTATACAAATTACATACAAAAAAACATTCTGATTAATTTACATGTTGAAAGGGAGTGGGAAGAAGTATACACTTATTTAATCCCACCCCTGTCCCATAAATTATCAGTGAATATTTAGTCAGCTTCCTTACTGATATAATTTGTAATAAAAATAGTGAACAGATTTCTGATATACTATATACTACAATATCACATCATGAATTTTTTGTTTGTTTGTTTTTAAATAGAGACATTCACTTAATTTAAATATTTTCCTTTTCTTTATAGATCGAGAAGATCATATTTTTATAACTCTTTTTGAACAGTTTTATGTTTGGACATTGCTTTAATTCCATATTCAGTTTGTTCCATAGTTTCACTCCTTGAACAGAAACACAAAAGCCTTTTCTTGTAGTACGTACCTTCATTGTTTTGAAGTTACAAAAACCCCTTAAATTATAACTTCCTTCTTTCAAAAAAAACATACTCTGAATATTACCTGGCAGTTCTTTATTTTTTGCTTTGAATAGAATTTGTGCTGTTTGGAATTTCACTATATCGTCAATTTTCAATATTTCAGACTGCAAAAATAGTGAGTTTGTATGTTCCCTATAACCTGCATTGTGGATGATTCGAATTGCTTTCTTTTGAAGAGTAAAAAGTGAATGTAATGTGGTTTTATAGTTATTGCCCCAGACCTCTGCACAATAGCTTAAGTATGGTGAAACCAGTGAACAGTAGAGAATATGAAGTGATGTTCTGTCGAATACCTGTTTTGCCTTGTTTAGTACTGCAATGCTTCGTGATACTTTGGAATGAATATATCTTACGTGAGCTCTCCAGTTAAGTTTTTCATCTATTATTACCCCCAGAAATTTATTTTCACTGACTCTTTCAATATCAACACCATTTATTTGAATCTTTGCATTTGTATTTAAACTACTATTTCCAAATAACATAAGTTTAGATTTATTCAAATTTAATGATAATTTGTTTTTATCAAGCCAGAACTTCACTTTACTTATTTCATTAGTCATATCCTCCAATAAATTCTGCAGATCATCACCAGAGCAAAAAATGTTTGTATCGTCAGCAAAGAGAACCATTTTTAATACTTTGGACACTTTACAGATGTCGTTAATGTACAAGTTGAAGAATTTTGGACCCAAAACTGATCCTTGGGGTACACCACAAGCAATGTCCATACATAAGGAGCAACCACCATTTATTTTCACAAACTGCTTTCTGTCACTTAAATAACTCCGGACCCAATCTAAAACTACCCCTCTGACACCATAACGTTCCAGTTTTCTTATTAATATATCATGATCTATAGTGTCAAATGCCTTTGTCAAGTCTATGAATAACCCAGCCACATATTGCTTTTTGTCTATGGAATTTGTGATGTATTCTATTGAATCTAATAGTGCCGATGATGTTGATCTGCTTGATCTGAATCCGTACTGACTCTCAGTGAGTAGTTTATGTTTATCTATAAATTTTTCCAGTCTGTTTTTAAACAGTTTTTCAAGAACTTTTGAGAATTGAGGTAGTAAAGAGACAGGCCTGTAGTTTGTGAAATGGTGTTTGTTTCCAGATTTGTATAGAGGTATAACTTTTGCTATTTTCATTCTGTCTGGAAATCGACCAGTTTGAAATGATAAATTACAGATGTATGTAAATGGTTTTATAATAGCCTCAATGACTCTTTTAACCACTATCATATCAATATCATTACAATCCAAAGATTTGTGATTTTTACATTTTTTGACAATTTCAAGAACTTCATTTTCATCAACGGCTGTGAGAAACATAGAATATGGATTTCTGTCAATCAGTGTATCGGGTTTTTCCTGTGCTTTCCCAGGATGAGTGATTGTTCTTGCTAAATTTGGTCCAGCAGTTACAAAGAATTCATTGAGACTATTTGCCACAACATCCATATTGTATTCTTCATGGTCATTACAAATGAAATACTTGGGATAGTTCTTTTGTCCAGTCCCACATTTTATAACACTGTTCAGGATTTCCCATAATCTTTTATTATTATTTCTATTTATATCTAATTGCTTCTTATAGTATTCCTTTTTACTAAATCTAAGTATATTAGTTAACCTATTTTTATATCTTTTGTATCTGATTTCAGCATCTTTAGTTCTCGTTCTTAAGAACTCTCTGTATAGAGCATTTTTCTTTATACATGCATTTTGCAGACCTTTTGTTATCCATGGACAGTCCATATATTTCTGTTTCCTACTATATTGCTTTATTGGACAGTTGGTATTGTACAGTAATGTAAATATTCTAAGGAATTTATTATAAGCACTATTAACGTCCTGTTCCTGATATACTTCACCCCAGTTTTCCTTCAATAAATCTTTTTTAAATGCATTCATTCTTTCTTCTGTTCTTACTCGTCTGTACTCTTTTTTACTGTCCATTTTATTGATCTTGTAATTCCTATCATAGATTGTAAAAATTGGAAGATGGTCACTTATGTCGTTAATCAGGAGTCCACTTACAGTCTTATTTTCAATGTCATTTGCAAAAATGTTGTCTATGAGAGTTGCACAATGTGATGTAATCCTGGTAGGTCTAGTAATTTTAGGGAATAGATTCATACAGTGCATTGTGTTTATAAATTCCTCAGTGGTTTTATGTTTATTTGGGTTTAGCAAATCAATATTGAAGTCTCCACAAATGAAAACTTTTTTGCGAGCTATTTCAATAAATGTTTCTTCTATCCAGTCTTTAAATGTCTCAATACTACTACCTGGAGCTCTGTATATACAGCTAATGATTACATTTTTACTTTTTTCTTTACAAATTTCAACTGTAATACATTCTAGTACATTATCAATCACCATCGTCATCTTTTCCACCACATTAAATTTCAAGGATTTGTCCACATACAAGGCCACTCCTCCTCCTCCTTTGTTTCGCCTAGTTATAAATGTGAATTCATAACCCTCCAGTTCAAAGTCTGTTCCTTTTTCCATATTGATCCAAGTTTCTGATAAGGCAATGACACTAAATGGATGTGAAAACTGGTTAAGATATTCTTTGATATGACTAAAATTAGCATAGAGACTTCTACAGTTAAAGTGGATAATTGATAATTTATTCTCAGTTTTAATCCTCTGATTGTAGTCTTTATTTGTATAGTAGCAGCAATTGTTATTGTTCGATGAGAAAAAGTTGTTGTCTGGATCTATTTCATATTCCAAGTCGTGTGTATTGTGATCCATATAGTTAAATGTTTTCAGTTCCAATTGATCATATTCTGCAACTGTCTGACTGATGCAGCTGATTCTTCCAGATGTATCTGAGGTCTTCCTTCCAGTGTGTGTCATAAGTGAGTGTGTGGTTGTCTGTTACCTTGTTTGCCGTCCAGATCGTGTTGCTCACTGATATTTTTCGAGATCCGCCATATTTTTAATGGTCAGAACTTTGGCTTCCTCTGGTGATCCGTTTAGTTTAATGAATATTTTGCAGTTCGTCGTCCAAGTGCCTTGGATTTTTCCCAGCTTCTTAAGGTGTCGCGCTTTTTTGGCTATTTCAGCGTTGTGTTTGGTTAGATGTTCATTGATAAAGACATTAGATCCTTTTAATTTTCTTCCTTGTTTCAGCAGCGTAATCTTGTGCTTTCGATTTACAAACCTTAATATAATAGCCGGTATGTTGCCGTTCCTCCTGGGAAGAGGGTGGCATGCTTCGACAGAGTTACAGTCCAGGGCAATCCCTTTGGACCGCAGGAAAGCAGCCACCTGTTGTTCCGTGGAGCTAATGTCAAGCTCTCCAGGTTCCTCGTTGCTGTCAGCGGTCACCGCCTGAGCGTATGACCGGGGTTTAATATGGAGCCCAGTGATGATGACGTCGTTTATCCTGGAGTATTGTTCCAGGTCAGCGACCTTACTTTCCAGGTATGCAATCTTTTTATCTTTTTCGGCATTTTGGATGCGGAGGAGCTTTACCTCCTCCACAATTTCAATGATATTTTTCTGCTGCAACCTGATAGTAGAAATTTCCTCCATTATGAAGTCAAGGGACTTTTTAATGTCCTCGACTTCCTCAGCTGTCGGTGTCCTCTTCGGCCCCATTTTATCTGGTTACCCTGGTAGCAGGTTCAGTCAGCTGATTCCTCAGTCAGCTGTTAGCCTGGTAACGCGTTGGCTAGCCTGCAATTACCTCGTTAACTGGATAGATGAGGATAGATTGGAAATCATCAGTTTTAAATTCCACTTCAAATGCTAGAACTCCTATGTAAAAAAAAAAAAAAAAGAACCCCAACAATAAACAAATGAAAAAAGGAAATAAAAACAAACAACCATTTAGTGTATTCCAATATTATATCATAATCTGGACAGACTTTATGAAGAACAGAACAATTTTTGGAGCAATTTTAAGCATAAAATGCATATTGATTAAATAAAACATATGCAGGCCTTTTACTTAGGAGATGCAGCCTATTATGCGTAAATAAAGCAGATAAAGGCATTGGTATAGCACTCTTCTACTACAGCACTTAAAGACTTTTTGACAATTGTAAATAAACTGGTCTATCTCTTGAAGCGGTTCTGAGCCACAATTTAACATTTGAACTGGTATTTGTTTAGAAATGTATAAATGTGTTGTGGATAATTTTATGCATCACACAATACTTTTTAGAAATAATGTTAGTATTTTCATCTAATTAAATTTAAAAAATCATTTAAGTTAAAATATAGATAAAATATACAACTATACAAATAGATAGAGTTAATCTTTTGTCCAAATAAACTTTCTTAGAAAAAAAAGACACAACTTTCACTGTGTTACTTCTTAAGTTTGCTCATTAGTGTCATGAACCGAAGTTCCGTGCGCAAGCTGGACCCAGAAGCAGAACACACACACACCAGGGTAGGGGAGAATAAAGAAACCAAATTTTATTATAACTAAAGGTGTCCCGTGAGGGCAGCCGGAAAAAAACAACGTGTGGAACCAGAAAAAACCGAAGGACCGGGGAGGTGAGTCGCGCAGGGAACGCCGAGAGCGGGGCTGTGGGAGGCTGCGCAAAAAAAAAAAAAAAAAAAAGGGGTCGAGGCGGCAGGGCTGATCGTGATCCAAATCTCAGGCGGGCAGGTGGACAGGCAGGTGGCTCAAAAACGCCGAGTTGTGA
Organism: Rhamphochromis longiceps; assembly: GCF_057381845.1. NCBI lineage: Eukaryota > Metazoa > Chordata > Actinopteri > Cichliformes > Cichlidae > Rhamphochromis > Rhamphochromis longiceps. Next base: position 32,195,341 of record NC_140570.1, read on the forward strand.
TCTGAGTACACAGGGCAAAACAGTGTTAGTTCAGATGGATAATTCTTTCATAAGGGCTTTCCCGCAGGTGTACGTTACCACTGAGAGACGACTACGGACTGGCGAGGAGCAGCAGGTAGGGCAGGATTAAATAGTCCACCTGGTGATCGCCTGGGATGGGATGCAGGTGTGGGGTTGGCAGCCACGCCCGTGGGCATCCCATCAGCACCCCGGACGCCGGGCCGCGGACCATGACAATTAGGTTAATGACTTCTTTGTTTACAAAGGGCTGATAGGAAAGATGTGTCATACTCACCCCTCTTGAGTGAATTATAATCAGCACCTAGCTCCAGTAATGAACAGAGATGGGCAGTAACGCATTACTTGTAACGTGTTACTATAATCCGATTACTTTTTTCAAGTAACGAGGAAAGTAAGGGATTACCATTGCAAAAACGCTAATTAGCTCACCGTTACTTTCCCATAAGAACGCTGCGTTACTGCGTTACTAAAACCGTGATATTTTTTTTTGCGAGAATGTCTCATGACAATGACATAAGGGAGTGCGACATTCGTGGCAACAGCTGTGTGTAGATCAACAATGGATAATATATCGTATGCGGGAGAGAGTATGACTGTGCAGTGCTTAAAGCGTGGAAGTATTGACGTTACTTTGAGTTTGATTCCATAAAAAGTGACAAAAACATTAGCGTCCGCTGTTCACTGCGTGGGAAGAAAATGTCGTTTTACAGTGAAAAAAACCCCTTAACTTCCGAGCAAGGACCGAATGCGCTACCATGGAATGGGAAATTCACAGACAAACTTGCGGATTCTTCCACTGACCGCTGCGGCACATCTGCACCAGGGCAAACATCCGCCTGCTATACAGGTAAAAATAGAGCAACAGGACCGCTGAGTCTTTGATTTTATTTATTTTCTGCTATGTTTCACTTGCATTTATTTGAAAGACTGAGAGTAAACACAAAAAAAAAAAATTGTTTTATGTGCTGGAATCTGCAGAAAATAGGCTTAAGTGTTAAACAAATTTCTTCCAGTCAGAGAATGTTGCATATAATTTAATTTTTGCTTGATGCATAAAGAAAAGATTAAAACTAATAAAACAAGTTTTAAAAAAGACACTTTTCCATTTGATTACATTTTCTATGATGGATTATGCAGAAAAAATAGAACTGGGCTGAAAGATGTATTGCTTTATTACCTATTCGGGTTGTAAATCTTGTTTTTAAAAAGTAACTAAGTAACTACATAATTAGTTACTTTTGAAAAGAAGTAATCAGTAAAGTAACGGGATTACTTTTTTGGTGAAGTAATCAATTAGTTACTGATTAGCAGTATTTTAAATACGTAACGGAATACATGTACCGCCGTTACGTATTTAAAATACAACATATGAGTAACTGTATTCCGTTACAGTTACCGATTAAAAAGGTGGTATTCAGAATACAGTTACTTTGTTGAAATAAATGGATTACACTGCGGTACTTTCCTGTTTCATATTGTCGCGGGTCAGGACTGTTTGGGTTTTGTTTGACAGCTATATTCTTTTGTTCCAGGCGGCAGCGTTATGGTTGCCATGGTTACAGGGCGACGCTCTCTCTCTCTCTCTGCGACTGTGTGTTTCCTGGGTGAGAGCGCCTTTTCGTTGTTGTTGTTGTGCTAAGCTAACAGGCAGAATGCTACAAGCATAGCTCTAAAGAATGTAGCATCATGGGCAGTGTAGTCCGTGTTGCAGGGAGAATGGACTGCCATACACGTTATGGTTCTGTGAGCGCGAGGAGGGAGAAAAAGGGGAGTGGAAAGGTACGAGTTGTCATCGAGGAAAAACGGGAGCTGGAAGAACCAAATTACACCTTTCTTGGCTGCTACTTCGAAGCACATCTGTCCTGCGTGCTGCACAACAACATTGAATATTTAGTATTTACTGCTGTTTACACTTAGCTAGATTAATGCGATGGTGTTGTGTTTAGTATGTTGCTTTGTTTTTTGTTGTTGTCTTTTTTGCTTGTTTTCTATTCTTCTCTCAACAGGTGATCCAGGAGATTTTTATTTTTTTCTCCCCCCCTTTCTCACTGTCCCTCTCCCCTTCTGTTTTTCCTTTCCTTCCTCAGACTCATGTCTGTCCCGTCTGTAACATCTGAAAATAAAATATAATAAATAATAAAAACAAAGATCGACCAAATGGACCAATACGGCAATGCCACGATGATCCATTTGGCAAAGTAAATCCATTGGGTATCCTTGTTGGTCTTCAGACAACAATTCTGATGGCTAAAGAGCCAAATGGGACAGGGAGAAAAAAAGAGTAACGTAATGGAATACGTTACAGAATACATTTTGGGGCATGTATTCTGTAATGGAATACATTTTAAAAGTAACCTTCCCAACACTGCTGATTAGTTTTTTCAAGTAAATTGACCAACACTGCTCAGGACTGACTTAGCCCCTCCCTCCTGGCTCACAGCTTCTTCTTCTTGGTTGGTGTGATGGCATGCCCAGATAGAGAATGTCATTTTGCAAGATGTACTCACTGTTAACCTGCTCCACTCCAGGTTCCTTTTCTTTGGCCTTCCGGAAAAGAGATATTAAAGATTGATCAGATTTTTGGAGTTCAGCAATTTCAGTTGGAATATTAAACCCTAGGGGTGACGGTGTTGGCTCAGCGTCTGTTAGTGTATCCACAGGTGAAAATTTGAATTTCTCCTGCCTTCTTTGTCTGCGGGTCTTCCGTGGCTTCACCACAGTTGTCTCAAACTCCTAATTAAAAAAAAGGCAGGGCACTCAGGGTCTCAGAGTGGGTACTGACTTGCTTAGCCTGAGCTCTGGTAACAGCTACATTGCACTCCTCAGTCTGCTCAGACTCCAACAAATCAAAAAGCACAGGAAGGTCACGCCCTAACACGGCAGAGTAAGGCAAACTGTTCACAACACCCACATTCAGCAGATACATCTGGTCCTGAACTTTAATGTAGATGTCAGCTGTCGGATATCTTTTCTCATCTCCATGGACACAGATTGAAATTGTATCACTGGTGCGAACAATATTAGGTGGGGCAAAATCTGAGTGAATAAGAGACCGAGAACTGCCAGAGTCAAGAAGGGCATTGAGTAGAACCCCATTCACTTCAATCTGGCTCATTTTGATGGATTTGTCACTCTCCTGCTCAGGATCAGCATTAGAACGAGGAGCAAAACACATTTGCACCATTTTAGCAGAATTTCTTGGGCACATAGGTTTTGTATGGCCCTCTAATCCACAAAGATAACAAATGAGCTTCTTACCAGAGGCCTTTGGTGGTCTAGTGGTAGACTGAGAGCTCTTACTGGTGCTTGTATTTGCTGAATCCAGATGGTTTTGCTGAGGTATCTTCCGGGTGTCCCTCGATACCTTCCATGCATTATGGCTCCATGCTTGCCCCTTCTTTCTGGCAGCAACAAAAACATCAGCTAACCGAGCCGCTTCCATTGCTGAACCAGGGTTGTGTTCTCTGATCCAAACCTGAAGCTCAGGAGATAACATTCTGAGAAACTGCTCCAAGATTATAGTTTCACCAATGTCATGAATAGTTTTACCCTTTGGCTGGATCCATTTCCCATAAAGCTCCTTCAGTCTCGCATATAGCTCACGAGGGCTTTCATCTGGTTGAACGTCCAGGGATCTGAATCTTTGCCTATATGTTTCAGGGTTAATGTCATATTTTGACAGAATAGCTGATTTCACTTTATCATAGTCTAATGAATCATCAATGTCCATGTGAACATAGGCACCTCTAGCTTTACCAGTAAGCAAGGGTATCAAATGAAAAACCCAATCTGACTTCTGCCATCGATAAGCTGTAGCCATACGTTCAAATGTGATCAGGAAATGTTCAATATCATCAGCTTCAGTTAATCTTTCCAATCTGCCCTCTATTTGTAGGGGAAACTGAAATGCTGGTGAAATGGCTGGATTGGAATTAGTCATAACTGGTTCAGCCTGGGCCTGCTGAACAGAGGAAGAAGGATGAATATCAAACTCTAATGATTCAGAGCGAGCTTCTGCAGAATCTGATGGTGATGTTCTGACTTGGATTTCTGACTGCAAAAGTCTAAACTGATGTTGAAAGGCTTTAAATCGCTGTTCTTGTCGTGCATTTAACTCACTCTGTTTTGCATCCCGGATGTCCTGTTGTTCCATGTGAGCATGTAGCATATTGACTAGATCAGACAAAGTAGGCTCCTTTTCAACTCTCTCCACAACTTCAGTGACTCCTGAGGCTCCATTTTCCTCCTCTTTGCAGGTTTGCTGAGCAGATCCCTTTTTCTTTTCATTCTTGCCACCACGATGCATTCTTCCTCCTCATGGGGAAAAACAGAAGAAAGAAAAAAGAAAAAAGACCTGTGTCCAATACTGGATGATCCCACCGCTGCCACCAATTGTCAGGGACCAAGCAGTAAAGCATAAAGGACACTGGTGGTTTTAATTCAAAAAACGGGTTTTATTGACCCAAAAATATGAAAATATATTTAACAAAGCCAAAACTTAAACAGGCAGACCAATAAAAGAGGTCAACTCAACAGACTAAACTCAAGCTAATAATTAACAAAACCTCAAACAAACATATGGAAAACTGACCTGCTGAAATGACACACAGGGGGACTTAAATACTGGTTTAGCTAAACCAAATGACACACACGGGGGAAAACAAGATGGCTGCCATATAACCAACTAATACAAAACATTTAAACAAACATGAAACACCCCCCAGGCAATGAAGCATGTGGTGCAATCCAATTAGGCTGTCAGCAGTACTTCAGGTCTCCCAGCCCTTTGCCACACCTTTTGCCAGACAGGAGGAGACACCAACCCCCAGGTAACTCAAACAAAGAAAGATGTATTAATATAACAAAACAGAACTTTGACCTTGCAAGGTTAATATGTGTGCACGCCATATAAACATTGGAAGGTGTGATGGAAAAATGAATACATTTAATAAAGAAACGATATTGAACAATAAATAGAATATTTTAAAGTAGTGACTGTAAATTAAACTAAAGTGAATCAACGGGTGATGAGGTGTGGAGCTTACCATGTGTGGCATGCCATCACAGTTGGCAACCAATGTCAAGGCGCATTACTGCCCCCTGGCTCACAGCTCAGTTGACATTTAGATGAGAAAACATATATTTGACACATTTAAGGAAAATACTAATAAAATAAAAATGAAAAGAAATAAATGTTCTCTTTAGAATTTTTTTTGCTCTTTTTTGCTCTATAAAATAGTTATTTTCTTTTACAATCACTCATCTTAGCAGTAAGATATACATGACAAGAGAAACAAATTAAGTTTGAGTGAAAATGTACATTTTTGCACTCTCTGGTCAACTGACTCAATGACTCAAACAACCTGATTCACTCTGGTGAGTGACTCATTAAAACTCGATTCAGTAAAAAGAATCGAATTTGCCATCACTACCTGCCTGGTTAGTTTCATGTACATTCCAAGTTTAGTTAGTTTTGTATTTCCTGATGTTCAGCAATAAAGCTGCCTTTTGAATTTATATTCACCTCTGTGAGTCTGTGTTTGGGTCCTCTCCTGCCTACTTCACATGGCTAGCACATGACAGAAAGGGCGTTAAGAATAGTGATGTTGCGAACGAAATGGCTCTTAGGCTACGTTCACACTGCAGGCGAAAGCGCATCAAATCGGATTTTTTTGACCCTATGCAACCCATATCTGATCATGGTATGACAGTGTGAATGGCACAAATCCAATATTTTCAAATCCGATCTGGGGCACTTTCGTATGTGGTACTGAATCCGATACATATCCATTGTTTTAGAAAGCGACTGCTGTTTGAATGGTCAGGTCGCATTAAATCCATCTTTTACGTCACTGACAAAAGTCAGACACCAATTATCAGCTCCGGAGAAGCACCCGAGAAGACATCGCGAAGGCTTGCTGGCCATCGAGTGTAGATGTTAGTGAAACTGTTGGGAAGACAACGTTGGAGAAACGTGAACATTTTATTTATACTGTATAATCTGCAGATTCTGACAGAAATCTGCAACTATCCTTTGAAGCACCGCTCCTCTCTAAAACAGCAATAAGGATAATTATTAGGTTATTTACATTATTATGTAAATAACAAAATAACTTAAAGCAAAAATTGGGAACCGTAAAGTCCGAAGTCTTAATATTAAGGGCCACCAGTCAAACAATATTGTTTGGTCTGGGTCTAAACAGAGTGCATTGTGTGTGACGTCTTCTTTTGCGCATCCGGGCCGCTTTGAGGGTTCACACTAGAGCGTGTTTGCAGTCGCATTTTATTTGTAGTGTGAACAAGCAGATGAAAAAAATCAGATTTGATCAAAGAATCTGAATTGAGCATTAAGACCTGCAGTATGAATGTAGCCTTAGAGCCGGATCTTCGAAGTGAAAGACGCGAACTGGCTCCTTATTGGGAGCCGTGTTTTTTTTTCTTCTTTCTCTCACCCTCTCTCTCGCACTTTTTTTCAGCTTCACTCCGCACGCAAGCCTTGTGCGCTGGGGGGAGGGATGGTAGTTACACTCGCAGTAGCACAGGAACAGAGCTGGAGGGAGAGACAGAGAAAGAGAGCCAGGGACGACAACGTCAGAAAGGTATGGTAAGCATCCACAACTATTTTCAGTTGCAGATGATAAAGGATTCAGAAAGTTTATTCATGCAGGCTCATATGACAGAGAATATGCATGTTCTTTTAGTTTTCACATTTTAATTTATATGTATTGTGTTTTGGTTCTCAGTGTTTTGTGTTGTTTCACTTTAAATTAGTTTACTATGTGAATAGTTGGTTTTTGTATTATATGATTTATTTATTACATTTTATGTGGAGTGAATAAATAAAAGTATGTTTGTGTATAAATACACAAACAATACACTTATGCTTTCAATTGTGTAATTTAAGCGATCTAGGTAGCTCTATTTTGGAAGTTCAGTTAACGCTTGAAATGTGTTTTGGAGTTTGTATGTGCTTTGTCTGTAGGGGCCACTGCATATATTTATATAAAAACATATATAAATAAAACCACTTTTATTAAATTCCTTTTGTGCATAATTTTATATTATTGTTAATAATAAATAAATTAAAGCGACAAAACAACCTAAAGAGCCGGTTGGGAGCCAAAAGAGCCGGTTCTCTAAAAAGAGCCGGAAATCCCATCACTACTTAAGAATGACATTACATGCAAAATACCTCTGTACTCTGTACTGTTGTGTGACTACTACAAAGGTAAATAAAACTCACAAAGACAGCTTGATTATGTGCACCTTAATTTACATCAGAATATCCCCATCCATCCATCCATCCATCCATCTATTTCCATCCATAAAAGAGGCTGTGCTCTAAAACTCTGTCACAAAGGTGACTTTGAGTCTGACCATATTGCATATCTATGTGTAGACGTTTCCTTTTCAAAGTGCAAAATTATAGGTGGAGACTGTATAGAAACATGATTTCTATATGTAGTAGGCAATTTACTGCACATTAGGCTGAATTTAGAACTGTAGCTGTAAGAGTTGCAGCTAGCAATGCTCAGATATTTGGAATGAGAGGGGGATGATACCAATACAAGCAAGCATTTTCTTTTTCAAGGCGCCAAGTTAGTTGTGTCACTTTTTCCAGGTTTACCCACACAGCAACTTTTTTTGTTTGTTTTATGTCTCTCTGATATAGGATATCTTAACAAACCAAACTGAAAAGTCAAAATATAGCAGTCCACTTTCTTAGCTGAACCTTGTTAGGCTGGTGTTGGAGCCATTTATTCATTTTTATCACTTTTTAAATTGAATGAAAACCTCTTGCTGCTTTCAGGTATTGAATACTATCCTTGGTTTCCAAACACCTGATCAGACACAACTGAAGGTCTGGAAGAAATCAAAACAGTTATTGAGACAGTTCAAATGAATAATTGTTAAAGTTGATTTTTTTGTTTTTGTTGATTAAATTATGATTATTTACAGCATAGCAGGAAATCACATTCTGTTACTCACAAACACAGTTTCACTAAATAAAAAAACAAAAACTTTTGTTTTACATTTTCTTACAAATTGAATTGAATAGTTAAGGTGCAAATATCTTGTGGAAGTCCACAAAGTGGACTTCTGTGCCAGTCAAAGTGAATGGTTAGTGTTTCAAACATTTTGTGACAAAACATTCAGAAAACTTGCACTGACATCAATTAAGGCTATTTCAATATTTTTCTAAAAAAATAAAAAGCACACTCAGTTCACAAGATTTTAGTCATATGTGTTAACCATTTTCAAAATCTTATAGAACTTTTTTTGTGACTATCTTAAAGATCGTATTTTTAATTTCTTTTGTCCTAAGACAGTACACAAAAGGATTTACAAGACATGGACCGAGGACTGCACCAATTAATAAACCTTGGCGTTCCTCAAGAGTTAATACAACGCCAAACCTGGTGAAGATAATGCGCACAAACGCAGGACAGTAATGAACAGTTACACAAATTAAGTGACTCACAAGAGTGCTCCCTATTTTCTTTTTTTCATTATTTGAAGATAATTTTACAAAAAGTAAGATTCCACAATATGAAAGACAAATGAAAATGAAAGTGAAAAATAAAACAAAAAATGCTACAATGGCAACTTCATTGAAATATTTGTCTGGGTTAACAGAGGTTGTTCTTAATACAGCAGCAAAGTCACAGAAAGTGTACCTGAGCCTGGAGCTGCAGTGTGGGAGGGGGACAACTGTTGCAGGTATGTAACACATGAAAAACCAGTTAACGAACCACACGATAAATGTAAGAACAAGAACACGTGTGTTCGTTAAATAACTGTGATACTGGAAAGGATAAATTATTGCAATGAATCTATCCAATGCCATAACTGCTAAAACAAATGACTCCATTGATGTTCCCAAATGGAAAACAGGATATAGTATTAACACCTGCGAGTAGAACCCCAATCATTGTTGGACTGCAACTGGAGGTGTACATTATATCAACAACAGCAAGGTTGCAAATCAGAAGATACATTGGTTTATGTAATCTCTTGTCAGAAATAATAAACATGATATTTGCCATATTGGCAAGAACAGCAAGAAGATAGGTTATTAGGATAACCACGCCAACAGCAATAGGTCTACTGAGTGTGTCAAAACCACCTATAATAAAGTGTGTTACATTGATTGAAGTATTCTGTGAAGACATATTCTGTTTGGAAGTTGAAGAGGAGAAGAAAAAAGGCAAAGCAAATATTGATAAAATACGTAGTAAATCTTCTTTATCAGACTTCACAAAATCCTCTGAGCTCAGTCAAACAACTTTGCTTTTACTGGGAAGTATTTGAACCTCTCATTTTAAGGCTTATAAGAACAGTACGTTTTGATTGGACAGCTCCCTGTTCCAATCAAATTAGACATAAGAACGTGAAATGTCTATATTGGATCAGATATTGCAAAAAGATGATGTCATTCCCTTAATGACAGGATAAAGGTTGATTGGAAGCTACAATAACCTGTATTTGTTTTCAATGGATTTTGTCACACCATTTGCATCAAATAACAAAACAAAAGCTCAAAATGAAAGAAAGCTTGATCTATGTTACATTTTTCTCGCTACATCTCTTTAACACTACACCCTATTAATGGCTAGGAAGGGACTAATATTAGCAGGAGGTTCAAATATTGTATTCCATTTTCTTGAGAAGAAAAATCTTAGAAAACTTTTAGATAGCTTTTATAGTGAAACTTGGGTCTGGAAATGTTACAAATGGAGAAGATGGTGAGCCAACTTTATGAAGGAAAGTAACTTTGTGTCATGTTAACATGGCTGTCAAAACAATGCACTGAGGGCTACTGTGCCTTTGTGCCAGTTCAGCGGTAGCATACATAGGCCAGGTAATTTGAAAGCAGTAAGAACATAAGGTCTAAAAGTCAGTGGCTGTTAAATGGAACCTGACCTCCATCATCAAATCATGTCTCCCTTTTTAAATATTTTGCCGAGACCAGAAGAAAGAGTGCTGTGACGACTGGAACGCTGCTCATACAGAGTGTGTAAAAGCCTGTATCAATAAAACGCATGGCAAGGTGCAATGCCGTGTGTGTGCGGGTCCTCATTCTTGTCATACTCAAGAAGTACCAAAGGCTGAGAGAAACGCTTGAGAAGATGTGGAGGGTGAAGGCAACAGTGGTCCCAGTGGTAATGGGAGCAATTGAGCAATGACCTCCAAGTGGCTGGAGTGGCTCCAGCAGATCCCAGGAACAACATCCAAAACTCCTATCCTGAAGAATTGTTGGAATAGCAATACTATGCAGGACTCTCAAGCATTTGATGTGTGATTGTGTCATAAAGTTGCTTGTGTAACTGATCATATGCAACTTCATGAAACAATCATTATTGCACAATTTGTTTAAAGAGCAACTACCTAATTCATTCCTCATTCTTGTCATACTTAAAAAGTACCCAAGACTGAGAGAAGTGCTTGAAAGTGATGGGATTTCCGGCTTTTTTTAGAGATCCGAGTCTTTTACGGCTCCCAACCGGCTCTTCAGGTTGTTTTGTTGCGTTAATTAATGTATTATTAATAACAATATAAAATTATACACAAAAGGAATTACTAATGTAAAAAAACGTGGTTTTATTATATGTGTCTATGTATAAATATACACGGGGCCCCTAGAGACAAAGCACATACAAACTCCAAAGCACATTTCTAATGTTAACTGAACTTCTAAAACAGAGCTACCTAGATCACGTAGATTACACAGTTGAAGGCATATAGATATTGTTTATTTATACAGAAGAACTCATATATATTCAAATAATTTAAAAAAAAAGTTCATTTACCTGTTACTACCACACACCAAATCCGGTCGTTAGTACTTCCTGGCTTGTGTAGACACTAGGTAACAAAAGCTCAACACTGCACCTAGCATCCTGGAGCACTTCTGTTGTGTTTTGTACGTGTTTTGGAGTTTGTACATGCTTCGGAGTTTGTACGTTCTTCTTCTGAGTTTTTACGTGTTTTGGAGTTTTTTATGTGCTTCGGGTTTGTACGTGCGTCGGAGTTTGTATGTGCTTTGTCTCTAGCAGCCATAAATATAAATATACTTTTATTTATTCACTCCACATAAAATGTAACAAATAATTCATATTATACAAAAACCAACTATTTACATTTCAACTTTTTTTTGTTTTGAAGTCCATTAAGTCTCTCTCTCTCTTTTGAGGTCAACTTCCTGAAGGCCTGAGTCATGGAGTGCCCGCATGATTATGGCCTAATGATGTTCACCTGAAAGGAGTAATCCAATTATCCACTGATAGTGGGTCAAACCATCAGATGAAAGCTGGGGCATGGGCTGAATTTTCAGTTTGATTTGATTTAGTTAATTTGTATATTATTTAGCTGGGGTGTGTTTGTAATCACATATATGTGAGGTGTGTTAGAATAACTGCATACAATAACTGTATAGGTTTTTTGTATCTGGGCTGTGTTGGGGGGGAAATCTTTTATAATAATAAAGTAATGTATACTTTATTGATCCCCGTGGGTAAATTACTCTCTCTGTGTTTAACCCATTCACTCAGTGAAGCAGTGGACAGCCACTCATCAGGTGCCCGGGGAGCAGTGTGTAGGGACGGTACTTAGTCAGGGGTACCTCAGGGTAGCTGTTTGGTGGATGCGAACCCCCGGGCGAACATGCTACCTACTGAGCTATCCCTGCCCTCCTTTAATATTTTATTGGTGGTATGACCGGCATTCATTTAAGGAGGGTTTTTGTGAGAGGCTGGGTGGCTCATTTTTAGATGTGTTGCTGGTGAGCATGTTAAACCTCTGTACGTGGAAAAAAGAATATTGTAACGTTCTCAAGAACCAGACGTTTTGATCTCAGTTTGTCCGTTTATTCGGTTACACAGGCAAACGGGCCGTTAACTCCAGGGAGAGTGCTCACGTGCAACCCCTCACTTCAGCCCCGTACAGTCACACAACAACAAGGACCCCCCTCCCCTTCATGCACACATTAACTCCCTTTTTTATGGTGGCTGGGAAGTGAAAAGCGCAACAAATTAAAAAACGGCAACAAATTAAAAATCCACAACAAATTAAAAATCCACAACAAATTTAAAAACCGCAACAAATTAAAAATCACTCCTTGGCGGCCGCTTATCGGGGCCTGGAGCCTGGGGCTTGCTCGGGCCACTTCGGAGGTGGGGTGCCCCCAGCCTCTCGGCCTGGGGCTCGGTCACTCAGGCACAGCTGGCTGCCGGCGGAGCTCACGGGCACGTCACTGCAACCCCCCTGGCTTCTGCTTCGCGGCTGCTGAGTGAACCCTCATCTGGGACTCTCCTCAGCTCTTTCTGGAACAGTGGCGCGGCTGCCCCTCTGTTAGTCTTCCTTGGTCTCTTGTGTTCTGGGGGCCTCTGGATGTCTGGAGTTTTGATCTCCTCCATACCTGCTTCATATCCTGGAGGACGGGGCTGTGGCCCCCCCACACCCTCTAGCAGATCATTACATGAAGGAACCTTTTAAAAAAACAAGCGCGTCCATGCTCACAGGTATACACACGGGTGATCACACCCACAAACTACACCCTTTTTGGCTCCTACCTCAAATCACACTGTGTTCTGTTGATCTTATGTGCTGCACAATAATGTTTAATATGTAGTATTTACTGTCATATTCCCATATATCATTGTGATGTTGTTTATTCTATTACTCTTGTTCTCTTCTGCTTGTTTTCTTTTTTCTTTCTCAACAGGTGATCCAGGTGATCGATATATGCATTTTTTTTTCTTTTTCTTTTTTTTTTTCCTACCCATTCTGTTGGTTTTTGTTTTTTTGCCCTTCTCCCCCATCCCTCTTCTCAGCTGTTTCTCTTTCCCTCTTTCTTTCTCCCCTTCTTTCCTCCAGTCAAGTCTGTTCCGTATTCAGCAAGTGAAAATAAAATAAACAATGAAAGGTGAATCAAATGGACCATTATGGCAAGGCTGGGATGGTCAATTTGGTAAAGTAAATCCGTTGGGCAGCATTCTTTGCCTTTAGACAATAATTCTGATGGCAAAAGAGCCAAACGGGACAGGCAAAAAAAAAAAAAAAAAAAAAAAAAAAATCCACAACAAATTAAAAATCCACAACAATTTAAAAAACCGCAACAAATTAAAAATCCACAACAAATTAAAAAACCACAACAGTGATGTCACGAGAGGGGGCGTGGTCAGGATTTTTGGTTGAGGCGCCATGTTTCTGGGCCGAACAAAGCGCTAGCAAAAGAGGAGCGAAAGTACACGGATAACACCAGCTATGGTTCGTACTTGCTGTGCGGTCGGTTGTAAAGTTAGATCGCACGACCGGCAAGGGAATAAGGTTGAAAATGGTTTATTTTTTCATTCTTTCCCCACCTGGAAGCAACATGAGGCAGCTCATGTATCGGATGTTACCAAAAGAAGGCGTCTAGTCTGGATAGCAGCTGTGAGACCAGCTGATATCCAGTTCTCTTCCATCTCCAAATATCTGTTGGTGTGCTCCAGACATTTTCATTCCGGTAAGTTATAGATATGTTCATATCACTCTTTATCGGTCTTTTAAGTCTGACATCACTAGCCGTGTCTTGGCTCAAACTCCCAAGAGCACCTGCAGGTCCATAAATCACACGATCACTGTGGCATCACTGAGTGTTGAAAAACTATCTAAAGTCTTTCATCTGTAATAAAATGATCAGCGTTCTGCTCTACCATGTGTAACAATTGAGTTTATCATCCAGGCATCCATGAAAACGAAATTAGCAGGAAGTTAGCTCGCTAGATTCCATCTAAATACAATATAGCATGTCCTAACTGAGGGATTTTGGAAACAAATTCAAACGTACAGCTCTGCTATCACTTCCAACATAAATGAAGACAGAAAACTAAACAGCAGTGACGTTTGTAGGGTACTGTGAGTAAAATGCGTTTGATTTCCCCCCAAACATTCAAATTAGTGCAATCATAAATTCATTCATGAGGGACAAATTACAGTGAGAGCATGTGGAGGCTCTGGCTATGTTCACACTGCACGCGAAAGCGCATCAAATCGGACTTTTTTGACCGTATGCGACCCATATCCAATCATGGTACGACAGTGTAAAAACAGCACAAATCCAATATTTTCAAATCCGATCTGGGTCACTTTCGTATGTGGTACTGAATCCGATACATATCTGATGTTTTAGAAAGCAACTGCTGTTTGAATGGTCCGTCTTTTATGTCACTGACACGAAACATATGCCAATTATCAGCGCTGGAGAAGCGTCCGAGAAGACATTGAGAACACATGAGCGCTTCGTGTCCATCCCGTGTAGATGTTAGTGAAACTGTTGGGAAGACAACATGAACATTTTATTTATACTGTATAATCTGCAGATTCTGACAGAAATCTGCATATCCTTTGAAGCACCGCTCCTCTCTAAAATGGCAATAAGGATAATTATTAGGCCATATGTAAATAACAAAATAACTTAAAGCAAAGTCTGAAACAAGTCTTTATATTTAAGGGCCATCAGTCAAACAATACTGTTTGGTCTGGGTCTAAACAGAGCGTGTTGTGTGTGACATCTGTTTTTGCATATGTGGGACACTTTGAGGGTTCACAAAGGAGCGCGTTTGCTGTCACATTTTATTTGTAGTGTGAACAAGCAGACAAAAAAAATCGGAATTGAGCATTAAGACCTGCAGTGTGGACGTAGCCATAGTGAGTTCAGTGCATTGATGTGACATTGTCCTGAAGGATTTAGTTATTCTCAGTGGTTAAAGAAATTGCAATTATTTATTCATATTTATTAGAAATAATCCTAATTACATATCTTGCTTCCGTGTTTGTGTCCTGTGTCACAAAAATACATTTTTTACTATAATACATTGATTAATGACCTGCAGGATCTCCTTATCATATTACGTGTCCATAATTGTCACCTAAAGTCAAACTTTATGCTTTCTCCATAAAGTGATTACATACTTTAGTTTCATTTTCTGAAGTCAGGTTTCTGAAAGAGAACAGGCAGATTTGAAATATAACATGCAGCGTTCTATAGATGGATACATAAAAAAATGGAAAATTACATGTATGTGCTAACTTTCTAAACACTTTGTTACATTTGTGATAAATGGATTTGAAAGTAGATAAAACACATTTATGTTGGCCTTGGCTCATTAGAGTCTTTGTCTTTAAATTAACTTGTAACTTGTATGTTTCAGGTCCTGCACTCTCAAAGACTGAATTATTATTATTAACCTTTATTTTACCAGGAAAAGTCCCATTGAGATTAAAAACCTCTTTTTCAAGGGAGTCCTGGCCAAGAGGCGACAACATGTTAAAATTACAAATTTACATACATGTTATAAGTAACAATTACATTTTAAAAAACATTTTTCTCTGGCTCTCTCAATTTGGACTTAAAAGCATTTAATGAAATAAGATCTGCTATCTTCCAGTCTTTTTGCATCATGTTCCATGTAAAAGGGGCAGCATAAGTAAAAGCCCTCTTTCCCAGTTCAGTTCTGGCAAATGGAACATTGAGCAGAAGAAGATCGCTTGAACGAACCAGCATTGCAGCCATGGGTCATTGTGAGCATCACAGGGAAGGTTGAAGCCGCCCACTGCACCTGTATGGCCAGAGTCGTGGAGACCTGCAGCCATGTCACTGCTCTTCTTTTTAAAGTAGAAGCAACAATGTGGATCTGTGGCACAAGGGCTGTTACAGATGAACCTGCATACTGGGTTTTGCTGGGTAATATGACCAAGATACAGCCAGAGGTTGGCCATAAGATAGACTTCTCCTCTTCAGCTGCCCAAAAACGGCTCTGGATCAAAACATAAACAGACCATCCGTATTGACAGGTAAAAGGAGCCGTCCTCAAAAACGAAAAATCCCACCTGCTAATGTGGAGGAGTTGTCACTGCTATTGGATACTTTGCTGGAGCACAGTAAAGCTGTGGGTTGTGGGAATGACCCATAATGTTTTATATAAGGGTCTAGATTTATGCCTGAAGTGCACTGCCATGTAAATAATTTGCATTTACTGAATATGTACTGACTGAGTACCACTGTTCAAAAGTTCAATAAAGAAACAAACTAATTTTTGCCTCTTTTTTATTATAGAACATCACATCAGTTACAATGTAGAATCCATGTCATTTATAGTTTATAAAAGACAAAATGTTTACACAAAATCATGACAGCATTTACACGATATCACCCACTACTAACATTACTTAATTTACTATCAATTACTTCAATTTATCTTCTGAAAAATTACTGTTATTTATACAGCACAAGACTTAAGAATATTTAACAGGAGCAAGTTTCATTTTCCCCTGGTTTTACTACTCCAGAAGGGTCACCTCATCACCCTCACATGGAAGAAGTAACCTGATTGGCATGGTGGTATGTTTGAAGCAGGTCGCTTGTGTAGCGCTGGAACCCAGTCACGATGTTTCATCCATTTCATTGGCTGGTCTGCTGCAATAATGCCAAATAATTAGCAAGTCTATAAATAGCACGTAGTTCTGCAAAATCACTCATTAGGATGTTTTTTTTTTTTCTAATTTGCTATGACCTCAGAGTGCATTGAAAAGAAAACTAATAGGCTATCTGGTCTTTAAGTGATGGCGTGACAAATCCTGCTTCCAGGCCTAAAGTAGTCTGCGTTTAATATGGGTTTTGTGTTGTTAACATGTTTAATGTTTTTTATTGTCTTCTATTTAATCTCAAAAAACTCCTAAAAACAGTAAGTGATCACTGTTGGCCTCCCACTGCTTCTATCACCACTAATCATTTGAAAGCTCAGTTTTTAAAACCTTACAGTTTTTTACAGACGCTAGGACACATTTCTCAATACTTAGGTCACTTTTGCAAAACTCTTCACACAATCCTTCTAACTGACCGTCAGCTTGGCAAAGCAGTTCATTTCACATTCAAAATGCACTACAACTACCAAAACACTTTATTCAGGTCTCAAATAAACTCATTCTTCCAGAACACTAGCAAAGGTTGACAGCCGACAAACACACTTTGTCACCCACAAAACAATGACCTAAAAAACACTAACAACATGTAGCATTACACAGTGTTTTCTTGTGTAAAACAAGGACACATCTCTGTTTATAATTTCAATATATGTTACTGGAATGAATCAGACATGCAGAATTCGTTAATATTTGTTTATGTATTTTTATTTTTTGCACTAAGAAATCCCAAAATACAAGTATTTATATACACACCATCCACTGATGCACATACAATAGCAATGCTAATCAACCCGGTCTTCTCCATTTGGCCACAGGTTCTCATCCACATCACATCTAATGTCATCTAGGGCAATACACCTAGGAAAGAATCTCCTGGCATGCCTGATCCATCCCTGGCAATCTTCTGCTGATATCTCCAGGCATCCAGCATTCATTGCATCCAGGAGGGACATTTGATCATGTGGATGATGGTCGTAAACCTTCCACCGCCATGAGGAAAAGAATTCCTCTATGAGGTTGAGGAATGGAGAGTAAGGTGGGAGGAAAAGAGACTCCATTCTGGGATGGGCTGCAAACCACTCGGTGACTGCACGGGAGTGATGAAATGCCACATTGTCCCATACAATTATAAATGTTGGCTGATTCCTTCTCTCCGCATCCCTTTCCTCACCTAGCACAACCCTTCCATAGAGATCATGCAGGAACGCAAGGAGCCGTTCAGTGTTGTATGGCCCAATCAGTGGTCTGTGTAACAGCAGTCCATCAGTGGATATTGCTGCGCACATTGTGATGTTGGCACCCCTCTGGCCCGGGACATTCACTGTGGCTCTCTTCCCAATCACATTCCTCCCTCGTTGACGTGCTTTGGCCAAGTTGAAACCTGCCTCATCCACAAAGATGAAAATGTGGTGCGTTTGCCTGCCTTCAATCTCCATGACTCTCTAACATAAATCCACAAGGCAACATAAGCTGTTACAGTAGTAAATTTGTATAATTGTCTTTGTGTGTGTTTGGTTTTGTTCAAAAACAGATCTGTATTTTATTCTGATCTTACCTGGACATACTGGTTCCTGAGTTGCTTGCCATGTTCAGAGTTCCTCTCAAAAGGCACAGTGTACAACTGCTTCATCCTGACCTGATGTTTTTTCAGGACTCTAGAAATTGTTGTTACGCTTACACTGTGAATATTTGCGAAGGTAACGTTGTCTGCCAAGACTCTTTGTCTAATTTCAGTGAGTTTTATCCCATTGTTTCTGATGACCATATCAACAATGGCAGTTTCCTGCACATCAGTGAACATCCGTCCTCTCCCTCCTGTGTGAGGTAACCGTTGAGTCCTAGGTAGGAATGCAACAACAATTACACAAAAGCTTATTTACTTCTGAAATGTGCAAATGCCCCTGCAGAATACAAGTTACCTGTTGGTTTGCCGGAAAACTCTAACAATAGATGCCACTGTAGAGCGTTGCAGATTTGGCTGCACTCTCTGACCAGCCTCTCTCATTGAGTGACCATGATTTACTACATGATCAATTACAGTAGCTCTGATCTCATCTGAGACTACAGCTCTTGATCTTCCTCTTATTCTTCTTCCACCACGCATACATATTCCTCGCCCCCTCCCAGCCACTCTGCAGCCACTTCTCCATTTCTGGCTGGGTCCATGTTTACGTCACAAAACAAACCTATTCAGCAGTTGTCTCCTTTTGTAATGGAATTGAAGGAGTAAGATAAGATAAGATAGAACTTTATTAATCCCTCGGGTGGGTTCCTCTGGGAAATTCGACTTCCAAAAAGCACAGTAACGACCGAAGTTACAGTTACAGAATTGTTATATATATACACACACACACACACACACACACACACACACACACACACATATATATAAATACAGAGACAAATATAAATAAAATATACAAAGGGGATAAATAGAATAAATAGGAGTAACACCTGTGTAGAGGTTCATCTACAATGGGAATCAGCTGTGGCTGGTTAAACTGCATTTTTAGATTTAGAATATGTTTCAATAAAATATTGCTGTTGGATTTTGCTGTCTTTTCAAGTTTTGCATTGTGTTATTGTTTTGGCCATACGTTTAACAGTTTTGAAAACAGTATGTAAGCACATGCAAAATGTCCTGTACGTACAAAGATTTTTGGCAGTTGTTGTGTCTGAGTGAGAAGATAATTCATGAAATTTGAGAGATGTAGTCATTGAATGCATTTTGTGCCAAAACAATGATAACTGGTCCTCAGTTTAGCCCACATAGACTTCTGTTGTGCTCACTGTGTGAGGAGTTTTGCAAACGTGACCTAAGTATTGAGAAATGTGTCCTAGCGTCTGTAAAAAACTGTAAGATGTAGCTACAGCCCAGCCTATGCAGCAGTATATGAATGACTAATCCTATTCAATCTTGTGGATGGATTATCTCAGTTGTTCTCCTGGCTGAAGTTTGGTCCGTTCACAGCATCCTGCCATGAGATTATATTTGTTCCTGACCACCGAGAATCCTCACGATAACTTTTATCAAGTGGAAAAAGTTAGTGTTTATATTATGCTAACATAGCTGTGTCGCTAACGGTCACGTAGCACATTGTTTTACACCAGCTAGCCAAACTTCAGTACCCTACAAACGTCACTGCTGTTTAGTTTTCTGTCTTCATTTATGTTGGAAGTGATAGCAGAGCTGTACGTTTGAATTTGTTTCCAAAATCCCTCAGTTAGGACATGCTATATTGTATTTAGATGGAATCTAGCGAGCTAACTTCCTGCTAATTTCGTTTTCATGGATGCCTGGATGATAAACTCAATTGTTACACATGGTAGAGAAGAACGCTGATCATTTTATTACAGATGAAAGACTTTAGATAGTTTTTCAACACTCAGTGATGCCACAGTGATCGAGTGATTTATGGACCTGCAGGTGCTCTTGGGAGTTTGAGCCAAGACACGGCTAGTGATGTCAGACTTAAAAGACCGATAAAGAGTGATATGAACATATCTATAACTTACCGGAATGAAAATGTCTGGAGCACACCAACAGATATTTGGAGATGGAAGAGAACTGGATATCAGCTGGTCTCACAGCTGCTATCCAGACTAGACGCCTTCTTTTGGTAACATCCGATACATGAGCTGCCTCATGTTGCTTCCAGGTGGGGAAAGAATGAAAAAATAAACCATTTTCAACCTTATTCCCTTGCCGGTCGTGCGATCTAACTTTACAACCGACCGCACAGCAAGTACGAACCATAACTGGTGTTATCCGTGTACTTTCGCTCCTCTTTCGCTAGCGCTTTGTTCAGCCCAGAAACATGGCGCCTCAACCAAAAATCCTGACCACGCCCCCTCTCGTGACATCACTCTCCACTTCCGGTATTTCAGACAATCCCTTTCCGTCAAGGATTTTTAATTTGTTGCGGTTTTTTAATTTGTTGTGGATTTTTAATTTGTTGCCATTTTTTAATTTGTTGCGCTTTGCACTTCCCAGCCACCGTACTTTTTCCTGCAGTACAACCAAACATGTATCTTAAAGAAATAACAACAGTGTGCAGAGATAACCAACCTATCACTGTAAAATAACCTTTAACTATCGTTACAATATATTCAAAGCTTTGAAAAACAACTGGCAGTTTTTTCCCATCTGGTCCCATTCACATTACCTTCACATTACCATTACCTACATTTTGGTGTCAGAAGTGGGATGCGGCGCTTGGTGAGTGGGGGTGGAACATATTAATAATTGCAAAATGGGTCCGAAATCACAAGCCAAAGTTTAGAAGATGGAGGTGGCAGAGGACTGCCTGGAGGAGGGCGCTATACACTGAAAAAAAGGGACTGGCCATCTCTTGGATTTATGTAAGCATCTTGCATGTATTTAACACAATTGCCTCATGTTTTAAAGTTAAATGTAACTATATAGTGTAAAAGCTACATGATATGCAGAAAGGGTGTATTAAATTGTTCATATTGTGGCATGCAGAGGAAACTTTACAAAGAAGCTCAAAGAGAGAGATTGTTATTCAACCCGAAGCTGGTAGGGGGAGCTCTTTATTACAACACACACTGATGCTACACTGGGCTTCGAGGGTCATCAACAGCATAACAGAACTCACCCATGGTTGCATTCATTCTATAAAACAACAACTGTAAGTGCCTTTGAACCACAGTACAAACACAACATTCAGGATAACAGTTAAAAGTAGTGTAACCATAGACAACAAAACAAGAACATCCAAACAGCAGCACACGTCCCAAGGCATGATGGGAGAGAACTAGCCGCTCCCCCAACACGCCACACAGCCCCCACCTCAGTGGTTAGCTGTCCCCAGCAACCGGCATGTCCATAGCAAAGTCTCTGAGGTGTTGGGGAAGGCGACGGCTTCGTTGAGGACGTTCCGTGGGTCCCCCAGCTGCCTCCGAGGCCAGGTTGGGGGCCTGTGGTTGAAGCTGGGACCCTGACGTCTCCCTGGATGGACTCAAGGGCTGATAGGGTGCCAGGCGATCGCGATGGAGTACGACCACCCTGTTCCGTTTGACCAGCCGCACCCTGTAGACCACGTCGGACAGCCTTTCGAGAACAGTGCAGGGTCCAACCCACTGGCTCATCAGTTTGGGAGAAAGCCCTTTCTTCCTCTCCGGGCTGTAGACCCACACATGCTGACCGGGCGAAAGTCCTTCCCCCTTGCAGCGGGTATCATAAGCTCGCTTCTGCCGGGAACCTGCATCTCGGAGAGCCTGCCTGGTCAGCTGATGCACCTCTCGGAGCCGGGCGAGGAGGTTGTGGAGGTAGTCCAACCCGGGGTCCCCGCACACTTCCGGCCCGGGGGGAGATCCAAACACCAAGTCCACTGGGGTACGAAGCTCATGACCGAACATCAAGGCCGCTGGAGTGCACTTAGTAGACTCCTGGACTGCAGAACGGTAGGCCATTAGGACCAGGGGAAGGTTTTTATCCCAGTCACGCTGCTGGTGGGAGGTCAGGATAGCAAGCTGGGTGGCCAGGGTGCGGTTGAAGCGTTCCACCAACCCATCGCTTTGGGGGTGCAGTGGCGTCGTCCGGGTCTTCCTGATACCCAGCCGCTGACAGACCTCCTTGAACACCGCAGCCTCAAAATTCCGGCCCTGGTCGCTGTGCAGTTCCTCTGGTACCCCGAACCGGCAGAACATCTCGTTGACCAGACGCTCAGCAGTGGTAACAGCACTCTGGTCAGGGACTGCATAGGCCTTAGGCCACTTAGTGAAGTAGTCCATGGCAACCAGGACGTAGCGGTTCCCCTGGTCAGTGGTGGGGAAGGGTCCCAGGATGTCCACACCAACCCGCTCCATGGGAGCCCCCACCTGATACTGCTGCAAGGGGGCATGAGAGCGTTGGGAAGGCCCTTTCTGAGCCGTGCAGGCATCACACCGATGGACATGGAGCTCTACGTCCTGGCGACACCCGGGCCAGTAGAACCGAGACCGGAGTCGCCGCAGAGTCTTGGTAACTCCAAAGTGTCCTGCCCCCGCTGCACCATGAACCAGCTGGAGCACCCTGGACCGCAACTGTTGAGGTACCACGAGCTGGAAGACCTCACGGTGACCCCCGGGAGCCTGCCAGCGGCGATAGAGGAGGCCGTTTCGGTTTGTGAGGTTGGCCCATTGGGAGTAGAGAGCCTTGGTCTCGAGGTCCAGTGCAGATACCTCTGGCCATGATGGTCTCTGACCGGCTCCAATCCAACACTGAACCTGGGAAAGGGCAGGGTCCTGGTTCTGGTTGTGTTGCAGCTGTTGGGGATCCATGGCCTCCAGACCCTAAGTATCCCCCGCGGCGGACTGGACCTGAAGTCGGCTACAATGCCCACCTGGAACAGAGTCATTCTCAGGGCCGCCCTGTGGTGACGCGATCACTGAAGTCATGCCATCCCGGTCCTCCAAGCGTTGGCAGTACCTGCACTGTTTTTCCTCACAAGGGCGTCGGGAGAGGGCATCTGCATTGGTGTGGAGACGTCCCGCCCGGTGACGAACCTCAAAGTGGTAATCTTGCAACGTTTCCAACCACCGGGCTAGCTGTCCCTCCGGTTCTTTAAAGCTGAGCAGCCAAGTGAGGGACGCATGGTCTGTGCGCAGGAGGAACTTCTTCCCGTAGAGGTAGGGTCTGAAATGGCGGAGACCCAGGATGATGGCCAGCAGCTCTCGACGGGTGACACAATAGTTCCTCTCCGGTCTGCTGAGGGAATGGCTGTAGTAGGAGATGACCCGCTCCCCCTCAGGGCCTTCCTGCGACAGTACAGCCCCCACCCCTGTGTTGCTGGCATCGGTGTCCACGAAAAAAGGGAGCTGCAGGTCTGGGTAGGCTAGCACCGGTGCCTCAACCAGTGCAGATCGGAGCCGATCAAATGCCACGGCACTGTCCTCACTCCAATGGAACTCCCGGCCCTTCTGTGTGAGCCAGTGCAGGGGGCTTGCAATGGTAGCAAAGTCCTTGACGAAACGCCGGTAGTATGATGCCAGGCCAAGGAAACTCCGCAACTCAGCAATGTTGCCCGGAATGGGCCAGTCTTTCACAGCGGCCACCTTCGCAGGGTCAGTGGAAACCCCTGCTCCGCTCACAACGTGACCCAAGAAGGTCGTCTCCTTTCGGAAGAGATGGCACTTTTTGGGGTGGAGGCGAAGGCCAGCCTGGCGGATAGCATGGAAAACAGCAGTCATGTTAGCCAAGGCTTTCTCGAAGTCTGTCGCGTGGACGAGGAGGTCATCCAGGTAGACCACACAGCGGTCGCGGGGTATGTCAGCCAGAACCCTCTCCATTAGGCGCTCGAATGTGGCTGGGGCATTGCAGAGGCCGAAGGGCATCACCTTAAACTGCCACAGTCCCTGGCCAATGGAGAAAGCAGTCTTTGGGCGGGCCTCTGGCGTCAGCTCCACCTGCCAGTAGCCACTGCGCAAATCGAGGGAACTGAACCAGCAGGACCCAGCAATGTCGTCGAGGGCATCGTCAATCCGGGGCAATGGGTAGGAGTCCTTGCGTGTGATGCTGTTGAGTAGACGATAGTCGACACAAAACCGCCAGGTACCATCCTTTTTCCGAACCAGTACAGCCGGGGCTGCCCAGGGGCTGTTTGAGGGTTCGATGATGCCCGCCTCTGCCATTTCCCTGATCTTCTGCTCTGCTGCGGCACGCTTGGCAAGGGGAAGGCGACGAGGGCGGAGGCGGATGGGCCGTGCAGCCCCAGTGTCAATGTCGTGTTGTACCAGGCTGGTTTGCATGTAGTCCTCATCCTTGGCTGCAAAGATGTCGGCAAACAAGTCGAGTATCTCTCGCAGCTGCCGTCGCTGATCAGCCTGGAGACCCTCGCAGCTCCTCTGGTATAGGTCCTCGACAGCTTGCTTGGTCTCTGCAGACAGTTGCGGTACTGCTGGTGAAGGGGAGGCCCCTTCCCCCGCCAGCAGCGACAGGTCCTCAGGCTTCCTGACGCTGGCTGAAAAGGTGGAGGCAGGCAGCGGGACTTCCGTTGTGGTGTGGAGCTTCACAGCCTCCGTGCCCAGGTAAAGGATTGCTCGGGACACGTCCACTGTGGCCTCCCATTTGGCTAGCAGGTCCAGGCCAATGATGCATTGGTCCTGGATGCTGGCTAGCCAGAACTGGTGGTCCACGGTGCAGTTAGCAACAGTCACCGGGAGGGATCTTTCCCCCTTAACTTTGGCACGCTCCCCCGTGACTGTGGTGATGTGGAGCTGAGTAGGCTGCCAACCCTGCGGTATTGGGCCATCAGAACCAGGGAGGACTCCAGCCTGTACTAAGGAGAGCGTGGATCCAGTGTCTATCAGGGCTCTACAGGTGGTGCCGGTGAGGTCACAGTCCAGATACAGTCCCCGTGTCTGGCCGAGCCGGCCAACCCGCAAGTGTGATTCGGAGGACAGAGTGGTGGCAGGGGGCAGTTCCTCCGTTGTGCCACCCCGCCTTAGTTTAACGGCAGCTGGGGTGCCAGGCTTTGTGGGCTTGGTGCTGGACAGTAGCGTGCGATGTGGCCTGGTTCTCCGCACCGATGGCAGTTACCCCTGGATTGGCCTCCTGCTCGCCTATTCCCTCGCCGAGATCGCCAGGGTGGTGTGTTGGTGGTTTGGCGGGCCTCCTCCGCCTCGTCGCTCCTTTCGTAGTCCGTTTGGCGCACTTGGTGACTTATGCCAGGGCTGCGTGCACCTGGGCTGAGCACATGCTCCACTCTTTCGGCCTCAGTTAGAGCTGCCGCCAGGGTTTCTGGTGCATGCAGACGGATGTGCTCTTGTAGTCTTTTTGGCTGGAGACCCCGGACAAAAGCCTGGAGAGCAAGCTCTTCTTGTGCTGCAGCATCAAAAGCAGGGTACCCTCTACGTGCATAAAGACGTAGGTCAGCAGCATAGGCACCCAGACTCTCCTCTTGTCTCCGTGGGCGGTTAGCAAGTTTATCTCGGGCATCATCTGCATGTGTACGGAGGCCAAACCTGCTCTGCATCACTCTGGCAACAGCAGGCCAACTTAAACGCTCTTCTGGCTGAAGATCTGTGAGGATCTGCAGGGCCCTGCCTTCCAAGGCGAGGGCAACTTGGACAGCTGTCTCCTCTGTTGACCAACCGTTTAGCTGAGCAGCCAGCTGTACCTGGATAAGGTAGGTCTCTGGAGGTGCCTCCCCATTATAGCGTGGCAGCTTCATGCTCCCCCGGACAGGAGCCCCTGATGGCAGCGGCGGCTGCACTTGGTCCTGGAGACAGTTGGCGTTGTCCCCCTCGGCTGCCAACAATGAGGGTGTGCTGCTCCCAGGCATCACCATGAGTGGAGGCTGGCTGGTCGCTCGTGGTCTTGGAGCCTGCAGCATGCCTTGGCGGCTCCGACAGCTCCCCAGTGGGCGGGGGTGTGAGGCTCCATCTGGTAAGCCCCACAGGTCTTCCCCTGGCTGGCTTGCTGCTGCCCGGGGATCTCCCCGCTTCTTCGATTGTGCTCCATTCACTGCTTCCAGGTGAGTGATAAGCTCCTCAATCTTCCTCAGCTCCTCTTCTTCTTTCAGCATAGTGGCCATGCTCTTGGAATCCCACTTCTGACACCAATGTGGCATGCAGAGGAAACTTTACAAAGAAGCTCAAAGAGAGAGATTGTTATTCAACCCCAAGCTGGTAGGGGGAGCTCTTTATTACAACACACACTGATGCTACACTGTGCTTCGAGGGTCATCAACAGCATAACAGAACTCACCCATGGTTGCATTCATTCTATAAAACAACAACTGTAAGTGCCTTTGAACCACAGTACAAACACAACATTCAGGATAACAGTTAAAAGTAGTGTAACCATAAACAACAAAACAAGAACATCCAAACAGCAGCACACGTCCCAAGGCATGATGGGAGAGAACTAGCCGCTCCCCCAACACGCCACAATATCATGTTCAGGTGAAGTAAGTCAATAAGATAGCAACGTTAAATCTCGTGAAACCACGCGTGATTTCATCTCGCGGGCTTTGGATCGTGGTTCAAAAAGGCATCCATCTCAGTCAAGTCGAGCAGCAAACTCTACGGTTTTGGTATGTCTTGATTTTTTTAATTAATTTTTACCATATTTCAGCCAAATGTAGTTAAACGTCTAGAGTGTCGCCATGTAACATGCTAAAAAAGAGCCGTTAGCTTATTTGCTGTTTTATCTGTTGTCAAAGAATTGGCGCTTTTTCATTTGAATTTGTCTTTGGCACAAGAGCCGTAATATCACATTAAACCTAATTACGAGGCGCTCATAACATAATTTGGTTTTCTGTGTGAATAGATTTGCCAACTGACTCTTCAGTTACATTGTGTACTTACTGCACCGTGGTGTTAGTGAGATTTTGAACATTGAACAGCTTTAGCTAATATCATCAGCGGCATTATGCTAGCTTACATCCCTACCCCTCCTGCCCTCACCTGCTGTCCTTTTGTTTTTGTTTTTTTTGCTGCACATTGAGAGACGACCTCTATTCTGCATTTCACCAGGAGTCAGCTGATGGATTGTGGGTTCAAGGTGTTATGGTAAGAAAGTATATTCTATTTTCGTTTCTGTAACTTAATTATAATAGGTTTTTTATAATTATTAGGTGCATGCATACTCACCCTATTAATACAACTGAGAAATCCAAAATCTGCCATAGGTTTAACTTATACCTGTATGTATTGCCAGAAAGGTAATTACTGGACTCGCATTAATGCACACTTGAACTGAAATGAGGTTGTAACTTGTGGGTTGTTGGGTTGCAAATCAGAAACAAACATCTTTGGATTTTTTTTAATCCCATAAGATCTGGAAACACAGTTTTTATTCAACAAAACATTACTGATTAACCAAGCACAGTGCCTGCTGTTATTTCAAAATAATTTTATGTCATTTCAGATAAAATGCAGCATTCCAGTGCATCCCAACCATGCCTTTACAGTCAAGGTTTCTGACGGAGCTGAGTTTCTCTCTGACAGTCTGCTGAACGTGTTTGCAAAGTGATCGGGGGAACAGGGCACAAAGCTAAAGGATGTAGCTGCCATGATGACAGTAAGAACTTTAAAATTCTTTAACTACAGTGTATATGTATTGCATTAGGTCAGTAAAAGATTTTTATGCTACATCCATTGAAACAGTCAACTATTACCTGTGAGTAATGATTCCACTAAAAGGATGCCATAATTTTCGTCACGCATTTACTGGCCCACTGAGAAAAATGTATCTTTTTTTAAAAATAAATGTTCTGGAAACTATATATCCATAAAGCTGATGTCAAACAGGAACTTTTGATATTGCTTTGTAGACGCTGGTGTTGCATGTTGACTGGTTTAAAAAGTCAAGAGTTTTTGTCTGGGATCATTTTCTTCTGTGCTACTGAAAAGTTCACAAATCTCTGTTTTCTTTGTTATAATACTTTAGGATGACATTAATGCTCAAAGGGAGTCTCATCAAAGTGCTCCGCATCTGTGTGAAAGAGAATTGCAACATCTTGGTGCAGGAGTTCATGGTGAGTGTTTTATGAGTAGATTGTGGCTTTGCAACATTTAAAAATGCATTTAGTTATCCACTTGATCCTCATTGGACTGGTTAGGACCAGTAGTCCTCTTTAATAATTTGAAGTTCACATGAAGCCTGGTAGTGAACTCGGCCGCCGGCCCTTGAGGCCCCACCCCTACCCCTGTATTAGGGGTCACATCAGTGTGAAAAAACTTTAAATTTGTCATTCTAATGAACAAAGGAAAATCCCACCAGTATTTACATTAGCTTTTGTTTGAAAAAAAAAAAAAGACCAACTGACCAACAGCTAACCAAATTGTGGGGCTGAAAGTCTAAATTCTAACATCTTCTGAGTGACATAACCTGGATTTCTGATGGGCCGGTGTCTTTCTAACAAAAACTAATGTAAAGCATTTGAAATTATTATGTTTTTCACTCTCTCTTAGAAACTCTGTTAGACCATGAATGGCAGCATGGCAGGCCACTCTTTGGCTATAGCTATTTACTATGTTGCTTGCATTGGTTTAAATTACTCTAACATTAGAACTGGTAGATTCAAAAGAGATGAGTTTAAAAAGGAATCTTAAAGAAATGTTTTGTGTTTAACCAGGACTTGACTGAGGCCACTGCACAGATTGAGAAAACCACAATGAACATCTGTCTCCAGAGATGCGCCAGGCAATGACTTTTCTGATGTTGTTCTTCAAGATCTGGATAACGTGACCTTTGCAGTAGCCATGCTGTTTGGACCTTTTTTATTCTTTCAACATGAGTTACCCATCACAACTCTGCTACACTTTTGAGGTGATTTCAGAGGGTGGTAATGGAGTTGGATGCAACTCAGCTCTCAAGAAAAGCTCACAACTAAGACAAAACTGCTCCTGCAACGAAGCTCACTGTTATGCATGTGAGGTGACCAGCTCTAGGTGAGAGGACATTTAAATCTCACACTTGTTCTGCTGCATTTTGAAGCTCAATTCCAGGGACGGATCGCAGGGTTCATTTTTATATACTCTGCAACTGCCATGAGGACGAGCCGTTTTTGTTGTTGTTTGTTTTTCGTTTTGCTCTGTACAAGTTCTGTTTGTCTGTTTGGCAGCATTTTTAAATTTCTCTTTGTATTTTTTCTTTCTTTTACTAGTGAAGAGATGTAGCGTGAACAGTTATACAGTCTAAATATCCCATATGGGTCGTGTGAAATGGTATTTTCAGTTTCATTCAGTTGAAGTAAAGAACGTTGAATATTTCTAAGTGTGCTGTTTTGAACCAACATGTCACAGTATGATCAGTGCTGTAATTTTTGACAGTCACTGTATCAAATCCCGCAAAGGATTCTGGGAAGTAGCTAGCCGGTCGTCACGGCAAAGCTACGAGAGCGTCTCTCAGCATGGGCCCGAAAAAAGTTCTGTCAGCCGAGGAAGGAGACGATATTAAGAAGTCGCTGGAGTTTATGACAGAGGAGATTTCTACTGTCAAACTGCAGCAGAAAGCCATCCTGGACCTGGTCGAGGAAGTTAAGGCTCTCCGCATCCAGAACGCCGAGAAGGATCGGCGGCTGGCGTACCTGGAGAACAGAGTGGCGGATTTGGAGCAGTACACCCGGATGAACGATGTTATCATCACGGGGCTTCGCATCAAACCCCGGTCATACGCCCGGGCGGTCGCCACTGACAATGTAGGAGGGCCAGGAGAGGAAGATGTCAACTCCACGGAGCATCAAGTGGTTACCTTTCTACGGTCCAAAGGTGTGGAAGTGGATTATAACAACATTGAGGCTTGCCACCCTCTACCCCGAAAAAATGACAGTAACAAACCAGCCATCATTGTGAGATTTGCAAACAGAAAACAGAAAATAGCACTGTTAAAACAAGGGAGGAAACTGAAAGGATCCGAAGTCTTCATGAACGAACATCTGATAAAAAGAAATGCGGACATTGCCAGGAAAGCACGTTACTTGAAGAAACAGGGAAAAATTCAAAATACATGGACCACCAACAGGCAAAGTATTCATTAAACTCAATGGAACACCGGAACAAGCCAAAGTGTTGGTCATCAGAAATATGGAAGAGCTGGACAAATACTGAGGTCAAATACTGAGGATGTGCGCATGCACAGGTTTGTTGGTATGGGTATATATGTATGTGTGTGTATATATATATATATATATATATATATATATATATATATATATATATAAAATTGTAGGTTGTGTATCCTTCAGGTGTTAATGGGGTTATTGAAAATGTGTATATGTGCGTATGTGTGTATATACGTAGGTATGGATAGATAGAAACATATATGTGTATATATTTAAAAAAAAAAAAAAAAAAAAAAAAATTACACATAACATATAATGTAATTACAAGGAGGTATTTCTGTAGTCTATTGATACTAGATAGTGGAAAAGGGGTGGGATTAAATAAGCTTATGCTTCTTCCTGCTCCTTTTTGAACATGGACGTTATTTGGAGTTGTGGTTGCTCGTTTTCCTTTTGTTTGCTTTGTTCATTTGTCTCTTTTAATTCTATTTTTTTTTTATACTTTTTCAACATGTTCAAAATAAAGATTCAATCAATCAATCAATGTTATTTTTGCATCTCTTGAATAAAGGTTTTGACCTGCAAGTGCTAATTTCTTTAGTTATTGGGGTAAAATGGGTAATGTTAATAGGAAGGTGTTTGCCAATTCAGTAACCTAATTTAATGTTAATGGAAACTAACACTACCTCAAATTGTTTAGTTATAATTGTTGTTTAACTGAATCTTGACGTCAGAGGCCTTAAATAGAATGTTTTGTATTGTTCTTTCCCAACATTTTTCAAAAGAAAGTCTAATTTCTTTGCTGTGATTGATTCCAGAGAACACGGAAGAACTGACATTATTTAACTGTTGATTTATATAGATTCAGTGGAGGAGTAATGTCAGTTTAATTCTTTACCTACTGTCAATGCAGTGAAATTAGACATTTTGTTTTGAAAGGTTACTGGTGGATGCCAGCAACCATCTTGGAAGAGAACAATACAATCTGTTATAAGGCCTCCATTTGAAAATTGTGTATTTGATACTAGAATATAATAGCAAAATGTAATTTGAAGATAACATGTAGTATTTAAGTGACCAAGTAGTATTGGGTAAAAGTTATTGAATGGTGTTGGGATAAAGTGAAAAAATTGTGAAGGATTAAAATATTCCAAGAGCTCAAATTACTTCATCAAAACATGTTTAAGTCACATTTTATCAACACAAATTGCACAGGCTTATTGAACATGAATAAATTGTGTTAATTAAACTCAATTGTTTAAGTTGCTGCCAAAGCAAAACATCTGTGTGCAACAAATGTCCACCATTGAATTAAGTAAATCCAACAACATATTTTTTTCAGTGTAGGAGGACTGCCCCTGATCTTGAAGCCTAGGCAGGAGCAGCTGCATCCCGATACTACAGATTTAGATTCTATTGCAGGGTTGCTACAACAGTGCGTACGCTTCCAGCAGGACATGAGTGACAGGTGGGAGAAAGAATCAATAGAGCAAGATAAAAGATGGCGCCAGATGCAGATCCAAATAAACAATCTTCGAGATGATTTGGAGCAGCAACAAAGTGCAGCAGGCTAGCCCCAGGAGCCTTTGCCGCCCTGGCAGCAATTGAGAGACGAAATGGTGATCCCACCCAGTGTTTCGAGATCAAGAAGGTCGGAGCTGGGGAAAAGCAGTGATACCATAGCTGGAGGTAGGTGATGACATCGAGCAGTACTTGATAACCTTTGAGAGGCTGGCAGTGGCGTATCAGGGGCCTGAAGTGGAGTGGACGGTGAGACTGGTTCCTTACCTGTCAGGAAGAGGTCGAGCAGCTTATGTGGCTATGGCAGCAGAGGACACTGGGGATTACCAAAAGGTTAAAGAAGCGATTTTTTTCAAAGTATGACATTAATGAAGAGGTATACCGACAGTGGTTCTGGGAGCCTGACAACCGGCCCGGTGAGAGTCCAAAATCGTTTTATAATTGTCTGAAGGACCTGTATGGCAAATGGATCAAACCAGATAAGAAAACCAAGGAGCAGGTTGGAGACGCAATTATCCTTGAGCAGTTTTATCGCTCGTTGACTCCAGAACTCCAGGTGTGGCTGAATGAAAGGGGTCCAAAGTCAGCGCAGGAAGCTGCTCAACTGGTGGAAACGTTTCAAGCAGCAAGGCGAGGAGCCAGAAGCTTTTGGTTCGGGGCTTCGGCCAAATCTTTCATTTCACATGGTAAGTCATCTGGGGTTGGGGGTGGTCCTAAGGAGTTCAGGTCTTTGAAGTAGGGGGATGTGTTTGTAAAAACACATCCCCCCTAAGTTAACCACCAAACCTGTTTGTTTCTATTGTGGGGTGGAGGGTCACATTAAGCATGTGTCCAGCCAGAAAGGCCAGAGCAGCATATGTGTATACCCTTCCAAGGCCCTGTGAGAATGAAGTTTGGGAAGGGAAGCAGCAATCCACTGCCGTGAAGATAAATGGTAGGAAAGCCCAAACCCTCCTGGACACTGGTTGTATCTACTCTGGTCGAAAAAATCCACGCTTCGTACTAATGTCCACAATTCTTTTATTCCTCTCACAATCATGGAGCACCATGAAAACTAGAAACAAGTAAAATAATATCAATAGCACATATGATATTCATCTCAGGCACTTATTTCCTTTCACAAAGTGCACAAGTGTTAAACAAATAACAGCATAATGTTTTTTTACCGTCTATGCCTTGTAAAACCAGCAGTAGAAAAGTTGTACATTCCAAAAAGGTCCGCCGTGTTACCGTTCTGTCTTGTCTCTCCTGCGCACAACTTCCGGTTCCCGCGACTCACAGGAAGTGACTACTTCACGATAATTTTTAACAGAAACATTTCTTATAAGAAAGCTGTATCACTGGATTCATAGATTATCTTTTCCTACTGCAAATGTACCAAATAAAGAAAACAAATAGAAAACAATGTAACTACAAAGCCAGCAGGGATGACAAAGGAACGTTAGTAGTCCCCTAGCAGTGGCGGGAACAAGTTTTAAGATTGGGGCATTGTATTCCCTGGGCAGGGTATCTGGGAACAAAGAAGATAAGAGACCAAATTGCCAGCAGGTTCTTTTGGCCAGGCACGAAGAGAGAGGTTGAGGAGTCTTACTAAATCTGTCAGCTGGCCGGGGATAAAAATGTCCCAAAGTTTCCTTTACAGCCTTTACCTGTTATTGAGGTTCCATTCAGTCACATTGCAATGGATATAGTGGGGCTGCTAGAGCGTATTGTCAAGAGAGGTTTCACATTGCAGGTCCCAGGTCTGTAGGTTATTGAAAACCTTTTTCAGTTTTTGTGAAAAAACAATGAATGGTTGAACGGTGCCTTCCAGCCAGTGTTTCCATTCTTCTAGAGCCAGTTTTATTGCCAGCAGCTCCCAGTCACCGATGTCGTAGTTCCACTTTGCTGGGGAAAGACGATGATAGAATATAGCATATGGGTGGAGCTTACCATCATTTTGCTGGGATAATACAGCTCCAACCCCAGAATCCAATGCGTCCACTTAAACCACGAAAGGCTGATTCAGTTCCGGGTGGCAGGGGTTGGGAGAGGTAGTGCGAGTTTACTAAAGTCCCAAATAAAGCGACGGTAAAAATTGGCAAACCCCAGAAAAAGCTGGAGTTGGCAGTTTGGGCCAGTTGACAACTGCTTGGACAATTCTCTGGGTCTGGTTTCACATTTCCCTGCTCAATTATGTAACCCAGGAATGCCACAGAGTCTACATGAAACTCAATACGAGATACTAAAAATGCCCAAGATGAGTGTTAAATGCTGTTTTCCATTCGTTGCCTTCCCTTATCCGTACAAAATGATAGGCATTTCACAGATTGAGTTTACTGAAAATGGTAGCTCCCTGAAGCAACTCGAAGGCAGAGGTGAGAATTGGTAATGGGTATTTTGTTTTAACGATAATGTTATTGAGACCGCAAAAATTAATACAGGGTTGGAGGGATTTGTTTTTCTTTTCAACAAAGAAAGATTCGGCTCCTACAGGAGAGGAGGACGGCTGGATAATTCCAGCTATTCGAGAGTCTGTAATTGTTATGGTCCTGGGTCGATGACCCAGTGTTTTTTGAGTTTTGTACTTTGGGTTTTTGGTTTCTTCCCATGGTGTCAAGTTCCTTAGTTTTTTAGTGTTTCTTGAGTTCTAGTTTTAGGGTTTGTTATGTGGCTTCCTTGTGTTCTGCATTTCCTGTTTTATTGTGAAGGTCTGTGTCTTATGCCAGTCTGTTCACTTTGCATTTCCCCTGTCTTGTCTTGTCAATCAGAATCAGCTGTGCCTCCCTCCTGCGTGTAGTTTCCTCGTTCCCATCTGTGTATTTATTTATCTCTCGTGTTTGCCACTAGTCCGTCTGTGTTTCTTCTCAGAGTCGCCAGTACAGGTTAGTTTTGTTAGTTATTCCCAGTTTAGGTTATCTTTAGATTCTGTTTTTGCTTGCTGTGTTTCTGTTTGTGCCACCAACGTTTAAATAAAGCTCGCTCACATCCAAGCCAGTGCCAGCGTTTGGGTCCTCTCTCACACACACCACACACCTGCCACCGCAGCCATGACGGTAATATATTTCTCCATAGCCTCTCTTTCAGGCTGAGAGAGACTATAGAGGCAGCTAGTGGGGAGTGAAGCACCATGGAGGAGATCTATGGCACAATCATAGGTAATGACAGTGCTTGATCTTTACAAAACACTTCAGCAAGATCATGGTACACCAGTGGAACAGACGTTAAATCGAGAGGTTCTGATGGCACAGGTTGAGGGGTGGCAGCCCGGAGGCAGTTTATGTGACCCCAGCCCTGTACTAGTCAATATGAGGGTTGTGCTGTTGGAACCAGTGCTGACCTGGAAGTATGGAAGAGAGCTTTTGCTAGACAGGTTGCCCACCAGTACTCTCTTCACCATCGATGGGAGCGCCCTTTTGATCAAGATGGATAGGTTGAGATGAAGCAGCCCTTATGGCCACAGTAAAGGCACTCACCAGAGGTTAGGCGGCATTGGTGTTCTGCAGGTGTGAGTCGCGAGCACCCCAGCTGCATGGACTGTTCTCCCTCTTCACCATCACCATATACGTGTGTGTCTGGGTTTGGACATTCCGTCACCTGGCAAACTAATAATTAAACCATGCCTTGGTATTCTTACAGATTTGGGCCTTGGCACAGTTAGTTGAGATTTGGGCATGGAATTTATATAGTGTGAGTGCTACCTGTGGCCAAGCAGAGATCCCCAATGCTTTCTCAACAACAGTTACTTCCAGGGGTGGTCCTAGCCTGTTTGGTGCCCTGGGCGAACACTCCCTGTTTTTTTCTGGGATTTCACATAACCCAGGTAAAATAATTAATACATAATGGGCTTGGATTGACAACATTATGAATTAAATGTGCACTATTTGGAAGTAGCACGCCCCTTCACCTTTCAACAGGTTGTGTGTGAGCAGCAGCAACAAGCAGGCTCACCGAGGGCCCTCGCGTTCTCTTTTTGCATATATGAGTGTGATAGAATTTAGAAAACACATTGGTGCAAATCTTAAGTCTATATCATAATGTCTTCTGTTTTTGTGTTTGTTGTAGGGCTGTCAATGTCAACGCATTAATGCCGTCATCATGATTAACGCGATTAACGCTGAATGGACAAACTTTGGACAAACTGCCCATAATGTGTTGACAGAGACATTTCAGGGATTTTGAGTCATTCTGTGCTCCAGATGGATTAATTGCATTAAAAATGTTTTAATTGCATTAATTAGGGCTGGCCGATATGGCCCAAAATTCATATCTCGACATTCTTTAGCTGGATGGCGAAATGTGATATATATCTCGATATTTTTTTAAGCCATAAAGTAAGAACAAAAAGAGAGTTCTTAGTCAAAGCTGTGTCCCATATCTCACACGGGCACTTTTATTAACATACAGCGCAGATGTAAAGATGTACATAATTTAGAAATAAATTATCAGCATTTAATAATAATGCTCCATAAATAAAAGAAAACAATGTTGTTTTTGTGCATAACAAAAAGCTCACAATTGTGCAGTCAGCATGTAAACTAAAAGATGATGAGCATAATAACAAAGACAGATTTCGCAGCTGCTCTGTTCCCAAGTTCTACTGCGTGACTGACAGCCTGGAGTTCGCTTCGTAACCATGTCTCTTAACAGGTGCCATTTGTTCAACGTAATATTACCGTATTACACAGTACGGTAATATTATGTTGAAGCACAATACATATTACTCCGTGAGGCTCCAGACTACGGTAGCCGTAATGCGCCGATAATCCATCAAGTGGTGCAGCTTCGTAGCTTACCAAAGTCGTACTAAAACATTTTTAACAGATTGCTGAGCGCCGTGTACCACATAAAATCGGTTCGCGGTCAGTAAGCACAACCAGAATTCATACATAAGGGCACACTGTCGATTTTTGAGAAAATTAAAGGATTTTAGGCCGTGCAGACCCATGCATGGGGCTATGGGGCTGCATGGCATCAACGTTAGCGTTAGCGCGGTTAGCTCGTTGACGCCGTGCAGCTCCACGCATGGAGCGAACCGCGGTAATTTGTTAACAGAGTCCTAGCGTTAATCACAATGACAGCGTTAACGTTGATAGCCCTAGTTTGTTTGTTTGTTTGTTTTGGGGTTTTTTTAATGTTACGAGCTAGTTATTAGGTGCTCCAGCTAGCCAGAGAATCCTCCCTCTCCTCCTTGTGTAGAAAGCAGCAGGTGCACCTCGTAAATGGAGGGCGCCCTTACTCCTCGCAAATGGGCAATAGAAAACCGTTCGGTGCCTATGAAATCCCCAAAATGCGCTGGCATGTTGTCAGGGCAGCATGGGTGCGAGCAACTTTTTTTTTTTTTTTGCCGATGCCATGATGCCACCCCCACCACGATGCCGCCCTGGGCAATGGCCCATGTCCCCATATCAAAAAAACACCACTGGCTATTTCTGTAAACATTATATTAAGTAATTTACAAATTTGTTAAAAAAAATATCACAATTTCTCCAATTTAGAAAACAAGTAGATAACAGGCTTTTAAAAATGTATGATTTTATGTGTATAACAGAGGCTGTGTGTAAGGCTTTAAGAATCTGTCACAAAGGTGTCTTTGTGTCTGATCTTATTGTATATCTATGTGTAGAAATTTCCTTTTCAGAGTGCGAAATTATGGGAGGAGCTGTAAGAGCTGCTGCTAGCAGTGCTCAATTATTTGGAATGAGAGGAGGATGTTACCAATACAAAAAAGCATCTTCTTTTACTGGGAGCCAAGTTACTCGTGTCATTCCTTCCAAATGTCCCCCACACAGAGCAACTTTTTTTGTTCGTTTGTTTTATGCCTTTTTGATATAGGATCACTTAACAAACCAAACTGAAATGTCTGTGAAAATACAGCAGTCCACTCTCTTAGCTATCTAAACTATGTTAGGCTGGTGTTGGAGCCATTCATTCATTTTGATCATTTTTGAAATGTAATAAAAACTGATTGCTTTCAGGTATTAAATACTATCCTTAAATGGCCTGTATTTGTATAGCGCTTTACTAGTCCGTAAGGACCCCAAAGCGCTTTACACATCCAGTCATCCACCCATTCACACATACATTGGTGATGGCAAGCTACATTGTAGCCACAGCCACCCTGGGGCGCACTGACAGAGGTGAGGCTGCCGGACACTGGCGCCCCTGGGCCCTCTGACCACCACCAGTAGGCAACGGGTAAAGTGTCTTACCCAAGGACACAACGACCGAGACTGTCCAAATCGGGGCTCGAGCCGGCAACCTTCCGATTACAAGGCGAACTCCCAACTCTTGAGCCATGATCGCCCTTAGTTTCCAAACACCTGATCAGACACAACTGAAGGTCTGGAAACGAGCAAAAGTATTATTGAGGGATAAAGTTCAAATAAAGTTGATTAGTTTTTGTTGATTAAAATATGATTGTTTACAGCATAGCAGGAAAAAGGCATACTGTTGCTCACAGACACAAAAACAGTTACACTAAAAACTTTTGTTCTAAATTTTGTATGATTTTAATTGAATAGTTAAGGTGCAAATATCTTGTGTATTCTAAAAGTAAAATAATTCTCACTTTTGTGCCAGAATCAAAAGTGCATGGTTGGTGTTTCAACCATTTTGTAAAATAATGTTCTGAAAATTTACACCGACATCAGTTAGGGGTATTTCTGTGTTTATCTAAAAAAAAATAAAAAGCACACTCAGTTCACAAGATCTCAGTAATATGTGTAAAACTTTTTGAAAATCTTAAAGAGCTTTTGTTTAATTTCTTTTGTTCTAAGAAAGTACACAAAAGGATTTACAAGACATGGACCGAGGACTGCACCAATTAATAAACCTTGGCGTTCCTCAAGAGTCAATACCACACCAAACCTGGTGAAGATAATGCGCACAAACGCAGGACAGTAATGAACGATTGCACAAATTAAGTGACTCACAAGAGTGCTCCCCATTTTCTTTTTTTCATTATTTGAAGATAATTTTACAAAAAGTAAGATTCCACAATATGAAAGACAAATGAAAACAAAAGTGAAAAATAAAATAAAAAATGCTATAATGGCAGCGTCATTGAAATGTTTTTCTGGGTTAACACAGGTCGTTCTTATTACAGCAGCAAAGTCACAGAAAGTGTACCTAAGCCTGGAGCTGCAGTGTGGGAGGGGGACAGCTGTTGCAGGCATGTAACACATAAAAAAACAGTTAACAAACCACACGATAAATGTAAGAACAAGAACACGTGTGTTTGTTAAATAACTGTGATACTGGAAAGGATAAATTATTGCAATGAATCTATCCAATGCCATAACTGCTAAAACAAATGACTCCATCGCTGTTCCCAAATGGAAAACACACATTTGAATTAAACATGCCATATAGGATATAGTATTAACACCTGCGAGTAGAACCCCAATCATTGTTGGACTGCAACTGGAGGTGTACATTATATCAACAACAGCAAGGTTGCAAATCAGAAGATACATTGGTTTATGTAATCTCTTGTCAGAAATAATAAACATGATATTTGCCATATTGGCAAGAACAGCAAGAAGATAGGTTATTAGGATAACCACGCCAACAGCAATAGGTCTACTGAGTGTGTCAAAACCACCTATAATAAAGTGTGTTACATTGATTGAAGTATTCTGTGAAGACATATTCTGTTTGGAAGTTGAAGAGGAGAAGAAAAAAGGCAAAGCAAATATTGATAAAATACGTAGTAAATCTTTATCAGACTTCACAAAATCCTCTGAGCTCAGTCAAACAACTTTGCTTTTACTGGGAAGTATTTGAACCTCTCGTTTTAAGGCTTATAAGAACAGTAAGTTTTGATTGGACAGCTCCTTCCTCCAATCAAATTAGACATAAGAATGTAAAATGTCTATATTGCATCAGATATTGCAAAAAGATAATGTCATCCCCTAAATGACAGGATAACGGTTGATTGGAAGTTAATTCTCACACACTTACAATAATCTCTATTTTGATTGTTTTCAGTGGATTTTGTCAAACCATTTGGATCAAATAACAAAACAAAAGCTCAAAATGAAAGAAAGCTTGGTCTTTGTTAAATGTGTCCCACTACATCTCTCTAACACTACACCCTCTTAATGGCTAGTACAGATAGAGAAGATGGCGAGCCAACTTCATAAAGGAAAGTAACTTTGTGTCATGTTAACATGGCTGTCAAAAAAATGTACCGAGGGCTACTGTGCCTGTGTGCCAATTCAGTGGTTACAATAATACATTTTATTTAAAAGCGCCTTTCAAAACACTCAAGGACACTTTACAGAACAAATATGGAACCTGACCTCCATTATCAAATCATGTCTCCCTTTTTAAGGATTTTTCTTGGACCAGTGGAAAGAGTGGAATGACTGGAAAGCTGCTCATACAGAGTGTGTAAAAGCCTGTATCAATAAAACACATAGCAAGGTGCAATGGCGTGTGTCTGGGTCCTGATTCTTGTCAAAGGCTGAGAGAAGCACTTGAGAAAATGTGGAGGGTGAAGGCAACAGTGGTCCCAGTGGTAATGGGAACACTCGGGGCAGTGACCCCAAAGCTAGGTGATTGACTCCAGCAAATTCCAGGAACAACATACGAGATTTCTATCCAGAAGATCACAGTTGTAGGAACAGCAAAGATACTGCGCAGGACCCTCAAGCATTTAATGTGTGATTGTGTCATAAAGATGCTTCCGTATCCAATCGTATGCAACTATATGAAACAATCATTAGATTGCACAATTTGTTAAAGAGTAGTTACCTAAAACTGAAAAGAATAGTGTTAGATCTTCTATTTGTATGGCTCTGGATACTCTGAAAAACAAAGTCTAAAAACATAAGTACTTGACTGACTCATATAACTCTGAAATACATACGAAATGTCATATCAGTACTTAAGAACATTATTTAGGGGCTCCAGGGATCCACGGCAGGTGGGGAGTAATGCACACTCCTCATTTGCTCCACTATCCTCGCTCCTCACACTCCACTCCTTTGTACACTTGCTCCGCTCTTGTACTCCGACACACTCCTCACAAACACACTACACTGCTCAGTCCAACACTCACGCTCAGGCATCCAGGAAAGGACTGGAGAGCACAGACTTACAGTTTTTCACGATTGCTAAGACACATTCCTGAAAAGCTGCTCTCCTTTTCCCCAAACTGTGAACACAAAACCCAGTTTTCAACCTACATTCACAAAACCTCTGACTCTTTTTGCAAAACCAAACTTTCACCCCAAAACAATTCAATCTGTGCTCAAAATTGAACTATGCTGTCAAATCATGCTTCAAGTCAATCTAAATTATATACTCTACTGAGTACGTAGAAATAAAGCACACAAATATAAAAATGAAGTACAAAGGAAAAAAGTGCATTACTCCGCCACAGCATCACTTCTCCATACTGGGTCAGGCCGCAGGACTTCATCTATATCACAGGCCACATTTTCTCTGGCCTGGCAATGGGGGGAAAAAAACCCCTGGCATGCCATATCCAGGCTTGACATGCCTCCACGCCCATGTCACCACAGGCCAGTTCCATGGTTTGCAGGAGATTTACCCTGGTGTAAGGTTGGCGTTCATATACCTTCCACCGCCACGAGGAGAAGAATTCTTCAATGGGGTTCAGGAAAGGGGAGCACAGTGGAAGGCAAAGATTGATAAAACCTTGGTTCATATTGAACCACTCCCTAACCTGGAGGCCCAAACATTGTCCCAAACAACAACATAGATGGGCTGCTCATCCTGCTGCCCTATCAGAGCATCTCGCATGTGATTGAGGAAGATGAGGAGCTGGTGAGTGTTGTAGGGCCCTAGGTTAGCATGATTGCTGATGGCAGCACACATGTGCAATGTGACATTGCATTGCATTGACAGGTAACTACCTGTTCTCTTCTCTTAGAGAGACACGGTGAATCTACTGATGTTTGGTTGTACCCTTTGTCCGGCCTTCTTCATTGTCATACCATGGACAAGAACATGGTCAATCACAGTAGCTCTGATTTCATCTGATACTACTGTTCTTTGTCCTCGATGACCCCCTCCACCACCTTGACCTGCTCAACTTTCTCTCACACAAACTCCTCTTCTTGGATTTCTATCCATTGTAGTGCCTCACAAACCAGTGCTCTGGCTGATATGTACCCTCACATCATTAGCCACAAGTGTGATAAATTTTGAGTTGTTGTGTTCAACTGGTTACACCTGAGCTTTAATTGTGTTTGACTTTTGCCACCTGTGCTCACCATTATGCAACACAGGTGCATCACAATGACAATGTGTTGCAAGATGTGTTTACACAGGTGAAAAGTGCTTATGGTTTTGCCAAAAGAGTGACTGATTCAATAAGTGGGATCAGGCAACTGAAAACTTTGGTTCAGACGGAGTTTGCATGGAGGCAGGACCCAAACACAGACTCAATACGCCAATTCAATTTCAATTAAATGTTCTTTATATAGCGCCAAATCACAACAATAGTTGCCTCAAGGTGCTTTATATTGCACAGTAGATCGTACAGTAATAGATACAGAGAAAAACCCAACAATCATATGACCCCCTATGAGCAAGCACTTTGGCAACAGCAGGAAGGGAAAACTCCCTTTTAACATGAAGAGTACGAACAGGTATGAACAGGTACGATTCAATGCAGAGAGGTCTACTAACACATAGTGAGTGAGAAAGGTGACTGGAAAGGAAAAAATCAATGCATCACGGGAATCCCCCAGCGGCCTACGTCTATTGCAGCATAACTAAGGGAGGATTCAGGGTCACCTGGTCCAGCCCTAACTATATGCTTTTATGCTGGTTTCTGAGTTTTGCAGCTGGGGTGAACAAGCATCAGCATCAGGCTTTGAAATGAATTAAGAGTCTGTCTTGGTTTTTCGTTGATTAATAGGCAACCAGGTTTCTGTAAGGCAAAGTAAATCAATTTGTTGATCAATTATTAAATCATGTATTAACAGAGACCTGGAGGAGAGAGACCTACTATTTAATAATCCACATTTCACTGTTTACTCTTTGGTTCAGATGTGGATACTGTATTGTTCTTTCTTTGTGATTTTTTATGTTTGGGAGCTGACACAGTCTCTATGGAGATGGGTTTTGGGGGGATAAGAGGAGGAGAGAAGCTGCAGAGAGGCATGTAAGACTGCAACTCTGCTTCCTGGTCCCAACTCTGGATAGTCATATTTTGGGGGGTTTAATAAAGTTGTCCATATTTCTAGAAATGAGAGCTGCTCCATCCAAAGTGGGATGGATGCCGTCTCTTCTAACAAGACCAGGTTTCCTCCAGAAGGTTTGCCAATTATCTATGAAGCCCACATCATTTTTTGGACACCACTCAGACAGCCAGCAATTTAAGGAGAACATGCGGCTAAACATGTCACTCCTGGTCTGATTGGGGAGGGGACCAGAAAAAACTAGTTTTCAGTTTTATTTGTCATATGCAAGTTAGCACAGGGTCAACATTGCAATGAAATGTGTTACAGAGTCCGACATCGTTTTGACAAAGTTACACACAGATTCAATATTGATTTTAGTTACCTCCGATTGGTGTAACTAGGTGCCATTACTGCCGATGTGAGTTATGAGTTTACTGAATTTCCGTTTACCCTTAGCCAGCAGTTTTAAATTTCCCTCAGTGTTGCCTGCTCTGGCCCCTGGAAGACAATTGACTATGGTTGCCGGTGTCTCTAGCTTCACATGTCTGAGAACAGAATCACCAATTACCACAGTTTGACCCCCGGCGGGTGTGTCGCCGAGTGGGGAAAAATGGTTAGACACATGAAGAGGTTGGTGGTGTACCTGTTCATGTAGGTACACCACCAAACTAGTGCTTAAACAGAAGCCCTAGTTTGCTTCTGTTTAAGACTATGCTTCCTCCTCACCGTCACCCAGCCACCCTCTTTCCCCAGGTGCTTGGGGTCTGCTGGGGAAC
Source organism: Rhamphochromis longiceps (assembly GCF_057381845.1). Lineage (NCBI taxonomy): Eukaryota > Metazoa > Chordata > Actinopteri > Cichliformes > Cichlidae > Rhamphochromis > Rhamphochromis longiceps. The sequence goes on from NC_140570.1 coordinate 32,238,781, forward strand.
AGCTAGCGGGGCCTATGCTTACAGGGGCGACCATGGCTCAGGGGGTTGGGAACCGTATCTGTAACCGGAAGGTCGCCGGTTCAATCCCCGGGCTCTCTGTCCTGGTCGTTGTGTCCTTGGGCAAGACACTTTACCCTACTGGTGTTGGCCAGAGGGGCCGATGGTGCGATATGGCAGCCTCGCTTCTGTCTTTTTTTTTTTTTTTTTTTTCCCCATTTGGTTCTTTAGCCACCAGAATTGTTGTCTGAAGACCAACAAGGATACCCAATGGATTTACTTTGCCAAATGGATCATCGTGGCACTGCCGTATTGGTCCATTTGGTCGATCTTTGTTTTTATTATTTATTATATTTTATTTTCAGATGTTACAGACGGGACAGACATGAGTGAGAGATAGGAAAGGGAGAAAGAAAGAGGAAGGAAAGGAAAAACAGAAGGGGAGAGGGACAGTGAGAAAGGGGGGGAGAAAAAAAAATCTCCTGGATCACCTGTTGAGAGAAGAATAGAAAACAAGCAAAAAAAGACAAAAAAAAAAAAAGAAACAAAGCAACATACTAAACACAACACCAATACTAAATATTCAATGTTGTTGTGCAGCACGCAGGACAGATGTGCTTCGAAGTAGCAGCCAAGAAAGGTGTAATTTGGGTCTACGAGCAGTGAACACCTGTGTGCATACCTGTGTGGATCAGCGCGCTTGTATTCCAAAGGTTTCTCCATGTAACGATCTGCTAGGGAGTGTAGGGGGGCCACAGCCCCGTCCTCCAGGGTGTGAGGCAGGTATGGAGGAGATCAAAACTCCAGACATCCAGAGGCCCCCAGAACACAAGAAACCATGGAAGACCAACAGAGGGGCAGCCGCGCCACTGTTCCAGTAAGAGCTGAGGAGAGTCCCAGATGAGGGTTCACTCAGCAGCCGCGGAGCAGAAGCCAGGGGGAGTTGCAGTGACGCGCCCGTGAGCTCCGCCGGCCGCCAGCTGTGCCTGAGTGACCGAGCACCAGGCCGAGAGGCCGGGGGCACCCCACCCCCGAAGGGGCCCGAGCGAGCCCCAGGCTCCAGGCCCCGATAAGCGGCCGCCAAGGAGTGAGCCGGTGTGTACCTGGATGCCCACCCCCAGACACAAAGAACCACCAACGCACCGACACCTGAGGGAGTCCGCCACCGGCAGGGGAAGTGGTGGTAGGTGGAGATAGGCCTCCAAACCTTGGAGGGCCTGAGGTGTCCCCAGAGAGGTGGCGTCTGATACCCAACCTGACATATAGACACAGACATACAGGCACACACAGACACAAACATCCATTCCCCCCCTCATGCTCTCATATGCACTCACTCCACACTCAACCAACGTGGAGACAGACATAAAGAGACGCTGTACACACGATCACACTCCCCAAGCGTACTCTACAAACCGGGTCTAGGTACCCTTGCCCCTGGAGGGGGGAACTGCACCCAGACCCAGGTGGTGTTACCCTTTTCCCTGCGGTGGGGAGAGGCAGACCACCCCGACTCCGTAGCAGCAGGGAGGCCCCACACTCCAGACCGCAGTCGGACGGCCAACTCCACCTAGCCCTCCCGCTCCAGCAGGCCGCAGAGAATGGGGGTGGGAGAAGACTCCAAACCTCCCTCCACCCGCTCATTGTAGTGTTGATGCATGTGTGTTCTAAGGTGCAATTAAAACCCAGGAGGGCATGGAGCTACCTGCCAAGGAGCAGCAGGTAAGCGCATAGTCCCTCCTGATAGCCCTCAATGTCTAAGTGTATTTAAAATTGAGAGGTGGGCAACGACGCCAGGGGTGAGGTGTACACCCTGATGGTAATTTGGATTCCGTGATTGTGCCCACCCCCAAGATCCTATATGTATGCGTAATGAGAGTGTGAATAATGTGAATGTCTAAGTTGTGGGATAAAATTGAGGCAGAGGCAGCCAGAAGGGGACAGAGGGGGGGGGGGGGGGGGTAGCCTCCTCTGCACCCTGGTGACAGTCTGCCCCAGGGCAGCTGTGGCTACAACCATAGCTTGCCTCCACCAGTGTGTGAATGCGAGAGTGAATGAATAGTGGCATTGTAAAGTGCTTTGGGTGCCTTGAAAAGCGCTATATAAATCCAATCCATTATTATCATTATGCTATCTTTGGCTGCACCAGCTACAGAGGCCTAGCTAGCTACAGGTGAATGAAGGGTGCGAAGCCGAGTCTCCAATTCAGGTATCCTGGCCTCCAGAGCAGCAAATATGCTAAATTTGTTACAAGTATCACTACTGCTAAAGGAGGCCGAGGAGTAACTAAACATCTGACACAATAAGCAGGAAAGTGCAGGAGGGACAGGTGAAGAGTCCATGCTGCTATCGAGTGGGCTGCAAGCTATGCTAAGCTAGCGAAACAGTAAAGACACAGTGAGTGAATACTTTGGCTATAAATTAGGTAGTGAGTACACAGAAAGTGTGCTTCGGATGAAGCACGTGAAGATTATGCTATGACAAAAAGAATGTATCTAAAAGTTTTTAATTAAATTGCTAAGCAGATAAGCCACTCAAAAACACCACGGTGTTTGAGCAGGAACAGGAAGTGATACTCTACCGAAAGAGAGTGAACACGAAGTGACAGAGCCACCCTGTCACTTGTCCTCACCAGTGGTTAGGTGGCGTTGATGTTGTGCAAGTGTGAGTCGTGAGCGCCCCAGTTGCATGGACTGTTCTCCCTTTTCACCATCACCATATACCGTATTTTCACGACCATAAGGCGCGCTTAAAAGTCTTAGATTTTCTTCAAAAAGTACGGCGCGCCCTATAGCGCAGTGCGCCCTGTGTGTTGTAAGGAGGACGTAGTAGAGAACACCATGAGAACGCTAAAGTGTGAAGTGTGGGCGTTGATCGTATATACCGGACAATCGCACATACCTGTATAAAAGGACAGGTATGTGCATTATGTGGAACATCATTGTTTTAACAACCCTGAAAATGGCAAAGAGACACGCTTATGAAGCACAGTTTAAACTGAAGGCCATCAGCTATGCGGAGGAACATGGAAATCGAGCAGCCGCGAGAGAATTTAAGATTAACGAATCGATGGTTCGCAAACGGAGGAAGCTAGAAAACAAGCTCCGGCAGGTCAAGAAAACGCAGCTGAGTTTCCGCGGACATAAGGTGAGGTGGCCCGAGTTGGAGGAAAGACTCGAGCGGTGAATCATCGAGCAAAGAACGAGCTCCTACTGCAGCAAACACATCGGCGACAAAAACATCCAGCCCAGCCACATCACAAACATGGACGAGGTCCCGCTCACTTTTGACATCCCGGTGAGTCACACTGTGGAGAAGAAGGGGACCAACACGGTAGCGATACGCACAACGGGGTATGAAAAGTCTTCTTTCACTGTTGTGCTTGGCTGCCATGCTAATGGACAGAAACTGCCACCTATGGTGATTTTTAAGCAAAAGACTTTGCCTAAAGAGAAGTTTCCAGCAGGAATCATCATTAAGGCAAATGAAAAGGGCTGGATGGATGAGGAAATTATGAAAGAGTGGCTGAGGGAGGTGTATGTAAGGAGACCAGGAGGTTTTTTCCACGCATCACCATCGCTCTTAATCTGTGACTCTATGCGTGCCCATCTCACAGCCGATGTGAAAAAACTAGTGAAACAAATGAACTGTGAGCTTGCTGTCATTCCGGGAGGCCTGACAAAGGAACTCCAACCGCTGGGCATCGGTGTGAACCGCCCGTTCAAAGTAAGGCTGCGAGCGGCCTGGGAGCGATGGATGACCGATGGAGACCACAGTTTCACCAAGAGTGGAAGGCAGTGCCGGGCGAGTTACGCCACAATTTGCCAATGGATTGTAGATGCTTGGGCTAACATGTCTGCTGGCACTGTTGTTCGAGCTTTCGCAAAAGTCGGCATCATTTCCGAGGAGCCGCACGGCACGGAAAGTGACTCTGACAGTGAAGAAAGTGAACTTGGCATGTTTGATGGAGATTTAGCGCAGCTGTTCAATTCAGACACAGAGGATGAGGACTTCGATGGGTTTGATTGATGATAAAAATGTGAGTACCAAACTTTGTTTTGCTCCTGCTTTATTTTTAAATATGCACACTTGTATGCTTGTATGTTGTTGATGATGACGATTACTGGTAATAAAAATGTGAGTACCAAACTCAGTTTTGCTCCTGCTTTAGTTTTAAATATGCACACTTGTATGCTTGTGTGTTGTTGATGATGATGATTACCGGTAATAGAAATGTGAGTAAGGTACCGAACTCAGGTTTGCTCCCGCTTTATTTTTAAATACGCATACGGTACTTGTATGCGCTCTATAATCCAGTGCGCCTTATGTGTGTGTTAAATACAGTAATGGCACACATAACTGAGACTGCGCCTTTTAGTACAGTGCGTCTTATGGTCGTGAAAATACGGTACGTGTGCGTCTGGGTTTGGATATTCCGTCACCTGGTAGTGAGTCCACAGGTGCCAGCGGCTCCCAGAAACCACGACCCCGCATACGCCGGCAAGCCTGGAGGCAATCATCCGCCCGGATGCATAGAGTCATGAGAGCATATAGAGAAAATGGCAGTTCACGCATAATTAGCTCATCCTCACACATTATTTAGAAGAGTGCTTTTGATTGCTTCCTGACCCTGACCTGTTTCTTCGACCAGTATCCAAAAATGAATTGAAAAGTCGGACACGCTCCGCTTACCTTGATTGAGGTTTAGTAATTGGTGAGAGGCTGCTGTTGCTATGGATCCCTTGTCAAAAACATTCTTAAATTTAGCCAAAAAATCTGAGTAAGAGATTTCAAGGTTAGTAAGTAACATGACTTGTGCCCACTTCAGTGCACGGTCGCGCAATAACTGGGCGAAAACGGCAAGTTTAGCTCCGTCATCAGAGGTGCCACTATTGGCGAAACAGAAGCAAACATTATGTTAAGAATCCTGCACATTTATCCAACTCACCACTAAAAGGTGAAATATGTAAATATGTGTAAAATATGCATGGTTTCTGTTTATGTAATCAAAAAGGTTCAATTAACTCCTTTGTTGTTATCTGAAATAATATTAATGTTATATTAAACACACTTGTTGTCAGCTGCAAAACAATATAAAATGCACAGCAAAATGTACTGAGGTCCATGCAGGAGTTTTATATTAAGACATCCCACGACATGAAGGACAGCAAGAAAAACATTGCCGCCCATGACAATAATGTCTTAATCTTTGTACTAGGACATCATATGAAACTCAAACTACATATTTCCATTCAAGTACGCATGAGAGATATGTGTTTCGAAATGACAGGGAGCGTCTAGAACATGTGCAGCAGGCGCAAAAAATGACGCACATGCAGAGTGCAGGCAGCCAACGCAACACAAATTTTGAGCTATTTGCTCCAGCTAGTGGTCAATGCAGTGCTTGGAATGCGTGTCATGTCTGATGTGAAAGGGCCTTAAGAATGACATTAAATGTAAATTACTTTTGTACTCTGTACTGTTGTTTGACTCCTTTGCAAAGGTAAATAAAAGACAACTTGGTTATGCGCATGTTGATTTCGATTAGAATGCCTCAACCCCATCAATCCATTTCCTTCTACTTATCTAAAAGTCTGGAGCATATCCCAGCCACGACAGGGCAAAGAATGCCCTGGACTGGTTGCGAGTCACAGTGGCTGACACAGAGAGAAAGACAACTCCATATATATTTTCATACTTGTGGCCAATTTAGAACCAATAATTAACTTTCCATGCAAGTTTTCTTGACTGTGGGAGAAAGCTGCAGTACCATAGAGAATTCCCCCAGGCACAGGGAGAACATGAAACCTTTAACCAGGAAGACCCCAGTGGGCTGGTTGAATTTAATTTAATTGGCTCACAACATTTATTACTTACTTGACTTTGCTTGTTTTTATCCTGATAACAGCAATTTATTTTTCAGGCATCCTGTCCTTGTTTCAGGGATTTTGAGTCATTCTGCGCTCCAGATGGATTAATTATATTAAAAACTTTAATCGCGTTAACCGTGTTGACAGTGTTAACATTGACAGCCCTAGTTTGCTTGTTTGTTTTGGGTTTTTTTTTTTTTAATTTTGCGAGCTGGTTATTAGGTGCTGCTCCAGCCAGCCAGAGAATTTCTTCCAGGTGTGCCCACACAGAGCAACTTTTTTTGATCGTTTGATGTCTTTTTGATATAGGATCACTTAACAAACAAAACTGAAATGTCTGTCAAAATACAGTAGTCCACTAGCTTAGGTATCTAAACTATGTTAGGCTGGTGTTGGAGCCATTCATTCATTCCATTCATTCAAAAGAATTACCCATATGGAAAAGAAATAGTAAAAACTTTTTTTTTTACTTTCATGAGTAAATCATATAAGGCTTACATGATTTACTCATGAAAGTGGCCACTTTCTCATTACTTTCATATATTGTTTTAGTAAGTATCCAAAACATACAAGTTTCATTATATAATTTTTCAAGGGATCTTATATCTGTTTTCACTCTCATATGGTTTTCATACAAGTTTCACACAAGACAGATACAAACTTTATATCTTTTCCATATGGGGGAGTTCAAATAAATGATTACTAAAGTTGATTAGTTTTTCTTCATTAAAATATGATTATTTACAGCATAGCAGGAAAAAAAACACTTTTGCTCACAGACACATAAACAGTTTAACTAAATTAAAAACAAAATCAAAAACTTTAGTTCTAAATTTTGTATGAAGTGAATTGAAGTTAAGGTTAGGAAAATATCTTGTCTAAAACCGACAAGTAGAATAATTCTCACTTCTGTGCCAGAATCAAAGTGAATGGTTGGTGTTTCAAACATTTTGTGAAATAATGTTCTGAAAATTTACACCGACATCTGTTTATCTACAAAAAAATAAAAAATAAATAAGCACACTCAGTTCACAAGATTTTAGTCAGATGTGTTAAACTTTTTGAAAATCTTAAAGAGCTTTTGTTTAATTTCTTTTGTTCTAAGACAGTACACAAAAGGATTTACAAGACATGGACCGAGGACTGCACCAATTACTAAACCTTGGCGTTCCTCAAGAGTTAGTACCACACCAAACCTAGTGAACATAATGCGAACAAACGCAGGACAGTAATGAACAACTACACAAATTAAGTGACTCACAAGAGTGCTCCCCATTTTCATTTTTTCATTATTTGAAGATAGTTTTACAAAAAGTAAGATTCCACAATATGAAAGACAAATAAAAACGAAAGTGAAAAAGAAAATAAAAAATGCTGCAATGGAAACTTCATTGAAATATTTCTCTGGGTTAACACAGGTCGTTCTTATTACAGCAGCAAAGTCACAGAAGCTGTATTTCAGCCTTGAACTGCAGTGTGGGAGGGGGACAACTGTTGCAGGCATATAAAACGCAAAACACCAGGCAATGAACCACATGATAAATGTAAGAACAAGAACACGTGTGTTTGTTAAATAACGTTGATACTGAAAAGGATAAATTATTGCAATGAATCTATCCAATGCCATAAATGCTAAAACAAATGACTCCATCGATGTTCCCAAATTGAAAACACACATTTGAATTAAACATGCCACATAGGATATAGTATTAACACCTGCGAGTAGAACCCCAATCATTGTTGGACTGGAACTGGAGGTGTACACTATATCAACAACAGCAAGGTTGCAAATCAGAAGATACATTGGTTTATGTAATCTCTTGTCAGAAATAATAAACATGATATTTATCATATTGGCAAGAACAGCAAGAAGATAGGTTATTAGGATAACCACACCAACAGCAATAGGTCTACTGAGTGTGTCAAAACCACCTATAATAAAGTGTGTTACATTGATTGAAGCATTCTGTAAAGACATATTCCGTTTGGAAGTTGAAGAAGAAGAAGAAGAAAAGAAAAAGCAAAGCAAATATGGATAAAGTATGTGGTCAATTTTCTTCTATATCAGATTTCACACCTCTGAGCTCAGTCAAACACCTTTGCTTTTACTGAGCAGTATTTAAACTTCTCACTTTAAGGCTTGGAAGAACAGTATGTTTTGATTGGATAGCTCCCTCTTCCAGTCAAATTAGACATAAGAATGTGAAATGTCCATATTGCATCAGATATTGCAAAAAGATGATGTCATCCCCGCAAAATCCCCTTGTAAATGTTCACATGCTTACAATAACCTTTATTTTGTTTGTTTTCAGCAGACTAGTTAGATCAATTAAACCAAAAAAAAAAAAAGCACAAAATGAAAGAAATCCAGGTTCATGTTAAAAGTGTCCCGCTACATCTATCTAACATTTCACCCTCTTCATGGCCAGGATGGAGCTAATATTAGCAGGAAGTTAAAGTATTTTATTCCATTTATTATTACATCTGGAAAGGAAATTTTTCCACAAAACTTTTAGGTAGCTTTTATAGTGAAATGTCTATGTAGCTATATCTTTCTTTCCTCCACTCTGGAAATCTCTGGCTGCCTTCCCTGCCTGCTTGCCTGCCCTCCGGCCTGACACTGCATCCCAGATACTCTGCCTGCTCAACTACCTCTCAACACTTCCACTGAGTTTCCCTCCTCAGAGCCCTCTGAGCTGGGACCTACAAGTCAAAAGAACAAACTCACCAGGAAACTCCTTTCTGTTACCTGCTCCTTACCTCATAACAATAACAGCTTCTCCATCTTCTTGCAGATCCTTCATTCCTCTGTTCTTTGTTGCCACTTTCCCTTCCGTTATCCAGCCCTCATGATCCCCTCTCCAGTGCCAGTCAACTTGTTGTCCCCTTTAGGTTTTCCTACTCCAGATCCCCTCTACCCTGTGATTATCGGAGTTCAATAAATCTCAGTAAATAGTTTTCCAGTGTGTCTGCTTTTGAGTCCACTCCTTGGGCAAACCGCTTGGTTTATAACCGCAAGTCCCTGGAACAACATCCAAGATTTCTATCCAGAAGAGCACAGTTATAGGAATAGCAAAGACCCTCAAGCAGGACCCTCAAGCATTTGATGTGTGATTGTGTCATAAAGTTGCTTGCATATTAGAGTGAAAGCAACTTTATGAAACAATTTTAGATTTTACAATTTGTTAAAGAGCAGCTACCTAAGCCCGCACAGAAGTCAATAATCTCTTTAATAGTGTTACATCCTCACTTTGTATAGTTCTGGATACTGTGAAAAAAAAAAGTCTTAAATCAGAAGTACTTGACTCCCTCGTATAAATGTGAAATGCATAGCTTATAGCAGATAACCCTAAAACTTGAGATCAAATGTCGTCTTACTACTTAAAAATTTTATTTAGCTCATAAAGAGTTTGTTGCTCTATAACAAAGCTATCTGTAAAACTAAGGAATCTTATTATTCATCATATTAAAGAAAATAAGAACTATGTCATGGAATAAATATATATTCTTGGTGCTTATTTTCTGTTTATATTGTTTTATATAGGCCGGTGTAGTAAAACGCCACTTTGAGTTACAATGTGTGCTAAAGGTCACAGAGTACTGTTTAAGACAGGAAACTGCAAGCGACGCTTTGTGCACCGCTGCGAAACAACAGGATGTAGAGAGGAAGTGAAACTAGGCAGAGCACACTGCAGAGTTGTTTATATTGAAACTATCTGTGACTATGTGTGACGTACTGTATGACTGATTATGTTATGCTCATTTTGGCTTCTAATGCTTCAGATCTGCTCAGGATTTAGCCTGTGCACATCCCTTTCTGGAAAGTAATGCTTGAATAAAATCTCGCAAGTATCAGATTTTATCTAATAGATATAAAAATATGGAAATGTACTGTTAAGGTAAAATATATATTCTTAGTGCTTATTTTCTGTTTATATTGACGCCACGTTTCAGTGGCCCCCAGGGTTACAGGCCCGTGGCACTGACCTCCCACATCATGAAGACCCTGGAAAGGCTCATCCTGGAGCAGCTGCAACCCATTGTCAGCCCACATCTGGATCCCCTTCAATTTGCATATCAGCCTCGTCTCGGAACAGAGGACGCCATCATCTACCTGCTAAATCGTGTCTACACCCATCTGGACCAGCCAGCGAGCACTGTGAGGGTCATGTTTTTTGACTTTTCCAGTGCTTTCAACACCATGGCAAAGACCAAGGAATTGATAGTGGACTTCAGGAAGACCAGGAGACACTTGACCCCTGTTCCAATCCAGGGGGTCAGTGTTGACATTGTGGAGGACTATAAATATCTTGGAGTACACATTGACAATAAACTGGACTGGGCTAAAAACACCACAGCACTTTACAGAAAGGGCCAGAGTCGTCTCTATTTTTTGAGGCGACTGAGGTCCTTCAACATCTGCCAGAAAATGCCCAGGATTTTCTATGAGTCTGTTGTGGCCAGTGCGATCCTCATGCTGTTGCATGCTGGGGGAGCAGGCTGAGGGTTGCAGATGCCAACAAACTCGATAAACTGATTTGTAAGGCCAGTAATGTTGTGGGTATGGAGCTGGACTCCCTCAAGGTGGTGTTGGAGAGGCGGATGCTGTCCAAGATAAAGACAATGTTAGATAACAATAACACCTCCCACCCACTCCATGCTGGTCAGTCACAGAAGCACGTTCAGTGAAAGACTGAGATTACCGAAAAGCACCACTGAACGACACAGGAAATCATTCCTGCCTGTGGCCATCTCTCTGTACAACTCATCCACTTAACACACTGTTTACTGCAACAGCTACACCCTTCTTGCACATGTTCTTTTTCAGCTTTTTATTAATAAGTGACTTTTATGTATATATATGCCTGTATATATTGTGCTATTCTTAGTTAGTGTATTGTCTGTCTCTGTTAATGTTTGTTTATAATGGAGCACTGTAACGAAAAATAATTTCCCCTAGGGACCAATAAAGTATTCTGATTCTGATTCTGATTCTCAAAGACCGCTAAGGCCGGAAGTGCGAGGCTTGTAGGCTTGCGAAATGGGACGGTCTAGCCTCTGTCGCACTGCCCAGGTTGCCTAGCAACCATGATACTTACAGCTGGAAACATTTCATACAGCTTTGTTTGACAGAAATGAAGGAGAACATAGCAGCTAGTTCTCTCCCATCATGCCTTGGGACATGTGCTGCTGTTTAGATGTTCTTGTTTTATTGTTTATGGTTACGTTACTTTTAACTGTTATCTTGAATGTTGTGTTTACGCTGTGGTGCAGAGTCACTGACAGTTGTTGTTTTGTAGAGAGAGTGCTGTACCATGAGTGACTTCTGTTGTGCTGTTGTTGAACATTGAGGCACATTGTAGCACGAGCAAGTGTTTTAATAAAGAGCTCCCCCTACCAGCTTGGGGTTGAATAACAAGCTCAATCTCTCTCTGTGAGCTTCTTTGTTAAGAGGAGCTTATCACTCGCCTGGAAGTGGTGAATGGAGCACACCGCGAGAAGCAGGTAGAGCCCTGGGCAGCAGCAAGCCAACCAGGGGAAGATCTGTTGGGCTTACCAGATGGAGCCTCACACCCCCACCCACTTGGAAGCTGTCGGAGCCGCCAAGGCATGCTGCAGGCTCCAAGACCACGAGCAGCCAGCCAGCCTCCACTCATTGTGATGCCTGGGAGCAGCACACCGTCATTACTGGCAGCCGAGGGGGACAACGCCAACTGCCTCCTGGACCAAGCAGCCGCCGCTGCCATCAGGGGCTCCTGTCCAGGGGAGCATGAAGCTGCCACGCTATAATGGGGAGGCACCTCCAGAGACCTACCTTATCCAGGTACAGCTGGCTGCTCAGCTAAACGGATGGTCAACAGAAGAGACAGCTGTCCAAGTCGCCCTCGCCTTGGAAGGCAGGGCCCTGCAGATCCTCACAGAGCTTCAGCCAGAAGAGCGTTTAAGTTGACCTGCTGTTCCCAGAGTGATGCAGAGCAGGTTTGGCCTCCGTACACATGCAGATGATGCCCGAGATAAACTTGCTAGCCGCCCACAGAGACAACAGGAGAGTCTGGGTGCCTATGCTGCCGACCTACGTCTTTATGCACGAAGAGGGTACCCTGCTTTTGATGCTGCAGCACAAGAAGAGCTTGCTCTCCAGGCTTTCGTCCGGGGTCTCCAGCCAAAATGACTACAAGAGCACATCCGTCTGCATGCACCAGAAACCCTGGCAGCCGCTCTAACTGAGGCCGAAAAAGTGGAGCATGTGCTCAGCCCAGGTGCATGCAGCCCTGGCACAAGTCACCGAGTGCGCTAAACGGACTACGAAAGGAGCAACCAGGAGGAGGAGGCCCTCCAAACCACCATCACACCACCCTGGCGATCTCGGCGAGGGAATAGACAAGCAGGAGGCCAATCCAGGGGCAACTGCCATCGGTGCGGAGAACCAGGCCACATCGCACGCTACTGTCCAGCACCAAGCCCATGAAGCCTGGCACCCCAGCTGCCGTTAAACTAAGGCGGGGTGGCACAATGGAGGAACTGCCACCCCTACCACTCTGTCCTCCGAATCACACTTGCGGGTTGGCCGGCTGGGCCAGACACGGGGACTGTATCTGGACTGTGACCTTGCCGGCACCACCTGTAGAGCCCTGGTAGACACTGGATCCACGCTTTCCTTGGTACAGGCCGGAGTCCTCCCTGGTACTGACGGCCCAAGACCGCAGGGTTGGCAGCCTACTCAGCTCCACATCACCACAGTCACAGGGGAGCGTGCCAAAGTTAAGGGGGAAATATCCCTCCCGGTGACTGTTGCTAACTGCACTGTGGACCACCAGTTCTGGCTAGCCAGCATCCAGGACCAATGCATCATTGGTCTGGACCTGCTAGCCAAATGGGAGGCCACAGTGGACGTGTCCCGAGCAATCCTTTACCTGGGCACGGAGGCTCTGAAGCTCCACGCCACCAAGGAAGTCCCGCTGCCTGCCTCCACTTTTTCAGCCAGCGTCAGGAAGCCTGAGGACCTGTCGCCGCTGGCAGTGGAAGGGGCCTCTCCGCCCATCCGCCTCCACCCTTGCCAAGCGTGCTGCAGCAGAGCAGAAGATCAGGGAAATGGCATCATCGAACCCTCAAACAGCCCATGGGAAGCCCCGGCTGTACTGGTTCGGAAAAAGGATGGTACCTGGCGGACTATCGTCTATTGTCTACTCAACAGCATCACACACAAGGACTCCTACCCATTGCTGATGCCCTCGACGACATTGCTGGGTCCTGCTGGTTCAGTTCCCTCGATTTGCACAGTGGCTACTGGCAGGTGGAGCTGACACCAGAGGCCCGCCCAAAGACTGCTTTCTCCATTGGCCAGGGACTGTGGCAGTTTAAGGTGATGCCCTTCGGCCTCTGCAATGCCCCAGCCACATTCGAGCGCCTAATGGAGAGGGTTCTGGCTGACATTCCCGGCGACCGCTATGTGGTCTACCTGGATGACCACCTCGTTCACGCGACAGACTTCAAGAAAGCCTTGGCTAACCTGACTGCTGTTTTCCATGCTATCCGCCAGGCTGGCCTTCATCTCCACCCCAAAAAGTGCTACCTCTTCCGAAAGGAGACGACCTTCTTGGGTCACGTTGTCAGCGGAGCAGGGGTTTCCACTGACCTGGCGAATGTGGCTGCTGTGAAGGACTGGCCCATTCCGGGCAACACTGCTGAGTTGCGGAGTTTCCTTGGCCTGGCATCATACTACCAGTGTTTTGTCAAGGACTTTGCTACCATTGCAAGCCCCTGCACTGGCTCACACAGAAGGGCCGGGAGTTCCACTGGAGTGAGGACTGTGCCGTGACATTTGATCGGCTCCGATCTTCACTGGTTGAGGAACCGGTGCTAGCCTACCCAGACCTTCAGCTTCCTTTTGTCGTAGACACCGATGCCAGCAACACGGGTGTGGGGGCTGTACTGTCGCAGGAAGGCCCTGAGGGGGAGCGGGTCATCTCCTACTACAGCCATTCCCTCAGCATACCGGAGAGGAACTATTTTGTCACCCTTTGAGAGCTGCTGGCCATCATCCTGGGTCTCCGCCATTTCGGACCCTACCTCTACGGGAAGAAGTTCCTCCTGCGCACAGACCATGCGTCCCTCACTTGGCTGCTCAGCTTTAAAGAACCGGAGGGACAGCTAGCCCGGTGGTTGGAGACATTGCAAGATTACCACTTTGAGGTTCGTCACCGGGTGGGACGTCTCCACACCAATGCAGATGCCCTCTCCCGACGCCCTTGTGAGGAAAAACAGTGCAGGTACTGCCAACGCTTGGAGAACCGGGAGGGCATGTCTTCAGTCATCGCGTCACCACAGGGCGGCCCTGAGAATGACTCTGTTCCGGGTGGGCATTGTAGCAGACTTCAGGTCCAGTCCGCCGCAGGGGATACCGAGGATCTGGAGGCCATGGATCCCCAGCAGCTGCAACGCGACCAGAACCAAGACCCTGCCCTTTCCCAGGTTCAATGTTGGATTGAAGCCGGTTAGAGACCATAATGGTCAGAAGTATCTGCACTGGACATCGAGACCAAGGCTCTCTACTCCCAATGGGCCAAACTCACAAACCGAAACGGCCTCCTCTATTGCCGCTGGCAGGCTCCCGGGGGTCACCGTGAGGTTTTCCAGCTCGTGGTACCTCAACAGTTGCGTTCCAGGGTCCTCCAGCTAGTCCATGGTGCGGCGGGGGCAGGACACTTTGGAGTTACCAAGACTCTGCGGCGACTTCGGTCTCGGTTCTACTGGCCCGGGTGTCGCCAGGACGTAGAGCTCCATGTCCATCGGTGCAATGCCTGCACGGCTCAGAAAGGGCCTTCCCAACGCTCTCATGCCCCCTTGCAGCAGTATCAGGTGAGGGCTCCCATGGAGCGGGTTGGTGTGGACATCCTGGGACCCTTCCCCACCACTGACCAGGGGAACCGCTACGTCCTGGTTGCCATGGACTACTTCACTAAGTGGCCTAAGGCCTATGCAGTCCCTGACCAGAGTGCTGTTACCACTGCTGAGCTTCTGGTCAACGAGATGTTCTGCCGGTTCGGGGTACCAGAGGAACTGCACAGCGACCAGGGCCGGAATTTTGAGGCTGCGGTGTTCAAGGAGGTCTGTCAGCGGCTGTGTATCAGGAAGACCCAGGCGATGCCACTGCACCCCCAAAGCGATGAGTTGGTGGAACGCTTCAACCACACCCTGGCCACCCAGCTTGCTATCCTGACCTCCCGCCAGCAGCGTGACTGGGATCAACACCTTCCCTTGGTCCTAATGGCCTACTGTTCTGCAGTCCAGTAATCCACTAAGTGCACTCCAGCGGCCTTGATGTTTGGTCATGAGCTTCGTACCCCAGTGGACTTGGTGTTTGGATTCCCCCCCCCCGAGCAGGAGGTGTGCGGGGACCCCGGGTTGGACTACCTCCACAAACTCCTCGCCCGGCTACGGGAGGTGCACCAGTTGACCAGGCAGGCTCCCCGAGATGCAGGCTCCCGGCAGAAGCGAGCTTATGATACCCGCTGCAAGGGGGAAGGATTCTCGCCAGGTCAGCATGTGTGGGTCTACAGCCCGGAGAGGAAGAAAGGGCTCTCTCCCAAACTGATGACCCAGTGGGTTGGACCCTGCACCGTTCTCGAAAGGCTGTCCGACGTGGTCTACAGGGTGCGGTTGGTCAAACGGAACAGGGTGGTCGTACTCCATCGTGATCGCCTGGCACCCTATCAGCTCTTGAGTCCTTCCAGGGAGGAGTCAGGGTCCCAGCTTCAACTGCAGGCCCCCAACCTGGCCTGAGAGGCGGCTGGGGGACCCACGGAACGTCCTCAACGAAGCCGTCGCCTTCCCCAACACCTCAGAGACTTTGCTATGGACATGCCGGTTGCTGGGGACAGCTAACCACTCAGGTGGGGGCTGTGTGGCGTGTTGGGGGAGCAGCTAGTTCTCTCCCATCATGCCTTGGGACATGTGCTGCTGTTTAGATGTTCTTGTTTTATTGTTTATGGTTACGTTACTTTTAACTGTTATCTTGAATGTTGTGTTTACGCTGTGGTGCAGAGTCACTGACAGTTGTTGTTTTGTAGAGAGAGTGCTGTACCATGAGTGACTTCTGTTGTGCTGTTGTTGAACCTTGAGGCACATTGTAGCACCGGCAAGTGTTTTAATAAAGAGCTCCCCCTACCAGCTTGGGGTTGAATAACAAGCTCAATCTCTCTCTGTGAGCTTCTTTGTTAAGATTCCTCTGCATGCCACAATATTTTGTTAATTTGTTTGTTTGTTTCTACATGAGCTTTGTGTGATTTGATAAGTATCTAAGGCTGAGACCACAGGACTGTAAAAACATGATTGTTGGGCTTCATTTCTGTACCGAACAGTCATTTTAAGATTAGCTAGTAAATAACAATTAGCTAATATTGTTCATGAGACTTAAGTCATCTCACTTTGGTAATATAAATATAATATGGCCAATATTAACCCTCTGGGATCCAGGGTATAATTGGCCGTTTTTGACTACTTTTGATTTTACCTCTATATTTCACCTTTAAAATATGTTTTTCTTGCCTTGTTTGGTACCATTTTTTTCAGCACAACCTCAAATGTCTGAAATTTGAGTTATTTTTTCATTTTGGTATACTATATTGCCACAGTTGATCTAAATTAAGACAAAAAATTTAAAATCAAAGTAGAAAAAAGTTATATTTCTTACTGTAAAACCCACAAACATGTTTAACGAATCATTTTCATAATTTGAAATGCAAATAGAAATGTGCATAATTTTTAGAAATATACAAAGTTTTGCAAACAACAAAGTTATATGGTACTATTTACCTAAAAATGCAGCCAAGGCCTCAGGCGTTGTGATATAACCATTTAAATCTATTTACAGAACAATCAGGTGTGCTGCATCAAATAAGAAGGCACACAAATTATTTGTGCCAGTCCAAAAAATGTAGTTTGTGTTCAGTATAAGACAGAGGAGAACACCAAAGGCCTAAATCCTGCAGGTCTGACAGCAGGAGGTGCATCAGTCCAGTTTTTCATGTGGGAACAGCGTTTACACTGGAATCTGTCTTTGACGGCTTTTTTTTGGAGAAAATGTGAAATTCAGCAGTATAACTGACACACAATACGAAACAATAATTACACAACAAACTAACTATAGCCTCCAAACACGCTAAACGTCACTAATGTCTCACATATGAAAACTCGCTCGCTCTCTTTCTTTCGCTTGACCGCTTTCCGTCGCAGGTGTCACTCCGAAAAACTTCTCCTCCTCCCTAAACAACCAAGTGCCACATGTTGCCTTATCATTTTTTTGATTGGCTGACATGGTAAAGTCTAACACCAATAGGGAAGGGGTGTTTTTTCTTTTTCTTTTTTCACTAGCAGAGGGAGAGTGTTTGCTAGCGCTGTCTGTAGAAAACGCTGTTTTTACCGTTCTTCCCGCTGTAAACACCACTGTTTTGTTCAGAAAAAAACATTGCGTGTATTTTTTATCATAACTCTGGTTTTACGTGGCCCATCGACACAATTCAAAAACTGCTACGTAGTTTGAAGTCGGCACTTTCGACCCAAGTTGAAATAGAGACTCCGAATCGCTGCATTTTGTAGCTGTGTCGTCTTAAATTGGTCATGTGATTTTGATGCGCCAGCGCATCCGGCGACCCCAGAGGGTTAAAGTTATTATATTAGTCATTATTGGTTATTACAGCAGTGAGCTTGAACTCCGTGTCAAAGATTCAATTATTATTCAATTAGATTGCAGTTATTTATATTTCCTATCACCTTAAATCTTCACTCAAAGTCAAGTATCTTTGACAGTGTATGTATAGATGTATCATATATAAGAGACAAATTTTGGCATTACTAAATTTGGCTCAGTGCTTACTAGGGGTGCAACAATACTCGTATCAGTATTGAACCGTTCGATACAGTGCTTTCGGTTCGGTACGCATATGTATCGAACAATACAAAAAATTTTATTTATTTTATCAACTCTTCTTCTGACGATGCTGTCTGTGTTGACTGCTCAGTGAATCTGCGTTTGACTACTCCGCCTAGGCTGCACTGTCGAGTGCAGATCCACTGAGCGCAGCGCAAGCTAGCAAGACAGAAGCTAAGCTCGAAATTGAACCTCCCCCACCCTCATTCAGATCTGGCGTTTGGAACTATCTTGGTTTTCATGTGACGCATGACCCTGATGGTAAGCGCGTCATGGACAAAAGTAAAACCGTATGTCGGATGTGCCACGCAATGCTCAATTGGTGGGAAATAGTGCGTTAGCGCAGTTAGTTTGTTAATGTGTTGACGCTGTCCAGCCCCACGCACGGGGCGATCCACAGTAACTCGTTAAAGGAGATTTGCTATGTTATGGCGTTAATGTCATTTTAACGCTGACAGCACTAGTGTGAACACAACGAATATCACTGCACATTTACACCGACATCATCCTAGTGCAAAGACAAGTGGAAGCAGACAAAAACAACAAGCACGCATGCTACAAACTTTACCCGAGTCATTTAGACAGCCGTTAGCACATGATTCTCCTTATGGGGACCTGATATGTTTAATATGCTGCTCAGAATATAACCCAGAAGAAGCGTATAGTATAGCTTTTATTTTGGAAAGAGCCATTTCTCTGTAATAAACTCTCTTTTCCAAAGATGAGTGATTTCTCAATCAGATAGATTTTTTTTTTAAATTTTGTTGTTTTAGCAACATTACATTAAAAAAAAAAACGTACTTTTGAGTTAAAATATATATTTATAATTTTAATAAATGACAAATTAAAAAGGCATGAACATTTTTTGTATCGAAAAAATATCGAACCGTGACTCCAAAGTATCGAACCGAACTGTGAATTTTGTGTATCGTTGCACCCCTAGTGCTTACATATGTGTAAAAACAAAATGTATGAGCTGTGATCAAGGTTATTATCCTTGACGAAAACTAACGAAATAACGAAAACTAGAAGTAAAAAAGATTTTCGTTAGCGGAAATAAAAATAAAAACAAAAAAAGGAAAACTAACTAAAACTGTAATGAATGTTCACAAAACTAACTAAAATTAAATGAATTTATAGCAAAAATGTGTTTAGTTTTCATTCATGTGTGCGTGTCATACAATAGTCAAGGGTGAAAATGAAGTTTAGTTTCCAGATTTTTTTCTTGCTGTCTAATTATGCCAGCAGGTGGCAAGTACGTTAGTCGAGTCGTCTGTGTTGCTGCTCCGTCCACGCGCAGAATCGTGTCAGGAAAAGTCGGGAGAAAGCGCCAGAGTCCAATTTGGGATTACTTTGAATATGACTGTGTTTTGGATAAAGCAAGTGTCTTGTAGTGGAAAGAGACAAATTATGAGGGACATTTCTAAAGGGAAAAAAATCCCACAAACCTTAAAGTGCACTTGAAAAGCTCACACAAGAAGGCTAACCTAGCTTACCTTGAGAAGGTAAGGGAGCACACTCAACCCTCATCCCCAGAAAACAGAAGCTAACCCCAGGCAAGGCAGCGTGATGCATCCCGAGACAACAGGACTGGGATATCTACACAACTGTGTGAGTCAATTGCTTTCAAAAAGTTTATCAATTCACTTGAACCAAAATTACGAACACCGGTGCTGCAAGAGTTAATAGTCTCATTGGGGCCAAGATATACATTTTAAAGTTGCCTGGTATCAATGGTTGTTCATCTGCCTTTATTTATTTATTTATTTAAAGAACCCATAGCTGGGAATGTGAGTTGTCTGTCTCGGCATGTTAGCCCTGCAACAGACAGGCGACCTGTCCAGGGTGCAGGGTATGGTAGCTGGAATAGCAACATACCCAAGGATAAGCAGAAGAGAATGACTGATATGATGAAACTGGGATTTTGTTACACTTAATTATTGCAAACACAACTAAACCTATAACTGAAACTAATCAAAACTAAACTGAAACTAAGGATTTTCAAAAAAAAAAAAAAAAAAAACTAAACTAGCAAACAATTGGTAAAAACTAATTAAAACTGATATAAAATTGAAAATCTGAAGTCAAATCTAAATAAAAATAAAAACTAATGATAATTGCAAAACTATTAAAACCCTGGCTGTGATAACTGTTGCTGATACAATGAAAAGTAGACTGATATATTAAATATTCCTTTATTGGGTGAGAAAATCATACCATCTCATAACTGCTTTAAGTCATACAGAATAGATATCAGAGCCTTAAACAGGCTAACTTCTGCTAAATGGGTCAAACTGGGCAGAAAGTA
This sequence comes from Rhamphochromis longiceps, assembly GCF_057381845.1. Lineage (NCBI taxonomy): Eukaryota > Metazoa > Chordata > Actinopteri > Cichliformes > Cichlidae > Rhamphochromis > Rhamphochromis longiceps. The sequence goes on from NC_140570.1 coordinate 32,258,882, forward strand.
TACAAACACATAACATCCTTATAGAATATGATGTAACACTATATCTCAGAATATATAAAGCATATAAACAATTACAGCAATATGATGCAACAAACACAGCAGTACTGCAAATCCAAAATACTCAAAGCTTCATAGAACTGAAACAAACATTTATTTTTAGATCCATTCTGCTGCCGATATATACTTTAGGTTTCTGAATATTAAACTTGTTACTGCCTTTCATAGTGTTTAACTTGAAGGCCCTGAGTACTTTCTCCCACACTGAAAACACTGGAATGATAAAATTATTTGAACATTACCTAATAAGACTGATTCAGGACATACAATTAGTTCTTTTAAACTTTCCTAGCAGTCCTTCACAAACAGGGGAAAGTCTGTCTATTCTCTCCATCTGTCAGCTGCTGCTGGCTGTTCCTCCTCCTCTTCCTTCCACACTGCTGAGTTTGTCCTGGTAGATCATCAGGGGTGCAAAGCCTCAGAGATGATGTGCAGCAGTGGGTCCCTCAGTCTCACACACACACACAGCGGTTTTCATACACACCCTCTTCACTTCACTTCACTGAATTTGATCAGTTTCTACAGCCTAATCGAACTCTTGTTCTATGTTCACACTCTGTATACTGTACCCTCTGTAATTCTACTCACTTTTAATATAAAAAGAATGCACCCTCAGCCACACACAGAAAACTGAAAAGTTTCACACAAGTATATACTCAGGTCTTTACACTTGCAAGCATTCACAAAAAGAAATCCTTCACATTAAAGTCCTCAGCGTGGTTAGCAGAATTCCTTTGGCACAAATCTTCAGCAAAATTAACACCGTTTTTCAACTCACATCAAAATTCTTTTAGCTCAGCTCTGCAGCACAATTCACACAATACTTTCAGCACCATTTTAGCACAATTCACTCAGGTCTTTTAGTAGCTCTTCTCACCCTTATCACACCATTCTATGTCACACCTTCAAAACAATATGCACTTCTGCCCATGCATCCAAAGGACAATTTAAACTTCACTATATATTCACACATTTATACGTATAACAAAAGACACCAAATGCCAAGACACATTATTCAACGTTTCCATGACACACTTTACGTAATCCTCCACTGGTACCAGTCATCCCTACACAATTTCGACAACTTTAAAATCTTATTTGTCCATGTCCAACCTTGCTAACCAGTTAACCTGTTTCTGTCCCGGACAGGTGCCTGATCTCTAAACCCTATGTTAATTTAAAAGCGTTTTTGTTTCAGAGTATTCCTGTAGCTGAGAACCATGGCCTCAAATCTGAGGCCATGGTTCTCAGCCGGAAAAGGGTGGAGTGCCCACTCCGGGTCGGGGATGAGTTCCTGCCCCAAGTGGAGGAGTTCAAGTATCTTGGGGTCTTGTTCTCGAGTGATGGGAGAAGGGAGCCGGAGATCGACAGACGGATTGGGGCTGCAGCTGCAGTAATGCGGACGCTGCACCGGTCCGTCGTGGTGAAGAGGGAGCTGAGTGTAAAAGCGAAGCTCTCAATTTACCGGTCGATCTACGTCCCTACCCTCACCTATGGCCACAAGCTGTGGGTAGTGACCGAAAGAACGAGATCGCGGATACAAGCGGCAGAAATGAGCTTCCTCCGAAGGGTGGCTGGCCTCTCCCTTAGAGATAGGGTGAGAAGTTCGGCCATCCGGGAGGGGCTCAGAGTAGAGCAGCTGCTGCTCCACATCGAAAGGAGCCAGCTGAGGTGGTTCGGGCATCTGACAAGGATGCCCCCTGGGCGCCTCCTGGGTGAGGTGTTCCAGGCATGTCCCACCGGGAGGAGGCCCCGGGGCAGACCCAGGACACGCTGGAGAGATTATATCTCTCGGCTGGCCTGGGAACACCTTGGTATTCCCCCGGATAAGCTGGAGGAGGTGGCTGGGGAGAGGGAGGTCTGGGCCTCTTTGCTTAGGCTGCTGCCCCCGCGACCCGGTCCCGGATAAAGCGGATGAAGATGGATGGATGGAGTATTCCTGTATTTTGTACTTTTTTCAAAAAGTTAGATCAGGTAGTGATATTATTTTTGTGGGGAGGGAAACATTTCAGAACTTTGTTCAGGTCTGAAAACAGAGATGGGTAGATGGCTACCCATCTATTTCGTTACTTTCAAGCACGGCATTGTACTTCTGCTCTCTTCCCCTCCTACCCTCTTCATCCAAATGTCCAACCGTGGGAGGAATTGTTGTCCCTTAAACCCAATAAGGCATGCATTTATTACTTCCAGGCTGGACTACTGTAATTCATTATTATCAGGCTGTCCTAAAAACTCCATGAAAAGCCTTCAGTTAATCCAAAATGCTGCAGCAAGAGTACTGACAGGGAGTAGAAAGAGATAGAATATTTCTCCTGTATTGGCGTCCTGTTAAATCCAGAATTGAATTCAAAATCCTGCTCCTCACATACAAGATCTTAAATAATCAGGCCCCATCTTATCTTAATAACCTTCGCTCTCACATTGCATGCTTACTTGTTGTTCCTAGAGTATTTAAAAGTAGAATGGGAGGGAGAGCCTTCAGGCTCCCAGTTTGGATTTGGGAGAGAGACAGTAAAGTTTAGGCTTAAAACGTTCCTTTTTACTAAAGCATATAGTTAGGGCTGACCCTGAATCCTCCCTTAGTTATGCTGCAATTGATGTAGACAGCTGGGGGGATTCCCAGGATGCATTGAGTTTTTCCTTTCCAGTCACCTTTCTCACTCACTATGTGTTAATAGACCTCTCTGCATTGAATCGTACCTGTCATTAATCTCTGTCGTTGGTCCACAGCATGTCTTTATCCTGTTTTCCTTCTCTCACCCAAACCAGTCGCAGCAGATGGCTGCCCCTCCCTGAGTCTAGTTCTGCTAGAGGTGTCTTTCTGTTAAAAGGGAGTTTTTCCTCCTCACTGTCACCAAAGTGCTTGCTCATAGGGGGTCATATGATGCTATAAAAATAAAATTCAATTCAATTCAATAAGAAATCAATTACATCTTTAATATATAACAACTTATGGATAAAGACTGTAACAGGATAAAAACGGTAATTGAGTTGGACAAACTTAAATAATTGATGACATATCAACTTATTTATTGCAGTTGAGTGCAGTTTAATTTAATTCACTCCATCCAACCCATACAAAATTACGTTAGTCTAAGAAAAAAACTTAATGCTAAAACAAAGGCATTTATCAATGTGGAAATCCTTTCTATGATTATTTTAAGTTCATTTAGAGGTATTTTAAATAAAACTAAAAATTGCCATGAGAGTAAACCCCATTAATCAAAAAAGTTGCCACATGTGATCGTGCAAGTTGTGACCTAAGGGGTTCAGCTGGAGATGAGTAATAACTACATAACAAGTAAACCACGTCTTAAAGAAGTGGGATTAGGCACAGTTAAGTAAGTTTCGGGTATGGAATTTATATAGTGTGATTGTTAGCAGTGCCCAAGTCCAGATCCTCAATGATTCCTCAACAACAGCTACTTCTGTAAACAGATTTCAAGTAATTAACAAATTTGTTAAAAAAAACAAAAAAAAACAAAAACATTTCACAATTTCAATCATGCATTTTCAAAAGTCAGTCATGTGTATAAGAGAGGCTGTGTATGAGGCTTTAAAAATCTGTCACAAAGGTGTCTTTGTGTCTGACCTTATTGCATATCTATGTGTAGAAGTTTCCTTTTCAGATTGCAAAATTATGGGAGGAGGCTGTATAGAAACATGAATTACTAAAGTCTGTGCCAGGCAATTTGATGCATATTAGGCTGAATTTATCAACAAAAACATGTGTCTTATTTTGCACATGTAGCCGTAAGAGTTTCTGCTAGCAGTGCTCAGATATCTGGCATGAGAGGGAGGTGATACCAAGACATACATGCATCTTCTCTTACAAGGCATCAAGTTACTTATGTCATTTTTTCCAGGTGTGCCTACAGTGAGCAATTTTTATTGTTATTTATAGCTATCTCAACTATGTTAGGTCGATGTTGGAGCAATTCTTTCATTTTCATCATTTTTGAAATGTAATAAAAATGTGTTGCTGCTTTCAGGTATTGAATACTATCCTTGTATTCCAAACACCTGATCAGACATTACTGAAGGTCTGGAAACAAACAAAAGAATTATTGAAGCAGTTCAAATAAATCATTACTAAAGTTTTTGTTGATTAAAATATTTACAGCATAGGAGGAAAAAACATACTGTTGCTCACAGACACAGTTTCACAAAATGGAAAAAAGACAATCAAAACCTTTCATTCTAAATTTTTTATGAATTGAATTGTTAAGGTAAGGAAAATATCTTGGGTAAAACCCACAAAGTAGAATAATTTGCACTTCTGTGCCAATCAAGGTGTGCCAGAATCGAGGTGAATGGTTTGTGTTTCATTTTGTGACAAAATGTTCAGAATGGGCTATCACTGTATTCATCTAAAAAATAAAAAAAAAAAAGTCACACTCTGTTCACAAGACTTTAGTCAGATGTGTGAAACTTTTTGAAAATCTTATAGAACTTTTGTTTAATTTCTTTTGTTCTAAGACAGTACACAAAAGGATTTACAAGACATGGACCGAGGACTGCACCAATTAATAAACCTTGGCGTTCCTCAAGAGTTAGTACCACGCCAAACCTGGTGAAGATATTGCGAACAAATGCAGGACAGTAATAAACGATTACACAAATTAAGTGACTCACAAGAGTCACTTAATTTGTATTAAGTGTGTATGTATATATATATATATATATATAGCTGGATAGCGTAGTGGTTAAACTACACGCCTTTGGAACAGAGGATCGCAAGTTCGATTCCTGCCTGGGGCGTCTGTATCCAGTAAGGGTCCTAAGGCTAGACCCCCTATGCTAAGCAAGCCTACCGCAGACATGAGCGAGACAGATAAATATGAAGGCATGCCGGCTCGGACGTCGCCCGGATCAACAAGGTCCGCGTCAGGTGTTGAGGAACCAGGGCACCCTGACGAAAAGTGGGCTACTGGAACAAGAAGGCATCGGTGGGCAAGGGACGAAAACAGGGCGTTGTTGGAATGCTACTACGTAAGTAACCCCGGCGGAAGGGGCTACATGAATAGGATGAGGGACCTATGGATTCTTCGATACCCAACATCCACAATGACGGCGAAACAACTAGTAGCTCAGTGTTCCAACATTCGAAAGAAGGGACTGCTCTCACAGCTAGAGATTGACGAGGTACAACACAAATGCTACGGCAAGGAGGAGTCAGGACGCCAGGTCAGGGGGGAGATATCATCACCCCCACCCGAAATTGGGTACATAGCCCCAAGTGCGATAGGAGAAGGATCGTTGAGTGCGAGAGGAACTGACCTGAAAAATAGGATCATGGCCAAGCTTGAAACCTGGATCCCCCGTAGCCGGTTACCAAGATTACGTGAAGTACCCTCAGAAGGTCTGCTAGATGATGTTAATGCAGCACTACGGGCAATACCTACAACCACGATTACCGACACTAACAAGCTGATCTACAATACGGCAGCAGTGATCAGTGAGATGCTTGGCTACAAGTTGAACAGCCACAAGGGGCAGTACCCTCCATGGAGAAGGAGGCTAGAGGGCAAGATCAAAGTAGCACGGAGGGAGGTTAGCCAACTAACAGAGTTGCAGAAAGGTGCGACAAATAAGGTGCCTAAGAAATACAGCAAGCTGTCCATACCTGAGGCCTTGGAAACTGCCAAGCAAAGACTCACAGCCTTGGCCAGCCGCTTGAGGAGGTACACCAGAGAGATAGAAGGCAGGAGAATAAACCAGCTGTTCTCCACAGAACCAGCAAAGGTGTACTCTCAGTGGCAAGGGAACAATAAGAGAACAGCACCACCAAGGCTGGAGACGGAGCAATACTGGAAGAGCATATGGGAGAAGGATGCAACCCATAACTGAAGGCCGGACGGTCCTGATCCCCAAGGACCCCAAGAAGGGACCGGTCCCCTCCAACTACCGACCAATAACCTGCCTCAGTACTACATGGAAGCTCCTGTCAGGCATCATATCGGCTAAGATGAACAGGCACATGGGTCAATACATGAGCGGGACACAGAAAGGAATTGGCAAGAATACCAGAGGTGCAAAACACCAGCTACTGGTAGACAGAACAATCAGCCGAGACTGCAAGACCAGACTGACCAACCTGTGCACTGCCTGGATTGATTACAAGAAGGCCTATGACTCAATGCCCCACAGCTGGATACTGGAATGCCTAGAATTGTACAAGATCAATGGGACCCTAAGAGCCTTCATCAGGAACTCAATGGGGATGTGGCGTACAACACTAGAGGCCAACTCCAAGCCCATAGCACAAGTTACCATCAAGTGCGGGATCTACCAAGGAGATGCTCTGTCCCCACTGCTGTTCTGCATAGGCCTGAACCCCCTCAGTGAGATCATTAACAAGACTGGCTACGGATACCGACTACGGAACGGAGCAGTTGTCAGCCACCTCCTGTACATGGATGACATCAAGCTGTATGCCAAGAGTGAACGAGACATCGATTCACTGATCCACACTACCAGGCTATACAGCAATGACATTGGAATGTCGTTCGGACTGGAGAAGTGTAGTCGGATGGTAACAAAGAGAGGGAAGGTAGTCAGAACTGAGGGGATTGAACTACCAGAAGGCAACATTGCAGACATAGAGGACAGTTACAAGTACCTGGGGATCCCGCAGGCAAATGGGAACCATGAAGAGGCCGCTAGAAAGGCTGCAACCACCAAGTACCTGCAGAGGGTCAGGCAAGTCCTGAGGAGTCAGCTGAATGGTAAGAACAAGATCCGGGCCATCAACACATACGCCCTGCCCGTGATCAGGTACCCTGCTGGGGTAATAGGCTGGCCAAAGGAGGAGATAGAAGCCACTGACATAAAGACAAGAAAGCTCCTGACCATGCATGGAGGGTTTCACCCCAAGTCCAGCACCCTGAGGCTGTACGCTAAGCGGAAGGAAGGGGGCCGGGGACTGGTGAGTGTCAGCACCACAGTCCAGGATGAGACAAGGAACATCCAAGAATACATTGGGAAGATGGCCCCAACTGACCGAGTGCTCAGTGAATACCTCAGGCAGCAGAAACCCAAGAAAGAGGAGGGAGACGAGGAACCATCATGGAAGGACAGGCCCCTGCACGGTATGTACCACCGGCAGATAGAGGAGGTGGCTGATATCCAGAAATCCTACCAGTGGCTGGACAAAGCTGGACTGAAAGACAGCACAGAGGCACTAATCATGGCAGCACAAGAACAAGCTCTGAGTACAAGATCCATAGAGGCTGGGGTCTATCACACCAGGCAAGACCCCAGGTGCAGGCTGTGTAAAGATGCCCCAGAGACAATCCAGCACATAACAGCAGGGTGCAAGATGCTAGCAGGCAAGGCATACATGGAACGCCATAACCAAGTGGCCGGCATAGTGTACAGGAACATCTGTGCCGAGTATAACCTAGAAGTCCCGAGGTCAAAATGGGAGATGCCCCCAAGGGTGGTGGAGAATGACCGAGCTAAGATCCTGTGGGACTTCCAGATACAGACGGACAAAATGGTGGTGGCTAACCAACCGGACATAGTGGTGGTAGACAAACAGAAGAAGACGGCCGTAGTGATCGATGTAGCGGTTCCGAATGACAGCAATATCAGGAAGAAGGAACACGAGAAGCTGGAGAAATACCAAGGGCTCAGAGAAGAGCTCGAGAGGATGTGGAGGGTGAAGGTAACGGTGGTCCCCGTGGTAATCGGAGCACTAGGTGCGGTGACTCCCAAGCTAGGCGAGTGGCTCCAGCAGATCCCGGGAATAACATCGGAGATCTCTGTCCAGAAGAGCGCAGTCCTGGGAACAGCTAAGATACTGCGCAGGACCCTCAAGCTCCCAGGCCTCTGGTAGAGGACCCGAGCTTGAAGGATAAACCGCCCGCAGGGGCGTGCTGGGTGTTTTTTTTTTTTATATATATATATATATATATATATATATATATATATATATATATATATATATATATATATATATATATATATATATATATATATATATATATATATATATATATATATATATATACACACACACACATACATACACACACACACACACACACACACATATATACACATGCTTCCATCTCCCGTTTCTGGTTGGTGACATCTCTTACTTTTCGACTCATTTTCTCCCTCCCTCGCTCACAGACACATAACGGATATGGCAGTCCAGTCTCCATGTAGCATGGACTACACTGCCGGAGGCTACATTTTTTAGGGCTATGCCTGTAACACTCTGCCTATTGCCTTTATATTAAATCATTTTTGTGAATAATTTTTAAAAATATTTCTTCACGTCATTATGCGGCCGCAAGTAGAGGTGACATGGGCCGCAAATGGCCCGCGGGCCGTGAATTTGAGACCCCTGCTCTGGATACTGTGAAAAACAAAGTCTTAAATCAGAAGTACTTGACTCCCTCGTATAACTATGAAATGCATAGCTGTAGCAGATAGCAGATCTATAACAAAGCCATTTGTAAAGCTAAGGCATGCTTATTATTCATCATATTAAAGAAAATAAGAACTGCACTTGGTTTCTCTTCAGCACTGCACCCAAACTGAAAAGAGTAAGCTGTGTTAACCAAATATTCTTTTAACCGTAGCTAGTAATGATTTTGTTAGTTTCTTCACTAAATTTTAAAAAAATTCTAATAACTGTCTCACAGATGTATCATTACGTCCAGCAACTTCCATTACTATTGATATTTATATAGTCTTAATCTCTGATTGATGCTTGTTCAGTAAACACTTCCTTAAACCATCAATGTGTCTATACGATTCGATTAGATTCAAAGACCTACCATTAAATATTGTTCCATTCCAAATAATAGGGCCATCTCTATTAATGGTCTATGTGCCACAGGCTTCAAGGTAGCAGTAATTAAAACATTAATCAAAAAGCCATCACTTGACCCAGCTACCTTAGCTAATTATATTTCAATTTACAACTTTATTTTATGTAAACAATTCTTCAAAGAGTAGTTTTAAAAGAGCCAAATGACCATTTGTTAGAGGAATGATTTTTTTTGAAGAAGCAATTTAATGCATATTAAGCTGAATATATTACCAAAAACGTGTCTCTTATTTTGTCAATGCAGATGTAAGAGTTGCTGCTAGCAGTGCTAAGCTATTTGGCAGAGAGGGTGATGTTATCAGTACGAGCAAGGATCTTGCCAAGTTACTCGTGTCACTTTTTCCAGATGTGTCCTCACAAAGTAGCTTTATTTGTTTGTTTATTTTACGTCTCTCTGATGTATAATCATTTAACAGACCAAACTGAAATGTCTGTCAAAATGTAGCAGCCATGTCAACTATGTTAGGCTGTTTTTGGAGACATTCATTCATTTTGATCATTTTTGAAATGCAATAAAAACTCATTGCTGGTTTCCAAAAACACATGATCAGACACAACTGAAGGTCTGGAAACAAGCAAAAGAATTGAGGCAGTTCAAATAAATAATTGCTAAAGCTGATTAATTTTTGTTGAATAAAATATGATTATTTACAGCGTAGCAGGAAAAAACATACTGTTGCTCACAAACACAAAAACAGTTTCAGTAAATTTAAAAAAAAAAAAAAAAATCAAAACCTTTGTTTCTAAATTTTGTATTTTTTTATTGAAAAGTTAAGGTGCAAATATCTTGTGTAAAACCCACAAAGTAGAGTAATTCTCACTTCTGTGCCAGAATCAAAGTAAATGGTTGGTGTTTCAAACATTTTGTGATAAAATGTTCAGAAAATTTACACCAACATCAATTAAGACTACTACTGTATTCATCTTAACAAAAAAAAAAAAAAAAAAAAGTCACACTCTGTTCACAAGACTTTAGTCAGATGTATGAAACTTTTTGAAAATCTTATAGAACTTTTGTTTAATTTCTTTTGTTCTAAGAGAGTACACAAAAGGATTTACAAGACATGGACCGAGGACTGCACCAATTAATAAACCTTGGCGTTCCTCAAGAGTTAATACAACGCCAAACCTGGTGAAGATAATGCGCACAAACGCAGGACAGTAATGAACAAATACACAAATTAAGTGACTCACAAGAGTGCTCCCCATTTTCTTTTTTTCATTATTTGAAGATAATTTTACAAAAAGTAAGATTCCACAATATGAAAGACAAATGAAAATGAAAGTGAAAAAGAAAATAAAAAATGAGACAATGGCAACTTCATTGAAATATTTTTCTGGGTTAACACAGGTTGTTCTTAATACAGCAGCAAAGTCACAGAAAGTGTACCTGAGCCTGGAGCTGCAGTGTGGGAGGAGGACAACAGTTGCAGGCATATAAAACACAAAACACCAGGCAACGAACCACACGATAAATGTAAGAACAAGAACACGTGTGTTTGTTAAATAACTTTGATACTGGAAAGGATAAATTATTGCAATGAATCTATCCAATGCCATAACTGCTAAAACAAATGACTCCATTGATGTTCCCAAAGCGCCAACACACATTTGAATTAAACACTCCACATAGGATATAGTATTAACACCTGCGAGTAGAACCCCAATCATTGTTGGACTGCAACTGGAGGTGTACATTATATCAACAACAGCAAGGTTGCAAATCAGAAGATACATCGGTTTATGTAATCTCTTGTCAGAAATAATAAACATGATATTTATCATATTGGCAAGAACAGCAAGAAGATAGGTTATTAGGATAACCACACCAACAGCAATAGGTCTACTGAGTGTGTCAAAACCACCTATAATAAAGTGTGTTACATTGATTGAAGCATTCTGTAAAGACATATTCTGTTTGGAGGTTTAAGAAGAAGAAGGGAAAAAAGGAAAGCAAATCTGGATAAAATACGTGGTAAATCTTCTTTATCAGACTTCACAGACACCTCTGAGCTCAGTCAAACACCTTTGCTTTTACTGGGCAACATTTAAACTTCTCATCTTAAGGCTTTGGAAGAACAGTAAGTTTTGATTGGAGAGCTCCCTCTTCCAGTCAAATTAGTCTATATTGCATCAGATATTGCAAAAAGATGATATAGAATACAGGGTGGGCCATTTAGAAGTCAGCCATCTTAGATACAACTTTTGTTTTTTTCAATAGGAAGAGGGTCATGTGACACATCAAACTTATTGGTAATGTCACAAGAAAAACAATGGTGTGCTTGGTTTCAACATAACTTTATTCTTTCATGAGTTATTTACAAGTTTCTGACCATTTATAAAATGTGCTCAGTGTGCTGCCCTTTGTGTTGGATTGTCAATGTAACCCTCTTCTCCCACTCTTCACACACTGATAGCAACACCGCAGAAGAAATGCTAGCACAGGCATCCAGTATCCATAGTTTCAGGTGCTGCACATCTCGTATCTTCACACCATAGACAATTGCCTTCAGATGACCCCAAAGATAAAAGTCTAAGGGGGTCAGATCGGGAGACCTTGGGGGCCATTCAACTGGCCCACGATGACCAATCCACTTTCCAGGAAACTGTTCATCTAGGAATGCTCGGACCTGGCACCAATAATGTGGTGGTGCACCATCCTGCTGGAAAAACTCAGGGAACGTGCCAGCTTCAGTGCATAAAGAGGAAACACATCATCATGTAGCAATTTCAAATATCCAGTGGCCTTGAGGTTACCATTGATGAAGAATGGACCCACTATCGTTGTACCCCATATAACACACCAAACCATCACTTTTGTTGTTCCAACAGTCTTGGAGGGCTCCATCCAATGTGGGTTAGTGTCAGACCAATAGCGATGGTTTTGATTGTTAACTTCACCATTCACATAAAAGTTTGCCTCATCACTGAACAAAATCGTCTGCATTAATTGAGGGTCCTGTTCCAATTTTTGTTGTGCCCATTCTGCAAATTCTGTGCGCCGATCTGGGTCATCCTCGTTGAGATGCTGGAGTAGCTGGAGTTTGTAAGGGTGCAATTTATGAGTAGCTAATATCTGCCGAAGGGATGTTCAACTAATGCCACTCTCCAGTGACATGCGGTGAGTGCTATGCTGAGGGCTCTTGCTGAATGAAGCTAGGACAGCCACTGATGTTTCTTCATTAGTGACAGTTTTCTTGCATCCACAACACTGAACCAGTTTCACGAAACTTAGCAAGCAGTTTGCATGGGAGATGAGTGGTCTCGTAGGGTGTCTTGCATTGGAATCTGCTGCAATGATCCAGTTACTGCGTTCACCAGATATCAACACAATTTCGATCCGCTCCTCACGTGTTAACCTCTTCGACATGTCAATGGCTGCGCTAACGGCTGTCTAAATGACTGGGGTAAAGTTTGTATCATGCGTGCTTGTTGTTTTTGTCTGCTTCCACTTGTGTTTGCACTAGGATGATGTCGGCGTAAATGTGTAGTCATATTCGTTGTGTTCCCACTAGTGCTATCAGCGTTAATCTCGTTAAAATATCATTAACGCCTTAACGCCGCAAATCTCCTTTAACGAGTTACTGCGGATCGCCCCGTGCGTGGGGCTGGACGGCGTCAACACGTTAACGAGCTAACTGCGCTAACGCACTAGTTCCCACCAATTGAGCATTGCGTGGCACATCCGACATACGGTTTTACTTTTGTCCATGACACACTTACCATCAGGGTCATGCTTCACAAGAAAACCAAAATAGTTCCAAACGCCAGATCTGAATGAGTGTGGGGGAGGTTCAATTTTGGGTAGCGTTGAGGAAGTTGCCATGTTGCAACGAGCTCAACTTCTGTCTCGCTAGCTTGCGCTGCGCTCAGTGGATCTGCACTCGACAGTGCAGCCTAGGCGGAGTAGTCGAACACTGAGCTCTCAACACAGTCAGCATCGTCAGAAGAAAAGTTGATAAAATAAATTAAACATTTTGTATTGTTCGATACATATGCGTACCGAACCGAAAGCACTGTATCGAACGGTTCAATATCGATATGAATATTGTTGCACCCCTAATGGTTACGTGTGAGTCCGGAGTTAGCGCAGTTAACCACGACTCTGTGAAGCACATCAGGCTGCACTCCCTGTAGCTCCTCTGAATTCGGGTAAGAGCCGCCAGCTCGTCTACTTTGTTGGGGAGAGATCTCACATTCCCCATAATAATAGATGGAATTGCTGGCCAGTACCTCCTAACTTTACTGCGACACCCGATCCCAGCCCGAGTACCGCGTCTCTTCCTCCTCACCTCGCAGGGAATGTTGGCTTGCTCAGCGGAGGCCCTGAGGGCTAACAGCTGATCCCTGCTGTAAACAGTGTTGGGAAGGTTACTTTTAAAATCTATTCCACTATAGATTACAGAATACATTACCCAAAATGTATTTTGTAATGTATTCCGTTCTGTTACTCAATGAGAGTAACGTATTCTGAATACTTTGGATTACTTAATATATTATCATGCTTTTTTACAACCAATGAATGTCCTATTGCTGTGTGATTTAGTACTATTACTGAAGGCTACTCGCCATACCAATAGCAACTAGATTTTAAAACCTTAATATAAAATGAGTAACAGTAGGGTGGACATTACGCAAGGCTGCACTTTTTGCAGTCATCTCATATAGAAAACTATTCCGCGCGTATATAAAACAGGCCCGCAGCTCCGAACCGTAGTAAAGGGACCTTTGGCTAGTACGTTGGGTTCCGTGTCAGGCTCGTAGCCAAAAACTAGCTTTACTTTGTTGTCTGGGTCAACTTTGCTAGCGAGAGACAGAGAGAGGCATTTAAAGGCTGCTCCAGCGGAATTTATTGTTTCAGAGCAAAACAGGAACACAGTGTACAGTCGAGTCTTAATAGCTTTCCTTTCAACTGGGTTCGTCAGGCACTCTTTTTGGCTGCAGTGGTTATTATTATATTTACATGCTTCCAGCTCCCGTTTCTGGTCGGTGACAAGTCGTACTTTTCCACTCTCCCTTTTCAACCTCCCTTGCTCTCACAGACACATAACGGGTATGGCAGTCCATTCTCCCTGCAGCACGGACTACACTGCCCTTGAGGGTACATTCTTTAGGGCAATGCCTGTAACACTCTATTGCCTTCATATTAAATCATTTAAAAAAATGTTTCTTCATGTCATTATGAGAAGCGAGATTGAGAAACAGGCATTTGAGCCTCTTAATGTGTGTTTTGTTTGAAATTAAAAATAGAGACGGCATAGCCTAACATATGAAACAGGAAAAGACCGCCGTGTAATCCCTTTATTTCAACAAAGTAACTGTATTCTAAATACCACCCTTTCAAACCAAAGTTAGGGGTTAACGTGTGGGCCATTTTTTCGTTGTTGTGTTTTGGTTTGTTTTTTTTGGCACAACGGTACTTGAGCATCTTACTAGTGCTACTGAAGAGGAGCAAAAACCACAGAGAACAGCCTGTATACTACTGAAAAGCCACTCTCTACAATGTAGGGAACAGGAAATATGTTTTATTTTCCTTCATTTTCTTCAGATTCATTGCATAAAAATAGAGACATTGTTCTGCCTTTTATAACTTAAATTGGATATTATAGTTATAAACTGCCCTAGAGCTCCCTCTAGTGGCTGCTTTGTAATATGGGTTCGGTTACTTTGGGAAAGGAAAAAAATGAGAACGTGAAGAAGAAATAAAAGATGGCGGAAAGTGATACCATAATGTTATTGTTCTAAGCTGATACGGACCTTAAAATGTTGTTGACTTAGACAAGATATGTCTGTAAGTATGAGTGTCGATAAAATAATTATTATCTTTTGTTTTGTGTAAAAATGGTACGATAATTTGTACATTTGAAAGTTTTATCTTGTTAGCTTGCAGTAAGAGTGTAACAAGCTAGTTTACAATGTTAGTTAGCTAATACAGTATTTTGTACTTTCAGTTTTACGATGGTCAAAGAGAAGACAATGGTCAGAGGCCATTCTTCAATAAATCAGCGCAAAAAGGAAAATAAGTCTGGTTATTGGAGCATCGTTATCTCGCTGTCTAGCTGGTGAAACCAAGAGACTCAGGGCGAGGACAGCATAGACATCCTCCAAAGAGATACTTTTTTACTTTCTTACTTTGAGTAGATTTCAGTGCCTGTACTTTTTTTTAATTAAATAAAGAAGTTGAATCAGTACTTCGACTTTTTAGGATTTTTTAACAATAGTATCTGTACTTTTACTTAAGTACAGATTGTCTGTACTTTTGCCAACTCTGAAGCTCACCATGCACTAAAAAATGGCCCAAGACTCCATAGCACATACAGCCTGCTCAGTTTTTTTCATTGTAAATGGCATTTGTGTTGTTAATCCAGTCAAGTTTATTGGTCAGATGAACATTCAGGTACTTATTTGCGTTCACGATCTTGATGTCCATTCCCCTCAGAGCTGATGCCATCTGGATCTGTTGCTATCCTTGTTTTGATCCTCCTGAGTTTACACTTTACCTCGTTTATTGCGGGTTGCATGTTGGAACTGGGAGCAACTGTGTATAGAGATTGACAGACCACGTGACTTTCGCGCATTGCATGCCGTGAACTCGTGGCAAAACAATCCAAGTACCGCATCAAATGCAAGCATTTGCAGCACCGCAAAACATTCATTCTTCGGTTCCAATAAATTCTTGCTTTTTCTTTGCCCCCCAAAAAGGTATGTACAAAACGAAGGAGAACAATGCCGGTCCGTACAAAGACAGACTTGATGAAAAGTCAAAGAAAAGATACGAGGAAAAAAATCAAACCAGTGAAAGGGTCAGACCCTTACATATCATAAGTTTACCAGTCTCACAAATCGTCTTCATAAATACACATTCGTTAACCGTTTATTAATAGGACCTTTGAGCTCAATGGTAATTAATTAGTAGTGGAAATAATTTCTGGTACGCATTACAGAAATGTAGCAGTGACAATAATATTGTATGCTGTAATTGCACTGGGCAATTAGTGATACAAAACAACTGTTTTATCCTGTGAATAAAAGTATATGTTTTTGTCAATGTACCATGGTAATAACAGAAGCGAAACACAATATTGTGTCAGGACAATTCACTATTTATGCACAATAAACAAAGGAGCATAGCGCGACAATTTCTGTTCAGCGCCAGACTTGCTTGTAACCTATATCACTAATTATGTTAAGAAAAATTACGCATTAACTACAACAGCAGACTGACCTTTGTGGGAATGCTTGGAGCAGACTAACCTGTGAGCTGGAGTGTTCTGGGACGTTATATTTGATCTTTGAATGGCTGCAATCAAGTCGCCTCTTTGTTACTTCGGAAACATGGCTCGAACAATTTCTCTTCAACGACGTAATCCGATAACAACCGATCTCTTTACCCGTCGGCTTCCTGTGGCTGTCATGCGACCGGCTATTTCAGTTAATAATGCAACAGCTTCTTGCCATTTTTTGTGTTTCTTTTTATCGCTGTATAACTGATTTCAACTGAAAGCCTGCGTGCGCTAGTACCTCTTGCCACGAGTTCCCAGAATTCTTTGCGGTTTTACCCCTGAGTGACGTCACATTTTCAATCTCTATTGAAAGTCATGGTTGAGGGGGAGGGGCAGCACACTGGGAATGTAGTGGAAGTGCAAAGAGGAGCTGAGGTGGGAGTAGAGCTGGGGCGCTCCCCAGGGGCGCCATGTTATGATGGCAGTAGCTGTAGGTGCAACAGTGGGGACAAACATGGGAGAGGGGTTGATGATGAATCAAATGTGCTGAAAAAGGGATTCAGCTTTTTTCTGACTTAGTGTTCCTTACATACGGAGGACTGTGTTCATTATAACTGGAAATGATACTAAGACATCTCTACACTGCACTAATAGCCCCTTTCCACTAGCACCTACTCAGTTTTTAGTCGAGCCGCGTCAAGTAAAGCCGAGTAGCTCATAGTGGGAAAGGGCAATAACTCCCAATCACTGCTCTCACAGCTAGAGATTGACGAGGTACAACACAAATGCTACGGCAAGGAGGAGTCAGGACGCCAGGTCAGGGGGGGCGATATCATCACCCCCACCCGAGATTGGGTACATAGCCCCAAGTGCGATAGGAGAAGGATCGTTGAGTGCGAGAGGAACTGACCTGAAAAATAGGATCATGGCCAAGCTTGAAACCTGGATCCCCCGTAGCCGGTTACCAAGATTACGTGAAGTTCCCTCAGAAGGTCTGCTAGATGATGTTAATGCAGCACTACGGACAATACCTACAAACACGATTACCGACACTAACAAGCTGATCTACAATACGGCAGCAGTGATCAGTGAGATGCTTGGCTACAAGTTGAACAGCGACAAGGGGCAGTACCCTCCATGGAGAAGGAGGCTAGAGGGCAAGATCAAAGTAGCACGGAGGGAGGTTAGCCAACTAACGGAGTTGCAGAAAGGTGCGACAAATAAGGTGCCTAAGAAATACAGCAAGCTGTCCATACCTGAGGCCTTGGAAACTGCCAAGCAAAGACTCACAGCCTTGGCCAGCCGCTTGAGGAGGTACACCAGAGAGATAGAAGGCAGGAGAATAAACCAGCTGTTCTCCACAGAACCAGCAAAGGTGTACTCTCAGTGGCAAGGGAACAATAAGAGAACAGCACCACCAAGGCTGGAGACGGAGCAATACTGGAAGAGCATATGGGAGAAGGATGCAACCCATAACGGCAATGCTCAGTGGCTAGAGGATCTGAGGGCAGACCACAGCGACCTCCCTGAACAGGGTCCAGTAACCATCACAGTGGCAGATATCCAAGAAAGGGTCTCCAGTATGAAGAGTTGGACAGCACCAGGGCCCGACATGGTTCACGCCTACTGGCTGAAGAAGCTGACTGCACTCCACGAGCGTTTGGCAGCACAAATGAACCAGCTGCTAGTTAACGAGAGACACCCGGAATGGCTAACTGAAGGCCGGACGGTCCTGATCCCCAAGGACCCCAAGAAGGGACCGGTCCCCTCCAACTACCGACCAATAACCTGCCTCAGTACTACATGGAAGCTCCTTTCAGGCATCATATCGGCTAAGATGAACAGGCACATGGGTCAATACATGAGCGGGACACAGAAAGGAATTGGCAAGAATGCCAGAGGTGCAAAACACCAGCTACTGGTAGACAGAACAATCAGCCGAGACTGCAAGACCAGACTGACCAACCTGTGCACTGCCTGGATTGATTACAAGAAGGCCTATGACTCAGTGCCCCACAGCTGGATACTGGAATGCCTAGAATTGTACAAGATCAATGGGACCCTAAGAGCCTTCATCAGGAACTCAATGGGGATGTGGCGTACAACACTAGAGGCCAACTCCAAGCCCATAGCCCATAGGAGATGCTCTGTCCCCACTGCTGTTCTGCATAGGCCTGAACCCCCTCAGTGAGATCATTAACAAGACTGGCTACGGATACCGACTACGGAACGGAGCAGTTGTCAGCCACCTCCTGTACATGGATGACATCAAGCTGTATGCCAAGAGTGAACGAGACATCGATTCACTGATCCACACTACCAGGCTATACAGCAATGACATTGGAATGTCGTTCGGACTGGAGAAGTGTAGTCGGATGGTAACAAAGAGAGGGAAGGTAGTCAGAACTGAGGGGATTGAACTACCAGAAGGCAACATTGCAGACATAGAGGACAGTTACAAGTACCTGGGGATCCCACAGGCGAATGGGAACCATGAAGAGGCCGCTAGAAAAGCTGCAACCACCAAGTACCTGCAGAGGGTCAGGCAAGTCCTGAGGAGTCAGCTGAATGGTAAGAACAAGATCCGGGCCATCAACACGTATGCCCTGCCCGTGATCAGGTACCCTGCTGGGGTAATAGGCTGGCCAAAGGAGGAGATAGAAGCCACTGACATAAAGACAAGAAAGCTCCTTACCATGCATGGAGGGTTTCACCCCAAGTCCAGCACCCTGAGGCTGTACGCTAAGCGGAAGGAAGGGGGCCGGGGACTGGTGAGTGTCAGCACCACAGTCCAGGATGAGACAACGAACATCCAAGAATACATTGGGAAGATGGCCCCAACTGACCGAGTGCTCAGTGAATACTTCAGGCAGCAGAAACCCAAGAAAGAGGAGGGAGACGAGGAACCATCATGGAAAGACAGGCCCCTGCACGGTATGTACCACCGGCAGATAGAGGAGGTGGCTGATATCCAGAAATCCTACCAGTGGCTGGACAAAGCTGGACTGAAAGACAGCACAGAGGCACTAATCATGGCAGCACAAGAACAAGCTCTGAGCACAAGATCCATAGAGGCTGGGGTCTATCACACCAGGCAAGACCCCAGGTGTAGGCTGTGTAAAGATGCCCCAGAGACAATCCAGCACATAACAGCAGGGTGCAAGATGCTAGCAGGCAAGGCATACATGGAACGCCATAACCAAGTGGCCGGCATAGTGTACAGGAACATCTGTGCCGAGTATAACCTGGAAGTCCCGAGGTCAAAATGGGAGATGCCCCCAAGGGTGGTGGAGAATGACCGAGCTAAGATCCTGTGGGACTTCCAGATACAGACGGACAAAATGGTGGTGGCTAACCAACCGGACATAGTGGTGGTAGACAAACAGAAGAAGACGGCCGTAGTGATCGATGTAGCGGTTCCGAATGACAGCAATATCAGGAAGAAGGAACACGAGAAGCTGGAGAAATACCAAGGGCTCAGGGAAGAGCTTGAGAGGATGTGGAGGGTGAAGGTAACGGTGGTCCCCGTGGTAATCGGAGCACTAGGTGCGGTGACTCCCAAGCTAGGCGAGTGGCTCCAGCAGATCCCGGGAACAACATCGGAGATCTCTGTCCAGAAGAGCGCAGTCCTGGGAACAGCTAAGATACTGCGCAGGACCCTCAAGCTCCCAGGCCTCTGGTAGAGGACCCGAGCTTGAAGGATAAACCGCCCGCAGGGGCGTGCTGGGTGTTTTTTTTTTTTTTAATATATATATATAAAATCACTGACTTTCAGCTTGTTGTGTTTGTGGATATATGACTGACTTTAATTATTAAACATTCGCACATAAATAAGTGACGTCATATTCAGTACTTTTGACAGTTCACTCTTTGGCCGCTCCATCTTATTAGGAAAATTCCACATACATAAATGTCAATTTCAAAACTCAACCCCATCATTTAATTTGTTTTTGATTGAAGTTGAATATTACTTAAACTCTCTTAAATTAACTTCCAATAAAAAAAGGTTTATCATTGATTGAAATTCATTCAGAAATGTTTAACAAATGAGCTGTCACAACTTTCAAGTACAAAGTTGTTATGAAGTCTGTCACATTTCCCCCCTTTTTTTCTTTTTTTCTTTTGTATCCTTTATTTATTTATCCTTCTTATTTCATTGTACTGTATATTGTTACTCTTATTTGCCTTGTATGTCTACTGTACAAACTGAACTGGAATGACTGACTGTTCGCTTTATAATTTCAATAAAGTTTTGAAAAGAAAAAAAAACCCTCTTCGGCCGCTCCCTTCTGCCGTATTTTGCGGCAAAATTATCCACACCCACCGCCGCGCTATGCATTGTGGGATATATGGGACCACGAAGCGTGCACCGGACCACGCTATTTGGGGAAATCGACGGCGCATTTGGAGTATGCATTTGAAATACACTTCAAATTGGGACAGCTATCGTCGCGTGGAGGTGACGTAACCGCACTTAAAATGCGTACTTCAAGCGTGCAGACCCTGAATTGGGACACAGCCTGTGTCTTCCCCTACTCGGTGTCACATTGTTAACGTCTGTTCTCCCTCTTACCTCCCTGTGTGTTCTGTTTACCTGCATGCCAGTTTAGTTATTTTCCGGTATAGTTAGTTTTCTGTTCAGTCACCACTGCAATAAAGCCGGTTTTTCTTAATTCACTTTCGCTTCCGCGAGTCCTGCATTTTAGGTCCTTCTCCTCTGTCACACTAACCATATGCCTGTCCTTGTTCACTTCATCCATGAACCTGCTTTGAGGCTGTCATCTTTTCCTCCTGCCTAGTAACTCCACCAATGTCCTTTGCTCAGTATATTCACTGTACATACTCTGCAGATGTCGACTGTTTAAAATGATTAATGCATTTAATGATTTGTTGATTCTCAACTGTTTGGGACTCAGTGCTTTACAATTCTGATAAGAAGAAAAAAAGTTACCAGTTAAGAGTTAATTTTTTGAATATCATATAGATTTTATTTTTTTATTTCTTTTGTCCTAAGGCAGTACACAAAAGGATTTACAACAGATGGCCCAAGGATATTCGCAATCAGGCCATTTACTTTATCAGACAAAGTAAAAGAATTTGAGAATTAAATATCATATCCACTTATAAACAGCAGCGGATTTTTCACGTGCTCAAAGCAATAGTCACTTTTCTTTGAGCTTCTCCAGTGGTCAGTCAAAAACACACTGGCTCTTTCTTTTTTATACATGAGCATAAAAGGCAATACAAGGCAAAACAAAGCTGAAAACTATCCCAAAGAGACCTTAAAGGGATAGACTGTAGAAACAAAAACAGGTACAAATTGAGGCTACAATTTTGCAGGCCTGACTACTTATCATTACCGGTTCTACCTGTTGAAGTTCAGAATCTGACTGCTGGGCTGTGGTCAGCATGCACTCAACTTTAACTTCACTGTTGGTTTTTGGCTAGCTTTATGTTAGCATGCCGTCTGTGCAGCCAAAGTTGTGTTAGCAGCCAAAGAACCAAAGAACCTTTGCAGCAATACATAATGACATGATTGTAACTCTAATGTATTTGTTTAATGTAGTACAGTAACATCTAAAATTACTGCATTACTGAAAAATATAATGTGATTACAGTAACATGTAATACCTTGCCATCATAAATGGCACATTTTATTTATATAGCAGCAAATCACAACAGCACATCACTTTCAAAAGTCGATCACTGTTATCTAGTCCACTCTAATGATATTATATATCACTGATATGATACTTTTAGTAAGAAAACTTTCTTTAGGTTTCTCATTTTTTAGGTTATGTGAATGCTATAGGTGTAATATACAATTAACTGTTGTTGTGTTCAGCTGCTGGTTAACAATCAAAAAAGTTTTGTCTTTGGGGCAAAGAAACATGTTGCCTCAGTCTACAGATACTCAGAAGCAACAACACAAATGAGCTACACAAGGGAGCTAATTACCATCTTATGGCAACAGTGGTCTCATGTGTGTAATTAATGTGTGTCTTCTATATTTGTCTTTGCTCCTCACCGTATTCTATTCTCAAAACACTCTTATGCAATGTTGTTTTCACCTTAACAGCCGTGGTTATTTTGAAGTTTAGCATTTGAAAGTATCTAAGAACTATAAACATTAGCTCACCTTTTAGTTAAGTTCAACAGAAAAGTTGAAATATGAATGCTGTAAAGTGCCAAAAACAAATGAACCGAGACCACACACACACACACACACACACACACACACACACACACACACACACACACACACACACACACACACACACACACACACACACACACACACACACACACACACACACACACACACACACACACACACACACACAGAAAAAAGAAAAAATTGGCTTTCTTACCCTTTTTCAAGTCAAAAAAAATATTAAAGCACAAAATATTAAACAGCAGGTTTCTTAAAGACCATTTTTACTGAGAGGTGTTGCTGTTTTTCAGCTTTATTTAAAAAAATTTGAAACAGTGTTAGGGCAAAAAACCTCATCATTTTTGTTGCGGGGCCTACTCATCTTCTAAGCAATTACAATAAATTTTAATCGTATTAAATGAAAGAACACAAGAAGACACATTATTGTGTGTTTCGCGCCCCTTACGCGGGCTTACAATTTTGTGCATGTTATGTGCTTATGACCTTGGGCCTTATGTTGTGAAGCAATCTAAGATGTGTGATTAGAGAGCATCATTAAACACAAAGGGGTTTCAGCACTTCTACCACAGTATCAATTTAGGTGCACATTGGGGTTTCATTAAGGTGCAGTTGTTTACTCCTGTGGGATTTATAATCCATTAGCTTCAGAGCTAATAAGCGGTAGGGTAAAGTTTTCCTCCTTAGACTGTCTGTGTCTTTTTTTTTTCCTATTATAAATCACAACAAGTAATATGACCATTGCACTTTGTTACTTATCCTTACCCGTTTTGCTCAAGTAGCGAGTTGAGCATAATCAGCCGTTGTACATTTGATTTTAAGTTCAATTCAATTCCATTTGAATTATATAATACTAAATCACAACTGACCCCCCATGGCACCCTATACTGTAAGGTAAAGACCCTACAATAATAGTCAGAAAACCCATCTCTTTCTGAAAAATAAAGACTGTTCCATGGGCAAAAGAATCAATAAAAAACCCACAAACTTTAAGATGTCATAAAATAAGATTTTAACTTTTAATTTTCCAAAATGCAGGACAAGTTCATGAATCTCTAGTTTGACAAACTGGGGCCTCACTGGTCCTCAGCAAGGATCTTTAAAAAACAAAGAAGGTGCTTTAACTTAAATCCAGCTCAAACAAAAACTGCACTTTATATAATATGATCGAGTCATACAATCTTCAGCAAATACACAACTATTCTTTTTCCTAATCTTCTGACTTATTGTTGAAGATCTTTTTTGTTTCCTAGAAAAAAAAAATCATTAATCTGGGTCTGATTGACTGTATATTGAGCACTGACTGATCCACAGAGAATATAACAATGGCCTATAGCACACCTTCATCACAAAAACATACTGCGAGAAGTTTTTTAAAAAGAGAACCAGCGGGCAACTCAGCAGATTATGCTGCCACGGTGTATGAGAAAGGTAAGTGTAAAGTGAGCGAAAGGAAGTCTGAGTCATTATTATGTTATGTTATGTGTTATTCATCCCATAAAAAAAGATTATGTCATGTATGTTATGCAGTCAGGAACATGTTTAGTTGTAACATAAATTCCCAGACCTAAAGGAAAAACAAATGAGAACTAAAACTTACTAAAATATTCTTAACAATATGCACAAAGTACCAAAAATTACTTTAAAGCACAATGATTTCAAGGTATTATAAATTTAAATGTTACCATTTATCTTAACATTGTGGGTTTTCCAGTGTTCTCAGGAAATTTCTGCTCTGTCATGCCTGAGAGAAATCATAGCAGTGTGACTGAGTTCATCCTTACTGGATTCGCTGGCCTTCATCAAGAATACTATGGTCTTGTCTCAGCTGTATTGTTTTTTGTATATTTGATAACTCTGATAGCAAATGCTAAAGTTATTTTTTTATTTGCAACCAACCGCAGCCTCCATAAGCCAATGTATTATATCATTTTAAATCTGACTGTATGTGATATTCTCTTTAGCACAACCACTTTACCTAAGATCATAAGCAGATATTGGTTTCGATCAGGAAGCATTTCATTTACTGCCTGTTTTATCCAAATGTACTTTGTTCACTATCTTGGTTCAGTCAATTCGTTTATTCTCTTTCAGATGGCTTTAGATAGATATTTGGCTATTTGCTATCCTTTCAGATATTCACTTGTTCTTACAAAATCTAATATTTTAATTCTCAGTATTACTGCCTGGATTATTTCCAAGGCATTCCCTCTAATGATGGTTATTAGAGCATATCCTCTTCCTTACTGTGCCTCAAATATAATCACTCACTGTTTCTGTGACCATATTGGTATAACAGTCCTGGCGTGCACTGACAGGACCCCTTATGCCACTCTT
Organism: Rhamphochromis longiceps; assembly: GCF_057381845.1. Classification (NCBI taxonomy): domain Eukaryota; kingdom Metazoa; phylum Chordata; class Actinopteri; order Cichliformes; family Cichlidae; genus Rhamphochromis; species Rhamphochromis longiceps. The sequence goes on from NC_140570.1 coordinate 32,283,516, forward strand.
GCCTTTACAGCAGCAATGGTTACACTACTGGGGCCTCTGGCATTTATCATTTTCTCATACTGCTCTATTCTTATAGCAGTGTATAAGATAGCAAATGTGCAAGGCCGCCTGAAATCATTGTCCACTTGTAGTACTCAGCTGATTATAATCTCCCTTTATTATTTACCCAGATGTTTTGTATATTTAGCCCAAAATGTTGGCATTACATTTAGTGCTGATGTGCGAATAGTGATCATCATGCTGTACAGCCTTGCCCCACCAATGATCAATCCACTCATATACTGCTTAAGAGCAAAAGACATGAGAGAAAGCTTGTTGAAACAATTCTGCAGAAGAATCGTTCCAGAAAAAGCTCAGGTTGCAGCTATTAGTAACTCGTTAAAAACATCACCTTAACATGCTTTAAATTATCCTATTCTAATGGGGAGCCAAAGTGATTCTTGTATTTCATTAAGGAGTCTTTTGCTTGGTTAGTGTATAGAAAAGTTTTATATAGTTGATTTTCAGTGGTATCTCTCGCAGGGTACAGAGTCGACACTTCCTGGCATGTGACTTAAATTATTTATTGCTTCTACTGAATCTAGAAAATAATCTCAGAGCACAAAGTAGTTCTATGTTAATCAAATTGGCTGTTTAACATTTAGTTCTTTAGTTTTGCTTTTTAATTTAAAAACCCCACAATAACAAGAGCTTTGCTGTATAATATTAAGGTGTATGTTTTACTTTTTCTGTTTTTGGGATGCTTCACTTTGTTTATAATTTTTTTAAGGAGAAATTGTATTGGAATGTAATTATAGAAGGGATTAATTGTAGTGTCTGTTAAATCATTTTAAACAGGTATGCAACTGAATAAATTAGAGGGGGAAAATGCATCATTTCTATTATTTACTGCGATATTTTTATGTTTTATGTTTTAAATAATGATGCAGCTTAATCATCATTTATAAGAAATTTTGCTAATATATGTATGTGTGTATGATTTCAAATTTTAATTTCAATTAAATTTAAAATTCCCCCTTTAGCACCATCCCTTTTACACCTACAGTTGAGATAAAGTGAGGACTTCTGAGAGTAGAAATCAACACAGTGTTCTTGGAATCTTGAATTGAAGTGTTTGAAATTGCGTAAGGAGTTTCAAACACCAGTCTGGTGGTGACTCTGTGGAGGTAACTACAGCATCTGAAAGACGGTCATTTATATGGGCAGAAATCTGTGCCATCAGAAACTGAATTTGAATAAGTTAAATTTGAATTATTCGGACTGAATCTGAATTGTAGCTTGAATAAAAGCTTTTAAAAACTAAATTTGAATTAGCCTAATTTGAAATTCAATTTATTGGTTTGAAAATTATCATCACTAAATTGAACTTCAATTTTATAGTTTGAAAATGAATTCATTTGCTTTGAAACTGTATTTTATCCTTTAAAAATTTAGTTCTCGAATAATTTCAGATTCACTTCTCACCATTCAGTTTCAGTTCTACAATTCAATTTCATTTCCAAAATTCCGTTCTCTGTGACTTGCATCCGGTTCCGGTTCAAGAGTATGAACCGGAACCAGAGCGCAGATTAATAGAACTACGTTTTACTAGCGGACCGAAAGTGTCACTGATGGGAATCTACAGCATCTTGAGCTGAATTAAGACTTCAGAAGTCATGTCGAATGACCAGCGGATAAACTCTCAGGTTGGTAATAAATGTATTACATGTATAAGAACGAGCGTCATGTTAACAAATGATAGCCATACAGTAACTTTTATGCTTATTGTAGCTTTTAGCTAAATACGCCCTGGATTCAGCTTTGACAAACAAATATGCTCGACTGTTTCTAGTAGAATTCCAAAGTTGTCATCTTGTACCCTCTTAGAGCCCTGTATGCTTGCAGAGACCCCTACAGTAGGGAAACATGCAAAACAGTGTCCAAACCTTTGTAGTTTAGCTTTATTTATGTCTTACAGCATCCCAACTCTTTAGCTAACTTAATAACTTTAGCTAAAGTGAATAGTTAGTCTAATTCATTAGTGCAGCATTACCTCTCTCAGTCAGGAATTCATAATTCAACCCTTTCAGAAAAAACAAACAAAATAAAACAAAACAAATTCCTGAAGCAACTTTAAGGAAAGTATATAGTGTTCATATATGTTATTTGAGGAAAAGAGCTTTGCATCATACATGTCTCTCTTTATCTGATAAGCAAATTGGCATATTATAGATTAGTAAATGTTATTCTGACTTTGTTTTTAATTCCAAAGCACCATAAATTTCAGACACCTCCACAGACTTTTTCTGCTGTGAATTGTTTGTCTTCTATTAGCACTTGTATCACTTTCATTATGGGAAAGTCTTAAATCAATCCTCAATCAGAATAAGAACATGAACTTGGGCTCTATTAACATTTTTTTAACCACATCAAATTTACCATTGCAGGGACGCTAGGCAAATAGCAGCAACCCCTGCAGAGGGCATCGCTCCATCACAGGGATAACAGAGAGACAGACAATCAAACACTCACTATCACATCCTACAGCCATTATAACCACTGAATTAATTCGCATTTCATATTAAATATCTCTCTCTACAACTGTCCACTCTCATCTAAATAACATCTTGAGACTCCAGCCTTATACCTCCAGCATGGACTCCTGCAAAGCTGTCCAGTTTTGTCTGCCTATTAAAGCCCTGGACATGCTGCAGTTTGTTCAAAACTCAGTTGCAGAGTTCTTTCTACTGCTGTGACAAAATAAATACATAAATCCATAAATAACAAAGACAAGTAATGCCACGTTTCATACAACAATCAACAAACCATCATCTCTTATAATGAATTTCATTCAAAATACTATTATAGAAAAACATTCTCATGGGTCCCATCAAAGTATATCAGCAATAAAGCTAATAAATATTATCCAAAGTTACTCACATATATTTACAAAACTCATTTAATCACAGGTGTTGCACAACAGATTCAATAATCTCAATGGAATTTAACTCCATGCAAAATCTCATAGGCCATTTTGGCATTTCATCAGAAAAGTAACAAAAAACATCCAAAACGGACAAAACTACAAAAATTTAATCACTCGTTAACTCTAGATACATTAAGTCAACATTCGGCCATAATGGAATAAACAAAAACAACAATATTCAATAAATAAAACTAGTAATTGCACTTACTGTTGCTAGCCTAGCATTAGCTTACCGGCGATTTCGGATGTGCGATCGCGGCTCCGCATTTTCATTAATTGTGACAAAACAAAACAAACAAATAACTCACCGTTGAGTCGATTGTGAGGTAGTGTAAAGATGAATGAATCGGCCGGGTTATTGCACGCTGTCAACTGGTCTAGTGTAAAATTTGTCGATATCTGACAAGTACGCCAACCACAAGGACAACAGCAGCCAGAGGAGCAGGGACATGCAGCTGATTGACCCGGAACTTATACAGGGTTCATTCCCGCCACAATAAAGGGACTGGCGGAAGTGGGGTCAGAAGTTACCGTGGTTACACTCTCCCCCCCTAATCTCATGGACGTCCTCGTACATGGACTAGGCTGGCAGCGAATGACTGGTTGGCTGAGGTGTGAAGGCATTGTCTCCTCTTCTTCATCATCTTGAAGAGCGAAGGAGAAGACAGAACTTAACCCATGGAGAAAGGTCTGAACGCTCTTTAACAGAGGCTTACCAGGCTTGATGTATTGCAGCCGATCAGGAGGATTCCTGGTGCGGGTTGAATGCCTCAAGGGTGGTTCTGCCTCAGGACTGAGAGGCTATGATTCAGTAGGTGAGTGTTGTGACAAGTTATTTCTGGATGCTTCTGAATCACAAGACAGACTTTCTTCATCGTGTGAAGTTTCTGCAAGGTCAACTGGCTCAAAGCCAGCTTCCAAGGTTCCGTTAGCAATAACTTGTTCCTCTTCAATAGGTACAGGTTCCTCTGAGAGAATAGCATTCTCTTCCTCTGTAGCCAATACTACAGGGACATCTGGCTGGTTGATAAGTGGAACAGGTTGCGCAGTATTGGGTAAGTCAATGGTTGTTGTGAAGGTGACTGGTTCAGCAGAGAAAGGAATAGGTAGGTATGAGACGAGTTCCTCTTCGTCATTGTCATCAGCATCAGCACATACAGGAGACATGGGTAAGACAGGCATTTTTCTCTTCTGCTTAGTAAGCCTTTCCTTTTCAGGTGGTAAATACCCACAGGACAGTAGGAGGTCTCGATGTAAAGTTCTCAGGGGCTTGTCTTGGCCTTCGGGTCGAACTGTATACACAGGAAGAGTGCCGGCTTTCTTCACTACAATGTACACAGATGACTCCCATTTATCTGCAAGCTTGTGTTTGCCTCTTAGCCACACGTTCCTCACAAGAACTCTGTCTCCAACATTCAGCTGTGATGCAGTGACATTTTTATCAAATCTGTTTTTGTTACGTTTCATCACCTTTTCTGAGCTTTCGATGGCCAGCTTGTAACTTTCTTCTAGGTGGGACTTTAGTTTTTCCACATATTGTGTGTGGGATGTTGATCCTTCTTTGGCAAGGGGTAGTCCAAAGGCCAAGTCGACCGGTAAGCGAGGTTGGCGGCCAAACATAAGCTCATATGGTGAAAAACCTGTAACATCATTTCTTGTGCAATTGTATGCATGCACCAGGGGTTTTACAAAATCTTTCCAATGGGATTTCTGTTGAGCTGTGAGTGTTCCTAGCATATCCAGTAATGTTCGGTTAAACCGTTCAACAGGATTGCTTCTTGGATGGTATGGAGTGGTTCTTATTTTGTGGATCCCAGCCATTTCACAAAGCTCTCGGATGATTCTGGATTCAAAGTCAGGGCCTTGGTCACTGTGCAAGCGTTCTGGGATACCATAATGCACAAGAAAGTTGTCCCATAAACATTTGGCAACAGTCCTGGCTTTCTGGTTTGGTGTTGGCACAGCAATGGCATATTTTGTGAAATGGTCAGTTATGACTTTGACTCCACGATCTGGTTCCACAGAGAGAAAATCCATACACACCAGTTCCATGGGATGAGAGGTTTTGATATTGACCAGAGGTGTGGCTCGTTCAGATGGAGATTTGCGTCTCACGCATCTTTCGCAGTGTCTTATTTTATTGACCACATCACTCGTCATCTTAGGCCAATAAAACCGGGAACGGACCAAGTCCAGCGTTCTGTCAATTCCCATGTGACCCATTTGATCATGTAGGTGGTGTAGTACAACTGGTCGATATTCCTCAGGTAGCACTAGCTGGTATGTGAAGTCACTTCCCACTTGTCTCTTCCTGACGAGAAGGGTGTTATGGAGCTCCAGTTTATTTACTTCTCGCAGTAATAGAGGTAAATCGGGAAGTTCTTCCCTCAGGAATGGCGGTGGGGACTCTCCTCGCTCAACCTGAGCTATGACATGCCGGATGACAGGGTCAAGGCGTTGTTTGGCTGCAAGGTCAGCTGTTGAGATTTGGGGGAGTACCATGGAGGTGAACTGGATGTCGTCCGTGAAACTGTCAGGCAGACTGTTGACATTGACAGACATGGATAACACCAGAGCAAGATCAGGATCAGTGCTTGAACTGTACACCAGATGACGGTCACAAACTGCTTTGATGGTATGCTGGTCAATAGAGACATGATCTGGTTCATTGAGATGTTGCCATGCAAATCTCCAGATTCGCTCATGTTCTTTCTGTGACAGAGGATCATCAGACAGTTCACCATGAGGTCGGCGAGACAAACCATCAGCATCCGCGTTCTGCTTTCCTGCTCTGTAGATTAATTTGAAGGTGAAAGTGGACAACGCTGAAAGCCATCTGTAACCGGTAGCGTCAAGTTTTGCTGATGATAAGAGGTATGTTAATGGGTTGCTGTCTGTCACAACTGTAAACTGAGCACCATAAAGATAGTCGTGGAATTTTTCAGTCACCGCCCATTTCAAAGCAAGAAACTCCAATTTGTGGGCGGGATACTTTGACTCACTCCGGGAAAGACCTCTGCTGGCATATGCTACGACTCTGTTTTTTCCATCCTGCTCTTGATACAGCACCGCACCAAGATCTGTGGCACTGGCATCAGTGTGGAGTGTGTATGGTTTTCTGGGATCAGCAAATGCCAGAACTGGGGCAGAAGTGAGTTTGTCAATAATGGACTCAAAAGCTTGTTGACACATTTGCGTCCATCGTCCTCCAAATGGCTCTTTGGGGTTGAGGTAATTCTCTGGCTTTACAGTTTGTCTCAGTTTCCTCTGGGAAGGTGGATAACCAGCAGTGAGATCATGCAACGGCTTGACAATGGCTGAATATCCCTGGACAAAACGTCTGTAGTACCCAGCAAAACCAAGGAAAGATCTTAATTCCTTCAAGTTTTTTGGCACTGGCCAAGAAGTGAGTGTGGAAATCTTGTCCGGATCAGTTTCAACACCAGCCTGGGACACTACATGGCCCAGATACTTCACAGATGTCTGGAAGAACACGCATTTCTCAAGTGAAAGCTTCAAGCCAAAATCTTTGAGTCTGGTGAGAACTTTCATCAGGCGAGCTTCATGTTCCTCAAGAGTTGGTGCAAAAACAATGAGATCGTCAATGAAAACCAGGACTTCTTTTAGATTCACGGCCGTGATTGCTGCGTCACTGTCACATGCCACATGGGTGGACCCCAGACAAGCTCCGTGGTTGCTGCTGGACATGTAGGCAGCACCTGGACCCACCTCTTCTGACACCTCCCTGTCCCTGGCCCAGGGGCCGGGAGTGTCGACGGTCAGGGCCTATCCCTCTCCCGCTCTCGAGAGAGGACACTGTAGTGCTCACCTGGCATAAATGGTCAATTTTTAAAGGAGTTCATTGACTTTTTATCCTCCACTTTGAAGCTGTCCAAACTGGTTATAGTCAGGGATTTTAATATACACATTGAGGATGACTCTGACCTCTTTGCCAGAAGTTTCCTTGGCGTCATGGATTATTTTCATTTTACACAGAATGTGTCTGGCCCTACACACACCAAAGGACACACACTGGACCTTGTTTTTACCTTAGGATTGTCAGGTGTTGTGTGGAGGTGAGGAAGAAGGAACCCAAATGCAGGACTCGCAGGTAGGTGAAGACTGGTGAAGGTTTATTTTAAGGAGTGGATGAACAGAGGGTGAACGGACACTGACTGGCTGGACAACTGAATGGCTGACTGAACTGAGGGAACACACGGGAAGGACAACATAACATCAACATCAATGACACGACAGTGAACGAGTAGAAACAGAGGGCTTAAATACACAGACTGATGATAATGATGATAATGAGAGACCAGTGAGTACACAGCGGAACATAATGAACTAATGATAAATGGGAAGAGGACTGAACATAATGCACACAGACCAAGGCTAACACAATAAAACAGGAAGTGGAACAGGCAGTAGATAAACAGTGAACATGAACTGAAAATACTGGGTCAACGACCCAGAAACCCTGACAAGGATTAACCAGTGATTTTATTAGTTCTGAGGACATTTTTATTTTGGACATTGTTGTATTGTTTTTTCCTGTCTTTCCATCTGTCTCTCTCTCCTATTTGACATGTGGTTAGCTCTTGCATCTTAAATTCCTCTACTGCTGCTAAATTTTCTGATGTTTTTAATTTATTTTTACATTCCTATAACAATGTTGATTTTTTAAAAAACCTTTTTAATAATCATCGTCTTTCTATCTTTAGGCTCTCTTGGTTTATTTGCAAAATCTTCTATTAGGAATCTTGGTGTTACTTTTGACCCAGCTCTGACATTGGACGCTCATGTTAAATCTCTGGTCCGCTCCTGTTTTTACCATTTAAGAAACATTGCGAAGCTGAGTCCTATTGTTTCATGCTTTGAACTGGAAATGATCATTCATGCATTTGTTTCCTCTCATTTGGACTATTGTAATTCCTTGTTCACCTGTTTATGTAATACCTCCTTGGAACATCAGCAGGATGTTCAGAATGCTGCCGCAAGGCTTTGACCAAGTCTATCAAGTACTCCCATGCCACACCCCTGCTGATCCAGCTGCACTGGCTCCCCATAAAATTCAGAGTCCACTTTAAGATTATGATTTTGACATTCAGGACTCTGCATGGACAAGCACCAAAATACGTCAGTGATCTTTTACATCCTTACATCCCCAGCAGGCCCCTGAGGTCATGTGATGAGGGCTTGCTTGTTGTCCAGCACACGAGGCTGAAAACAAAAGGTGACAGAGCTTTTGTAACTATGGCCCCCAGACTTTGGAACTCTCTCCTATTGAGTTTGAGATCTGTGGACTCACTCACCTCTTTTAAAAAACAGCTAAAAACTCATCTTTTTAAACTTGCCTTTGGCTGATTTTTGTTTTTATGTTTTAGCTTTGGTGAAGCACTTTGTGATTTTATCTTGAAAGGTGCTATATAAATAAAATTTTACTGACTTACTTTACTTATGTACACTCTTGTTTAGTACTCGTTTCTCCAGACTTCAGTTATTGGCATGGAATTTTGCAGCCAATGCACTGCCAAATCTTCAGGGAACAGCACTTTTTGACCAAGAATAATTTATCACAAGCTAGCTTAGCAGGAAGAGAGAAGGGTGTGCTAAAGGGTGTCCATTGAGGATACAACAGGTCAGACCTCATAAAAGATGGATGCTGCCTACCACCCAGACACTCTTTTGAATATAGAGCTGCAATCAGAAGCAAAAGCCATACTCAAAGTATGTAACAGAGATCATCTAATTAATTGCTTTTTTCTAAGACCACCTTTTAAATAGCTTTTTTTAATGATTTCTGGAAAATGATTAATGTATAAATGTTATAGTGCATGTTAGTAGTATATTCTCATATCAATATTTCAAAGCTCTAATCAAATTTGTTACTGAAATTATGATCACCAATGTAACAAGGATGAAAAGCTTCTTCATCCTTGGATTTCCTGGACTTTCACCACAGTATTATGGACCCATATCAACTTTTCTTTTTTTTGTTTACCTAGCAATTGCATTGGGGAACATTTTCATTTTATCATTTGTTGCCTATGAAAAGTCCCTGCAAAAGCCAACATATCTGGTCTTTTGTCACCTGGCCCTGAATGACTTGACATTTGGCACTGTGACACTGCCAAAAATCATGTCAAAATATTGGTTTGACAATAGTGTTATTTCATTTTATGGCTGTTTTACGCAAATGTTCTTTGTTCATTATTTGGGATCAGTAACATCTTTCATCTTGCTGGTAATGGCTCTTGATCGATTTGTTGCAATATGTATTCCTCTTCGTTACCCTGTTCTAATTACAAACAGTGTCATATCTGTGTTGTGTGGGTTTGCTTGGTTCATACCTCTGCCTTTGATGATAGCTGTTGTACTCCATGCCCTAACTTTACCTTTCTGCAAATCAAACATCATTGTTCAGTGCTACTGTGACAACATATCCATAATAAGCCAGGCTTGTGGAGACGATGTTAGAATTTTTGTAGTCACTTCACTCTGTTTAGCCATGTTTTGTCTTTTGCTTCCTCTTGCATTCATTTTGTTTTCCTACATTTCTATTATTGTGGTTATTATGAAAATGTCCAGTTCTGCAGGGTGCAAAAGAACCTTATCCACTTGTACTTCACAAATATTTATCACATGTCTTTTTTATCTACCCAGATGTTTTGTTTATGTGACTTATGCTGTTGGATTTTCTTTCAGTTTAGATGTCCGCATTGGGTTGATATTGCTGTACAGTCTTTTTCCTGCTGCTGTTAATCCAGTCATATACTGTTTCAAGACTCGCGACATTAAACACATGCTGATGAAGAGGCTGAAGAAAACTAAAATTGAATTAGAGATAAAGCTTTCACCTTAATATGTAACTCTGAAAAGTGAATCGATAAGTCAGAAGCAGGATATCTCTTTCTCAGACACTTATGAGAGTAAAGACGTGATGATTTTCACAATGTAGCCCCTTTTCAGTATTTTTCCTCCCAAACATGGATTCCACTCTTGTTTTTTTTTTAATTTATGTGTATATTTCATACATATTATGGCAAATTGTACTGAAAAATGTTACTTCTCTTGTAAGGTGTAATGCTCAAAATCTGTAAAAGTGTAAAAGTATGCTGTTTACCCACAATATTAAACATAGGTTGTATGAAATCAATCAAATTTTGCTATCATTGAAAATACATACATATTCCTACTTTAGTACATATTAGTAATTAGACATATCAGGATGGTTTTTGTTGAAGCTGTTGCCTTGAACCCGTAACCACAGTTACACATTTGCATGTAGGCAAGACACATTTTTTAACTTGTCTTTGTTTTGTTTTTCAAGTCAAGCCTTCATTAGTATCCTGTCATCTAATTTTTAAGATGTGCAAAATCTAATTAAATTTTTTCTTTCATTATAAAGATGTAATGATTATAAAATAGTATGTGATGTTATAGACATAGACTCAGCATATTGTTGAAACTGATCAAACTATTGGTGTATATGTTTATGATGTGTCACTGTGTATTTAGGTAGGCATACAAAGAATTAAATACAGACATATGTGTACAGCGTCTCTGTTATGATTCCATATTCTTTAAGTAACATGCTGGACTGGACACTAAGAGCTCTAGGGCCATTTTGTTTCTATAAATAAAGAGACAGGTATAGGACCAGCATGCACTGGGGTGGGCCTATGTATTTTTTTTTTACCAGAGCAGGAGAAGCAGCAGGAAGTAACAAAAATGGATCTTGTTATTGCTTGCCAAACTGGATAAAATAAATCATAAAAACGCAACTTTCAAGTTTGGACAGTGGACTTCTTTTGCCTGCGTACGAAATATTATCTCAGTGCAGCAGTGGCTTGTGGACTTTTAATTGTGGGATGTTTGGTCTGTCAAACAAAAGAAATCCTGGATCCTTGAAGTTCAGGTACATTCTGTACAGAAACCCTGGCAAAAAGACTGAATCTAAAAGGTAAAAAGACCAATATCCTTTTGAGAATAATGAGTCAAGATAGGATTGTTAGTGCACAAGTTCTGTCTGGTTTGGAAGCAAATGATTTCATGCCGCTGCCAGATGTTTTGACTCAAAAGACCATGCCAGTTTCTACAGTCAATATTCCCCAGCAAGGCAACATTGATCAGTGGCCTCATCTTAAACCTGTTAAACTTCACGACATTGATGCAGAGGTGGAGCTACTGATAGGCACTGATGCTTCCAATGTTTTAGAGCCATGGAAGGTGATTTTTTGATTTTCTGATGTTGTTAATTTATTTTTACATTCCTATAACAATGTTGATTTATTATAAAACCTTTTTAATAATCATCGTCTTTCTATCTTTAGGCTCTCTTGGTTTATTTGCAAAATCTTCTATTAGGAATCTTGGTGTTACTTTTGACCCAGCTCTGACATTGGACGCTCATGTTAAATCTCTGGTCCGCTCCTGTTTTTACCATTTAAGAAACATTGCGAAGCTGAGTCCTATTGTTTCATGCTTTGAACTGAAAATGATCATTCATGCATTTGTTTCCTCTCATTTGGACTCTTGTAATTCCTTGTTCACCTGTTTATGTAATACCTCCTTGGAACATCAGCAGGATGTTCAGAATGCTGCCGCAAGGCTTTGACCAAGTCTATCAAGTACTCCCATGCCACACCCCTGCTGATCCAGCTGCACTGGCTCCCCATAAAATTCAGAGTCCACTTTAAGATTATGATTTTGACATTCAGGACTCTGCATGGACAAGCACCAAAATACGTCAGTGATCTTTTACATCCTTACATCCCCAGCAGGCCCCTGAGGTCATGTGATGAGGGCTTGCTTGTTGTCCAGCACACGAGGCTGAAAACAAAAGGTGACAGAGCTTTTGTAACTATGGCCCCCAGACTTTGGAACTCTCTCCTATTGAGTTTGAGATCTGTGGACTCACTCACCTCTTTTAAAAAACAGCTAAAAACTCATCTTTTTAAACTTGCCTTTGGCTGATTTTTGTTTTTATGTTTTAGCTTTGGTGAAGCACTTTGTGATTTTATCTTGAAAGGTGCTATATAAATAAAATTTTACTGACTTACTTTACTTATGTACACTCTTGTTTAGTACTCGTTTCTCCAGACTTCAGTTATTGGCATGGAATTTTGCAGCCAATGCACTGCCAAATCTTCAGGGAACAGCACTTTTTGACCAAGAATAATTTATCACAAGCTAGCTTAGCAGGAAGAGAGAAGGGTGTGCTAAAGGGTGTCCATTGAGGATACAACAGGTCAGACCTCATAAAAGATGGATGCTGCCTACCACCCAGACACTCTTTTGAATATAGAGCTGCAATCAGAAGCAAAAGCCATACTCAAAGTATGTAACAGAGATCATCTAATTAATTGCTTTTTTCTAAGACCACCTTTTAAATAGCTTTTTTTAATGATTTCTGGAAAATGATTAATGTATAAATGTTATAGTGCATGTTAGTAGTATATTCTCATATCAATATTTCAAAGCTCTAATCAAATTTGTTACTGAAATTATGATCACCAATGTAACAAGGATGAAAAGCTTCTTCATCCTTGGATTTCCTGGACTTTCACCACAGTATTATGGACCCATATCAACTTTTCTTTTTTTTGTTTACCTAGCAATTGCATTGGGGAACATTTTCATTTTATCATTTGTTGCCTATGAAAAGTCCCTGCAAAAGCCAACATATCTGGTCTTTTGTCACCTGGCCCTGAATGACTTGACATTTGGCACTGTGACACTGCCAAAAATCATGTCAAAATATTGGTTTGACAATAGTGTTATTTCATTTTATGGCTGTTTTACGCAAATGTTCTTTGTTCATTATTTGGGATCAGTAACATCTTTCATCTTGCTGGTAATGGCTCTTGATCGATTTGTTGCAATATGTATTCCTCTTCGTTACCCTGTTCTAATTACAAACAGTGTCATATCTGTGTTGTGTGGGTTTGCTTGGTTCATACCTCTGCCTTTGATGATAGCTATTGTACTCCATGCCCTAACTTTACCTTTCTGTAAATCAAACATCATTGTTCAGTGCTACTGTGACCACATATCCATAGTAAGCCAGGCTTGTGGAGACGATGTTAGAATTGTTGTAGTCACTTCACTCTGTTTAGCCATGTTTTGTCTTTTGCTTCCTCTTGCATTCATTTTGTTTTCCTACATTTCTATTATTGTGGTTATTATGAAAATGTCCAGTTCTGCAGGGCGCAAAAGAACCTTATCCACTTGTACTTCACAAATATTTATCGCATGTCTTTTTTATCTACCCAGATGTTTTGTTTATGTGGCTAATGCTGTTGGATTTTCTTTCAGTTTAGATGTCCGCATTGGGTTGATATTGCTGTACAGTCTTTTTCCTGCTGCTGTTAATCCAGTCATATACTGTTTCAAGACTCGCGACATTAAACACATGCTGATGAAGAGGCTGAAGAAAACTAAAATCGGATTAGAGATAAAGCTTGCCCTTTAATATGTAACTCTGAGAAATAAGTCGATAAGCCAAAATCAGGATATCTCTTTCTCAGACACTTTTATGAAAGTAGACTACTCGCTTTTCACAATGTTATTTTATGTACATATATTTTGTACATAATTATGGCGAATTGTACTGAAAAATGTTACTTCTCTTTTAAGGTGTAATGCTCAAAATCTGTAAAAGTGTAAAAGTATGCTGTTTACCCACAATATTAAACATAGGTTGTATGAAATCAATCAAATTTTGCTATCATTGAAAATACATACATATTCCTACTTTAGTACATATTAGTAATTAGACATATCAGGATGGTTTTTGTTGAAGCTGTTGCCTTGAACCCGTAACCACAGTTACACATTTGCATGTAGGCAAGACACATTTTTTAACTTGTCTTTGTTTTGTTTTTCAAGTCAAGCCTTCATTAGTATCCTGTCATCTAATTTTTAAGATGTGCAAAATCTAATTAAATTTTTGCTTTCATTATAAAGATGTAATGATTATAAAATAGTATGTGATGTTATAGACATAGACTCAGTATATTGTTGAAACTTATTAAACTATTGCTGTATATGTTTATGATGTGTCACTGTGTATTTAGGTAGACATACAAAGAATTAAATACATACATATGTGTACAGCGTCTCTGTTATGATTCCATATTCTTTAAGTAACATGCTGGACAGGGTTTATCATTTTTAACCCTAGAACACTATCGCCGGGTGATTTTCACCCGAGCAAATGTATTTACATAATTTTCAATATGTTGCGTTTGTCTGAGTGTGGTGGGTCTCTGGGTAGTTTCAGCATTGTCTTTGAAGGCGTGGGTGTTTCCCTACCCCAAATCCCGCTTTTTCCTACAGGCATGTGTTTGGGTGAATTTCACCCGGCAATAGTGATAGAGGATAAAGTAGGTTTTGGGTGGATTTCACCCGGTGATAGTGTTAGTGTATAAAATCAGGCGAGCTTGCCGCATTTCAAGGGTGACAACATTCAGGCTCACCATATTTACTGTCCCTCTTCAACTACAGCTGTCACCCTGTTGCAGGTTTAGTGTTTCTGGCATCCCAGCTAGTGAGTAACACATAGGTAAGGTTTGTTTAACTTGGCAATTGTTAGCTGATTAGATTTCTTTTTCTTTTCTTTTTTTTTATCTAAAAGCTAGCTAGATAACTGTGCACATTATTTCTTTCAGCAAATACCTAGCAAGATAGCTAGCTGGTGAAGTTCTAGCAGTCCTCTAGGGAAAAAAATGCCAAAAAGGAAACCACTGAAGTACTTCACCCAAAAAGAAATAGAAGAGATTCTATTCAGGGAAAGCAGTGATGAAGATGTTGATCATGTGGAAGCAGAAGAGATGTATGACAGCGAAAGTGACGTGGACTACATTCCAAAACCGGGTGATGATGACAGTGATAGTGATGGCTTTGAGCCTAGCACTTCAAGTCATCGGAGAAAAAAAATGCGACATCGTGATTCAAGTAGACTGACCACCAGGCAAATTCCCACCTCAGGACCTTTTGCCTCTAGGGTTACTGCCCATCTTACTTCCCCTGCCACACCTGATGTGGTTCTTGCCACGCCTGATGCGGTCCCTGCCACGCCTGATGTGGGTCACAGGGGGAGAGGACACCGCCATGTGAATGATGACATGGCCTATATTGTGAGACTCCAAAACAAGTCTTACAGGAGTACTTCTGGTTTCCAGGGGAGTTCTCGGCCTCAGACATTGGCAGCTACCAGGACAGCTGCACGATGCCTGCTTTTACACCAGGACCAACACCAGAAGCATCAAATGCTGACACCCCTGAGAAGTGTTTCACATTATTTTTTGAGGAGCAAATCATCGACGAAATTGTGACATGGACGAACATCCGTATTGATGCTGAAGTTGTGAAGTATCGGAAGATAACAGGTACTTTCCAGAGAACAACCCCAGCAGAGGTGCGTGCAATGCTAGGGATTTGTATCTTTAGTGGTTGCCAGATGGACAACCATTTGTCTACTAAAGAAATGTGGAACCCTGCTACTGCTGCACCTGTGTACCGTGCTGCTATGTCTGAGGGCCGCTTTTCATTCCTCCTTAGCTGTCTCCGATTTGATGACCCTGACACACGGCAAGAAAGACAGGCCATGGATAAATTTGCTCCCATTAGAAATATATGGCAAATATTCATTGACAACTGTAAAAACTTATATGTGCCCAGTCAAAACATAACTGTAGATGAACAGTTGCTTGGATTTAGAGGGAGGTGTCCATTTAGAATGTGCATCCCCAACAAACCTGCCAAATATGGTATCAAGCTTGTCCTTGCCAATGATTCCCAAAGCAAGTACCTGCTGACAGGAATACCATACCTGGGGAAACTTGTAACACAACGACAGGATGGACAAAGTCTTGGCCAGCATTTCACCAAGGAGCTGACCAAACAATATCACCATACAAACAGGAATGTGACCACTGATAATTGGTTCACTTCTGTGCCACTGGCGATTGATCTGCTGCAGAACTGTGGCATGACCTTAGTGGGAACAATAAAAGCAAACAAAAGGGAGATCCCACAAGTGATGAAAGTTAAAGAAAATCACGTGCCAGGCTCCAGTGCATTTCTTTTTACCAAAGAACTAACCTTGGTGTCCTTCCTCCCTGACAAAGCTTCAAAAAAGAAGGTTGTACTGCTCCTGTCATCCATGCATACACAACCAAGCATAAGACCCACTCGTAAGCCCGAAGTGATTGAATTTTACAACAAAACAAAGGGAGGTGTCGATACTTTTGACCAGATGTGCGCTCACTATGGTTATGGAAGAAAAACCAAGAGATGGCCCCTTTGCGTGTTCTATGGCATGATCAATGCTGGTGTGATAAACTCATGGATCATTCACAATGAGAATGCAATGAAGACAGGTGAAAACCAAATGCAGAGGAGGCTTTGGCATTGGCACTCATCAAACCATGGGCAGAGCAGAGGTTCCCCTCTTCAAATCTGTCACGTCAACTCAGAGTCCTGATCTGTAGCGTGCTCGACATCCCTACCCCTGGCACTCTTGAAGGTGAGGCAGGACCAGTGGCAGCAGAAAGCAGTGGTCCCTTAGTGAGGTGTGCTGACTGCTGTTAGATTATAATATTATTTTATGCCATGTTATACCCCTAATTAAAGATTGTGAATTATTATGTAGTTTTAGTTTGCATTATTCTCCTGAATTAGAAGAAGCTGACAACTATTGCATTAGTTAAACTGATTTGCATTAAAGTAGACTGCTGATTTATTGTGAATGAATGATATTGTTTTATGATGCATTATACTGCTGAGTTATAAGAAATACTGTTCGCAGAAAGTCATCGCCTTGTTTGTCTGATTAGAAGAGAGAGTATACTGGAGTTTTCTGCCCCATCTCAGCAGGAGCAGATAAACAGGGAGCCAAGGTTGTAGCTTAGGCGTCGTGTGAGAGAAAAGCATGTGAGTGTTTAGGCTTTTGAGTGTGAATGTTTAGGCTTTTTATGATAAGGTGGAGGCACCAGAGGCTATAAGAGTTTGAGTAATGCTCCACCATTTTGAGATCTGAGGCTGTCTGCATACAGTGTCCATCTCCCACGCGTGTGTGCATTAAAATCATCGTTTGACTCAACCCGGCCGGACCAGTGTTGTTATTGTGGTTTTTCTCTTGTGTCCATCCCCAATTTGAACTCGTAACAGCTTGGGGGCTCGTCCTGTGGTATTGGGGTGGAATTTAAAGGTTTGGACGGTCCGAGGTTGTCGAACGGACAGGCACAAGCCAGTGGTCTGACGTGAGTGGGCATAAGCCGGCTTATCTAAAGGTAAGGCACTACCTGTTGAATTATTTCCAAAGTGTGCCAAATTGGATATGACTAAATTAAAGTCTACTCACTGAAATCACTGGTAGAGGGTCTGTTTTGATTTTGATGAGGATCCGTGTGTGTTATGCAGTTAAAGTCAGTTAAGAGTATTTAATGAAGTTGTTGGGTTTGAGTCCCTGGATATTGAGTTAAAGGCTCAGGTAGTTTGGTAGGGAATTGGTCATGTTGTTGGTTAAAGTCCAAATTGGCTATAAGTGTGGTCCTGTGTGATTATAAGTGAGGGTTGGCTCCATTGACCTCTAGGTGGCACTTGCCTTAGTCAGACTCTTGTTTTAGGGTGTTGACTGTTGTTTCAAATTGTTACAAATTATTATAGGACGGCACCAGAAGTTGCTAAGAAGCGCATAGCCCGGAGGTTACGCTCCCTCCTGGCCGTGGATGCGCGGTCTTGACCTGTCGGCGAACAGGGTTAGTTCAGTTTGGCTTATCTGTGGGGTACAGGGCATCCTGAAATAAGCTAGGAGTTAGAGTCTCCTCACCGTTTGGAACGGTGTGATGTGCTTTTTTGGATACTGTTAAATTGAGTTAGGGATTTTAGAAATTAGGTCAGAAACTGTTCCAGAAGTAACAGATACTGTTTAATTGATTACAAAAAAGTTACCTTTCTTCGGTTGGACCCATTATGGTTAAATTTGTCGAAATTGTGTAGGTACTCTTTAGAAATTAGGTCAGAAACTGTTCCAGAAGTAACAGATACTGTTTGATTGATTACAAAAAAGTGAGACTTTCTTCGGTGAGACCCGTTATATTAAATTTGTCGAAATTTGTTAGGTGCTGAATCTGTCAGGCCTGTCAGTGATTGTAAATATAAGACGTCTTTGTAATATAAAATAATAGAGTTTTGCCTGAGCTTTGTGTGAGACTCTGTGTGACGTGCAGCTGCAGCGCTGCGAGCTATTTTTAGACTGTGTGTTAACATGCAAATGAGCTGGGAGGAGTACAGAGGACTTTTGTTGCTGTTTAGCATGTTTTTTGAGTTTTATAATTATGAGTTGCAAACAATGATACATGCCTGTAATTAAAACGCTGATTTTGCTGATTATAATATTATAAATAAGGTTTTGAATGACTATGCTGAATGTTTGATGTTCGGCTGGGTTTTGATATAGAAGTGACAAATCGTATATGATTAAGACCGGCACTTTAGTCGGCAGAGTAAGATTGTGATGAAAATGATATTAAATAAATCTCTCAGTGTGTTGATACAGGCGGCTACAGGCCTGGACCAACTGCCCCCACAAGCACAGCGGCCGAAGCAAATTATAGTTATGGAAACCAAATTCAGCAAGAATCAGCAGCTGTGGAAAAGACAGCAGCTAGCAGAGAATTAAAGGAGGAATTAAGAGGAGTTTTTTAACATATAACATTGGGCCCAACAAACTTGTGGAGGTTGGGAAGGCGTCCGGAGCATCACAACAAAAGGTGAAACAAAAACACACACAAGCAGAGAAATGTGAGAGAAAGGCTCCTTTTAAGGTAACGCCTAGTTTGAGAAAAAGTTAAAATCAACCTGCTTTTATACAAATGCACACACATGCAATGAAGAAACAGCTTACACTCATGAACGTGTGAAGACTTTACAGCAAGTTTAAAGCAGTGAAACTTAATATACACCCGCCGTTAAATAATAAAGTTTATCCAGTACTAACAAATAAACTCTCTGGGTTGCAGGACAACAACTTAACTTTAAAAAAAATAAAAATAAAAAACTGGTCTGACCAACCAGTGACGATACAACAAATTTAGTGGCTAGAAAAGTCAAATTGTGACATGTTTTTTGCTGAAGGGTTAACATAAGTGATTATTGAGTGAAAGAAAGTTCCATTTTTGTGCTTTTAAACATGATCTTAAGAATTTTAACATGTACCTGTGTTGTCCTGTCAGCTTGGTGGGTTATGAGTTGATTATATGATATATTATATATATAAGAGAAAAAACAAAAAAAGGGGGAGAGAAGGTTGACACAGGGCTCGGTCCCGGTGTTTCTCCCCTCTCTGAGTGACGCAGCCAATAAAACATCATTCTGGTTCGTTCGATTTTGTTTTGTTTTGTTTTGTTTTGTTTTTTCTCTTTCCTTTTTCTCTTTATGCTTGATTACAGGCTGCTTTGTCGCCCAGAAAGCCGAGGCTGACCCTGGACTCCTGCTCTCCCTCCCTACCATCTTTGCTCTCTCCTCCACCATCTTTGATGTGACCCTGACCAAATGCTAAATATTGTGTGTGAAGTTTTGGTTGATTTTTTGGGTTTTGTTTGACACAAGGTGTATTTGATCAGTGAGGTTTGGATTATTTTCTTTCTCCAAGAGAGGGGAAGATGGTTTATGTTTGGACATGTTTGCAATGGGCCCCAGTATTTGTTATTTTATGAGTACTTTATTGGTTATGGTTGTTTTTGCTTTTGTTACAGTGCACTGAGATAAGAACATCTGAGAGGTGTGATCCACCGGTGGCGATATTTTGGTATTTTGTGAGTTCCTGATTTAGCAAATCGGCTCCTTAATCCAGGCCTGAGAAATTGAACTTTAGAGCGCTATGAAATATTCTTACTGAAAACAGTCGTAAAGTAATTTTTCTCCATGATTATAATGGGCGGGGGAGAAATTCACTTATATGGGACACTGGTCGGATGAGAAGTCCTGAGCCTAAAAGGATTGCAGCGAGCCAATCCGGTCCAAAAAACAAGTAACTGTTTTCCTTTAAAATGATGACGTCATCTTGCTGGTGAGGGAGCTTCGAGTAGGTTGCGCGTGGAGCTCCATTATCAGCAATATCTGGTATGAATGTGTGTGGATGTATGCATGTGACTGGACTGTGATGGACTGATGACTAAAAGTTTTAATTGACTTGAAATTGAGACAAAAACGGTACTGACTTTAGGATTAGTAGATGCCCACAAACAGTTCACCCACTCTGTAAAAGAAGGGTGGATGTTTTGTCCTGCTTTGTTTTGTTTTGCGAGAACAGAAGGTTGACAGAGACTAAAGGGGGAGGCTGCAGCGTCACATGAGGGTAAACTGCAGACTTAACCCTTTGGTTGCTAATTTTGAGTTACTGATGTTTGCATTAAGAAAATTGTGTTATAGTAGCTGTATTTTGATTAATGTATCATTATAAAATGGTTGGGAATGCTAAATGTTAAAGTGAAGAAAAGGTTCGTTTTCACTCATGACTGAACATGTTATTGTTAACCATGGCAGGCCACTGTAAAAGTCAATTAATGGTTATAAAATTAAAAATAAAAAATCCTGCACTGAGGTTTATGAATAATAGGGAAATGATAAACTTGCCAAACTCAAAAGAGAGATATGTAATGATAAACACTGGTCCCCGCCTTTTGGGTGCCTTTTGAAATAGTCAGCAATTTAAAACTAAGAGAGAACCGATAGGGGTGGTGCTGCACAAGAACAAGAGTAAAATAAAGTAAAATATTGTGTTTAGCTTTGAGCAGTTTAAATTAAAATGTAACATTACACTCAGAGGATCAATATGAAGGTCAATATATCTTAATTTTGTATGAAGTACATGACTGGTGACTGTTCTGTCCTGAGCTTTTGTTTTTTCAGCACCCACTTGGCCACGCCAACAGTTTCTCGCCACCGAAAAAGGGGTACTTGCAAAGAATAGAGAGGAATATCATCAAAACTGGGAAAGGTAAGCCCAAAAGGGGGTGATAACGCCATAACTTTCACTTATGGTCAAATTCTCAAAATTTGACCCTGAACTTGAAAAAATTCTTTAAACATTTAGAGACAAAGTGGAGGTTTAGATAAATATAATGTCGTAAACCACATAAGGATGGAGTATTTGACTCAATAAGATAGTGAAATAACACGCAGTAAAATGTTGATCATGTTGATTATGTTTATTCCAGTGTGCGGAGCAGGGTTATTATTATTATTAAAGAAAATAAATGAAACAACGAAAATTAGAAGTGGAAAAACGTTTGCTTTAACGGAAATAACAAGAAAAAAGGAAAATTAACTAAAACTGTAATGAATGTTCACAAAATTAGCCAAAGTCAATTGGATTTATTGTCAAATGTGTTTAGTTTCATTGATGTGTGCGCGCCCTACAATAGCTAAGTTAGGCGCTACGGTAGTCGAGTCGTCTGTGCGGCTGCTCCGTCCACGCGCAGAAACATGTCAGGAAAGTCGGGAGAAAGCGCCAGAGTCCAATTGAGGATCATTTTAATATGACTGTTTTTTAGACATAACAAGAGTCTTGTAGTCGAGAGGGACATAATGTCCTCCTGAGACCCAGAGAATAAGAAAAAAAACAGGGAGAAAATATTTTCGTTTTTTCTTTTTCTTTTTTCTTTTAAATAAATCAAGTGTTATTAAAATAACAATCTCATAAGATGAAGATCAGGGACCAACCCAGAAGTCACTGACACTTCACTAGCTGTAAACTATTGGTTCAGGAATAAGTGATGGCACTGAACTTTCTATTTCACAAAAGTCAATTTATTTAGGATATCTGAGGAAGTACTGATTTTTATTTGAAGACACAAAGGAACATTTGGCACTTCCCTCATCTCACATCTGTTTCATTGTTACACCCAACCACTCTATAATTGAAATGCCTTGGACTGTTAACCATTTCAGGCAAGCTTTTTCTTGAGTTTTGGAGAGAACTCTTCATTACTAATATTATTCAGGTCATGTCCACATGTTTGTCCCAGGTTTCTCAGTCAAGAGGAGCTTGAACTCCAGATACGGTGAATCCTTTTCGCATATTGAGATCACTGATAACTTTCAGCAACGACGTGATCTTGTAGAAACAATTAGGGGCCATGGATTCATCTATAATTGCGACTCTTATTTTTACTTTAGTGGAAAACATTTCTGCATTTCACCCAGATTCTATTTTTAACTTAAAATCAAAAATTCCGTTTTTCTCTATTACACCTGCCACTGCATCTCGATAATCTTTGTGTAGTTCTTACTGGGGTCTCACCCTCTCCTATTTGGCTCACATGACTCTCATTATTTTCAAAAAAAAAACAAAAAAAAAACTATGCTTGAATCTCGCTCAGTTATTTTGTGAAGAATTCTCTCTGCCTTTGTTAAAGAGTTGTCTATTAGGAAAAAGTGAAATAAATATAAGTACAAAGTCCCGACGTGCACTAGAATACACATTAATAAATTAGTCATGTTCTCTGTGAAACTCAATAAGCCTAATTCTTAAAGACCCCTCAAATTGTTTACTAGATGTTTATTTTTGAATAAAATAAAAATCTGAGTTTAACAAAACATTTTAAATGTAAATATCATGCTTACCTTTCTTTCTTCCATAAAATGTGCTGGTGGGCACGCCAGCCATTTTGAAAAGGTGGGGAAAAAAAACAAAAAACAAAAAACAATTGGCAAGGCCATACCCCCACGCATGTGATATAAGGTTAAAGGTACTGTTGTCCTCTCTAAGAAACATCAGGACTTAGAGGAGTGGCAAGTAGAGGATGAGAGCTACAAGCAAAAACTAAATGTGTACTGCAGTGCGCAAAAATGAATTACTGGGTCATCAGGGGGTCATGAGGGACATTTATAAAACGAAAGTCCCACAAACCTTGAAGTGCACTTGAAAAGCTCACACGAGAAGGTTATTCTAGCTTACCTTGAAGAGCTCATCAGGGGGAGCACACTCCCCCTTTTGAAGAGCTCCCCCACTCAACCCGCATCCCCAGAAAACAGCTAACCCCAGACAAGGCAGCGTGATGCATCCCGAGACAACAGGACTGGGACACCTAAATAACTGTGTGAGTCAATCGCGTTTAAAAGTTTATCAATTTACTTGAACCAAAATTAGGAACACCCGGTGCTGCAAGAGTGAATAGTCTTAATACCCAAGGATAAGCAGAAGAGCATGACTGATAGGATGGAGCTAGGAGTTGGCGACACTTAATTTTTGCAAAACACAACTAAAACTATAAATGGCACTAATCTAAACTAAGCTGAAAACTAAGGATTTTCAGAAAATAAAAACTAGACTAAACTAGCAAAGAATTGGTAAAAACTAATTACAACTGGTAAAAATTGAAAATCTGGAGTCGAAACTAAATAAAAATAAAAACTAATGAAAATGGCAAAACGATTATAACCCTTGTGCAGAGATTGGAGAATCTGACTGGGATATGTTATACAATGGATTGTCGTAACAGTCAGCGTTAAAGTCGCTTTCGGCAGTCCAGACTAAGATGGCGTTGAACATCATTAGGGCGGAAGAGGGTTGGTGTGACCAAGGTGTGGTTTGGCTTGTTGTATGTATATTTTGAGATCAGATGGCTCTGGATGGACCAGTTACCAGTCCATGGAAGGAGGACAGACTCATTAGAGGAGGAGAAGGAATTTTCTGGGATTGGAGATCCTCTGGGTGAGTGGTTGACTAATAGCATGCAGAAAATAAAAACTATCTGTTGTATTAATTGGTAATAGATTGATAATTGGCCACATTTATAGTTGTATTAACTTGTTGTGGACGTAGTCGACTTCAGGTTTAAGCACTCTAATTAACAGGTTGAAAATAGTGATATTAAAGGAAGAATATGCAGCGCCACCCTGTCAGACGTCAGTGATGGTGGAGCTCAGTGATGAATCAGGTGAGCTGCATTCATGGCTGAATCAAAACAGAGTTTCCCCTGCTGTGGTCAGGGAGGGAGAAACCAGGGGAAGGTCAAATTTAAGAGAGCCATCTATAAACGTTTATGTGTCAAATTAAACGGGAAAAAGGGGGTGTTTTACTGTTATTTTCACATCGGCATTATTATTGTATCAGAATCAAGTACTAAGCATTGCATTGATCATCATCTAATTGAAGTTTTTGATATTATACTAACATTTGCGTTCCAGTGATTGCTATAACCTCAGGTTGATCTTTTATTTACAGGTGTTAGGATAATCATATAATCTTTCTTTGCAGGTGTAACTATGATTATCTTTATACATATTGCAGTTTGTTGCTCATTATAGAGTTGTGCTCAAGCTAATAAGGGTTAAAAGCTACAGTCAGCGCGATGTTTGGCTGATCTATGGATTTGAGTGACTTGGAGCAAAGAAGGCCGCACGCGCTTACACACCACTGATATCATATTATTCTTTGTGATCTTTTATTCAATTATGTCTTTTGCTAAGCTTAAGTAGTGGTAGTTGATTAAATGACATTTATTAAAATATTAAATACCTGAGTCAGAACATTACACGCAGGTCAACTTAATAATCTGGGAAACCTTGTAGCTGCCTAACCTTTTCTTTTAATTTTCTAACTCTGTTGATTTGACACATTGGAGTGTGCCAAAAAGGGGGAAGTTGAGCTTTAACATCAAACAAGGATTATTTGAACATTTTTAAAACTTCATTTGTGTCTTTAATAACTTAGGAATGGTAAAGCTTAAGCTAATAGTGGCCCGAGAAGTTTCCGGACTTTTTTTTAGAGAATCAGTGAGAAGCATAAATCATTATTTCCATGTTTAAGCATCAATCATTGGAATGAACTGGATAGCGTTTAGAAGATTTGTTAATTTATTTGCCTTTTGTTAAAAAGAGTGGTTTCAATAATTTTCAGACACACCTTGCAAATGTGCTTATAATGAGTTGGCACTCGGCCTTTTGAAGGTCAGAAGCTTCGTTCGGCGTGACTGTCCGGACTGATAAAGTGTAGGAAACGCCTTGAGTGCAGAGGGCTAAATGCAAACATGCTTACACACACATAGGATATGATTAGAATAAGTCCCTGAAACATTTTGAATGTTTTAAACCAATTCTGAATCACTAGAAGGTCAGTAGATAACAACATTAGATTATTAGGGTTAGGAAGAGAGGTGTTTTGGTTTTTTGTCTCTCACAGAGAAAAGGAACAGACACCAGACGAGGTTACAGATATGCGAGGATCCTTGGCGGCAGAGATAGATACGGTGACTGTCGAGACACCAGTTGGGTCCAAGGGTCATGGCGTTTGGGCTCCGGGTAGTCACCTTAAAAGAATGGATCCCATAATATGTCTGAGGGCCGCTTTTCATTCCTCCTTAGCTGTCTCCGATTTGATGACCCTGACACACGGCAAGAAAGACAGGCCATGGATAAATTTGCTCCCATTAGAAATATATGGCAAATATTCATTGACAACTGTAAAAACTTATATGTCCCCAGTCAAAACATAACTGTAGATGAACAGTTGCTTGGATTTAGAGGGAGGTGTCCATTTAGAATGTGCATCCCCAACAAACCTGCCAAATATGGTATCAAGCTTGTCCTTGCCAATGATTCCCAAAGCAAGTACCTGCTGACAGGAATACCATACCTGGGGAAACTTGTAACACAACGACAGGATGGACAAAGTCTTGGCCAGCATTTCACCAAGGAGCTGACCAAACAATATCACCATACAAACAGGAATGTGACCACTGATAATTGGTTCACTTCTGTGCCACTGGCGATTGATCTGCTGCAGAACTGTGGCATGACCTTAGTGGGAACAATAAAAGCAAACAAAAGGGAGATCCCACAAGTGATGAAAGTTAAAGAAAATCACGTGCCAGGCTCCAGTGCATTTCTTTTTACCAAAGAACTAACCTTGGTGTCCTTCCTCCCTGACAAAGCTTCAAAGAAGAAGGTTGTACTGCTCCTGTCATCCATGCATACACAACCAAGCATAAGACCCACTCGTAAGCCCGAAGTGATTGAATTTTACAACAAAACAAAGGGAGGTGTCGATACTTTTGACCAGATGTGCGCTCACTATGGTTATGGAAGAAAAACCAAGAGATGGCCCCTTTGCGTGTTCTATGGCATGATCAATGCTGGTGTGATAAACTCATGGATCATTCACAATGAGAATGCAATGAAGACAGGTGAAAACCAAATGCAGAGGAGGCTTTGGCATTGGCACTCATCAAACCATGGGCAGAGCAGAGGTTCCCCTCTTCAAATCTGTCACGTCAACTCAGAGTCCTGATCTGTAGCGTGCTCGACATCCCTACCCCTGGCACTCTTGAAGGTGAGGCAGGACCAGTGGCAGCAGAAAGCAGTGGTCCCTTAGTGAGGTGTGCTGACTGCTGTTAGATTATAATATTATTTTATGCCATGTTATACCCCTAATTAAAGATTGTGAATTATTATGTAGTTTTAGTTTGCATTATTCTCCTGAATTAGAAGAAGCTGACAACTATTGCATTAGTTAAACTGATTTGCATTAAAGTAGACTGCTGATTTATTGTGAATGAATGATATTGTTTTATGATGCATTATACTGCTGAGTTATAAGAAATACTGTTCGCAGAAAGTCATCGCCTTGTTTGTCTGATTAGAAGAGAGAGTATACTGGAGTTTTCTGCCCCATCTCAGCAGGAGCAGATAAACAGGGAGCCAAGGTTGTAGCTTAGGCGTCGTGTGAGAGAAAAGCATGTGAGTGTTTAGGCTTTTGAGTGTGAATGTTTAGGCTTTTTATGATGAGGTGGAGGCACCAGAGGCTATAAGAGTTTGAGTAATGCTCCACCATTTTGAGATCTGAGGCTGTCTGCATACAGTGTCCATCTCCCACGCGTGTGTGCATTAAAATCATCGTTTGACTCAACCCGGCTGGACCAGTGTTGTTATTGTGGTTTTTCTCTTGTGTCCATCCCCAATTTGAACTCGTAACACTGCCCCACAGGCTTGGACAGGAAGACGCGATACAGGTGCCATGTCTGCCGTCGACCGATGTGTCCACGCCATTACTACCCTGTGTGTACTGACTGCATGTAAGGAATAGGTAAGTAAGAGTGGTCCTGGAATTTGCATGGTATCCTTATTTAGTGCAGTGGTTATGAATAAATATCAACAAGTGGTGATTTCCAAAAGAATTCATATGGTTAAAAAAAAAATTTTAGTCAACTGGTCATTTTTACCCACTCACAAAATGCTATTTTTTGTTTCTCTCTCCTGCAGCTGTTCGCGTGTCAAGGAGACTGTGCCTTTACCAGGGAAGACTCAAATATCCCAGGAATGGGTGAACCAAAACCAAGTTTCCAGCATCATTATATTTTTGTTTAGGATTTGTTTTGTTCTCCAACTACTAATTTTCCAGAAATTTTGGAGCATTTTTTAGGGTCCCCCATGAAACTTTTTTCCCCATTTTGTTAGATATGGCACAGCTGAAAATAAAAGAAAACCACTCTAATTTGTCATGTGTTGTCATATATTTTAATGACAAGTACTTTTTGTTGGGTATATATTGTATTGGGTAAAAATCACCCGGCGTTAGTGATGGTGTTACTATTTTTAGCAATAGTGTTCTAAGGTTAATAATACATTTTTTTTAAATCCAAAATAAATAATTTCATAAAAAAGTGAGACTTCAGGAAAACACATGAGTATAACAGGTGTACATTGCCTGTGCTTTCTTGGTTTGACTGCCCTCACACCTTTATACATAGCTCATTGTCTACAAGAAGCTTTGTAACAGTTTCTCATGAGGCTTCGATGAACAGTAGTATCATGTACTGTGTGTGGACAGGCACGGTGGACCCCAAAATGCAGACTCACAGAGGCAAATGTAAACTCAAAACTCATCTTTTATTGCTGGATTGCAAAAGGAACAGAAAACTAACTATACTGGAAATTATAACAAAGCTTAAACTAGCAGAAACACACAGCATCGGATGAGGGAGACAGCAACACAGGCAAAGGAAGACACGGGGTTTAAATACACAGAGGAGGCAGTGGGAGACAGATGGGAAACACAGCTGGGACAAATCAGACCTAACGAGACAGGGACAGCAACACTAGAAACACTGACATGAGAGACAGACTTTCAGGGTTAAACAGGATGGTTAACACATAGATGTTGACGTGACAAGGGGATACAGCTCACAGGGGAGACAGAGCAACCATGGAACACAGAGACAGACACCAGAAGACAGAGAACTCTAACATAGAAACCAAAAGACTAGAAATGATAAATAATGGCAAAATCAAAGGTAAATGATAATGCAAAACTCAAAACACTGGGTCAACGACCCAGGTACGCTAACAGGTAGCAAAATAAGCTGAGGGATCAGATGGACCTCTCAGATCCTGTCCATGGCCCATGCTGGGTTTTTTTTTTGTATTTCTTATGGCTTTTTGGATATTGTTCATCTATTTTTTAAAGCCTGACACCTTTTCTCTTTTTCTTCTACTAGTGTAGTTTCTGTGCAATGTGTTAAAGCAAACAAGCTGTTGGAGCTATCTGTTCTTTATTTTTATTATTTTGAAATTAGTTAAAGTTTGTTGTTAGTTTACTTATATTTTGGGGTTTATTTACAAGTTTATTTGTAAGTTAATATTTGTTTCAATGTTTTGTTTGTTTAATGTTACTTTGTTAAATTAGTCAGTAAGAGCTGTAGGGCCATTTTGTTTCTATAAATAAAGAGACTGGTATAGGACCAGCATGCACTGGGGTGGGCCTATGGTTTTTTACCAGAGCAGGAGAAGCAGCAGGAAGTAACAAAAAATGGATCTTGTTATTGCTTGCCAAACTGGATAAAATAAACCATAAAAACGCAACTTTCAAGTTTGGACAGTGGACTTCTTTTGCCTGCGTACGAAATATTATCTCAGTGCTGCAGTGGCTTGTGGACTTTTAATTGTGGGATGTTTGGTCTGTCAAACAAAAGGAATTGCCACTACACAAGCAAACCAAAAAATCAACAACAACAAACACACTCCATACCATGAAGGGATGTGTAAAGTTTTTAACTAACAGCTCTTGGTAGACATCTACTGGATTTCTACTTGCTGTGTCATGAAATCACGCTTTGCACAGTTACAATCCAAGTGCAAACAGACTGAGTAACACAAAGTGAGCATTTATTTTGTCTGATGCAAAGTCCAGCAAAGAGTCCACAAGCAAAAGTCAAACTGAATCCAAAGCAATAGTGATGGGATTTCCAGCTCTTTTTAGAGATCCGGCTCTTTCGGTTCAGCTCACTAAAAAGAGCTGGCTCTTTCGGCTCCGAACAGGCTCTTCAGGTTGTTTTCTTGCTTTAATTAATTTATTATTAACAATAATATGAAATTATGCACAAAAGGAATTACTAACGTAAAAAAAAAAGTGGTTTTATTTATATATGTTTATATATAAATACATGCGGTGGCTCCTAGAGACAAAACACGTACAAACTCCAAAACACATTTCTAGCATGAACTGAACTTCCAAAGCAGAGCTACTAGATCACTTAAATGACACAATTGAAAGCATGTGTGTATTGTTTGTGTATTACACAGGCACTCATATATATTCAAATAATTTAAAAAAAAGTTCATTTACCTGTTACTACCACACACCAAATCCGGTCGTTGGTACTTGCTGGCTTGTGTAGCCACAAGATAACAAAAGCTCAACACTGCGCCCAGCATCCTGAAGCACTTCTGTTGTATTTTGTACGTGTTTTGAGTTTTTATGTGCTTCTGAGTTTTTACATGTTTTTACTTGTTTTGGAGTTTGTACGTTTTTTTTTACGTGTTTTGGAGTTTGTACATGCTTCAGAGTTCGTATGTGATTTGAAGTTTGTATGTGCTTTGTCTCTAGGCGCCACCGTAAATATACTTTTATTTATTCACTCCACATAAAATGTAATAAATAAATCATATAATACAAAAATCAACTATTCACATTTCAACTTTTAACTATTTAAATTTTCAGCTTTTTCCTTTTACAAATTTAAAGTGAAAACAACACAAAACAATGCAAACCACAACACAATTAAATATAAATTATAATATGAAAACAAAAAGAACATGCATATTCTCTGTCATATGGGCCCGCATGAATAAACTTTCAGAATCTTTTATCATTTGCAACCAAAAATAGTTGTGGATGATTACTATACCTTTCTAATGTGATGTTGTTGTCCCTGGCTCTCTTTCTCTCTCTCTCCCTCTGGCTCTGTTCCTGTGCTACTGAGTGTAACTGCCCGTCCCCCCCCCCCCCTCTTTGCAGCGTAAAGCACAAGGCTCGCGTGCAGAGTGAAGCGGAAAAAAAGTGCGAGAGAGAGGGTGAGAGAAAGAAAGAAAAAAAAACCCCACGTACGGCTCGCGATAAGGAGCCAGCTCGCGTCGTTCACGTCAAAGAGTCGGCTCTAAGAGCTATTTCGTTCGCGAACGACCCATCACTACAAAGCAAGCAGTGAACACAAAGGGCTGTTAACCAGACAACACACAGCTTTTGACTGCAGACATGATTTGTGAGAAGTCAAAGGAGCTTGCAAAGAAAAGCTCAGGCTCAGGCGATCCTCTAATCGCCTGAGCCAAGGTGTGAGTGGGCGTTAAGGCCTTAACGCCCACTCACATCCTGGGCCATCTGACCTCAGGAATTCGCATGATAAGGTGGGGCCAGGTTTCACAATGAACACACCCGAAACTCTGGCTGATTGGGACCCACACCCAGTTTCACACCTTGGCTCAGGCGATTAGAGGATCATCAGGGGGTCCTTTTGTCCCTCTGTGGGGGGTTACTCCCACTAGGTTTATATCTGGGACTCTCCACCATTTGACCTTAGAACTGAAGAAGCTTCTCGGATGAGAGGTGAAACGTCTTCAAGCAACTTAAAGAAGTCCAGACGCTTTTCTTTGCAAGCTCCTTTGACTACGATGACCTGGATGACTGAGAACCTTCACAGACGATTTGTGAGAACATTTAATCATAAAGAAAAAAGAACCTAATAATTCCCCAAATTTTTAACAGAAATAAAATTACAGTTCTAAAAGAAATGAATAATTCAGGCTTTAAGGGTGATGTCAATGATGCTATGATCGTGTGTGCGTGTGTTTCCCAAGAGTAGTAATCTTCATTCAGATCAAAGACAACATGTGACAAACATGTCTCTAATAAAACTTAGAGCTACACATCAAGTTATTTCTTCTGTGATTTGTTGGATAAAATAAACTTTTTCTTTAGTTTTGCACAGTGAAGCTCTGACAATCTTCAGTGCAAATCATTTCATTATACAGTAGAAGCAACGAGTCACTTCAAAAGTTTGAGTGCACATGGGAGCTGTTTCCTCTGAGTGTTATTTACCCCACACATCATTAGTTCAGACTCTGTTGGAAACATTTACAATATAAAACCATCAACACTGTTTTGGAAAGTGGGTTATGTTCTTGCATATTTAGAGCTGAGGTGTATTGATGATATGAATAGAGCGAATTAATCATTATTATAATAGAGTATCTAATCCAAACATTTGTATCATTTTTGTCATAGGACTAAAATGTGGTTTGTTTAATTTTACCTTTGGTTTATGATTATTTCTTTGTATATATAATTATGAAATACACCAATATTACCACTATAAAAGAGTTCATTATTATTGGATTTCCTGGACTTCCTCCTGAATATTATGGTCCAGTGTCTGTTCTTCTTCTTCTTGTTTTCCTTGCTATTGTAATTGGAAATGGTTTCACTATAGCTGTTATCATTTTTGAGCGGACTCTGCACAAACCAATATATGTGATCTTTTCTAACCTTGCAATGACAGACATCTGCTTTGGCGTGGTGACTCTTCCAAAAATCATAGCCAGATACTGGTGGAATGACATGATCACTTCTTTTGGAGCTTGTTTTACACAGATGTATTTTGTTCATTCTTTGGGAACTATTCAGTCTTTAAACTTGCTGATGATGGCTTTGGATCGTTTTGTTGCCATATGGTTTCCATTCAAATATCCCATTTTATTTACAAACAAAGCAGTGGCTATTGCTTGCACCATGTGCTGGGTTTTAACATTTATACGTTTGCTGGGAATTGTGCTTCATGCCTTAACTTTACCTTACTGTGACCAGAATATTATCATGCAGTGTTACTGTGATCATATATCAATAACAAGGCTGGGTTGTGGTGATGGGCTGGCATATGTGAACAGTGTTGCACTTGCTAATGCAATGGTCACTCTCCTGGTTCCTTTAACATTCATAATTTTATCCTATTTTTCTGTCATCATAGCTGTTCTGAGGATGTCTCAAACTGAGAGATGTCACAAAGTGCTGTCCACTTGTGCCCCTCAGCTCTTTATTACCAGCCTTTTCTATGTGCCAAGATGCTTTGTTTATATTGCTACTGGTGTGGGATTCAATTTTAATCTTGTTATTCGGATTATTATTACAATGATGTACAGCCTCATACCTGCTGCTGTTAATCCAATCATATACTGTTTCAAGACTAAAGAAATAAAAAATGTTTTGATGCGGAGATTTAAAAAAGGAAAAGTGAGCACTGGATTAAAAACTGAATGCAAATAAATTGTTAATATTTTCCTGCTTCAACAAAACAAATATGTTTTTTGTATTATTTTATTTTATTTAAGAATTTTATTTAGGAATACTAACAACTGATAACGATGCTCATAAGTTATTAATTGCAATTGCATTCATTGCATTATATGTAAGTTGTCAAATGAAATATTTGGGTCTTTATTAATATATATCATTTTAAAATGTGTTTTTATGTCAAATGTTTAGTTTAATAATATTTTTAGAAAGGTTTTTGATACTCAAATTAACTTACAGAATGAAACAGAGAAACATTAACTGCTGACATGTCTTAATGTGATAACTTTATCAAGTCTTCTTCTGATATCAATTTTTTTGCATCTTTTTAAAACTGAATTTTTCGCTTCTCCGCACTTAAACTGCATTAATCCTTATATGAGTAATATGATGATCGTTCATTTTTAAAGGTTTGTCACACTTAAATTCTTCATCTCACCAAAACCTTTAAATATTAGACAAAGAAAACACAAGTTAACACAAAATGCAGTTTCTAAACCAAGGCGTTTATTATCAGGGGGGAAAACATCCTGACCTGAATTCTGTTGAGATTGTGTGGCATGACAATGTTTTATGCTTGAAAACCCTCTCTAACCCTCTAGAAATCTGCGCAGATGAGTAGGCCAAAATTCTTCTACAGTGCTGTAAAAGACTCATAACCAGTTATCGCAAATGTTTGATTGCAGTTGTTGCTGCTAAGGGTTTCCCAACCAGTTAGTACACAGCAAAATCGCCAGTGTTAAATTGACACTGTGAGTGTTAAATTTAACACTAGAAAAGTGTCTATATGTGTCCACTCTTTTGAGTGTTAAATTAACACTTTTCAAAGTGTTATATTTTTAACAACGAGCTAGTGTTATTTTAACACTGCACAGAGTTAAAAATTAACACTGAGTAACACTGACCAGTGTCAAAAATATTCTACACTGGTGTTAAGTGTTAAAAATTAACACCGAATAGTGTTGGTGGTACTTTACACTAGCCCTGGTGTTAAAAAATTCAACTCTGAATAGTGTTAATTTTCTAACACTAACACTAGTGTCAGTCAAATCATTAATACCACCAGATTACAATAAACTCCCATTAATCTCTGATATCTCTACTGCTACAATTAACCCCCAACATCCACCCATTACAAAGAAATACAAGACATTAACGTTCCAAAATACTTTGTATTCAGATACACCACAAGTAAACAAGTCATACAAAATTACAGTATGGGACAATGTACATTTTGTCATCAGTGCCATTTGAAAATTGCCTATCATAAGGTCTATAGTACACCAGATCATCTACAGAGATCAGTGCAAAGACATCTAATCCATCCTCAATAACAAATGCATTTAAGTGATCATTGAAATATACTGTTGAGACCTTACAAGTTAGAAGATAAGTATTGAAATCGCTAACAATTATACTGACAATCTTACTGAACAAAGGCATCTCATTTTCAACACCAGAACAAACATACATCCCAACTTGATATTCTGTACCATAACTTTTGACCCAGGAAGTTGTAGAAACAATAGAAGAAACATCAAACATTTTATTCAGTGCTTCACTGCCTTTTAAGCTGCTGGCCAAGACTTCATTAATGGGGCCGAACTGTAATCTTTTAAAATAAAAATTTTCAAAATGAAAGGCTAATTGATTCTGATGTTTTTTTACTAGTGTTTTTGTGATATTTTTAAAGTTCTTTACAGATCTTTTGAAGAACTTGTGCTTTGCTTCAAATCTCATGCACCACATATGTATGAGTGGCCCAATTTTTCTAATGCAGCGTGGGTAATGGATCATTAGGTGGTGCTTTGGAATCAAATTCCGTTCTGGAAAGAGAGATTTGAAAGCCTTGTGATGATCGGCAATCAGATGTTTCAAATAGCAAGTCATGCCATGAGTTATAATGGGTGAAAAAACAATGTTCACAATTTGAACTAACAAAAGTAGCAAGTTCCAATGTCCATCATTTCTGCAAACGATATCTCCAAAAATCAATGGGCTATTCCGCAAAAGACACCATGACTGCACAGCATTAAGCCCAAGATCTTTGCTGTTGTCATCCAGTTTTAGCCCACCTGGCCTGTTCCTTCTCTGTGCATATCCGTAGTTAAAGCTTATAATTCTCTGTGACAATGAATTCAAGGATATCAAAGAGGTCTTAATCAAGTACTGAAACACAAGCTTTAACTCATACTGCACCACTCCCTCTAGTAGATCATGCATTATGTCTACAGCATAGTTGTCTGAAATATGGAACAGCCGAAGTGAATTGAGTAAACAATTTCTTTTTACACCAAATGTTGAGGCCAAAGCAGGATTTTGTTGAATGGCACCACAGTGTTTGTAATGAAGTTCTTTGGAACGCAGTGTTAAGCCTACATGATCTTCACTAAAAACTGACTGCAACTCTGTCTTATCAGTTAAACAAAATCTACAACAATAGTTTGCACTAAATGATTCAACAAAACCAAAAATGCTATGTAAAGCCAAGTTGTCACCTGTAATCTGAAAAAGCGAACCTCTCACAGGTGTGGCTGAAAAGGGCACTTGCATTCCTTCAGTCTCTAAAATCTTTAGATCATCAACAAGTGGCTTTAGGATAGGATCAAACCCATATTTTTTTAAGTCTTCTGAATGAAAAAGGGCTACAAGATGAATGTTCATCAACACAGAATTTAACTCTGGTGGCAAATTTCTCAAAACAAAATAAATACAACCAAGTTTGTGCACCCCCTTTTTTGAGCCTAAAGGATTAGCAGTTTCAAAATCGTCATAGTAGAGCTGGATCTGGAGAGCATGTTCTTGTTGTGAGAATAAACTGTGATTTTTGAAGTAGGAGCCGTCATTTAAATCTCTGTACAATCCCTCCATGTTTAGTTTTTTTTTCTGGAAACTGCTACAAAGTTCACTGTTTCGAAACATAGATGAAAGGGATCCCATGATAGGAACGTACATGAATTTATCATTGACAGGAACTTGCCTGTATGTCCCTGTTGTTCTATCTTTGCGTACATCAAAACGCACACCAAGAACATGCTCTATGGGTTCAACTATTTTCCATTTTTGCTCAAAATATCTTATCCTTTTAGATTCTGTGTTAAGACATGAAAATGGATTTTCAAGCTGATCAAAGCAATCCTCAACTTTTTCTAAGGTTTCTCTTGATGTATCAGTTGACAAACAGTCGACAACAGATTGTTTTGCATGTGCATGGATGTCATTAACCAGTTCCTCCAATGAACCAACTAAACACTGTACAGTACTTTCAGGAACTCCTGATGATTGTACTTGAGCAATAACAGAGCTGCACATGTTCAGTATTTGCCTTTTTTCAACTGGAACCGGTGTAGTTATTGTCATGGGATGAGCCACATTTACAGGCTGTGAAACAGAGGTTCCATCGTTAGGTACAGGCTCAAAATTGTTGATGACCTCAGAGTGAACGCAGTCTCCATGTGCTCGGAATAAGTGCCGCTTGTAACCAGAGTACGTGTGAAAGATAAATGAACATCCAGGCTCTCCACAGGTCAAACGTAAAAACTTTCCTGGGTACAAACCATGCTGGAACTTCAAATGTCTAAATAACACTGAGCAACTTGTGTGGTGTATCTTGCAAATGTAACAGATGAACATTTCCAGTCAAAGTGCTGAATAGTGGATATCTTTAAACCGTACAGTGAAGACTTCCTCTTGTTTCATTGACCCGAGGACTGTCCTTCACGCTGCCAACATCAATGCCATACACTTGATGGTCTGGATGAATGTGTAGAAGTTGTCCAATGCCTTATCAAAGGACACGGCAAATTAAAAAATGTGCCTTGAAAAGTTTTGCCTTGTCAAAACCTGCATCTCCCATCTGTGTCACACAGGGAATGACCTTTTGATCTAGGACAATGTAGAAACTTTGGGTAGAAACTTTGGATGATGTTCTTTCTTTCTCCAACCCACAGGACGAATGGCTGAGTGGGGCCAGCCTTAAGAAAAGCCTCTGTGCTACCTCCCACCTGAGGGAGAGAAAGAAACCAAGTGATTCACATTAAACAAAATTGATAATCTGATGTTGAGGCATTGCTGTTTGAAATTATGACAATATTAAAATGTTTCACTCCACGCGCACAATTATTTTTGTTTCAATGTGTACATTTAGTTTTAATAGAAACAATGACATGTCAGTCCTGCAACACCAAGCTTGTCTGGGATAGATACATCTGCTGCAGGTTGGATCACCTTGCCATCTTAAAATATCAGCCGTTGATAATTTGCATCTGTTCTCATCAAAAGAGAAATATACAATTCTAAAAAGCATACCTTGATGAATTTCATTAGGTGGTGAGCAGCATCTGATGTGCTAATCTTTGAAGACGTCCTTCCCTTAGATGTTGGAGTGAAGTGAAGCAGCAAAAGATGGCAGCCGCCTCGCAGTCCCAAACTACAGAATAGAAATTAAGATCATCACAATTACTGTCATTTAAAGGACCACAGCAGTCATTTTCCCACGTTATGTAATACCATGATGACATTTTAGACACCTGATAATTTTTCTAATAAGGCAGTTTTCCAGCGCCTTGGTATAAAAATTCATTTCTAGAGACTTAAAATCTTCTGGCCACCAAGTGAAGTAGATATCGAGTCATAACAATAGTAAGATTATGTAACTTTTTTTGTGTTCAAACTACATTAAATGTCATTTCAGGTTTAACATGTTTGTAAGCTTGTTTTCATACCATACAGAAATGAGTGATATATTGTGTTGTGGGAATTAAGCAAATGCTGTAAAGGCATGCAAAATCTACCATTTCCAACTTACACTTACCAGCCTCGTTAGAGTAACGCTGTGCAGAAATGAGCAGCTCATCCAATTCTGTACTCTGGGACAGATTTTTGCAATCTTTGATGATCCTTGGCTTGAAGAATGTTGGCCACTTTGCAAGGAACTTACCAGACACTTCCTCCCCAAAAAACAGCATTGTGAAGTCTTGGTCAATCTTAAACACAAAGTGTAACAACAGAAACAACACATTAACAAGAAAACAAACAAAGGAACCACAAAGCAGTCATTAAATTATTTTATGCCTTACCAAGCCAGGTGTATCCAGAAATCTTGGGAAAAAGTCCAGGACAGTAGAAGCTATGGCAGGTTCTTGAACCACTTTTTGCCTATGTTGAAATGTCACCTTCATGTTGTCTTTGACATGTTTCATGTCAGTTGAGTGCCTCTTCCTTGCATTTATCACCTGACAACGGCCTCACATTTGAACACAAGTTGCGAAGAGTCTTGGGGCTGTCTTGAAAAGCTGACTTTGATTAGTTCATCTCTTCTCGGGAACCAGCATATCACCACCTGCCAAGAGTAAAATAAGGTCCAGCATATAACACCATTTCTTTGCAAAATATCTAGCATGTCTAGTCCCTTTAGACTGAGTTAAAATTAATTTTGTTAAGAAAAACATCCTTGATCCATTTTTTAAGTAGTACAAGCTGTGTAACATGACTGCAATACAGTATTCTCTCAACTATCACAGGGGTTAGTAGGAACCATATTTCTATTTTATTATTTTTTATATATTTTAAGCGATAAAAACCCTCCCCACAAATATTCCTGACAATGTAGCGTTTGGTTTGTTCGTTTTTAAATTTCAAATATTGTATAACAAGACAAAACTGCAAATATGAACGCATCCCCCCCCTCTCCCTCTTAACTAACCGATGCCTTTAATTGAACTACCAAATTAACACAATGGTCCTCTCTTTCTGGTCAGACACTTTGCAGCACTTCTGCTGTAATTTTATTCATATTTAACAAAATAAAAATGCAGAAATAAGTGTACACATTAGTTTTTGACTCTCACTGAACTAACAAAGCCAATCCCTCCACATGTTTGTACTCTCTTGTTACCTCGGCCAGGTCCGCGGCTCTGAACCGTGGTAATGACACCTCTGGCCAATACGCTGGGTTGTCGGGCTTGTAGCTTTACTGTCAGCGAACACAGTGTACAGTCGAATCTTAACAGCTTTCTTACAACCAGGCACTCATTTTGGCGGCAGTGGTTATTATTATATTTACATGCTCTCTTCTTCCATTTCTCATCGGTAACAGCTCTTACTTTCTCCCTCTCTCGCGCTCAAACACACAACGGGAGGGGCAGTTCCACACGTTCTCCCCGCAGCACGGACTACACTACCCATGAGGGCCGGTAACACTCTGCCCTCATTGCCTTTATATTAAATCATTTTTGGCTAATGACAAAAAAAAGTCACTTTAAGGGCCAAATTGCATTATACTTCTTCACCTCACCTGACGTGGGCCGCAAGTGGCCTTTGGGCCACGAGTGGCCTCTGGGCCGCGAGTTTGAGACCACTGACCCTAAGGCTTTGGCAGTTTAATTCGAAAATAAATAAAAGGCATTTAATAAAAACTGTGAAATATATTAACATGTAATATTCATTACAGTCTGCCAATAGCCAGATTATGCTAAATGAATATTAGGAAAGAAACTGGTACTTTGCAGAGTTCTAGCTAGCAGTAGCCCAGCTTAACAAAAACAGTTAAAATTCAAATATGACACTTAAAGATGATGTATTTTGATATAAATACTATTTCTTTTACTAGTTATCATGTTACTTGTTCTAACATCAATCTAAAACTTAATATTTAACCGAATAAAACTTACCGCATCAGCAAGAAAAAATGGCGACCGAAGATTCTGGATTGCGAAGCTCCACAGGAAATGAAGGTGTGGTCTAATTTAACACCCACAGTGTTAAAATGCAGTAACGACTAAAATCTACACTTACACTTTTCAGGAATCAACTCCCGATGTGTTATTTTAACTCGATTAAGTGTTGAACTAACTCGGAACTCTGTTGAAATCTACTAACACTGAAAAATCAACACTGGCATTTTTGCTGTGTAGGTGTAATCACTTTTTCACACAGGGTCATGTGGTTAAGATTTTATTTTTTTGCCTTATTGATAAATACCTTCATTTAGAAACTTCATTTTATGTTTTTTATGTTTACCTTTGTTTTTGTTTAATATTTAAATTTGTTTGATGATCTGAAACATTTAAGCGTGACAAACAAAAAAATAAAGACTTTTTCACACCATTGTAGTTCTTTTGAAAATGGTTTGAAAGGTAGGTCTCTTGTTGCCTTAAGTTCCAAACTGAAACTAATCAAACATCATATATTTATCATTCTTGTCTGGGATAACAAAAATTGTCCATACTCATTCTCAAACTTTGACACATTTCATAACATGTTAACTCTATGTGCTTTTCACAGAAGACAAAAACATAGAAAACATGTAGTTTTACGATGCCTTGAAGCTAGAAAAACTGCGAAATGAAACAAAACAAAACAACACCTACAAAGTATAAGCCTGTGTGAATAAAAAGATTTTGAGTCTGTTTTTGAATCCATGTAGGGGCCTCTTGTTTCAAGGAATGGGACCACAATAACTGAAAGCATCATTAGCACACTTTGATCTAATTCTGGAAATAGTTATAAGATGTGCAGCTGATGAACTGAAAAATCTGACTAGATTGCAATTAGTGGGCAATTCAGATATATATTGGCTTGAACTATCTATCCATCCATCCACTTCTGCTTATCCTTGGCCGGTTTGAGGGAGCAGGAGCCTAAGCAGAGAAGTCCAGACCTCCCTCTCCCCGACCACTTCATCCGGCTTGTCAGGGGGAACACAAGGGTGTTCCCAGGCCAGCCGAGAGATATAATCTCTCCAGTATGTCCTGGGTCTGCCCCAGGGCCTCCCCCCGGTGGGAAATGCCCAGAACACCTCACCCAGGAGGTGCCCAGGAGGCATCCTTGTGAAATGCCAAACCACCTCAACTTGTTCCTGTCAATGTGGAAGAGTAGCAGCTCTACTCTGAGCCCCTCCCAAATGACTGAACTCCTCACCCTATTTCTAAGGGAGAAGCCAGCCACCCTCCGAAGGAAGCTAATTTCTGCCGCTTGTATCCACGGTCTCGTTCTTTCTGTCACTACCCACAGCTTGCAACCATAGGTGAGGGTAGAGGCGTGGATCGACCAGTACATTGAGAGCTTCGATTTTTACACTCGACTCTCTCTTCACTACAACGGACCAGTACATCATCTTCATCACTGCATCAGTGCAGCTGCACCACCAATCCGCTTTTTGATCTCCTGCTCCTTTCTCCCAGCACTTCTGAACGAGACCCAGAGACACTTAAACTCCTCCACTTGGGACAGGAACTTGTCTCTGACCCAGAGTGGGCACTTCAAGCTTTTCCGGCTGAGGACCATGGCCTCAGATTTACAGGTGCTGATTCTCATTTCCACTGTTTCACATTTGGCTGCGAACCATTTCAGTGCAAGCTGGAGGCCATCACCTGATGAAGCCAACAGAACCACATCATCTGCGAAAGCAGAGGTAAGATTCTGACACCACTCAAGTGGAATCCTTAATCCACTCAGTTATACCTAGAAATTTTGTCCATAAAAATTCTGAACAGAATCGATGACAAAGAGCAACCCTGGCAGACTCTAACACCCACTGGAAACGAGTACGACTTTTTGCTGGCTATGTAGAACAAGCTCTTGCAACGGTTGTTTAAGGATTGAATGGCCCAAAAATTTAAAACATCCTGTCTCAGAGTGATGCTGAAAAACTAGTTCATGCATTTATTACTTCTAGGCTGGACTACTGTAATTCATTGTTACCAGGAAGTCCTAAAAACTACCTGAAAAGCCTTCAATTAATCCAAAATGCTGCAGCAAGAGTATAGGGGCTAGTACCATATCACCCCATTAGATCACTTCGCTCTCGCACTGCAGGCTTACTTGTTGTTCCTAGAGTATTTAAAAGTAGAATGGGAGGGAGAGCCTTCAGTTTTCAGGCCCCTCTTCTATTGAACCAGCTTCCAGTTTGGATTTGAGAGACAGACAGTATTTCTACTTTTAAGATTAGGCTTAAAACTTTCCTTTTTTGCTAAATCATATAGTTAGGGCTGGACCAGGTGACCCTGAACCCTCCCTTAGTTATGCTGCAATAGGCATAGGCTGCTGGGGGATTCCCATGATGCATTGAGTTTTTCCTTTTCACTCACCTTTCTCACTCACTATATGTTAATAGACCGCTCTGCATTAGATCGTACTTGTTATTAATCTCTGGGCATCTCTGGGTCGCCTGGGCGAGGGTGTATGATGTTGTGAGACCCGAAACACCTGATGACCCCAGGATACATCACTGAAGATGACCCTAGTTTTGCCAGAGGTTTCTTCCTGTTTAAAGGGAGTTTTTTCTTCCCACTGTCAGTGGTATGCTTGCTCATAGGGGCTCATTTGATTGTTGGGTTTTTCTTTGTATGTAAGTAAGTAAGTAAAATCTTATTTATATGGCACATTTCTACATAAAAAATCACAAAGTGCTTCACAAGGTATAAAACAAAAACAGACAAAAGTTAACAAAATGCAATTCTAAAAAGATGTGTTTTTAGTTGTTTTTTAAAAGTGATCACTGAGTCCGCAGATCTTAAGTTCTGAGGAAGAGAGTTCCACAGTCTGGCGGCCACAGTGGCAAAAGCTCTGTCTCCCTTGGTTTTCAGCCTTGTATGCTGAATAACAAGTAGGCCCTGATCACAAGACCTCAGGGACCTACTAGGGACATAGGGCTGTAAAAGTTCAATGATGTAGGCTGGTGCTTGTCCTTGAAGAGCTTTAAATGTCAGAACCAGTATCTTAAAATGGACTCTGAATTCAACAGGGAGCCAGTGCAGCTGTATAAGCAATGATGTTACATGAGAGTACTTAGATGTTTTTGTCAGAAGCCTTGCTGCAGCATTTTGGACAATCTGCAGACACTCCAGGGAGTTTTTGTTATACGTGTAAACAGTGAATTACAGTAGTCCAATCGTGGTGAAATGAATGCATGAATAACAATCTCCAGTTAAGTATGAGATACTAAAGGGCTCAATTTAGAAATGTTTCTTAAATGATAGAAGCAGGACCGAACCAGAGATTTGATGTGAACATCCAGGGTAAGAGCAGAATCAAAGGTTACCCCTAGGTTCCTGATAGATGATTTTACAAATGTTGAAAGAGGACCAAGAGCATTCATTATGTTAGGTACATGTCTGTCTGGAGCACATACAAGGACTTCAGTCTTTTCTTCATTAAGTTGGAGGAAGTTGTCAGCCATCCAACCTTTGATGGATTCTAAGCCCTCATTTAGAATCTGCATCTTAGAAACATCTTCAGGTTTAAAAGAAATATATAGCTGGATGTCGTCTGCGTAACAATGGTAGCGAATGTCCTCAAAAGGGGCTCAAAGTATGCTGGAGAGGAAGTAGATATATTAAAAACAAAAGGGCCCCAGCACAGAACCTTGTGGCACACCATAGGACAGGGACGTGGAAGATGATCTGAACTTAGAGACCGCCACAGAAAAGTATCAGTCATAGATAGGGATGGGTATCGAAAACTGGTTCTTGTTGAGAACCGGTTCCCACTGTTTCAATTCCTTGGAATTGTTTGCCATTTTTGC
This sequence comes from Rhamphochromis longiceps, assembly GCF_057381845.1. Lineage (NCBI taxonomy): Eukaryota > Metazoa > Chordata > Actinopteri > Cichliformes > Cichlidae > Rhamphochromis > Rhamphochromis longiceps. Next base: position 32,326,641 of record NC_140570.1, read on the forward strand.
AAACGATTCCCTTATCGATTCCAGTTGCCCCTAATGACGTCACCACGTTGCGGAGCGTCATTTACCTGGCAGGAAACATGGCGGCTCAAACGCTCAAAAGTTTGATTATACTTTACGAGAACGGATGACAACAGGGCAACTTGCAATACTTGCAAAGTAGATATTTCATTTAAGGGAGGAAACACTACGAATATGCAAAAGCATTTGCTCACAAAACGCGTGATAACCTTAAATGAATGTCGTGTTTTTAATTCTGCTCCGGACTTGTGAATCTCAACCCAGCAGCAGCGGTAACGTTTGCACGTCCTCTCCTGTTAATGCGGCAGGTAAATAATCAACTAACAGTGCATATTATGTTAGCGCAATCTGCCTCATTACAAAATCTACCATTACTGTGCGCTGCATTTAAGTGACTACGATGAGCGAGACAGAGTCTGGCTGGCTCAGATGCTGGCAGTTCTCGCTGCAGTCTACCGGTAGCGTCTCCTTTCAGGCCAGGATAGACGAGTGTCACTGAGCAGTGACTAAGTTTGTGGTAAAAGGCTTGCACCCATTTGCCACAGCAGATGCCCCCGATTTTCGGTAAGTGAATGTGTTTAATTGTAGGCAGGGACATTACTGGATATTCTTGTGTAATTGCTACAGAATAATTTATGTTATACTTTGTTATTGCTACAGAAGAACATTTATTTTTATTATTTTACATTTACAATTTTTTTCCCGGGGGCCCTGTGACCCATTGAAGAGCTGTAGGCTGGATCTCTTAAGATCTCACTGTTGGGTTTGTAAGGCCATGTTACTCCTAAATTTCTATCTTGTTCAAAGAAAAGATATACACAAAGTTCTAAGCTAATCGACCTTAGTGTTCTCCTTTTTTAAAAAGAATCGATAAGAGAATCGATAAAGAATTGAATCGTTTAACAGAATCGAAAATGGAATCGGAATCGTGAAAATCTTATCAATACCCATCCCTATTCATAGAGATATGAGGAGAACCGCTCTAAGGCAGACCCAGATACTCCAACCCAGTACTTTTGTCTTTCAAGCAAAATGTAATGGTCAACGGTGTCAAAGGCTGACGTGAGGTCCAACATTAGGAGTACAGAACATTTTCCTGCATCATTTTGCATCAGAATGTCACTGGAAACTCTAAGAAGGGATGTCTCAGTAGAATGAGCTCTATGAAAGCCAGACTGAAATTTGTCAAATATATTATGTTTGTCTAAAACTGCTGTAAGCTGCTTAGCCACAACCTTCTCTAATATCTTAGCAATTAACTGTATTTTTGAGATTGGTCTATAATTGCTAGTGAGAAATGGGTCCTGCGTGGGTTTTTTTTAAACAGGGGGTGTATAGCAGCAGTTTTAAAATAAGCAGGGACTTCACCAGACCCCAGTGAGATGATAACTATGGTGTGCACACAGGGACCAATAGAGTGGAAGACATTTTTGAATAACGTTACAGGTAAAATTTAGAGTGAACAGGAGGATGCTTTCGTTGCATTAACTATTTTTACCAGCTCTGATAGTGAGGGGGATAAAAAGCTTTCTAAAATGACAGGCCAAGGTGGCGTAGGAATTGACAATGCAGATGCTGATGGGGACATTTTTTTCCTTACATTACTAATTTTTTCTAGAAAGAAAGAAATGTTTCACAGTCTTCATTAGAAGTAATAATGGCAGCAGGTGGAGCAGGAGTAATAATATCAGAAATAGTGTGAAATAACACCTTAGGATTACCTCTGCTCTTTGCGACAAGATGAGAAAAATAAGCAGCCCTCGCATCTCTAATTGCACTGTTAAAAGAGGCTAAAAGATCCTTTAAGTACAGGAGATGAACATTTAAATGAATTTTCTTCCACAAGCGCTCAGCTTTATGACAATCACGTTTTATGGAGCGGATATTGTGTCACAGTCTGGCGAGGGCAGACTGTATGAATTGAAAAAAGGACCCAAAATGCAGACTACAAGGAACAGGGAACAAAACTTGAATGTTAACAAAAGGTGAGCCGTTTAATATGGCTGGTAGAAAAGGTACAAACAAAAGGGCAAGGCAAACTGAAGCAAAATTAACACAAACCTAAACTGGGGAATCTAAACAAACAATAAGAAAAACCTAGACAAGAAACTTGGAAGCATGGCATGGCATGGACAACAGACGACCTGACAATCACACACTGAAAACAGAGGACTGAAATACACAGGAGGTGATTAGGGGAAGTGGCAACACCTGGGGAAACAGCTGGCACACATGAACATAATGACGTCACAGTGGGAGAGTAAAACTGAACACGATGAACACAGAAACGCCAGACCTCTTCACAATAAAACAGGAAACAGAGTGAGATATAGACATGACAACCTGAACTTGACAACATAAGCCACAGACATGAAATACATGAAAAGCAGGGGAGACTTAACATGGTGGAAGCACGAGGGGGAAATAATAACTAGAAACACTTAAGCATGATAACAAATGAACTTAGGAACCTGAAGGGCTTACATAAACTAAAACATCAAAATGAACTAAAACTCAAAACACTGGGTCATAAGACCCAGGATCGTGACATATTGTCATTTAGCCAGGGTAAGGACTTGGAAACAGAAACTGGTCTCATTTTAACTGGACAGATTTCATCTATGATCGAAAAACAATGGTGATTAAATAGATCTGTTAAGAAATCAACGCCGTTTTGTGGGGATAGAGTTAAATTAAAAGCATCTGAGAAATTCTCCGCTGTGGAGGAATTTATGATGCGCAAGATAATTGTCCGGTGGACAGGAGACAAAGGCTCGTGAAAAGACATGTTAAAAAGAATACAGTGATGATCAGAGATAAAAAATGTCCTCAGAACAAATAGAATCAATATTCAAACCCAAAGTAAAAACAAGGTCCAGTGTGTGTCCTTTGTTATGTGTGGGGCCTGACACATACTGGGTAAAATGAAAAGTATCCATAATGTTGATAAAACCTCTGGCAAAGAGGTCGGAGTCATCATCAACATGCATGCTAAAATCCCCAACTAAAAGCAGTCTGGACAACCTCATAGTAGAGGACAGGAAGTCGCTGACCTCTGATAAAAACAAGCTATTTGGGCCAGGTGGACGATACACCACAGCACAATAAAAAGGATCCTTACTTCCGAGTTTAATCAGCTGTAGTTCAAATGAAAGTAAGTGTCCAACTTTCACTGAGCGGCAGGAGAAATGGCCCATTAAATGCCACAGCAAGACCTCCTCCACGACCAGATCCCCGAGGCTGGTTAATGACAGAATAGCCGTTTGGGCACAGTTCAATGAGGGACGAATAGTCCAAGTCCCACTGCCAGGTCTCAGTCAGAAATAAGAAGTCCAGTTTTTTAGAAGATATAAAATTGTTAAGAACGAACAATTTATTAGTCAATGATCGGGCATTAAAAAGCGCCATGTTCAGCGGGGTGGAAGCATCATTTTTAGCAGAGGCTCAAGTTAAAGGACGCAAATACTCGGGGTTTGAACCTTCACGCTCGTAGATTCTACTCAATGAGGGGATGAAAAGCCAGTCAGCAGAAGAGTCTGGATGAATCCTCCTGAGGCAGCACGGTCTCGGAGAGCCAGGCTCTGCGTATCCAAGCAGGGACATGGAAAACAAATTCCCCTCCATGGAGCTATTCTGAGGATAGGTAATAAAGCATGCTCGACATTGCTTTCCAGTCAGACCCCGCCACCAGAAAAGCCTAAGCTTCACCTGGATACCTGCTCTTCTTCCTCTACTTCTCCGTGGTCTGCGGGGATCGCTGAGGACGCTGGCCGAGGATCCAGCCACTGGCGGAGGATGGAAAGTGCCAAAGGAGGAGGAGGATGAGACATCTTGAGCCATCATTGAAGATCGGATGGATAACAGCGTCAAACGATCATAAACCAAGACACCAGTACATCATTGACTCAAATAGAAAACAATGGCGCTATATAAATACAATTGAGTTGAATTGAATTGATCTCCATGCAACATTGTAGAGGCATGCCAACCACGACGGCCCTACAACATCCAGAGCCTCCAGGAACTACAGGAACAGGGAAAACCTCATCCACCCCAGGGGCCCTGCCACCAAAGAGTTGTTTAACTGCCTAAGTGACTTCACCCCCAAAGCTAGACAAGTCATCCCCCAGACTTTGCTTTCTCCACAAAAGGCTCGAAGTACTTCTACCACTGCCCCAAAATGTTTTCAGCTGAAGCCAGCATTACTCCATCCTTGCTATACACAGTGCAGATAGAGCACTGCTTTCCCCTCCTGTGTTGCCTGATGGTTTGCCAGAATCTCTTTGAGGCAGTCTAAAAGTCTTTTTCCATCGTCTCTCCAAACTCCTCCCACATCCGAGTTTTTGCTTCAGCAACTGCCCGGGCAGCTTTCCACTTGGCCTGTCGGTACCTACCGGCTGCCTCCAAAGTCCAACTGGCTAACCAAGCCCGATAGGACTCCGTCTTTAGCCTGATGGCTCCCTTCACCTCTGGTGTCCACCATTTGGTGGACCAAACCCCCAAGTGGTGATCAGTTGACAGCTCAGCCCCTCTCTTCACCCAAGTGTCCAGAACATATAGCCACAGATCTAATGATACGTTTCCAAAATTGAGTGTCTTCTGGAGTCCGTTCCCTTATGTAAACTCTTATGTTTGAACATGGTTCTCGTTATTGACAAACTGTGGTTTGCACAAAAGTCCAGTAACTGAACACCCTTCAGGTTCAGATCCAAGAAGGCTGGGTACTTTAACCGTCGTTTGGCACATAAGCGTAGACGGCAGTCAGAACCCATTCTCCGCAGGGAGAAAATGCTCTTGTCCACCAAAAAACCCCCACGTACAGACAGCAAGCCAAGGGCATGCTAAGAGATACACCCCAGCCCGTTGACATGCGTTGAGCTGAGCTCAGCTATATCTAGCTGGTACCTCTCAACCTCACGCACTAACTCAGGCTCCTTCCCCAACAGAAAAGTGACATTCAGTGTCCCAGTTACTTGTCTCGGTAGCTAGGGATCAGTCCACCAGGGCCTCCTGGTGGCCACTGCCTGACACACAATGCACCAGACTCCTACAGCGCCTCCTATGGGTGGTGGGCAGACAGGAGGGTGGGCCCATGTCCCTTTTTTGAATTGTGCCCGGCAGGCCCATGGCCTAAGGCCCAATTACCAGATGCTCCCTCTTGGGCACGTTATGCAGGCCTGGCTCCAGAGTGAGGCCCTGTTAACCCTATAACGGGCAGGGTGAGCTGGTCCCTCGCCCTTTTACTTATAGGGGTTTTCTGAATCTCTCTTTGTCTGGTCCCTCACCCAGGACTAATTTCCCATGGGAGATCCTACCAAGCAGCAAAAGCCCCCCCACAACACAGCCCCAGCAACCCCTGGGACACACAAACCCCTCAACCATGATAAGGTAGCATTTCAATAAGACTATTCTATTCTATATTGTACCTGGAGACAATGAAGTGCCTTCAATACAGGGGTAATTTGGTAAAAAATTTCCCCATACCTCGGAATGCTGCATTTTGAATAAGATGAAATAATCCTACTGATGATTTGGAGAGTCCTGCAATTAGAACAGGTGAATTTGCTATCTGCTTCTCTGTTGCATGAGTCATCCATCATTGCAGGCTCTGTGTGTTCAGATATCAGGGTCTATTGATGTAGGAGTTAAAAGTTAAAAGTTAGACTTTTTTGGGTCCAGTTTCCTCAAAGTTTTTAAGGACACACAACCAAATGTCCAGATATATGTATGTTTTGGCTAATAATTTTTAGATTCAGTTAAGTTAATGGGACCAAATTGTGTTTTGCAGGTGGTTGTTGCTAAATTGTCTGTTATGTGCAGACACAACAATGGTTTATCCCTTAAGTCAGGTGTCTTTTTTAGTGATTAAAAGACTCATGGGCCAGTATTTAACAAATAAAACATTCCTCTGGAAATTGTCCTAGGTACAAAGACTGACCTGATAACAAGTGAAAAAGCAGCAAATGTCCAAATAAATACTTTGAAAGAACTTCAGAAAGCTTGGAGAACTAAAGTCTCGTTGCAAAATATAAAGAAATTTAAGGTGACTGAAGATTCTTGTACAGTACTGGATGACTAACACATATCCCCAGTTTACAGAAAAAATGTAGAAATGATGAATTCACAATATGACCCTGGTGTGGACCAGAGTATTGAGAGCTATGTTATCGTTCAAGACTAGTAAATTTGGTAGTAAGGTGCATGGTGCAACACAATGGAAAAAGATTTGTGTTAATTATTAACAAGTAACACACAGCTAAAATACAAGAATTTCAATTTCCAAAAGTTTATCACAAACTCTGGGAAGATCAAGAGCATGCTTAACAGCACAGCAAGCTATGTAATTTGAAAGATTTTATCTGTGATTTGTTGGATTAAATAAACTTTTTCTTTAGTTTTGCACAGTGAAGCTCTGACAATCTTCAGTGCAAATTGTTAGGTTTTGTATTGTTGATTGTCATTTATGCTTAGAAATATCTACTTATATATGCTTAGAGTTTTGTAATTAGTTGTAGATTGGTAGAGGTTTGATCCTTGATAGTCTGCAAACTTTGTGTGCATTAGAGAGCACTCTGGGAGCACGAGAGAGGTCGTACCTTGTCTTATTGTTTTACGGTAGGATTAACGTAGCTACGTCTGTTCTAGTCTAAAGCTACAAACCTATCACAAATCATTTCATTATACAGTAGAAGCAACGAGTCACTTCAAAAGTTTGAGTGCACAGGGGAGTTGTTTCCTCTGAGTGTTATTTACCCCACACATCATTAGTTCAGACTCTGTTGGAAACATTTACAATATAAAACCATCAACACTGTTTTGGAAAGTGGGTTATGTTCTTGCATAGTTAGAGCTAAAGAGCTGAGGTGTATTGATATGAATAGAGCGAATTAATCATTATTATAATAGAGTATCTAATCCAAACATTTGTATCATTTTTGTCATAGGACTAAAATGTGGTTTGTTTAATTTTACCTTTGGTTTATGATTATTTCTTTGTATATATAATTATGAAATACACCAATATTACCACTATAAAAGAGTTCATTATTATTGGATTTCCTGGACTTCCTCCTGAATATTATGGTCCAGTGTCTGTTCTTCTTCTTCTTGTTTTCCTTGCTATTGTAATTGGAAATGGTTTCACTATAGCTGTTATCATTTTTGAGCGGACTCTGCACAAACCAATATATGTGATCTTTTCTAACCTTGCAATGACAGACATCTGCTTTGGCGTGGTGACTCTTCCAAAAATCATAGCCAGATACTGGTGGAATGACATGATCACTTCTTTTGGAGCTTGTTTTACACAGATGTATTTTGTTCATTCTTTGGGAGCTATTCAGTCTTTAAACTTGCTGATGATGGCTTTGGATCGTTTTGTTGCCATATGGTTTCCATTCAAATATCCCATTTTATTTACAAACAAAGCAGTGGCTATTGCTTGCACCATGTGCTGGGTTTTAACATTTATACGTTTGCTGGGAATTGTGCTTCATGCCTTAACTTTACCTTACTGTGACCAGAATATTATCATGCAGTGTTACTGTGATCATATATCAATAACAAGGCTGGGTTGTGGTGATGGGCTGGCATATGTGAACAGTGTTGCACTTGCTAATGCAATGGTCACTCTCCTGGTTCCTTTAACATTCATAATTTTATCCTATTTTTCTGTCATCATAGCTGTTCTGAGGATGTCTCAAACTGAGAGACGTCACAAAGTGCTGTCCACTTGTGCCCCTCAGCTCTTTATTACCTGCCTTTACTATGTGCCAAGATGCTTTGTTTATCTTGCTAATGTTTTAGGATTTAATTTTAATCTTGTTATTCGGATTATTATTACAATGATGTACAGCCTCATACCTGCTGCTGTTAATCCAATCATATACTGTTTCAAGACTAAAGACATTAAAAATGTTTTGATGCGGAGATTTAAAAAAGGAAAAGTGAGCACTGGATTAAAAACTGAATGCAAATAAATCTTTACAAAATCCAAACAGTACAACACCGAAGAAGTCTTATAATCAGGCTGTTATCTTGGCTTTCTGTAATAAATAACAAGAGTATTTGGTTCTGAAACAACTGACACTACGTCATATGACCACTAGAGGTCACTTTACAATAAGTTTTAAAACTAATTGGCTCAGTATATTTGATGGAGTGAAGACCGAGTTACACTTTTTATTTGCAAAAAATAATTTTCATTTCACAGGAGGGGATGACAGGGCATGTAGAAGGTGGGGAAATATAGTTTGTTTGTTTTTGTTTTTTTTTCAAATTTAGTGAATTCTTCAGCTGCCTTTGAAAGATGTTTTTGAAAATAAATATATTTATTCATTTTAAATTTAAATTTTTACATTATATATGATTTCAAATTTTACTCTCAATGAGAATAAATTTCCCAATGAAAAAATAACCAGGGTTGCATTTTTTTTAAACCTGTCCTGTCCAGCAGTTGTAGCAAGCAGACTTTGTTATTATTCATAGTTTTATCTGATTGGATATTATGCTGGCACAGACAGGGGGCGAAGGTCAGATTGGCAAAAGGTAGGCGAAGAGGGGGAATAGAAAAGCAGAGAAATAGAAAGCAGAGGAATTGAAAAAGAAAAGGGAAGAAAGAAAGGGAGAAAAAATGGGGTTAGGGGAGGCGGGAGCAAAGGATGAACACACATGCTGGGTCTCCAGTTCCCGCATTTGTAACAAAGCACATTCAGACGACACAACAACAAATACAATTTTACTCCCCCAAGCCAGTGGTTGACAAGGAAAGAAGAGACCCATGGCCCCCAAGAGAGCTGAAGATCTGAGTCCATATCCTGATGACAGCCATGCATCCACCCCAGGTTAGCAAAAAGGGAGGCCGCGGATGGAGCTCTCGCAGCCAAGGGCAGGAGTGCCAGGGGACCAGAGGCAGCAGGAAGTTGCCCTAGACTCACCTAACTCCAACCGACCCCTCACCGTGCCACGAAGAGGTCTAAGCCACCCTGTATCTATAATCCACAAGCAACCAGGCCAGCAACCACGCCAAAACAGCCCATCAAGTGTTACCAGGTGATATCCTTAATAATATTTTATCACTGAATTTTAGAAAATTAAGATACACGTGGGTATATTGAAGGTATGTGCAGGAGATTGTTTATTTATTTGAAAATTCTAAATGTTACAGGACATTATAGACTGAAACTGAGACTCTCACAGCAGATTTCCTTATCTCTTTAGTAGGGATGGGTATCGTTTAGGTTTTATCCGATACCGGTGCCAAACCGGTACTTTTGAAACGGTGCTGGTGCTTAAACGGTGCTCAAACTGGTGCTTAAAGAATGGAGAACACAAATTTGGTCCTAAAACCACTCATGTTCAGCTGTTTTTTTGTAAAAAGATAACAATGTTAGCCTTTTCTGCATCTATGGGGCATATATGGCATCACTCTTGGCTGGAAGCAGTGCTTAATCAATGGAAAAACACAAACTTTGTCCAAAAACCTCTCACGTTTAACTGTTTTCCACTTTTTCTTTGGTCATTTTAGCCTTTTTGGCCAGGGTGAAGGGAGTATCTGCCATCAAACAAGAAGACAGCCGCATGTAGCTATGAGGATGTTTGCTAGTTCACCTTACATGCATTAATGTAATAACGTGGTGAGCCTACTCAACGTAAATTACACACGAACAACATTAAGCTACTCACGCAGAGAAGAACGGCTGCTGCATCATCATCCGTCATCATTTCTGCTACACTGACAGGGCTAGGGGCCAGGACTCTACTCTTCGGGTTTTTGGGGGATGTTGCTAACTCCGGGTCCGATAAGAGGCACCACACCCACAGTAGATGTGCTCGGTGTGAGGTCTCGCATTAAGCTATCAAATACGGTGCATTTCTCGGCTTTTAAAAAAATGCTATGCGTCGCCAGGTGTTTCATCGGATTCGAGGTGTTACCTCCTTTGACAGTATCACAGTATCACCTTAAAGCACTTGTTGCAGGCTGCTGAGTTTGCATCTTTTGCTGTGAAGTACAGCCAGACTTTTGACCGCTTCGCCTTGGGCATTTTTAATCTGTAGCTCTGCTCTAAAAGAACGTACATAGAGGAGGAGGACGGGGCAAGGGTAAGTGACGGAAGTGACGGACAAGGTAAGCGACACAAGGTAAGCGACAAGGTAAGCGACCCATGTTGTAGGTGACGTCAGACGCCGGAGATTTTGGCGGAGAAAAAGCAAATGGTAGCATAGAGTTTAACAAAGGTTTTTCAAGCTTCAGTATTACCAAATATACTAATCAATTGTCATATAACTAACAACATCTGTTTTATCATCTCTAACACCCTGGAGGACAACGGGGAGAGTTTAGACGCTCTCCAAGATTACATCGACCGCTGTTTTCAAGATTTAGTAATGAATAAGGCCCAGAGTGCATCTTCCCCGGCCAAAATTGAGACGCCGTCATCGAAGAGATGTCGCCCGGCAGACTCCCCCGGTACAACATCGCCTGCCGGCAAAGACATCGCAGACATCCTGGAGTCAATCGACAAGCGATTGTCCAGTTTCGATGCGAGGCTGTCCCTGGTGGAGATTTTACACCGGGAATTTAAATCTCTGAGAGAATCCCTGGAATTCAGCCAGCAGCAGGTGGAAACGCTTGCCGCTGAAAATGCCACGCTACGGGAGTCGGTCAAATCTCTCACCGATAACGTGACCCAGCTAAACATTGAAAATAAAAAAATAAAAGAGTCCGTTATCGATCTACAAGCCCATAGCATGAGAGATAATCTTGTGTTTTCTGGTATTCCAGAAACTGCCGGAGAGGACGCAGAGGCAACGGTGAAAAGCTTCATTAAAATCCACCTGAAGCTGCCGGAGGACACCGTAAAGAACATCGACTTCGATAGAGTACATCGCTTGGGGGGCGTGCGGTCGCGGACCGGGAGACCACGGCCTATTGTGGCCAAATTCGGTCAATTCAAACAGAAGGAACAGGTGAAGAGTCGCGGCAGAGAGCTGAAAGGAACGGACTTCAGCGTGAACGACCAGTTCCCCAAAGAGATCCTGGAACGACGCAAGGTCCTGTTCCCAGTTCGACGTAGCTTCATCCAGAAAGGCTCCCGTGCTGTCATCGCCGTGGACCGGCTCTACGTGGACGGACAGCTCTACCGCGACCCCGGCACCACACCGTGGTTATATTGACTGCACTCCAGATAAGAACCCGCTACACTCTTTTCTTATTCATTCACACTTTCTCTTTTAACATGGGTTTAACCTAGTAATATCAATATGATGTCATAGCAGATATAACACCGTCACCCTCCGTCATTGTTTTAATTGGAATGTTTCCGTTTCGTTTCTTTTTTGTTGTTGTTGCTCACAGTTTATGTGGTTTCTTTCTTTCTCTTGTCTTTCACTGCTGTGATCACCTACTTCCCCACTCACCTACAAACAACACCCTCTATTTCTCCATATTTTCACACCACGATCACGCAAACACATCAGCTCAACGGCAGCACATTCACAACAGCCTCACAGCACGCACAGACTTGCAGGACACATAAGCAAGCCACGCTTGTTCATATTAGTGAATATTCACACACATAGTCAGACTTATGGAGCCTCTCACCACACTTCTTTTTCTCTTTCTATTTACAAACAAGGGATGTTTCCACATTCTCTCCACCTGTCTAAACGAAACACCCAGCATACTTCATTAGACATACACACACAATTATGGGCATGCTGAGGTTTGTCACATGGAATGTAAATGGAGCTGGCTCCAGAGGAAAGAGGTTAAAGATATTTAACCAGCTTAAAAAACTACAGGCAGATGTTGTTTTATTACAAGAAACTCACAGACCTGTCACAGGTTTAAACGAACTTAAAACACCTGAGTTATAGATCCAGAGGGTAGATTTCTAATTATTAAACTATCAATATTGAACAAAAAACTATGTATTGTAAGTATATACGGTCCAAATGTTGATGAACCCTCATTCTTCCACGGATTTTTTAGTGCACTCTCTGAACACCTTGATTGCACACTCATTCTTGGCGGTGACCTCAACCTTGGACTAAATGAAGACATGGATAGGCTCAACACAACAGGAACTCAGCGCAATTGGCAGTCCACAAATATAATCAAACAGTATATGAGTGACTTTGGTCTTTGCGATGCATGGCGCTCTCTTCACCCCACCAGTAAGGAATATACTTTTTTCTCGCATGTTCATCACTCCTACTCTCATCTGGATTATTTTTTGGTCAGCAGCTCACTGCTGTGTGACATTTCAGACACTGAGATTCATCCTATAACTGTCAGCGATCATGCTCCTGTATCTTTAACACTAATGCACAAGAATAACACTACGCCAAGAAAAAACTGGAGATTTAATATATCACTACTTAAAGATGAAGACTTTATTAAATATTTTAAAAAGGAATGGACTTCATATTTAGACTTTAATGACACTCCCGGAATATCTGCTTCTGTTCTATGGGAAGCAGGGAAAGCTGTGATGAGAGGTAAAATAATTTCTTTCTCATCACACAAAAAGAAAGAAGAAAACAAAAATATTCAGGAATTAGAAAAAAACATAAAATCACTAGAAGAAGCCTACGCGTGCGACCAAGATCAGGAAACATTGAACAAAATATGCAAAACAAAACTAGAATTAAATGAAATTATTAATAAAAAAAACACAATTCCTTATACAAAGACTTCGCTTGCAGAATTTTGAACACAGTAACAAATCAGGTCGATTTCTAGCTAACCAGCTAAAAATAAATAAAGAAAAAACAACTATATGTGCTGCTAAAGATTTATCGGGGAACACAATATATGATCCTGGAAGAATAAACAACATTTTTAGGGATTTCTATGAAACTTTATTCTCACCACAAATAAACCCATCTAAAAATGAAATTGATCTGTTTCTTGACAACGTAACTCTTCCAAAATTACTAGATAGTCAAGCAATGGAACTGGATTCGCCACTGACGCCAAGTGAACTCCAGGAAGCCCTGATAAGTATGCCCAATAATAAGGCTCCAGGTCCAGACGGCTTCCCTGCAGAATTCTACAAAGAATTCTGGATAATTTTGGCACCAGTATTCCACGGCATGTTGCAGGAAATCGAGGAAAATGGCAGACTACCACCAAATATGAATTCTGCCAACATTAGTCTCCTGCTAAAACCAGGCAAAGACCCTTTATTTCCCTCAAGCTATCGTCCAATTTCTCTTTTAAATGTAGACCTTAAAATAATCTGCAAAGCTCTCTCAAAGAGATTAGAGAAAATGACCCCCCTCTTAATTCATCCTGACCAAACTGGTTTCATAAAAGGTCGGCACTCCTCAACAAACACTCGTAGATTACTTAATTTAATAGACTACTCATACGATAAAAACATCGAAACCATAATATTATCTCTAGATGCAGAAAAAGCATTTGACAGAGTTAACTGGAAATTTTTATTCGCAACTTTACACAAATTTGGTTTTGGAAACTCTTTCATAAACTGGATAAGAATATTATACAATTCCCCAACAGCTCGTATCAGAACAAATGACCAGACATCCTCCAGCTTCTATCTCCTGAGGGGCACCAGACAGGGATGCCCACTCTCCCCTTCACTTTTTGCAATTTTTATCGAACCTCTAGCAGCAGCATTTAGACAGGCTACAACAATTAAGGGCATAAAATGTAAGAACATAGAACATAAAATCAGTCTCTATGCGGATGATGTGTTGCTTTTTCTGCAAAACACACAAACCAACCTCTCTGAGGTAATTACTTTAATAAACTGGTTTTCAAGAGTTTCAGATTATTCAATTAACTGGCCAAAATCTACAGTTCTCCCCATTAACTGCTCCTTCCATAATTCTTCCTCTGCCCCACTGCAATCCGGAAATATTAAATATTTAGGTATTAATGTCTCTCCTAAGCTTTCAGACTTAACTAAATTAAACCACATCCCACTTCTAAAGAAAGTAGAAGGCGATCTGACTAGATGGAAATCTTTACCCATATCACTCATGGGAAGGGTCGCCACTATAAAAATGATGATCTTGCCAAAAATAAATTACTTATTTTTGATGATCCCTAACAAACCATCACAAGATTGGTTCAGATCTCTGGATTCATATATTTCCAAATTCCTTTGGAAAGATAAACCCCCGCGTATCAGCTTAAAAACGCTACAAAGAACCAAGGATAGAGGAGGATTAGATCTGCCTAATTTTCACCAATACTTCTTAGCCAACAGGCTTCAGTTCATCTCAGAATGGTTAAAACATACCTTCTTAGTTGAGCCCTGGCTAGATGTTGAACAGGCACTATGCAAGGATCTAGAGATTTCAGACCTACCATTTATTAGCTCAAACATCAAAAGACATGAATGCTTTAAAAGTATCAACATCAGCTTTTCTCTGACAGCATGGTGGGAGTTTCTAAAAATAACGGAGTCTTCATTAATCCCATGCAAACGTACACCTATCTGGAATAACCCTGACATATTACAAAACAATAATATGATTAATTTCCCAGAATGGAGTTGTAAAGGAATTAAATACTTAGAACATATATTAGAGGGAACAGAATTTATTCCATTTGACAGACTAGTTGCACAATATGGGATCAACAAGAAAACATTTTTAGAATATCAACAAATTAAATCCATAGTAAAAAAGAAATTTAACCTCAGTCAAGTTGAATTACAAACACCACTAAGTGCGGCACATTTTCTTACTCTTAAATCCCCCAAATTATTATCTAAAATATACAGAACACTTTCTAAATTAGATGAATCAATATCCCTTCCTATTGCAAAGTGGGAAGCAGATTTATCAGTCAGCTTAGACCAAAACTTCTGGTCTCAGATTTGCTTAAAAACCTTTAAATTAATTAAAAATCCCAGTCTGCAATTAATACAATACAAAATACTACATAGAGTGCACTATACAGGTCATCGGATGTTCAAGATGGGCTTTACATCTTCCAACAACTGCTCACACTGTCAAGGCAATACACCAGACAATTACATCCACGCTCTTTGGTTCTGTCCACCAGTGCAAAAGTTTTGGCGCGAGATATGTGAAGACTTATCAAAGTGTCTGAAATGTAACATTCCAACCTCCCCCTTAGTGTGTTTACTGGGCAGCTTAGATAATGTCACTTCAGAAAAGAATATAGCCCATATGATTTTCACTGCCCTATGCATAGCCAAGAAAACAGTCCTCATGAACTGGAAAAATAAAAATAATCTTAATTCTAACCAATATAGAAATTATCTATTAGATTACATTAGTCTTGATACAGCCTCTGCCACCACATCAGATCAATTGCTCTGGACTCCTTTTATCAGCTCCATCACCTAGTGGGGGTGGGGGGTCATAATTTGGTCCCGCCTTCACTGTTGTGATTGGTGTGGGGGTAGGGACAGGCTTAGGGCGTCGGGGGGTTCCCCGGAGGCATCTTCCTTGGGGGGCTCAACCCGGGGTAGCGGTCATGTCCGGTTGGGGGCTCTGTTGGCTCTCAGGTGACTGTTTCCTCGCGGCTGCGTGCAGCGAGGCTAGGGGAGGGTCTGTGCTGACGGACGTGGGTTACTGACCTGGTAGCCTGGCTGGCCCTGGGTGGGTCCGGGATGGGCGTGAGGTTCTGGGGGCGCTCCGTCTCTGGGCTGGGGACCGGGCCGGGCCTCGGGGGCTTGGATCCTGGTTGGTGTGTTGCCGGGGTTGTGGGCGGGTGGGTGCATGGGGGCCCGGCCCTGGAGCGGGGTGCCGCCGGTGCGTCGAACCACCTGGGGGGCTCTTCAACTGGTGGGGGAGATGGTCACATCTTGCAGGAGCTTTCCTCTCTTCAGGAACTCTCTCTGCAGGAGGGGGAGATACAGGAGAGGTGGAGGAAGATCTCAGCCTGGGCGTTTACTGTCTTATGTAGTCTGGAAGATGAGTGGATGGTGGGGTGGGTGCAGTTTTCTCTGTGGTGGGGTTGGGTGGACTGTCCCGGGCTCTGTGGGGCCGGGAGGCGCTGCTGCACTGGGCCCCGGTCTGGATGGGCCTGGGCCCCCTTTCCCTGGCGGGTCGCGGAGTGTGGGAGTGCCTACTGGGGTCAGCGGGGGAGCTGGCCCCAGGGAGGGGTTACCTGCCCCTCCCTTCCTTCCCTCCCCATCTCCAGCTGCCTCTCTCTTCCCGCTCCACCACAACCACCCACACATGCAGGGCCTTGGAGTAGGGGTATGTCACCAGGGTGCAGAGGAGGCTACCCCCCCCCCCCCCCCCCCCCCCCGTCCCCTTCTGGCTGCCTCTGCCTCAATTTTATCCCACAACTTAGACATTCACATTATTCACACTCTCATTACACATACATATAGGATCTTGGGGGTGGGCACAATCACGGAGTCCAAATTACCATCAGGGTGTACACCTCACCCCTGGCGTCGTTGCCCACCTCTCAATTTTAAATACACTTAGACATTGAGGGCTATCAGGAGGGACTATGCGCTTACCTGCTGCTCCTTGGCAGGTAGCTCCATGCCCTCCTGGGTTTTAATTGCACCTTAGAACACACATGCATCAACACTACAATGAGCGGGTGGAGGGAGGTTTGGAGTCTTCTCCCACCCCTATTCTCTGCGGCCTGCTGGAGCGGGAGGGCTAGGTGGAGTTGGCCGTCCAACTGCGGTCTGGAGTGTGGGGCCTCCCTGCTGCTACGGAGTCGGGGTGGTCTGCCTCTCCCCACCGCAGGGAAAAGGGTAACACCACCTGGGTCTGGGTGCAGTTCCCCCCTCCAGGAGCAAGGGTACCTAGACCCGGTTTGTAGAGTACGCTTGGGGAGTGTGATCGTGTGTACAGCGTCTCTTTATGTCTGTCTCCACGTTGGTTGAGTGTGGAGTGAGTGCATATGAGAGCATGAGGGGGGGAATGGATGTTTGTGTCTGTGTGTGCCTGTATGTCTGTGTCTATATGTCAGGTTGGGTATCAGACGCCACCTCTCTGGGGACACCTCAGGCCCTCCAAGGTTTGGAGGCCTATCTCCACCTACCACCACTTCCCCTGCCGGTGGCGGACTCCCTCAGGTGTCGGTGCGTTGGTGGTTCTTTGTGTCTGGGGGTGGGCATCCAGGTACACACCGGCTCACTCCTTGGCGGCCGCTTATCGGGGCCTGGAGCCTGGGGCTCGCTCGGGCCACTTCGGGGGTGGGGTGCCCCCGGCCTCTCGGCCTGGTGCTCGGTCACTCAGGCACAGCTGGCGGCCGGCGGAGCTCACGGGCGCGTCACTGCAACTCCCCCTGGCTTCTGCTCCGCGGCTGCTGAGTGAACCCTCATCTGGGACTCTCCTCAGCTCTTACTGGAACAGTGGCGCGGCTGCCCCTCTGTTGGTCTTCCATGGTTTCTTGTGTTCTGGGGGCCTCTGGATGTCTGGAGTTTTGATCTCCTCCATACCTGCTTCACACCCTGGAGGACGGGGCTGTGGCCCCCCCACACTCCCTAGCAGATCGTTACATGGAGAAACCTTTGGAATACAAGCGCGCTGATCCACACAGGTATGCACACGGGTGTTCACTGCTCGTAGACCCAAATTACACCTTTCTTGGCTGCTACTTCGAAGCACATCTGTCCTGCGTGCTGCACAACAACATTGAATATTTAGTATTTACTGCTGTTTACACTTAGCTAGATTAATGCGATGGTGTTGTGTTTAGTATGTTGCTTTGTTTTTTGTTTTTTTTGTCTTTTTTTGCTTGTTTTCTATTCTTCTCTCAACAGGTGATCCAGGAGATTTTTATTTTTTTTCTCCCCCCCTTTCTCACTGTCCCTCTCCCCTTCTGTTTTTCCTTTCCTTCCTCTTTCTTTCTCCCTTTCCTATCTCTCACTCATGACTGTCCCGTCTGTAACATCTGAAAACAAAATATAATAAATAATAAAAACAAAGATCGACCAAATGGACCAATACGGCAATGCCACGATGATCCATTTGGCAAAGTAAATCCATTGGGTATCCTTGTTGGTCTTCAGACAACAATTCTGATGGCTAAAGAACCAAATGGGACAGGCGAAAAAAATAAAAAAAAATAAAAGAACGTACATACCTGGACCCGCCTACTATCCTTGGAAACGTAAAATGATTGGCTAGAATCTAAAGTGTATCACAGCTAAGGAAAAAAAAGCACCGAAATAAAGCACCGAAATGTGCGCTGCTTTTCGGTCTGGGTACTACCGTTTATGTCAGAACCGGTGCCATCATGGCACCGGATACCGGTACCCATCCCTACTCTTTAGTATAAACCTTCCTTTTGCATGTTTTAACTAGTTCCCTATTCCCAGTATGCAAACAGCATCTTCGTGCAGCATCAAAAAACTGATTAAAAAACAATCGGTGAAAGAAATATGTCTAGATATTGAGAACAATTTGAAGCCTATGAACAATTTTATTGTCCATTAAGATTAAATGCTGTTATTGATCTATGTGTGTTCATATAAAGTGAACTGTGAGACAAAATCTCTGGCTATTCTGAAGATACATAATTAACTTTTACCTGACAAGTCTTTAAAGATAACCAGCAACACATTGATGAAGTAAAAATGAACAGGTTCTTTGTCCACTCAGTAATTAATTTATGTTGTTATGTTATTGATCAAGTAGACATTTTAACTATAGATAATAATATCAAAAATTCTAAAATGTGCAACAGTTAGACTATCCAGATGAAACCTTTGTTAAATCTATATGGGTGATATGAAAATCAAATAATTTCTTCTATGTCACTTTGCATGTCATTACTATTACTGGCTTCACTGGATAGGCATGCAATATCTTCAAATACAGGGGCATAGCTGCTAAAAGGTAGGTGCATATTTAAAATATTTTCCCACTGCTCAAATATACCTAAGGGAATACTCTCTGGGTTGAAAGGTAGGTTCTGTTGTTGCCTTAATGAATGGTCATGTATGTAATTCCCACCAGTGACAACAGAAAACTGTCTGAACTCAGACTCTGAGCACATAAGCATGCCTTGTGTTTCACTATCACATGAGTCATCCACCATTGTGATTTGGTCTGTGACTGCACATTTCAGAGCTGACTGATGCAATGTTTTTTTCACAGGTGTGTTTAGCTTGCTAATTTCTTCAAAAGTGAGACATTGCATTGGCTCCAGGAATTCTGGCTGTATGAATCTCTTTGTGTAACAAGAATCTGTCTGCTGGGACTGTTTTGAATGAAACTTATTCAGCAACTGTTCATTTATCAAAGTAACATTTTGAGGCTTTGGGGAGCTTTTGTCATCACTAGAGCTTTCTTTCTTATATCCTGCAAACAGCATCCTCAAATCTCCCCACTGTTTCGGATCAGCTTTCACACATTTTGAGCTGTATAGATGCTTCTGCCAGCTGAGTTTCAGTGAGGTATCATCTGAATGAAATGCACTACAGATGCTGCCGATTTCATAATACTCAACCTCACTCTTTGGTAATGGCTGAACATTTGACAGACTGTTATCATAGTATATCTCTGCACTTGACTTTGACTGATTGGTACTCATGAGGTCAGGTCTGTTCCCTTTTTCTGGTGACAGAGCTTCTGTGGGCATTGTGCATTTTCGTTTGTCATCAAACGAAAATGCTTTGTTGTCTGCCCCATGCTCTGTTTTCACTGGTAAGCTCGCACTCTGACATCTTGAATGAGAATGTCTTACTTTGTAAAGGCCAACACACATTACTGCAATCACCAGAATGGCAATGAGAGGAAGAACCACAGCAATGAGCCACAGTGGCAGGTTGCCTTGCATTTCAGAGCAGTGATCATGGCTATCCTTTGTGGAGATGCATATATCACAGAAATGATCAGTAACATTGTGTAAACAGATGCAGGAGTTGTTCTGCACACCAGGTTCACATGTCCAGTGATTTTGACAGTGTGAGAGACAAGTCCTGCTGGGACCATCCTTCTCAGAGCATCCTGAAGGGAGGCAAAAATGCGGAAAGCTGCAGTTGGTCTGGGTGAGAGTCGAGCTTGGCCTGACATCCACCATTATGCTGTGTCCGCTGACAGGCAGAGAGTAACCTGTCACATTGAAATACTGCACACATCCACTGAACCCTGTCATAAAAAACAAAGAAGGTTCAGAGGTCCACTTACTTCCACGTTACTCCTTCAGTTTAACTCTACTGGTACATGTTGCTTTTAGAGTGATCAGTTTAAACAGGTAAGAAGATCCAGTCTGATTAAACAGTTATCCAAAACTCTCATCAAGTGCAATGACAAGACTGTATGCAGTGTATATTTTCTGGCCTTCATTTCACATGTTGTACAAAAGTTGGCATTTTAAAAACTGACTTTAAGAATAAACTTTACCTGATTGATTGACTGTTTCTCTTGTGGGAGCAGCACCAAGAGTGATCTTTTCTACGCTAAGTGGAGTGAGATCCATACTTTGGCCAGTGATGTTCAAAACTGGTTTACCATCCACAGAGAGGAAAGTGTTCTGTCCCCTGCTGAACAAGGAGAGGAGATGCCAAACTCCATCAGCCACAGGACGGTCCACAGAGAAGTCTGACAGGTGTCCCAAAAGTGCATCTTCAAAAATGTAGACAGGCTTCTTGTCTTTTATCTGAATAAAGGGGAAAAACAGTTTCATACTTGAATATAGAATACAAGACGTGTATATAGTTAAATGAATTTCACCTACCTTCAGCATAATATATGCTCTCTGTCCACGGATAAACATCAGCACACCATCATGTTTGGTCTTGAACTTGATGTTAATCGTTTGTTGGTCTCTGTTTAATCCCAAATTTTCATCCAAAATCTCTTTCATTAGGTAGTCTCTCTTAAATTTCTCCTTAATAACATAATCAATGTAGTCACTGCCATTAAATTTCAAAACAAGTTCCTCTGACATTTCTGTTTGAAAAAAAGAGTTTAAAAAAACTCAATTTAATCTTCTGCACCTGATTTTAAAACAGAAGCTCAATATCATATGCACTATTATTTATACCTTTGTCACAGTTTTTTCCTGTAAAAGGGCTTTTGCACTCGCAAAAATAGTTGGACCAAAGGTCATGACACACACCACCATTCTTGCATGGGACACTATAGCATAATGACACTGCTGCTCGAGGACACCTAAAGATAAACAGTAAGACATTTTATATATATATATATATATATATATATATATATATATATATGAGCTCAAATATGTATCAAATATGTATCCAGCAATGTTTAAAGTATAAAGACATCTACATGCACTAATTTTAATAAGCCTGCCTGTCAAAGATGTTATATGCCGCTAGGGCCATTGAGGGTCTCAGGAGGATGCCATTAACATGAAAGTTTCGGATACATCCAACAAAGTCATGGGCTCTTATCTGAGAAGGATGCACTAAAATAGCTTCAGTAGTTCTTAATCCTCCAAAGGTCATATTACTGTTGCCAACATCAAGTGTCCTATTTGGCGATAAAGACAAAGAAAGAAAAAAATTGAAAAATGAAAAATATTGCTTACATGAAGATGAAAATTAGAAATGAGGAATATTCCAATTAAATATTTCACTGCTACCTTTCTGAAATACTTCCATCATTCGTTGAAAAACAGAATCTATTGTTTTCGTCATCCGTGCAGTTGTCCACATGCAGTGAACCCATCTGTGAAATGCAATAAATAATAAAAAGATATATGAATGTAACTCAAATTCAATAAAACATGCTAATGTATTAAAGTACTCAGATTACTTTTTCAATGAAGAAACAAAACATTACTTCTGCAGTTCAAGTAAACAGTCATTTTCTTATTTAAATGAGTAATCCATTGATAGTAGACATACTATTAGCCACTTTGTTGGGTACAACAGTCAAACTCATTGTTAATCAACTAATCATGGCAGCACCTCAAGGGATTAAGGCAACAGAATGGGAATGTAAGATGATTTAAATGACTTTAAACATAGCATTGTTGTTGGTGCCAGTTGGGCTGATCTAAGTGTTTCAGAAACTGCTGATCTAAAAGATCAGTATACTCAGAAGTAAATGTATTGCTAAGTTGCTCATGTAATGCAAAGTACTCTAATGAGTAAACATTTCTCTGCAGGCAACCCTGTGACCTGGCAGTTGGTTTTTTTCGTTGTTGTTTTCTTATACTGATATATTTAAAACTCACACTGCCAATCCTCCTGGCAATAACACTGTGAAAATATCCATCTGCAACTTGCTTGTATGTTTGCAACCTCACAGGTCCTGAACCCAGATCATAAGAGAGATGTACTGCTCCATCCAGTATCTCCAGTGCAAAGAACTCTCTGCTGTTTGAACCTCCTGGATTGTAGAGGAGGAGGGAGTCCCTCTGCATTGTGGCAAACTCCAAAGAGATTAAATTAGTCCTACGATCCAGTGGTGGAAACTCCATGAAGGACAGCTCCTCAAAGCCATAACTGTGATCCTCACACCGGACTCCACTGACTCCTAACATAAAGATGAGTTCCATATTATTTTTTCCCATTTAATTCTTAGAAAACCTCTTAGCATATTTCATATATGCGCATAAACAGATAGCATATATAGCCACTGATATCACCCATTGAGGTCTTAGGCTGAGCATTTTGCTGTTGCTATTTTGGTGTTTTGAAACTGTATAACAAGCAAACGGTGGATCTTGCTGATAATGCAAGGAATACTTCATATAGACAAGCTTTATCTTTCTTCTGGACACTAATATGCATCATAGTTTACACAATTAATCTCATCTTATATTCAGTATGACATGAAACTAGTGGCTCAGCCGGAATCTCATGAGGAAAGCTTTCATAGACCAAGCGAGTTGAGAACATCTTTTGCACCCAGAGGAGTCACAAACTGGTACACATGACAATGAATGCAGATTTAAGTCAATTCTGTACTGGTTTCACTTTTTAGACCGAAGCTATGTATGTCTGCTGTGGATGAAAATGAACACACACACACACACAAAAAACTGCCGTTCTTTAAATGGCTACTTGACACTGGCTCCAAAAATCAGTCTGTTCCCATTGACTTGTATGTTTTAAAATAATCAACTTAAGGATAAAATGAACATGATTATAGCCAGGTACAGAACATGAGTTTGGTCTCAATAGTTAATTTCTCTTTTTTTTTAACCACTGTACACCACCTTTGGTGATACAACCACTCTTGAATTTTGTTAAATTTCAAGTTAGGGGTAGTCACTTTGATTGACAGATGTGTTGACAAAGTTACGAGCCATAAAGTAGAGGCCTGTACATCAGTCAGTGGATAAATGACACTTTGGTACCCATGCTTCGACCTCAGTAAATATTTTTGTGTTGATTTTATACTTATTTTGTAAATTGTGGCCCCAGTTAGAGTCAAGAAGGAAAATAAAGCAGGGCATGCTTTAGGCCTGATTTAGATCTTTGTAGAGCCTACAGTGTAACCTACATGTGTCCAAGGGGACTGACGAGTTTGCACTTATGTTGGAGGTTACATTGTGAAGTTTCCAGTTGAAGCATAAATTAGGTGTTAGAGTGGGTTTACCTTGTGACTGACGAGTTATTACTCTTCCTGGATTAAAAATGATGCTAAAAAATGCTCAGCTTAAAGCTTCACAATGAGACATAACTAAAGAGTGGGTGTCATCAGCTTTGCTATGTCCATCATTTGTATACAGTTTGTTACAAGCAACCCTTTTTTTCTAAATATATGCAAGAAAGTGTGTCTTTCCTAAGATTTTACACTTTTGTAGACAAATGTACATCTAGCATTATGTATCATTCTTACCAAAGTGACAATTACAAGAGAATCCTGTTTGTGAATTAATGCAGATACCATGAACACAGGGTGATGATTTGCAGTAGTCTATGAACTCATCACAGGTTTCTCCTGAAACAATTAAATTAAAAAAAGAAGTTTTATTTTAAAAAACAAATTAACAGTTGGTTCTCACATATTAATTTTTTTCCTATCTATCTATACATGAGAAAATGTACCTCCAAATCCAGGCACACAGTGGCACTGATATCCATCCTCGGAGGGGATACAAGTCCCACCATTTTGGCACTTCACCTTCAGGCATCCATTGACATCAGCAGCGCAGTGGGAACCAGAGAAGCCAACCTGACAGTGACAGAAGAAACTTCCCACTGTATTCACACATGTGCCTTTATTCTCACAGGGATTTAGCTCACATTCATCAATTTCTTCTTCACACAGTGAACCAGTAAATCCGGATGGACAAGTACAGTTAAAAATCTCTTTCTTTGGTGCAACAAAGATGACCGCTACACTTTCAAGGACAGCAACCTCCTGGCTGATGTAAATATTTTTGTGGCATGATGCTCCATTTTGACAAGGGCTGCTCAGACATGGATCACTGGTGATGTGAGAAATTGTCACATTGCTCTGAGCCTCCAGTAATTTCTTGTGTCCAGATGATATACCACTCGCCACCTCTCTGCTAAGGTACTGACCGTTGTAATTTTTGACTGCAGCCAACAGAAGGATTTCCCACCCAATATGTTTGATTCCAAATACATGAGTCTTAGAGGCTTGTAGGTTAAACAGACTGTCCAGAGCTTTTACGAACCTCAAATAGTTATTAGACAAAAACTGCTCTACTGAAGATGATGACAAAGAGAATAATATACAATTGTCTATAGAAGCATTTGTAAAACCTTTGTAGTTAACGTAGACGCTGTTGTTTACGGGAAAGTGCAGCTGGTCTGTAGCTTCAATGGAGATGTTAAACGTAGCTTCGCCTTGAAAGGGAAAAGACCACAGCTCACATGTGCCATTAAGGATTGTGAACATGTGAGTTGGCCCACTTTTGATGGTGCAGTTGAATCTGTCAGACTCATCCTGATCCTCAGGATGGACATTACCAATCATGCCACCTTGGAAAGAACTACCAAAATATTTCACCTCAATAAAGATATTTCTTGCCATTGAAGGGTTGTCGTTTTCATCCACAACCCGGATGTGGAAGGTTGATGTTGATGATAGTGGCAAGGGAAATCCTGAATCCCTGACAGCCACAAGCACTTGATATGCAGAGATTTGTTCCCGATCAATTGGGCGGGTGGTGAGCAGAACTCCATCAGGAGTGAGAGAAAAAGCACTGGCCACCGAGGAGTCTAATAACCAGTACATAAAAGGGCCTTGGTTGGGTGGTAAATCAGAGTCAAATGCAGTTAATTTAGTGACTATGGTGCCTTCAGGTTGATTTTCTCTCACATGAGCTTCAGTTGATGTGAGTTTGGGGGCATTGTCATTAATATCACCAATAGTCACAATGACATTAGTAGTCCCAGTGGCTGGTGGAGAGCCATTATCTGTGGCTATAACAGTAAGATTATAGACTGGCCAGACTTCTCTGTCCAGTGGAGAATTCACAGAAATGATACCATTAGATGGATCAATAGAGAAGGAGAAATTGGTGTTTCCATGCTCAATGGTGAAGAAGAAATGATTCCAGTTAACAATGGAGTCCTCGTCCACAGCACTCACAGTTGCAACAGATGTCCCAATTGGGGTGTCTTCTGTAACATTCGCCATATAGCGGGGAGATGTGAACATGGGAGCTTCATTTGTGTCAATCACACTGATGTGGACAAAAGTCTCATCTATATCTGTGCCAGTAATAACACCAGAGTTCTTGGCCAGAACTTTCAAAACTACATGGCTGTTGCCTTGTTTCCTCAAACTATTGGTCGTATATACGTCTCCAGAACGTTCGTGAATTTCAAAGCTCTTTTTTTTTTTCCTGGCAAACAAAAAGTAAAACACTTGACCTTCAGTGCCTCGGTCACCATCTGTAGCCATCACTTTTCCAACAACAGTTCCAATAGGCACGTTTTTAAGTACTGAGAAGTTAAATTCTTTTTTGATGAATCTAGGCGTGAACTCATTAACATCTGAGATTTGGATGACAACATGTGCTAAACTAAATAAAGCATGTCCTCCAGTATTGGAACCTTTGATTGTTAAATCAAACATCTGCTCTTGCTCATAATCAAACATGGCCAAAGTGGTGATGGTGCCATTTCCTGAATCAACTGCAAATTTATCTATATGGCCACCAATGAGAGAGTAGAATATTTGTGCATTTGCACCTGAGTCAATATCTGTGGCTGTTACATCGAGAACATTCGTTCCAACAGCTGAGTTTTCACGAACTGATGTTATGTACTCTGAGGATGAAAAGACTGGGGGATTGTCGTTCACATCCATGACTAACACCGTGACATTTAATGTGCCAGTTTTAGAGAACCAGCCCTCATCTTTAGCTTTAATTTGGAAATGATAAATACTTTGTTCTTCAAAGTCAAGCTCTCTGATCAGTGTTATCAGTCCTGAAAATTCTCCCACAGATAGTGGTAAAAATTGATTTTCTGGGGTAATGTTGTATGTGATCTCCCCATTGGGACCATAATCCCCATCTTCTGCTTGAATATTTCCTATTACTGATCCTACAGGCAGGTCCTCAGGGACAGAGAAAGTAACATAAGATTCGCTAAAGCTCGGAGTAAATTGATTCCTCCCAGTAATTTGGAAAGTGATTTCAGCTTGGGATGTTAAAGGGGGGGTGCCCTCATCTTCAGCCACAGCTATTAAAGTGAGGATCTGATTTTCATTCTCTCCTAAAGTCTGATTTAAAATTAGTTTTCCAGTGTCACCTTGAATCCAAAAGAAATCAGATGCATTTCCTCCATTCAAAAAATACTTAATGCTACTATTGCCATTGACATCCAGATCTACTGCTGTAAACTGGACCACCTCACTTCCCACAGCCAGGTGATAAGGAATAGCCATCAAGGGTTGTAAAGGGAAAAACATAGGAGGGTGGTTGTTGTAGTGTTCCAATCTTACTCTGATAGTGACATTACTATGTAGGGGGATACTGCCACGGTCAAAAGCAGTAACCATAAATTGATAGATTTCAAAATTACAGTCACGTAACATCATGGGCTGCTTTGTATAGATTTCACCAGTGGTAGCGTTCAGCCAAAACTCCTCATGTGGAGGGTCAATAACATAGAAAATCTCACTGTTTTTCCCAATGTCTGCATCTGTAGCAAGAATCTGCAAAACAAATGCCTCTTCATCTTTTGTTTCAAGGAGGATAATGTTATAGAAATGTTCAGAAAATACTGGTCTGTTATCATTGACGTCTAAAATGACTATAGTCACATCTGTGCTTATACTCCATGCTGAATCATTTGCACTTACTTTAAAGATATAATGATCCTGCATTTCCCTGTCCAAAACTCCTTCAACGGTGATGTAGCCAGTGGTGAAATCAATATTAAAAAGCATGTCATCACTTTGCTCAACTATCAAGTAATTAATCACTGCATTGGCATCAGTGTCATCATCTGTAGAGGTGACTTTTATAATTGTCTGTCCAACAGGGGTATCTTCAGACACCTCTGTGAGAAAAATCTGAGAAAATAGAGGGGCATTATCATTTCTGTCTAAAACAGTGATGATAACAGTTGCTTTGTCTTTGTGAAGCATGTTTTCTAGTTCTTCTGCTTCAACTGTTAAATTAAATTCAGGAATATGTTCTCTGTCTAAACTTACAGTGGTACTCAAGTAACCATTTTCAGGGTCAATTGTGAAGAAGTTACCGTGGTTTCCGTCTGTTATGTTGTATTGCACTGTGCCATAATAGCCAGAATCTGCATCAATTGCAAGTACATCACAAACCACGGTAGGCGGGGAGTTCTCAAAAACCTCACACCTGTACTCAGCTTGAGTAAACTGTGGGAAATTATCATTTGCATCAGTGATGTTTATGTGAATTTCAGAAAAAGAGGAGAAAGGAGGCAGGCCTGAGTCTCTGGCTTCTATCAACAAAGGAAACTCTTTTTTGCTCTCAAAATCCAATGGTCTCTCTACTATCAGGGCTCCACTTGAATGATCGATGTGAAACATGTTTTCAAAGTTTCCAGAAGCGAGATAAAAAGTGACAGGTTCAGCTCTAATACTCAGGGCAGATACCACAGCCACCAGTGTTTCCACTCGCTCATCCTCTGTGAGGGAATAACTCAGAACATCCACGTTCATCTTTGGGAAATCAGCGGTGTTCTGAAACCTGACACTAATAGTTGTGGTGTCAAATTTGGGATCTTCCCCAGAATCTTCCACACGCACAGTGACAATAACATCATCCACTGACTGTAGAGCTGCTGAAGTGAAAACAGTGCCACTGTAAGGATCGATTGAAAACATATCAGAGCTTTCTCCCTGTAACGAATAATGTAGTTCTGCATTGATCTCAGTGTCGTCATCTAATGCTCTCACTGCACAAACAACAGAGCCTGCAGAAAAAAAAGAAGGGGGGGGGGGGGGGGGGGGGGGGGGGGATAATACAATATTAATACGATTGCCAATATTACCCAGAATAAAACATATAGCTGTCAAATAGAAAGGTAATCTCTCACCTGGAGCTAACTCGATTGGCACATAGGCCACATAAGGCCCATTCATAAACTGGGGCCAGTGGTCATTAATATCTCCAATAAGTACAGTAACAAGCACAGAGCTGGACAGAGGCTGAATGGGATGCTTATCACTCGCAGTCACTTCCAAATTGTAAATGGCCACTGTCTCCCTGTCCAGTATGTTTGTTGTAAATAGCTCTCCAGATGTTTCATCAATGGCGAAAGGCACATTGAGGTTTTCCATAGAATAGCTAAACAAAACAAATAAAAATAAAGCAGTGCGCTATGCAAAACCCTGAAAGTTACTCTAATATAACACAGTCATTAAATTCAGAAGATTATCAAAATACTATAAAAGCATTTTGTTTTAAGAAACAAATTATCACATTTACCTTACTTCCCCACTGACACCCTCGTCGACATCAGAAGCGATTATCACAGCAAACACAGTGCCTATAAGACTGTCCTCAGGCACTATGGTGTTGTAGACTTCCTCGGTAAACTCTGGGTGATTATCATTGACATCGTCAACTATGATGTGCACAGTCAAAGTGCCTGTTAGGGATGGCAGTCCTTCAAATGACAGTGGAAGTCATCATCAAACAGTGTGAAGTGAGTATTAGAAAAACATAGACCATTATTTCCATACTGAATTAAGTATCGTGCAATTTTATTTGGATATAAGTTACCTGAATCAACAGCAGTGATGGTGACTATATATAGCGACTCCTTCTCTCTGTCTAAGGTGTGCAAAATATGAAATGTGCCACTGGGAGTGATAGAAAATAAATTATATCCATTTCCTTTCTCTATAAAATAGGTAAGCTGACTGTTGTTTCCTAAATCTTCATCCAAAGCTGAGACCTGGCAAAATTTTAAAAACAAAAAGAAAAAAACAATAACAGAAAATAAATAAATAAATAAAAAGACAAACATTAAAATGCTGTTGTTTTTCAGCAGAATTTTACTGCACCTGATATGTTAGCTGAGTTGGATCCTCCTCATTCTCCTTCACATGAATGGTCAATGTTTCTGGAACAAACTGGGGTGCAAAGTCATTGACATCCATCACTGTGATATGGATTGCAGCACTAGCAGATCTGGGTATGTTCCCCCGATCTACAGCAGTTATCATCAATGTGTAGTTTGAGTCCCTCTCTCTATCTAGTTCATCCATGACTGTGAGAACTCCTCGAATTATGTCCACCACAAATGGACCAATCTGGGCCAACATGTACCGTACTTGTCCATTGGATCCAATGTCTTGATCGTGAGCCTGAACCTGCAGCAGGCTTGTTCCCCTGGGGATATCCTCTCTGACTGTCAGGTTATAACTGCTTTGTAAAAACTCAGGGTCATGATCATTCACATCCTCAACATGCACTGTGAGTTTCATAGTGGTTGCCAGCATGGGTAAGCCTTCATCAGTAGCTATTATAGTAACAGTCAGAGTATCTACTTCTTCTCTGTCTAATAACTCCTCCAGGTATATCTTTCCACTTCTGTTATCAATGCTGAATATCCCACCGGAGGTGTTTAAATAATACAAAACCCTCCCGTTGGATCCAGCGTCTTCATCCTCAGCATGAGCAGTTATTACAACAGAATGCAGTGCAGTGTCTTCTGGTATACTAACACTTTCGGCTGACACAAACATTGGAGCATTGTCGTTGACATCTTCAGTAATCACAATAACACGCGCTGTACTTGTGAATTGTAAAGATGCAGGCTGGGCACAGTCATTGGCTGCCACAGTCAGATTGTAGTAGGACTGTCTCTCCCTGTCCAGAGGTTTGTTAAGGCATAAGGTACCAGTTGAATCTGTGACAAACACTTCCTCGTCGTCACCACTGATCACTCTCAGTGTCATTTTTCCATTATCACCTTGCAGACAAGAAAATATAGCATGTAAATTATTAAAAAGGATAAAATGGGTTTAGACTTGTTGTCAAGTAAGATATCAGTTATAGACATCGATTATAGACCTTTCTTGGAAGCATAACTAAAAATGATAAATGCATTATATTATACTTTCTGAAAACACATTTGTATCATAATCCTTATATTTTCATTGCAGTTGTCTTAAACCTGTATAAATCGAAGGGCAAAATGAGGCGCTTGAATGTGAACTGTGAAAAATGTGTGGTTTTACATCAATGACTTACAGGGCTAAAGTTCAATCTAGCTGCTGATTCCTTTCTGTCATTTTATTTATATGAAATATGTTTTCTTAA
Organism: Rhamphochromis longiceps; assembly: GCF_057381845.1. Lineage (NCBI taxonomy): Eukaryota > Metazoa > Chordata > Actinopteri > Cichliformes > Cichlidae > Rhamphochromis > Rhamphochromis longiceps. The sequence goes on from NC_140570.1 coordinate 32,357,308, forward strand.
CAAATACACTATTCCACAGAATACTTGACAACAGCCTCTCATTAACTTTATCTGAACAGTGAAATACAGGGATGGTTATGGGTGTGATCCCCACTGACTAGATGAATGTATAAATCATTTGCTTGAGGAGCAGCTCCAATAAAATAATAATAATAATAATGCAATGCGGATAGAATGTATCCTGTATTACTACAAATGCAGGATTCATTTATATATTTTATGTAATATAATGTACAGTCATTGGCCATTTTGTTAGGTACAGCTGTTCAACTGCTCTTTAACACAAAGGAATCAGCCAATCACATTGCAGCAACACATTTAGGCATGTAGACATTGTCGTGACAAACTGCTGAAATTGAAACTGAGTGTCAGAAGGCAAAAGAAAGGTGATTTAAATGGTTTTGAATGTTGTGTGACTGTTAGTGCTGGATGGATCTGGAGACCATCTCTAAGGTTTGCAGAGAATGGTCTGAAAAAGAGAAAATGTCCAGTGTGGCAGTTCTGTTAGAGAAAATGCCTTGTTGATGCCAGAGGTCAGAAGAGAATGGCTGGACTGCTTCAAGCAGAGACAGCAGGACAACTGTAACTTAAATAATCACTTGCTACTACCAAAATATTTAGAAGAACATTTCTTCTGCTCTTCTACATACTTCAAAACTTTGAAGCAGATGGGTTACAAAAGCAGGTGACCACACTGAGCGTCATTCCTGTCAGTTAAGAACAGGAAACTGAGGCTAAAATTCACATTGGCTCACCAAAATTGGACAACAGAAGATTAGGAAAATGTTGCTTTAACCCTTTCGTGCATGAATTATGACAACCTCAATCAGGATTGTTTTCTTAAGTTTTCTTATTCATCTGTAGGCATGAAAAAATATTTTTGAATTTCATTTTTTCTTAACATCTTGTCTTTTAAATGCCCACTTAGGTGGACAACATCACCTTTGGAGTGGGTGGCAGGGTATGGAGTGACACATCAGTTTCCAATGTAATGGTTTATGTGCAAGTACACACTGACACAAATACAAGAAAACGGCCTTTGAATAGCTGTCCAATGTAGTGATCACTATGTGTAAAAGGGTTAAGGTGAAAGTAAAATCCATTGAACGTATGATGGTAGTAACATTTTATATTCACTTTGCACACTTACCCTCATCTTTATCTGACACATTCAGAGACAGGAAACAAGTTCCAATGTTTGTGTTCTCCAATAACACTGCAGAAAAGGTATCTTGACTGAAAACAGGGAGGTTGTCATTCACATCTAGCAAATTGAAATACACCCTGATACCAGATACCTGCAGATCCCCCTGCTGCGCCTCCACTGTGAGAATGTAGAACCTTTGTGCTTCAAAATCCAGGCTGCGGGTTAATAGGAACTCCCCCGAGAAAGGGCTGAGAAGGAATAGGTTCTCACCGTCATCCTCCTGAACTGAGTATGTGATAGCTGTGAGACTCTCAAACTGTGTTTCCACTTTTCCCACAATTGTTCCTGTGAACACAGTGGAAATAAATAAATAATAAATAATAATAATAATAGTGGATTGAGCAGCAAAGTTATGTCAAAATGGAATAATTTGAAGTATATTTGAAATGGGGACCCAAAGTTACACATTAATATTTCAAAAAATAATCTCTCAGCTAACATGCATATGCGCTTACATGGGGAAAGATGACTAACCTGGTAGTGTGTCTTCTTTCACTTGAAACGAGTAAACAGTTTTGGAGAAAGCCATCTGTGTTTGCCATCTGTTATGAGGGTGTAGGCTTACTTCACCATGCTCCAGCACAGCATCAACAGACGAAGGATACCAGGAGGGGAGCGTATGCTGCCCTAGTATGATATCTGCAAGCTCCCTCACACTACTTACATTCACCCTATTTCCAGATGAAAGTTTATGAGATGATGTAGTAATAAACACCTGAAGAAGGCAAGGAGTCACAGTTTCGAAGCAAGCATAAATTGTCAACTTCTGAAGTAATGAAATTATTGGAGATATGTAAAATGTGCTGGAAGCCTTAAACACAAATAGACATCTAAACAAAATTTGAAGCCAGTTATCAAAACACATCAACCAACAGGCCAACTTACCACAAAGTGAATAATAATAATTATATATTTCCTCCTACATCCGGTAGAATCCATTATAAAGTTTACTTCTTCAGCACCTCTTTGTTGACCATAGTTACAAAATCAAGTAATAATAGCACACAAAACAGACGTGGCACTAAAAGGTAAAATCCCATAACTGTGCAGCCCCCACACAAGCCCAACAAATGGTAAAGTATTAAAGCTGTATCCATGGTGATTACTCAATCTGTTCAGTTTGTAATCCTGACTGACACGCCTCTTTGACATCACTCTATGCAAATCCTGCAGCTGGGGAGGAAAAAAAAGTTTCGTGGGACTTGAGAGTGAAGCAGATTACATTTTCTTTTCTATTTATTTGCTTGTGAAAAAAGCAAACGGTTGAAGAAAAATTACCAGGTAAAAAGCATTAATAGTATATCCAGCTATGGTTTACTGAATCAGTATGTTTTATATTCTCGACATGGATTTTGCTATTGAGGTTATTCAGCGTAGGCATGAAATGGACTCTCTGAACAGTTGCCTGCAGTTAGGTAGCCTAGAGGCAGACTTTGTTGTTGCATATCAGATTGGGGGGGGGGGGGGGGGGTTCATTCAGAGACAGAATGGCATTCATTCAATTGGTAAAAAGGGAGTGAAAAGAAGGGGAAAAAACTATTCAGAATCACAGGTCTCAAAACTGACTTGACATGATACTGTAGAGCAATGTCAAACAGACAGAAACCATTTGCCAACTACAAGGCAATATCTTTTAGAGCAAATGTAATTCATTTTTAATCATTTCAACTGATATTGAATTATTAACTTTTTATTTAATATTCAAAATTCAGTTGCTGCTGGACTCACTAAACTCTTCTTTCTAAAGAAACAGGGCTTTTACCATCTTTATGCTTGCTTCCAATAAAAAACAACTGTTGTGACCCTAATGTTAACTACATGCAGGAACACTGAGCTTGTTTGTGTGTCAGACCTACTGAAAGGAGAACACAGAGGTTTCATTCATATTCGCTAACACTTCTAAGAACGGTTACTGCAAGGGAAAACACTACTGAGAAAAGCCTGATGAATGGACATGTGAACCCCCTCTAAGTGATGGTGAGGCCACCGTGCCTGTGAGCTTGCCTCCAGTTACAGGGAATTGCAACTCAATACGACCAAGGGATCACAAAAGGTCCCTGCCTTGGGAAAGAGAGCACTCGGAGAAGGAGTACTTTTCTTATGTTCATTTGGTACTTGGCTGGGAATAAAAGACATCCATAATAATATTGTGTAGTGGAGCATCTTCTTGTGCTTTTTGCATTGATTATCCAAGCCTCTGGAACTCCCCAGGAGGAAAGCAAAAACTATTCCTACAAAAGAAATTCCCTAATCTGGTGTTTTGATCATTTTTTGGGTGACTGCTAACAGCTGTCCCTTTAAACCAGGCAGTGATCCTCCGTGTCCTACAGATGGAGTCATTATCATCCTGAAAAAAAAAAAACACTCTGTAGAACCTATATGGACTTGTCACTTGTGTGCGCATGACAAAACAAGTGTAGTTTAAAGTTTTTTAATGCCACACACACACATACACATACAGGTTTTTTATATCATAGCGCCACCTTCTGGATTGAGGTTGCTCAAACTACTGTAGCATGATCGATGTTTCTTACTTTCCAGAGAGTTTATAAAACATTGCTGAGGATGTGAATGCCTTAGCACTTTGGAAATAACAGCCATTAGGCAATATCTTTTTCTTAAATTGTTAAAATCAATAAAAGTTTGTTTATTTTCCAATAGAACAATGTGATATCCTTAATTGTGTTCGTATTACTTGCTATTGTCAAATATCTGACCTTCTGGTTTAATAATACTATGAGTCCAGTACTGGTAAGTAAGAATTATTACTTGTCAATTATCCTTAGTCATTTGTGCCATTAGCAATCTGTTTACATAAAAAGCCTCAAACTCTGAATTACTCATAGATTAACTAGTATTGTGAACTTGATTGAAAAAGGTACATTTATTATTCAAGACTTAAAAAATGGACTACTGACTTGACAGTTTTGCAGATAATGATGGTTATCCTCCACAAGAGGTTAAGTCTCATTTGTGAAAAAGGCAAGTTGTTTGCAGACTGCTGTATTTAAACATCTGTCTAAAAGGGAAATGTGATATAAAGAGAAGATTGTCAAGGTAAGTCAAATCAGGAACTTGGGAGAGCTTTGCAAACAGAGAACTGAGGCCGGTGACAGAGGATTAAGATCCACCACACATGGACATCTAGTGGCTCAGTACTAGGAAAGGAGCTACAACTGCCGCATTCCTAATACTGAACCACTAGATTTTAGAGTACTTCTTGCTTTCCACTGCTGACAGGCTTTATAGAGATTATTTCCTTTTACAGCAAGACCTAGAAGCTTCCCACAGCGCCAAAACTATCAAATAGCTTGCTGACCGCATTATTGGGCTGCTAACAAACCTGAACCCAAGAGGAAGATGAGAAACACCCAACACAGAATTACAGATGGACTGAAGGGCCCTATTTGCATGTAATGAATATAGAATACATGGAAGTTTGAAGTTTGGTAGTTTTTAGATATTGTGAGATGATTAAAATTAGGAGGAAAAAAAAAAACAAACTTGTTAAAAAAAAAAAAAAAAAACGACCTTTATTGAAGACATTCTTGAATGTCGACAGCTGCATTTGATATTAGAGTGGTATTCAAAGAACAATAAAAAGACATTGGGACAGCACATAAAAAAATATTTTTCAAAATAAACAAAAATACACTAGCAACTCAGAAATCTCATTTTTGAGTTGGAACACCTAAGGACTAGTTACTTTCATACTTATTTGTAGTCCTCCTAGACTGTTACATAATATGGCAGGGATAAAGTACTACCACTAGAAAATTCCAAACGTAAGATATGTAGTGTTGACTTTACAAAAAAAACAAAAGAAAAAGAAAAGGAGAATAACACTGTACATCTTAAAAACATTAAATATACACATGATCTTGGTCAATCTGACTTCGGTTTTTCAAGATGGTGAATTGAGATATAAGGATATATGGCATAAACAAAACTGCAGGTCCCATCCCCAAGTGAGCTACTCATCATCATCATCCTCATCTTCCTCTTCTTCTTCTCCTTCCTCCTCTTCTTCTTCATTGTCATCATCATCATCATCAGCTGCAGCAGCTGGTCCTGAATCCACTTTTCCCTTTGTGCGGTAAGCAACAATATCCTGTAACAGAGAGATAGGCTCTTTTCCATGCTCCACAGACAATAACATTTTTCTATCAAATCAACAAGTTTAACTTCCATGTCATTTTGGATTATCACCTTGTCATATTTCTCCTTCAACTTGGCAGCCTTCTTCTCATATGGCTGCTTTTCTTCCGCAGATGAGCTGTTCCACATCTCTCCCAACTTCTTTGCTGTGTCCCCAATGGAAAGGCCTGGATTTTCACTTTTTATTTTTGGGCGAAAATCTGCACAGAAGAGGAAAAATGCAGACCTGTGGGGGGAAAAGAAGGAAATGGGAAAAAACCAAAAACGTTGCTCAAAATACCCCTATGGTCTGAAAGAAAATGAGAAAGTGTAGATTATGGCACATACGGTGGTCTCTTGGGGGCATTGGGGTCCTTGAATCGCTTCTTCTTCTGGCCCTTGGGAGGCACGTAATTCTTCATTTCCCGCTCATAACGCAACTTGTCTTGCTTGGCCATGTCTTCAAACTTGCCTTTCTCTTTTGGAGACATTGTCTTTGGAGAAACACAGCCAGTTTTAAACAATCTAAAAAATAAAATACTGAATTTAGAAAACTGAAAATAAAATCTAATATTATGAATAATTCCTTTTACCTTCCATCGCTCAGAGCATTTCTTGGAGAACTCTGAGAAGTTGACACTGGCATCAGGGTGTTTCTTCTTATGCTCCTCCCGGCACGTCTGCACAAAGTAGGCATATGAGGACATTTTGCCCCTCGGCTTCTTTGGATCCTTCCCCATTTTGGCTTACTAAATTTTAAGGAGAGAAAATACAGTTTTAAATTCAAAGTATACCAGCACTTTCATGCAATGTAAGTAATAGAATCTGAATGGCCCTCGCCAATAGTCTGCCTCCTACTCCATCAGTTCCTCACATCTATTGTTTAAACTGGGTGGTGGGAGGAGGGTGCCTGGGGTGACTGATGATCCATTGTATGAAGAGGCTAGCATTTATTAAAACTACAATCAGCTACACATTACTCTACTGGCGCGTTAGATCAAACGTTTACCTATACAAGCTAGTAAAAACAGTATAGTACTGCTTAATTTTAGCACTCCGACAATATAACGTGAAGCTAACCGGCTAAAGGTTCTACGTGAACACATTAGCGTCCACCTCATTTGATTGTTCATTAGCTTTTAGCCATCTTGCTTTGTGTCCTCTTGCTATCAGCGTTAGCCTTCAAGCTAGGCTAGCATGTCACGGTGCTCATCTCGGGAGACGATTATGAAAATGGCTGATTAGACTGCTAACAATGGCTAGCTGCCCGTTTTTCAAACACCCCTTACGTCCTTCAGAACAAATTTGCCTGTTACTGTTGTCACCTGTCTAAACGCTAAATATTATTCGACTAAAAGTTTAGTGAAAGTCGTACTAATGCCGGAGAATGATGCTCTGCCTGTATCACCGTACTCCGGTTGCCTCAGCACCAGTCAACGGTATTAACCTACATTCAACAGCCAGCTAGTGCTAGCCTTTATGGTAGCATCCAGCCACCTTTAGCACGCACCACAGCAGCGGACGTTACGTTAAGCGAAGTGTGGCAGACAGTTAACTCGACCATCAGGGCTCTTGTCCTTTAACCCAATGGCCACTTTATTTTAGTTATTACTCATGGCCGTGGTGAATGTCACTGTACGGTAACTACTTAGCCAAGTTAGCAAGATAACGTTAAACACCAGGAGCGTGATACTGAGTTAGCATCCCATTCAGCTCAGCCATGCAACCAACTACGTACAACGTTAATGTATACTGTGCAAAGCATATCCCAGAACATCGTTTCATTCATAAGAGCCGCACACTATTCGCTTTGTTTAAGATTACGTTTATAGTGCTTACCCCTACAGCGCTATATGAGGCCAGCCGCACGTCGGTACGTCTCAAACAATGGGACGAAAAGCACCGTCAGTGCGCGGTCTTTCGGCTGCGAGAATCCGTCTGTGTTTATTCTGTGTGTTGGGCACCGGCTGTCGGACATTGGCTGCCGCCAACTCCTTGGAGTATCTTATTGGACACGCGCTGTCAGTCCTGCTTGTTGAACGGTTGGTTGTTCAAAACACGGCGGTGTGATGGCGCTCGGCTTGAATGCCAGTGAGTTTAACTGCAGGGAAACACAAACGGAAAGAAATGCATTAGTAAAAAACAAAAAGGAAAGACTAGCAATTTGAAGTTACTCCTAAGCTTACCTTAAAGGAGCATTATCAGCGAATCATATCGTTTACGTAACACACTGCTTTGAGAAAGTGTGTTTGTCCCCGTTCTGATTTATTTATTGTCTATTTTACCACATGTACATGTTAAAGCAAGTTTTAATATTAGACAAGAATAAATTAAAAAAAATTTAAATGATAGTTTCATTTATCCAGCGAAATATTAATTATTATTAAATATTAATGAATTAGGTATGATTTAACACATTTTTTGAAAAGCGGAGTTCAATTTCACTGGCTATGGAAAGCACTTAATTAGGTTTTGACAAAATGAAGTGGTCTTTAGTGATGTGCGATTCCACTGATTTATTTTCCGATCCGATACCAAGTAAAATCCAGGGTGGTATCGAAGATACTGATCCGATACCAATACTTTGTACGAAAACTTAATGTTTCATTGTATTTCATAATACAATATATAATTGTATTATGTAATTGTAATAATAATATAATAATATAGCTTCATAATGATTACAGAACATTAGACTACTTGTTCTTATTGCTTAATAATGCAGAATTATCATATAGAAATAAAAAAAAAACTTGAAGTTGTGCTCTATTTGAGCATGTTGCCTGCCTGCAACACTAAAGGACTCCGCGAGATACGTCTGTCTCGCCCTATCAGCACCTGTCCCTCTCCTCCTCTTCAGTTCACCTCAACATAAGCTCATCATATTCTGTGATATGATTTACTCTGAGGTGTTTGACGAGGTTAGTGGTGTTGCCACAACACCTCACTGTCTTGCCACATGTATCGCAAACCGCGTCTTGGCTGTTTGTGGATGTAAAATACGTCCACACATGACTCCGTTAACACTCTGCCATTGTTGTGAGTGCGTACGCCAAGGGGCTGCCACACATTTATACAGGGTGGGCCATTTATATGGATACAACGTAATAAAATGGGAATGGTTGGTGATATTAAAGTCCTGTTTGTGGCACATTAGTATATGTGAGGGGGCAAACTCCTCAAGATTGGTGGTGACCATGGTGGCCATTTAGAAGTCAGCCATCTTAGATACAACTTTTGTTTTTTCAATAGGAAGAGGGCCATGTGACACATCAGACTTATTGGTAATGTCACAAGAAAAACAATGGTGTGCTTGGTTTCAACGTAACTTTATTCTTTCATGAGTTATTTACAAGTTTCTGACCACTTATAAAATGTGTTCAATGTGCTGCCCATTGTGTTGGATTGTCAATGCAACCCTCTTCTCCCACTCATCACACACTGATAGCAACACCGAAGGAGAAATGCCAGCACAGGTATCCAGTATCCGTAGTTTTAGGTGCTGCACATCTCGTATCTTCACACCATAGACAATTGCCTTCAGATGACTCCAAAGATAAAAGTCTAAGGGGGTCAGATTGGGAGACCTTGGGGGCCATTCAACTGGCCTACGACGACCAATCCACTTTTCAGGAAACTTCATCTAGGAATGCTCGGACCTGGCACCCATAATGTGGTGGTGCACCATCTTGCTGGAAAAACTCAGGGAACGTGCCAGCTTCAGTGCATAAAGAGGGAAACACATCATCATGTAACATGTAGTATCATGTACAGCCGTGTTTCACATATGACTATGAAGGGCGTAAGAGGAAGTAGTTCCTTCCAATTTAGACGATCCAAATGATATAGTTTCTTTCTACTGTGTTCCTTTTAATGATAAACTACAAATTTACCCCAAAGTACTAAAATATCGATATTTTAATATGAGAATCGATTCTACAACATAACTTACTGGTATCAGAAGAATCGATATTTCAGTATCGATCCGCACACCACTAGTGGTCTTAAAGATCTCAAAAAGCACATCATGCAACAACTTTGTACAGGAAACCTTCCCAGGATTTTCCAGCCTACTAAAATGACTCAAAAGAGTGGATTAACAACTCGTCCATGAGGTCATAAAAGAACCCAGAGCAATATCTAAAAAAAACTCGCAGTCTCACTTCCCTCAGTTATCCTGCATTTCAGATTAAGTCGGAATTTCCAAGTTCCCAGTTGCAATTGTTATATTTATTTCAGTTCAATTAATTAACTTTTTATTTTTGGGCGAAAATCTGCACAGAAGAGGAAAAATGCAGACCTGTGGGGGGAAAATATGACAAGGTGATAATCATTTTGGATTATCACCTTGTCATATTTCTCCTTCAACTTGGCAGCCTTCTTCTCATATGGCTGCTTTTCTTCCGCAGATGAGCTGTTCCACATCTCTCCCAACTTCTTTGCTGTGTCCCCAATGGAAAGGCCTGGATTTTCACTTTTTATTTTTGGGCGAAAATCTGCACAGAAGAGGAAAAATGCAGACCTGTGGGGGGAAAAGAAGGAAACGGAAAAAAACCAAAAACGTTGCCGTTTAATTGCTCAAAATACCCCTACAGTCTGAAAGAAAATGAGAAAGTGTAGATTATGGCACATACGGTGGTCTCTTGGGGGCATTGGGGTCCTTGAATCGCTTCTTCTTCTGGCCCTTGGGAGGCACGTAATTCTTCATTTCCCGCTCATAACGCAACTTGTCTTGCTTGGCCATGTCTTCAAACTTGCCTTTCTCTTTTGGAGACATTGTCTTTGGAGAAACACAGCCAATTTTAAACAATCTAAAAAATTAAATACTGAATTTAGAAAAAAAATATTTAATTACAACAACAGTTGCCTTAAGATGTTTTTTTTGTTGGTCTGGAATGTCCCTTCGACTCCAATTTTCTTTTCTGAAAGTACCAGCTCCACCAACCTGCAGCTGTGCATAATACAAATACAGCATATTACAAAAAGCAAGTATTATGCTGTATTGTTTGCGACACAGGAATGGCTCTTCCTTGTTGAGAAGCAAATCAAATCCTGTTTTTCTTTATATTTATTTTAACTCGGGAGTAACAGCCCTCCTGAGTTCTGTCACCCAACGTATGAGGTAACTGGAATGTGCCAATAAGGTCAGTGTTCATAATTCAACAATAAGAAAGAGACTGGGAAAAAAGTAGCATCCATGGGTGAGTTTACTGCTGATCAACAAGAATACATAGGCTTGTCTTGCATTTGCCAAAAAACATCCTCCAAAGAACATCCCAAAACTTTTGAGAAAATATTCTGTGGACTGATGGGACATAAGTACAACTTTTTGGAAGCCTTGCATTAAACTAGCATAGCATTTCATAAAAAGGACATCATACCAGCAGTCAGACATGGTGGTGCTAGTGTGATGATTTCAGGATGCTATACTGCTTCAGGTTCTTGTCGAAACTGATGGAACCATGAATTCTGCTTTCTATCAGAAAATCCTGAAGAATAATATCCGGCCATCAGTTTGTGACCCAAAGCTGTGAAGTACAGTTTGGTTATGCACAAGACTAAGTCTCTGAATGTCTCAAAAAATAATAAATAAAAGGATGGTTTTAGAGCGGCCCACTCAGAGACCGAGGTTAAATCCAATTGAAATGCTTTTGCGTGGCCTTAAACAGGTCATTCATGTTTTAAAATCCTTCACTGGGCCTAAATTAAAGCAATCCCAAGACTCATTGCCAGTTATCACAAATGCTTGATTGTATATACTATAGTCATTGCTGCCAAAAGTGGTCAAACTAGTTATTAGGTTTAGGAAGCACTCACTTTTAAGTTAGGGAATGTAGTGTTATCATTTTTAGCAGCAGCAAAAGTAATAATAGCAAAGCTTTGAGGTGACTTCTAATAGTAAAAACTTCTGAAGTCCATTTTTTGTGTGGACAAGGATGGATGAACAAAGCCAAAATGTTAAATGTTTACCTCCTGCAACTATGAAATATCTTATTTTATGTCATGTACTATTTTTAGAAAAAACAAATCATGATATTATCTAAAGTTTAGTTTATACAGTTAAAAGATGTGTAATACAGTTGAAAGAAGTGCAGTACAGAAGAATTGCCCATTTCTCTTTTAATGTTTTTTATTTATAAAATGTTCAGGAACTATTAAATCTATTGCTGTAAGTTATTTCTCTTTGAATTGTTGATGAGTTGAATATTGATTACCGAAAAATATACCCAAATGTACTTAGTTACTACCCACTATCACCAGTAACAGACATATAAGGCGCCTGTAACAATGCTAAATTTTTAATTCAACATCTCCCCTGCTGTGCTTCTGTTTAAATGTTGTAGGTCTCCATAACCACAGTGCATACTACATCCTGCTTGGATCAGCTTTGACACTGTGTAGATAAAGCTTGTGTACGTATAATGCTCTAATTTTAATACTCACAGGAATTGTCAGCATATGCTTTTCATCAGGATACCAATGAAGTAACTTTTCATCTAAAAATTAAATGGATTTAAGTACACTGAAATCAGCTATAAGAGGAGATGCTAGAACAAACCACCAGTCACCAATGGCAACACAAGGTAATGTTAAACCAAGGATAGGTAAACACAAAAAGAAACCCAGTATGGAACTTAAAATGTTTTCTTGCATTTATTTTGCATGTTATTGTAACATCAAAAGGTTTTGTTTAATTAACGTACATGTTATACCAGTTTTGTGTTTTTTAAACTTACTTATCTGCTTTTTTATGTTTTGTTTTTTCTTGTTTTAAAATGTTTAGTTTTTATTATTTTGGGGTGTTATTTTTAGTTGTTTGTGGTTGTAATATGAGTATTTGTCAGATTATAAGATTTGAGAAGTTAGGAATTGTTTTGCCCACTATCACCTATAGCAGACATATGCAATGTTCCCTCTAAACTGCATGCGTGCGCAATTGCGCACTGATGGCACGGTCCCTGCGCAGAAAAAATCTGCGTTGCGCACAAAAAAAAAATCTAACCTGAATTGAAATTAAAATTAAAACTTTGACAATTCTGTTTTGAAGTGTTAGTCAATAAGTGACTGGCGGCTCCAGTATGGGATTAGAACGATGCCACCTTATCCCATAGTCCAGCCAATCACGCAATTCACATTCACGTAAATGCACAGCTAATCAACGTCGTTGATAGGCTATGACAGCGTCCTTATGTGCCGACACCGGTGTTTTAGCTAGAAAAGCGGCGCCGCGTGGCTGTTGTGGAGTGAAGCCACGTTAATGACAACGTGTACAACCATTGGAGATGTGAGCAGGACAGAAGGAACAATTGACGGAAAAAGTGTGGACTTTATACCAGTTTTTAAATTGTGTTGATAGGCCACGTAAAACCAGAGTTATGATAAAAATATATGCAATGTTTGGTTTTCTTCTGGATTACTATCGTTGTTTATATTTACTGCGGGAAGGAACGGTAAAAACATATAAGGAAAACGCTTGAAAGCACTCCAGGAAGTTTTAGGAGTGACGGCGGTTTTGAAATGCCAGAGATTTGCAACGTTTAGAGCAAATTTTGTGTAGTTAGTGTGTAGTGTAGTCAATAGTTTTGTTGTGTGCGTCAGAACAATGAGACGACTGCTGAATGTTACAGGTGTTACAGCAGTGATACATCTCCTGTTGTCAGGCCTGCAGGTATCAGGCTTTTGATGTTCTCCTTTATCTCACAGTGGACAGAAATGATTTTTTGGAGTAGCACAAATAATTTGTGTGGCATCAAATTTGATGCAGAACAGCTGGTTGTTCTGTAAATATTTTGAAATGTTTATTTAAAAAACGCCTTGGCAGCATTTTTAGGTAAACAGCTGCAAAAAACTTTGTTGTTTGCAAAACTCAGTAACTTTTTAAAGAAGTAACTATATAATTAATTACCCAACATTGGTCTTTGTATACTTTATTTTGCAGACAGAGAGTTACAGGACTCTCTCCCAGACCACAGACTCATAGTCCACTTTATTAAAAAAAAAAAAAAAAAGAAAGTTTTGTTTTCAAAATTGGAGTTCAAGTTATTTTTACTTCCAATAGTGTTAACATACTACACAGGTCATGAACAAGATGTTTTTACATTTTCATTGTAAGTGGGATAAAGCAGTTAAAAGGAGTCTAACATAAATGTAAATGCTGTAATTTGATTATTTTAATAAACCATGTAACTTGGATGGATTCGATGCTGGCGTGACCACAGTGCACACGTCTACTGTTGCTCACAGTGGTCCAAGGGACCGCTCAGGGAGTTTGTGCGTTCGCTCAGACACATGAAAAATTAGAGAGAACATTGCATATAAGGCACCTTATATGTCTGTTACTATATACACTGAACAAAAATATAAACGCAACACTTTTGTTTTTGCTCCCATTCCCCATGGGATGGACGTAGAGACCTCAAATTCATTCCAGATACACAATATAACCATCCCTCCCAAACAGTGGTCACAAATCAGTCCAAATGTGTGGTAGTGGGCACATCTGCTATATTGAAATAATCCATCCCACCTCACAGGTGTGCCACATCAGGATGCTGATCTGACATCATGAGTAGTGCACAGGTGTACCTCAGACTGCCCACAACAAAAGGCCACACTGGAATATGCAGTTTTGTCTCACAGCAAAATGCCACAGATGCCACAAGCAATGAGGGAGCGTGCAATTGGCATGCTGACAGCAGGAATGTCAACCAGATCTGTCGCCCGTGCATTGAATGTTCATTTCTCAACCATAAGCCGTCTCCACAGGCGTTTCCGAGAATATGGCAGCACATCCAACCGGCCTCACAACCGCAGACCTCGTGTAACCACACCAGCCCAGGACCTCCACATCCAGCAGGTTCACCTCCAAGATCGTCTGAGACCAGCCACCCAGACAGCTGCTGGAACAATTGGTTTGCACAACCAAACAATTTCTGCACAAACTGTCAGAAACCGTCTCAGGGATGCTCAACTGCATGCCCGTCGTCCTCATCGGGGTCTTGACCTGACTCCAGCTCGTCGCCGTAACAGACTTGTGTGGGCAAATGCTCACATTCGATGGCGTCTGGCACGTTGGAGAGGTGTGCGCTTCACGGATGAATCATGGTTCACATTGTTCAGGGCAGATGGCAGCTGAGAATGTCCCAGTTCTTGCATGGCCAGCATACTCACCGGACATGTCACCCATTGAGCATGTTCAGGATGTGCTTGACCGGCGTATACGACAGCGTGTACCAGTTCCCACGAATATCCAACAACCTCGCACAGCCATTGAAGTGGAGTGGACCAACATTCCACAGGCCACAATTGACAATCTGATAGACTCCATGCGACGATGTGTTGCACTGCATGAGGCAAATGGTGGTCACACCAGATACTGACCGGTTCTGGGTCCCCAGACCCCCAATAGCGCAAAAAACTGCACATTCCAGGGTGACCTTTTGTTGTGGGCAGTCTGAGGTACACCTGTGCACTACTCATGATGTCAGATCAGCATCCTGATGTGGCACACCTGTGAGGTGGGATGGATTATCTCAATATAGCAGATGTGCCCACTACCACACATTTGGACTGATTTGTGACCACTGTTTGGGAGGGATGGTTATATTGTGTATCTGGAATGAATTTTAGGTCTCTACGTCCATCCCATGGGGAATGGGAGCAAAAACAAAAGTGTTGCGTTTATATTTTTGTTCAGTGTTGTTACGTTCCCCCCGAAAGGGTCTAGGCATGTGAGTGAGGGGACCAGTAACAAATGAGTCCAGAACAGAATGAAAGGAAAACAGACCAGTGTTTTCAGTAAATAAAATAGTCTTTATTATAGATCATCTTAACATAAAGAGCCGGCAACGCCGTTTTACCAATAACACTTGGAAAAAGAGAAAAAGGGTTGCAACAACAAAGAACACAACAACCAAACAAAAACTCCACACCACGAGGAGGTACTTCCAGGGGCCCACAAGCTCACCCTGTCACTAACAGCAGCTGGCTTTACTGCTGCCAAGGCCCACAAGCCCACACTACTCACGCAAAGCAGCTATGCTGTTTCCACAACTCCACACTTTGAGCAGGCTAACCACACACAACGCAGAGACACCAGAGAACACCCCACACCCTGCTCACAGCTCATCCCCAGCTTATATGACCCCCGAGAGGTGATTGCTGACTGGGCCCAGGTGGTAAATGAGTCCAATGAGCAGCAGCTGTGTCCTGGGGAGAGAGAAGAGCAAGAGAGAGACGGGGGGTGGAGCAAAAGAGGAGGAGGCGGAGAAAAACACCACGCCCACACAAGGGCAGTATCAGGAGGCCCAGCTAGGGCCGTAACACCCCCTCCCATAATTACAAACCAGTGGTTTGTCATAGAACGTCCTACCCAGCTTTTAAACATATCACCTACCATCCACCATAATAACGGTTAGGCATACCCTGCCGAATCTGCCAAGACCTTTTTGATGGGTTGAAAACACTGCACGGGGTTGGCTCAAGTCCCTCAACATAGTGTCCCAAATGACAGCCAAATGTTTTTTGAGCCATCACATATGGAGAACCCATCAGGCAGCTAGAAGGCCTTACAGCAACACTTCTCTGACGCTTCTTCGCTAGGTCATGGCAAAAGGCATGCTGGTTAGCCAGAGGTGCAGGTTGAAATGGTTGTGTCACACACAATCTATCACACTGTAGGTCATCTGGACCCGAGAGACCGTCATCAGGTGGCAGATTACAATTAGTTGATCTCTGACAGTGACCAAATGACACCACTGAGCAATTATGCTCCAACTGTTGCCTAGGACTGGCAACTTTGTCGGTTTGTGAACCACAGTTCACTCTTTTGAAAGCAGATCGATTTTGCTTTGAGTTTGCTTTCAAACAGTGAGCAACCAGGTGGCCAGGTTTGTGGCAGAAGAAACAGAGCTTTGTTTTGGCTCTTGAAACCACGCCTGTATCGGCTTTGTTAGCTGGCACACTCCTAACTCTCAAGACTGACTGTTTCTGTTTGTAGGCTCCACAATTTGCTATTAAATGGCCAGACTTTAAACAAAAAAAACACTTTCGTTTCACACTGGAATGGGACACAAGTACCTCACCCTTTCGGTACTGTGTAGCTGGCACATCACTAACCTTCACTGGGGCATCGCGCCGGTCATACCTACTGACACTGGTTTTATGGACGAGCGCGAACTCATCAGCCAGCGTCGCAGCCTGCTGTAGCGAGGAAACCTTCTGTTCATTAATATATGCCGCGATGCGCTCAGCAATGCAGTTCTTAAATTCCTCTATGAGCATTAGTTCCCGGATCGAAGCCAGGTCAGTGGCTTTACAGGCCGCACACCACCGATCGAAAAGAACACCTTTTTCCCTGGCGAAATCAAGATAGGACTGACCCTGACCTCTTCTCAACCCCCGGAAACGCTGCCTATAGGCTTCTGGGACCAGCTCATAGGCCAGCAGGATAGCCCTTTTCAGCTTGTCATAGTCCAAGCTGTCCTCAGCTGACAACGAGGAACAAACTTCTTGAGCCTTACCCGCCAGCTTACATTGGAGCAAAATGGCCCATGAATCCCGTGGCCAGTGCAAGGCCGTGGCTATTCGTTCAAACGACTCGAAGTAGCTGTCGACCTCAGTGTCACGGAACATCGGAACCAGACGACTGTTTTTCCCTACGTCAAACGGGATGTCCGCCTGACGAATGGAGGCGGTCGGAGGAAGGGAAACCTGCCGGAGTTCCAGCTGTCGCAACCTCACAGCTGTCTCTGCCTCCACCTCCACTTTCCTCAATTCGACCTCCCTAGCCCTAGCCAGTTCCGCGTCCAAACGCCTAAGCTCTAGCTCCCTTTTCAGCTGGAACTCTCTCTCACGCTGCTCCTTCTCCAGCTGGAGACGAGCCAGACGGACACGGAGCTTAGCATCCAGCTTCGAGCCTTCACTTGATTCAATGGAGAGGGGTTCGAAGCGAGGCACTGTCATGGGTTTGTTCTCAGGCAGCCCCTGATCAACAGGTGTCGACACCAATGGACCTACAGCTTGAGCTGGCGCCTGCAGAACGGGCTGAGACGCTGCACCACGCTCACCCTTAAACACTGCAATATCAAAGGTAGCCATTGACTCTAAAACAAAAACTACCTGAGGCTAACAATAACAACAAAGAAGCACCACCTCCAATACACAAATGAGAAACAGGCGGGAAAAGCGTGGCCACAGGTTAACCAATAAATAAAAATACCGCCAACCCTCTCCCCAGACCTGCCTACTAAAATCTTAGCCTAGTTAGCTTCTGGAGTGTACCAGGCTCGAGGCAACTTTAAAGGCTAAGCGTCAAGTGCACAAAGCACCGACAAGCCTACCCCCGACAGGGAACTAATCCCCACCCGGGATTACTCCGAAAATAATAAAGGAAAAATAAAAAATGAGTGCCTGAAGGAGGAGCTTACGCTCAGCTAGACACTCCCCTTTGCTAACTGGAGAGAGAGCGCAGCAGATACAATACAACTAAACAAGCCACCGGCAAACAACTCACTAAAACTCAATTGCTGTTCCTTCCAGTCATATCCCGGACGAGCCCCCACTTTGTTACGTTCCCCCCGAAAGGGTCTAGGCATGTGAGTGAGGGGACCAGTAACAAATGAGTCCAGAACAGAATGAAAGGAAAACAGACCAGTGTTTTCAGTAAATAAAATAGTCTTTATTATAGATCATCTTAACATAAAGAGCCGGCAACGCCGTTTTACCAATAACACTTGGAAAAAGAGAAAAAGGGTTGCAACAACAAAGAACACAACAACCAAACAAAAACTCCACACCACGAGGAGGTACTTCCAGGGGCCCACAAGCTCACCCTGTCACTAACAGCAGCTGGCTTTACTGCTGCCAAGGCCCACAAGCCCACACTACTCACGCAAAGCAGCTATGCTGTTTCCACAACTCCACACTTTGAGCAGGCTAACCACACACAACGCAGAGACACCAGAGAACACCCCACACCCTGCTCACAGCTCATCCCCAGCTTATATGACCCCCGAGAGGTGATTGCTGACTGGGCCCAGGTGGTAAATGAGTCCAATGAGCAGAAGCTGTGTCCTGGGGAGAGAGAAGAGCAAGAGAGAGACGGGGGGTGGAGCAAAAGAGGAGGAGGCGGAGAAAAACACCACGCCCACACAAGGGCAGTATCAGGAGGCCCAGCTAGGGCCGTAACAAGTGTATATAAGGCACCTCTAACAAATCCTTATAATACAAGCACATGCACCACAGTCACAATATCCCATTTTATACTCTCTTATTAAAAAGATGCACCAATTACTACTCATGTTTTACGTGGCAATTTTGACCAAATTGACTAACAGTAAATTTTCCAGTATGCTTTTGTTTTATGTGATTTTTGTCCAAGTCCATGTTAATATTTCAAGCAAAATCTGGATAATATTAAAATTACAGAGAACAACAGAACTTAGAAGTACAGATTCATTTTTTAGTACAAGTCTACATTTTAATGGATCAAAAAGTAACATTTATTTTAAGCACAGTTACATTACAGAGGTATACAGTAGCCTTTGTTATACTGTCGTTACTATGTAGATCAAAAAGTTTAATTTGAACTCAGCTTTAGATGTGCCATGTCTACAGTGATTGAAATACTTAAAAAAGTAGTTACAGTATAGTAGTATTTTTTCCAGGGGGGAAACAGTGGTGGGATCCATATGAAACAACTCACAAAAGGCAATTCGTCTACCAGCCAAGTTCAGCTGCAGATATTTTCCTGTAAGTAAAATCATGGACTTATGAGGCTCTAAATAAGCATACATATTATGCATGGTTGTGTGTGTAATTATGTGTCTGTGCTGGTACTTATGTAGGAAGCCCCTGTCAACGTCATTGATAGACTCATATTCACAGTCTGGACCTTTTGGTTCAAGTATATACAGTAAGGACTTTAGCTGGAAGCCTGCCTGTAAACCTGAATGCATTCGTACAGGAACAGCCTCAGGGCAGAGGAGAAATAACCCGCATCCCAGCAAGGTTGGCACCAACCCTCAGTTTTTACATTTATAGTGAAATGGCATGCTTGACCTTTCACAGTGTATTGTAACCTTTAAATTAAGCTATTTTCCCCCAAGTCTTTCATGATGTGGAGGCTGCCAAGGGATGTTGCAAGAAACTCTGACCATATTGCATTCCCTTTGAAATGCCTCCCTTCTGAGGGTGAGATCCGTAAGGCCCTAACCGCACAGTACCTCTCCACTTACAAATGTGACTTCATGGGTACACCTCAAGGTACACAATTTTCAGTCAATCTCATGTACGAGAACTTGTCAGAATGGCTGACTACATCTGTGCACACACATCCAGATGTCATAACATTTCATGACATTTCTCTCTACAGTTCATTTTCCATTTGCCATTCATTTTCATTTTGTCATGGTATTTTCTTCTTGACAGAGTACAATGACACTGAAAAAGCAGCCAGATGGTTTGCACCTATGCACAACAGGCACCGCATATCACTCTCTACTGACACTGTGATGAGGGCCAATTATCGCCAGCCAAACCAAAAATCTGAACTCATGGTCAGTGTTTCTCGCTGTTGCAAAACAGATCCAAATGTGACCTGCCCCGGTATAGGTACTGTCTACTCAAAAACTATAGAAGATGCATGTAAACAGCAGCTCTGGTGATTTGCAGTGTATTAGATGATGATTGTCTATGTTACAGTTCCCGCTGTTGTACCAAGAAACTTGCAGATTCAGAAGAATCGTGCTAATGTAACAACCTATGACCATTTTTTCGGAAAGCCAGTCAATACTGTCACATCTGTGATGAAGTCTCTGACACCCCAGGAGCTGGAGCAGTTACACAGAATTTTACCTAAAAGGGGTTAGCACCAGTTTATTTTATTTATTTATTTATTTATTTATTTTGATGTTTTAGCTTTATAACAGATTGTTCAGTGATTGTGGTTTGACAGATGTGCTTATGTTGGTTTTTATCTTTTGGCTTTACAGAGCAGGAGGCTCTAAAAGTGGTTTTGAGTAAAGATGTCTGTCCAAACAATAAGGAGAAAGTCAATAAACTTCCAGCAGCTGTGCGTAACTCAGACTCGCCAGAGTGGAGATCAAGCTGGCCAGGACCTCACTGAATTTCATCATTTTATATTAGCTGTTTGTGTTTTTATGTAATCTCAGTTCAGTCTGTAAAATCAGCACAATAATATTATGAATTAAACATGAAAGAATTCATTTTTGCTGATTTAGTTTTTGTGTGCGTGATATTGTGACCTAACGTCTGTGCCCAATAATCAAATGTTCTCGTGCTTCTCTTAGTTTTATATAAAATATATTCCCCAATCGGACTTAACTCAATTCTTATACAGCTTGATAACAATAAAAGAAAAATGCTTAACCTTTGTTGACACATATTAGCAACTGTAGGTTTGCAATGTAAATTAAATGAAGTGAAAGTTAAAATGTGGCACAGTAGTTTAAAATACAGAACAATATCTCAATAGCTTATTTCTATCCATTTGCAATGTTTACATGGTCACAGCCCTGATTCTTTGCAAGCACTGGGTCTTGTTTTAAGCTGTGTAGTCTCAGTTGTCACTTTTGGTGTCTTAGTTACCACGGGGCCACCTGCTCTGTTCAGGTGTAATGCATAAGTGAGTATCAGGTGAGCTAGTGTAAGATCTGACTGATTAACGTCTGTTTGGAGGTCTCTTTGAAGAAATGTTTAACACTAAAATGTGCCTTTTACGTCACACCAACCTTTAAGATACAGGAATTAAAAAGAATGCCTTTGGGGAAAAAGGTTCGCTCTTCTTCAGCTTCGGGAAGATTAGAGACTCAACATGTACACAGGTAATCTGCTCTGTTATTGTTTACCCTGCCGCCACTGGAAATCACATTGCTTTTAAATGTCAGCTCTAACAGAGTTTAAATGTCTAGACAAGTGATAAAAGTTGAAGCCTTGCTTTATTCTCAGTCTTGGTTACAAAATGTTTGCTGTAGTCATGGGGCTTGTGTTGCCATCTGTGGTAGTACTTAGTAGTTATCCTGTAATGCAGGAAGCACTGTCACCTGGGAATCATAATCACATTCCTAGGATTAAACAGATCATATGCAACATCGCTAATGTTTCTTTTTCAAACATGTGAGAATTTTGATTCCTCTAATAAGTCCCTTCTTGTATAACTGAAGGTTAAACGTTACTTACCCATATATCAAATCCTCCAGCATCCTCTCAGAACTGAGTGGTTTAGAGGAGAGGACAAGAAACACATCTGGGCTGGGATATCGGGATGAGAAAGCAGATGATTCTTCAGTACCAAGACAACTGACTGACAGCGAGGATGGAAAAGAACAGCCTGACTGGTTGGTGAAAGAGCTGCTCAAACAGAGCAGACGGAGGCACTCTGTCACACTCGGAGATAATGAGAAAATCACGAGACAGCAATATTACCTCATCAATTCAACTTACAACCTCAAGGTAAAAATCTAAATATCAAGCTAAATGCGAAATGAAATGAGTGAATAAATGTTAACCAAACCATCTCTCCAAGAACAAAGTCCAGATGGGATAACATCATTATATATTTTCACCCCTTGCCCATGAGCTTTCTTTTCTAGAGTTGCTACATTTAGCCTGAAGATGTCACTAGAGTGCTGCAGTTCTGAACTTGACTTTACAGACCATGTTACAGATCTCGAAGAGCTTTTAAACTTGACTACAGCTGAAGCACATCCTACCAGTAGCAGCATGGATGTGAGCTAATGCCAAAAATGCCATTTTAAATCAAGTTGATGATCAATTTACTTGCTCCCTGACAGCACATCGGGCAGGACAATCTATCCCAGAGCCCAGGATGGCCATGTTTCAGGCCAAAGTAAAACAAACATTGTGGCTGAGCCAACTACTTAAAAGGTCCCCAGTAGATTCAAATTCAAGCTTTCAAGCTGACAAAAATGATAGAATTATGTGGGAGGCTGGTGCAAATGCAGCAGCTCAACTTTGTGGGTTTCAGTTGCAGATGTCAGTCAGACTCCTAGCTAATGTAATGAGCAGTGCGCCTTAACAGATTAGGCAGAAAAGGCTCAGGAGTTCAAAGTTATGCATCTCTTATAAAGGGATCTGCAAAGCAGTCGAGGTTATGTGAACACTTTTAGTCCTTCCATCACTCTGACTGATTAAACAATTATCTCCCCAGTTCAGGAGATACCGTGGGGAAACCTCAACCCTAGTTTCATCCTTGAGGAATTAGGCTGTTTATCCGTGTTATTTATTAATGATCGATCAAAGAGCTTCATGGATCAGGGACCAGTTGCTAGGAAACCATGGAAAATCTGAGGATAGGCCATTAACACAGAGAGCATGGCCTGCCATCCGGCCTTGTGGAAGCATCTTCGAGACATGACATTGCTGGTGGTGCCTGTGGTGACCATTACAGATAGTAATTATACTCTGAGGTTGAGCCCTAATCATATGTGCTGATAATGGTTCAGTGTAAAATAAATATATACATAAAAAAAAAATACTTTTAATTTGCATTTTTAGCACTCAGATTTTAAGAACTGCTTAAATGGAGTGAAAAAAAATGGAAGTAGCATATTTGCCAATTACACTTAATTACTTGTTTTATTTTTCACCATGCTGATTTATTCTAATAATCCAGGTTGCCTTGCATAATAACTCACAATTCCCTCCTTCTGATTAAGATTGATGAGAAAATATCACTTGAGACCCTTGAGAAACTGAAACTAGCATTTGAGGTATTGTGTGATCTCTTCTGTTTTTTAAAAAAATGTATTGTCTGGTTATTCATTTCTGAAATGTGATTTAAATTTTTTTTCTTGCAAAGGAATTTGAATCAGGTGGATTGAGATACATTGATGTGGCCAAATTTGGACCTATGATGAAGAAGTGTTTGGATTTACCTAATGCAGTAAGATAGCATCACACCTCTTTTTGCATCTCTGTCTCAGAATTTTTTTAAAATCTGCCTCGTCTGTATTTCCCTTTATCTACAATTAAGGAAATTGCCTGAAGAATTTACCGTAGAAAAGTGTCAGTTCATTCTTCCACTCTTTAAATTTCACAGACCTACATGGAGATTCAAGGGTTATTTAAGAAGATTGATTATTTAGGCAAAGGGACGATTTCATGGGTGAGATTATTTATGTTTTTTTGTGAAGCATACACCCCTTCAAAACACTTTCCCATGTATGTAAACACCAGGATTATGCAATTAAAAAAAAAACAAAAGCTAGACAGCAGTAAAATTACTTTGGCTAGTGGGGATTTGTGAACCAAGTATAACTAATAATTATCAGAGTGCTCCTAGCCCTAGGTTGACTGTAAACTAATATATTCACCTTGTGCAGTAATAGTAATGTATCTTCCCTGGACATTGGATTATGACCTTTAATTTAATTGCAAAATTTTAGGTTAGTAAAGAAAAGGCTAAAAATAATTCCTTAAAGAACTGATACAATTGTAATAATAATAATATACAGAAGAACACTGGCTTTTCTAACACACAACATAATGTGATACAGGGTGAGTTCTGCACATACATGCTGCAGCAGTATAAAGGACAGGAGGAAACTGCAAGACGCAACAACCAGGTGGCCTTCATTCTGCCAGCCACCATGAATTCCTTTAATCACGGGATTCCTATCGTCAACATCCAGTCTACTCATGATGGCACCATCGTAACAGTGCGAGAAGACGGGTGTGCTTGCCACTGGAGTCCTGAACTTAAACCCCAGAAGACCAAACACCTGTTTGTATGTTTCAGCTTGTGCACATTTACCTGAATGCTTACTGTCAACACCATGATTACTTCCTGATGACTTTTTAAAGTCAACTTGTGGGGATAGGTTAATTGGATAATCCAAATTACCACTAGGTGTGAATGTGCGAGTGAATGTGAGTGCGAATGGTTGTCTGTCCCTGTGTGTTGGCCCTGCGACAGACTGGCGACCTGTCCAGGGTGTACCCTGCCTCTCGCCCTATGACAGCTGGGATAGGCTCCAGCGCCCCCCCGCGACCCTGAAAAGGATAAGCGGAAGCGAATGGATGGATGGACTTTTTAAAGTCTGTTGCATTCAGCCTTGAGTTAAATAGTTCCTGTTGAACATTCTTTCAAACCAGCTTGCCAGTGTATATATTTTTAAAAAGACCAGTAAATTCCTAAAAGAGGCAGGTATTGTGACACTGTGGAAATAATTACTGATACTGGAATATGCAGCACATCAGCGACGAGGGCATTTAAATAAAAAATTTTTTTTTGAAAAGCATTTAAACCTTTAAAATTGTTCTAACGGTGATTGTAGCATATTCATATTATTTAGCTAACATAACAAACAGCAAACTCAGAACAGCAGGTCAATTGTCATTTCAGAGTGACCTTGAATTTTGTAAATATGAGTTTTTAATGTATTTGTTAATTTTCACAGAATGAAGATCCAACAAATACAAAGTCAAAATGGGCAAGTGACTTTGCTCTGATGAGCGAGTACAACAAGCTGATGATCGCGACAGGGTAATGAGAAGTGGTGAAATAAAATTTAGTCTCATTAACTACAGGTCCTGGGCTCTGCTAAGTTTGTTTATGTAGATATCTTTACTATTGTGCAGGGACAGAGAGCTCCAGCTTTATAACCTTTTCTCTCTGGAGCCTTATTGTCAGATCAGTGAACTAGAAACAATACCCCTGACAGTGGACTACAGGTGAGCAGCAATTCTTCACGCTAGCATCGTCTTATGATTACCTAAATGAATTCTTTACACGGTGTTTGTTTTTCTGCTCATAGCTACAATGGCCAGGATAAATGCTGTGTTCTGTATGGAGACTCTGAAGTAGGTCTTGTTATTAAAAGCTGATTGAATTATCAAACAAAAATCTGGCAGAGATCTAACTGCTTTGTCTCTCAGGGATGTGTGACTATTATTTTAATATCCTCTGCTGGAGATACCTTCAGGTAATGTTGCTTTTTCAAATACTTACACTCACTTAAATTCAAGTTTTGTTTCTGTATATATTATGAATGCATTTGAAGATATTTTTGTGACATATTTTTGTGACTTTAAGCAAAACATTTTGGCTATTCAAATTTAAGTATTACCTCTGATTTTCTCCACTACTGGATGATCAAAAAAAGCCTGGGAGAGGCATTAACCATTCATAGACAATCATATGTCAGTACTTCAGTATTAGTTTTTCTCCCAAATTGTGATCTTGCTTGATCAAAAAGAATTTGCAAGTTAAAAAGAAATACCTCAGAAGACAAGATATATTTAAAATGTGTTTGGTGATTCTGCATAATACACAGCAATTAAAAGTTTGGGATGCTCTACTGAGTAATATCACCCACTTTACAATAACTCCCACACCACTTCAGTTGCATGGTAACTGCAATACTGAGGCTATTATAAGATGGCTATTATGATTTGCTTTCTTGAGATTTTCTTTTTCTCTCTTTTTTTTAAATTTATTTTAAAGTTAAGGTCAGTTTTTCATCCTCCACTGATTGTGGAATATGGATCATCAGTGGAGGATCCTCTACATACACTGTAAATCCAATTTACTGCTTCCTCTAGCACCGTCTAATTTTCAACGTTTATATATTTATAAAAGCCAAGTGAAGAAATTTTATCATCAGTCACTTTTGGTGCCAGCTGGTTTTTAACTCAGTGATTTTTATTAATTTATTTTGTTTTATTTTAATTATCATGCAGTTTAAAGGTAAGTTACCTTGATTTGATTCACTTTTTAACACTTTTGAGAGTTTATTTTTAGACTGTTTCACGGAGGATTAAAACATGTGTATTTTACTAGTAGTGTTACTACTGCTGTCATTTAATTCAAATTATAAAGCAACAATCTGTAAACGAGAATATGATAATCTGTAAACAAGAATGTAATAGAGAATATTAGTCAAATTGGCAACTTCATGTTGCTGGTTATTTTTATGTGATTTAAAATTATACCTCAGATTCTATGTGTCCCCTAATTATACATAACTTACATGAAGTTGCATCTCTGAATGTCTGATGGTTTTCAGGCATGACTGAACATCTCCACATCTCTTTTTATAGGTTATGGAATAAACTGCCAAAGACTGAAACTATACCTAACATATCAATTAACCATGCAGTTCTTTCTCCAAACCTGGCTTTTATTAGATGGAAGGTTCATCATGACTGGGTGACACAGGTGACGTTTTACCTTTCTGTGGTTATGCTCCATACAAAGAAATATATTGAGGTTTGGTCATGGTGTGATATTTGACATATATTATGAAATGAAAGTCCTAAAACAGAAACATTTCTTTCCCAATTTAGAATAAATATTTTCATAGTCTTCAGGTTGTTGTCTCCTCATCAAATGAAGAATCTTCTTCTCTTGTTATAGGTAATTTCTGTTCAGCTCTATTTCCGTCTTTCCTATATAATATGTTCAGTACAATACCAGAAAATCATACATTTATTGTTGTTACTTGGATGTACATATTTACTTGTCTGTTTTGGATGCATACACAGTGTCTGTAATGAGAGAACCAAATTGAAAATCACGCATCCTTAGGATGGTCGTTAAAAAATAGATTTAAAAAATCAACTCCTTTGTATTCTGCAGTGTTCAGTAATTAAACTCAGTTTTGAACATTAGGTAGCCTGGATGGATAGCTGTGAGAAATGACTCATGATGACTCATCTATCACAAATTCACCAATCTATTCCCACCTGTCTGTGTGCGTGATCACCCCGCATGTGGGCATGTCCACTTGCAGACTTGGTCATTTATTCTGATAATGACTTACCGTTGGTGCAAAAGGAATGTTTTGATTGATGCTTGTACACAAAGCCTAAATAAAATGTGTATTGTCTATGTTTTATTTTGTTTTTTCCTTCTTGAGGCTGCCTGCTGCCTTTAACAGATGCTGAGCAACAGCTGAGTGAAATTAAAGAGACCTGTTATGAAGGTAAATCCAAGAAGATCCAGCTGAGTTGGACACCACAGGTCCGGGCATCGTGTGATCAGACTGTCTTTAGCATCTACAAAGGTGTCAGGACCTTTGACCTCTGTCAGAAGCACAGATTGCTGATTACTGGAGGCATGGATAAACTTATACGCCTGTGGAATCCACATTATTCTGGGTAAGGGACCTAGAGTCACTAGGATTTTGTTCTTTGAAGTATCATGTTTTTAAAAAACAATCATTTTTTCACCTGATTCAATTTCAATTTTAGAAAACCAACTGGTATTTTGAAAGGCCACTCTGCTCCTATCATCTCCATCCGCATCTCCTCAGAAGACAATCAAATCTTCTCTGTCTCAACAGACTGCACTGTGAAAGTGACTGATGACTCATTTTTATGTTTTACGTGTGATTTTATGTTTTCCAAATTATACAAATGATTTGTGATTCTTATTGTTGTACAGTCATCAAGCCCATGTGCATTTCTCCAACAGTATTAGAAAACTTGATATAAGGTTAACTTTGCCAGTTTAGTGCCACCATGTTCCAGTGGGGATACTTATACTTTTCTTTTTAGTCCACTACATTTTAAATTTGACAGTGAGTTTCAATTGTATCACATTACTTGATAGATGATTACAGATGAACCATAATAATAAGGATTCAGTGGTACAATATAATACTGATAGAAGCCTGTATATACGGTCACGTCAAAAAGAAAGTTTCTATGCTGTTCTGTGAAACAGTAAGTGCCCCGTTAGTGTTGGCCTGGGCTGCTAATGAAGCACACTTGATTGACCGATCATCATTGAGTTTGCTGATTTGGAGCAATCATTGTGTGTTAATACAATGATCAATGTTCCCAGGAGTAGACAAATTCACCCCAACTTCAGACCATGCAATTCTCAGAGAAAGTAGAAAAACTCCTAAATCTATATCTCAGAAACTACAGGTCAGAGTTAGGATATGAAATGTTCACGACGGTACAATTATTTTAAAAAAACCAAAACAACAAAAAAAAAAGACCGTTCTTGTTGCTAGGAGAAAGCCTCTTCTTTCTACAAAGAACAGCAACATGGTTTAGGATTGCAAAGCTGCATTTTAACAAATCACAAGACATCTGAAATAATGTTCCTTGCACACACCAAACCAAAGTGGAGCTCTCTAGCCACAGTGAATGATGCTATGTTTGGCAAATATCAAACACAGCATATTAGAACAAACACCTCATGTGAACAGTCGAGCATGGTGGTGGAGGGGTGATGATTTAGGCTTGTATTGCACCAGACCTGGGCTCCTTACAGTCATAGAGTAAGCTATACATTTTGCTGTATACCAAAGTATTCTAGAGACAAATTTGAGGCCATCTGTCTCACAGCTGAAGCTTAAAGTGGATTATGCAGCAGGACGGTTATCCCAGACACATCAACAAATCTACAAAGAAAGTAATCAGGGTATCACAATGGCGAGTGGGCCAAAATTCCTGCACACCAATTTCTCACACACCAATATGAGAAGCTGATCAAGTAATACAGAAAATGATTACTTCAGGTTTTTGCTACTAAAAGTGAATCTGCGAACTATTGAACTCATAGTATTTAAATGTAAGATGTAAAAAATATTTTACTTTATTTTTCACATAAATGTATAACTCTAGTATACTTTATTCTCTCATAAGACATAATTTATACTGTGATTAAAAGGATAAACAGTAAACAGTGTGAGGTCTTTCACTGCTGTTCATCTGTTTACTTCAGATTTGGCATCTTCAGGATCAGTGTTGCCTGTTTACAGCAGACCCCAAAGCAAGCCGGATTCATGGTGATATTTCTGCATGCGCATATTCCCCTGCAATGAAGTCTCTGTATATTGCAGCGGACTGTATGACTATGCTCCCTCTGAAGTTAAGGTAGGATGTCATGCCTTTGAGCTCAGTTAGCGAGGGGATCCAATATGCTCTGAAGTTCAATACAGCTGTTGATTTTAAACTAAAATCCTACTTTCATTCTGAACATGAGATTTATAGGAGATTTATTTTTGCAGAGATGACTGTGTCTCCTTAATACTAATCTCGTTCTAGTCATTTCATTCATCTTCTTATCTTTTTCTTCTGTCAGGCAGCGGCTTCACCGCCACTTCACTGTTTCTCATAATGAGCCTGTTTTGTGCTGCGGTTACAGTAAGGAGTTTCGTCAGGTAGTCAGCTGCACTGAAGGATCTGTGAGTAAATTACTGCTTTGCAACATGTTAACCACCTTAGGAATTCTATTAATAATGATTCCAGTGTCTGTTAAAACACATACACCACCATCATATTAGATATTCTGAAAATCAAGTGTTTAATAAACCTGAGCTGTTACTGGTTTTAGGTTGTGAGAGTCTGGGATTTTGACACTGGGTGTCAACTTTTTGAGTTTGGTGGCTCTCACGAACTGTCTTCTATCACTTGTTTGACATTTGATCCCAAAGGGAGAAGGTATGATACAATATTTAGTGTCACCTTTTATATAATATAATAAGCCACTACCTTATCATACTTATATTACATTGCCATAAGATGCCATTCTCACATCGTATGTTCTCGAGTCTGCAGACTCGTCACTGGTGGAAGAGATGGATCTTTAAAGATCTGGAACTTCAACAATGGTCTATGCCTGAAGACATTAAAGAAAGGCATGGGTTTCTTTTTTCTTTTTCTCTCTCAGAAAGTTTGAAACATTAAATTATCTGATCATTGAAAAGTTACTTTGAATTTTTTTTTCTCCCTGTAGATGGTGAATGTCGTGAGGTGTGTGACTGCATCTTTCTCCAAGTCCACAGGAATTTGTGAGTAATGATGTGATATTTGGAAGTGTTTTTGGCTTAGAATAAATTTGAATCCATGCTGAGCTTGTGCAATTTATGTTTGAAGCTATGTGATGTCAGTGGGAAGGGACCGGAAGATTGACATTTACCCAGTGAGTACAAAAGAAATGAACGAATTCAAGGTATTATCTGTCAGTTGTATTTCAGAAATCCCCATCCAATTATTTCTTCTTTCCTCCATCCTTCCATCATGTTGCATCCTATTTGGATTTGTTTACACTGTTATTACCAGCTAACCTCCATTCTGAAATAGAAAATAAAGACGGTTCATATCACATATGCCCTTCTTAAAATTGTTTTATAAAACCAGACAAATGAAGGAGAAAAAATGATGCACATTTTTAATCCCATGTCTAATGACATGTTTTATCCTTAAAGGATGTTTTAAAGATGAAGGAAAAAAAGGTATTGCTAATATAAAAAATTCAAAATGCCTCCCTGTTTTTCTGATTAAGCGTCTGTACTTTGTCAGGACATACCTGAGGATCTTCATCATGTCCAGAGGCCACAGGCTTCATGGCAGGATGATCTGGTAATTACGAACACTACTACAAATATTCTTTTGACAACAACAAGTCTAACAACAGAAGCTCAAGTTAAAAACATTTTTAAAAAAGTGTTTAGTGCCCTCTGAGTGAGCTTGTGTTCCTTTGTGACATGTATTTTAGGTGAAGCTGATGTCAGCCAAAGCACAGGCTTTTGTACTAAATTGAAAAAAGGGCAAAGTGAGTCTAGTGGAACACATTAAAAAACTAGAGTTGTAGTCTATCTAGCTGAATCACAGATTATTATTATTGTGTCAGATTATCATTGTGAAGTCAGTGTGTTGTTTTAAATATACACTGGAGATTATACATCAATGCACATGATCATAGCATGGAACATAATCTTATAATAACTGTTATAACCTGGTTGTATACAAAACATTGAATCACATTGACCATTAAAATGCTTTTCATACAACAATTGTAATGCATTCTCATAATGTGCCAGTGTAAATTCTTGGACTACCACAGCATTTTGCTGGTCATACGTTTGTGTGAAATTTTAAATGCGGAAAATTGACACAGTGTGGCATTGCTATATTTAAGGAAAAGAAAATAGCTACACCTACCTCTTGTATTTCTAGACAAGCTGAAGCCTGCATCTGATTTTTCAGTACCTACTTAGGTTTGTCTGTGTAATCAGAATGCTACACAACCCACCGTGGTGCATTTTATCCTTCCTGTCACAGAACAAATCATCTTTGTACATTATTTAGTAGGGGCTGCCGGGCCAGTCCTGACCATGCTTTGCCTCAGTCACTGTTGCACCTACAAACACTGAAAATAAAGCTTCCCTACTGCCCCTGTGTTCATATTATACAGACATATAAAGAATACTATAGTCTTATGAAAGTCCAAAGAATAATTTTTGCTGACTGGCTGAAAAGCTCAGAGGGAAAGATGGGTAACAAAGCTTCCCTGATCTCTGCCCTGCTGCGTAGCATTGCCTGCAGACAGATTTTAAACTCAAGCAGTGAAATATCCCTTCCCGCCTCACTCTCCTCTCCTCAGTTTTCCACCTTTACTCCTCTCATAAAATTGTCCTCATAAATGTCTGACAATACTTAATTATGCTGGCATTTTACTAATTTTATTCCATACACATCAGCGTCCTCACATCACTTCTTTGGGTCTTAGTTCCAGTGCAGCTGAACTCTAACCTGTCACCTATACTTGTATTTCATGGCACGCTCTGTTCCACACAATCTGAGATTCTGCTGAAATGATGTTTCTCTCACTGATTTAGTCCAGAATGCAGACCTTGAACACCAATATTACAGTGTCTTATAAGGTTTCTTATTATTTTGTGTATACATAAAATTATATCAAGAGTTTTATTAAAGAAAAAACACTTGTTATTGCAATACCACTAAAATGCAATCTTTTCTTAATGAAAAATCAGAAAAGATGTGTTCTTTTACCACCTTCTAGTGTATTAATAAACAAGGACTCTATGTTCTTATATAATGGCATTTGGAGACATATATGTAGTTATAAAATTCCGAAGTATGTTTTGTTCTATTATAAGACACAAAAGGAAAGCTCAACATAATCTCTTTTGATTGACCATCATATTTGGATATGATGAGACAACAAATTATGCTGCTTTGGACACTAAACATTTAATCGCCTCCGCAGACCAAGCGAATCCTGACTTCATTACCAGGTAAAACTGCCAAGTGCTCAGATTTCTTTCCATTTTTTTTTGAAAGTGACTAGTGCTCTCAAAGCTGCGTAATCAACCCCCTCAAATATCAGCTCATAAATTACAGTTTTTGTTTCATCTGATCTCACCTGACTAATTTGGTGGAGTTATCTCTGACAGCGGGACACAGTTCTGCATACATGAGCTGCAGGAGAAAAACTGATTCTCATTAATGCCGTATGATTCATTGGATGAAGCAAGTCCCATGCCCTTCCATCTCTTTCATTATGCCTCATGGTTCCTTTCACCCTCAAAGACGCCCATTAACAGAGCAGAAAGGCTACATTACAGTGGCCAAGAAGAAAAGTGACCCCTTTGATTATCTACAGCGGGCTCTCTTGAAATTGTTTTTCATTAATGGCCTGGAGAAGGAAGATCAATGGGTTGTTTTATATGTACTGCTCTCCTCCCCATTACCCACTGAGCCTCCAGTTCAGTGTGAATTTTTCAGTTCCTCCAGATGGTCAGTGTTGTGTTGCATCTCATTAAACTTTAAAAACATGACCTAGTTCCGCTAAATATTTCACTTTGGCACGGAATATAATCCAAGTTCAAAATGCCATCTGCTTTTCCCGGTTAGTGGTGTATACAGTTACACATTGGCAGCATCACTCCAAGCAAAATCCTCCTGTTGAGTGCAGTGAGAAATAGGCACATGAAGAACGAGATGAATCACTTTGTATCAGTGTGTGAAGTACAGCAGCAGGACTAATGTTTGGCTTGTCTGCTTGCTCAGGGGTTTGACATCAAATGAGTTGCTAATCCATGTGTGACATATTTGGCTTGAATATTTTAGGCAAAATCAAGACTTCAGTGAAAGCTCTTTGACATTCATATTAGGCCTGAAATAACTCAAAATATTCTCCATCCTGATTCCTCCCAGCTCTTTAATCCTTTGATTTTTCATTTCCTGTAAATTATTGCTTAACAGAAGTTGACCTTTCTGGCATTTACGTATTCCATGAGGTGCACAAACTTCTTGATCATTTCTAAGCTGATAAGATTCAGGAATTGTTTTGGCAATATTTACAAAGTATTCACAATAACGCAGAGTTAAATGAGAAGACTGATATATTGTTCAAATTGAGCTAGTTGTGTAATTTGTTTCCTTTTTTCTTTCTTTTTTTAATATATGAAAGAACTGAGAAATGACATAAGTTAATCAAGCTAGCTCTTAGAGGTCCCGTATATGATTTGTATCAGTGTATATAGTACATGTGTAGGATTCATTGTTTAGTAAATGTGTTTAGTAATAAAAAATCAAGTGAAAAAAGGTTGGTTTCCAAAAGAAATAGTACTTATTCAGAAACATGTGCATGTATTCAAATTGTTATGTATTTAAGTAGTTATAAGCCATTACTGTAATGTAGATAATGAAATACAATGAAATAACATATGTGTATGTGTACATAATCCCCATTAATAGTTCCATATCTATCTATCTATCTATCTATCTATCTATCTATCTATCTATCTATCTATCTATCTATCTATCTATCTATCTGTCTGTCTGTCTGTCTGTCTGTCTGTCTGTCTGTCTGTGTGTGTGTGTGTGTGTGTGTGTGTGTGTGTGTGTGTGTGTGTGTGTGTGTGTATATGTTATCAATCCCAAAAAAATAGAACATTGTTTTACTGATCGAACATAGTGTTGCAATCACTTTGACCTTCCGTTCAGTCTATTGCCCTTAAATGAAGTGTCAGAGGTGAAATGTGACATGATATTTTAAATTTTTATATAGTACTTGTTATATATGTTAACAATACCCCCCACGCACCCACCCCCATAAATATTAGATTAGATTAGATTAGATAGAACTTTATTAATCCCTCGGGTGGGTTCCTCTGGGAAATTCGATTTCCAAAAAAGCACAGCACCGACAGAAGTTACAGAGTTATACACACACACATATATATAAATACAGAGACAATATAAATAAAATATACGAAGGGGATAAATAGAATAAATAGGAATAAAAATAAAAATACAAGTGAATTGCACATTTCAAGTATTGAGTCTATTGCACTGTTGACTATTTACAAAAGTATTGCACAAAAGGTATTGCACAGTGAGGTGAAGAGGCACTACAGCTTAGTTGTTGCCCCCTCCTTTGTCCTCCTGTTTCCCCTCCCTCTCCCCTCCAGAGAGGAGTTAAACAGTCTGATGGCGTGTGGGACAAAGGAGTTTTTAAGTCTGTTAGTTCTTGTCTTTGGGAGAAGCAACCTGTCACTGAACAGACTCTTCTGATTGTTTATGGCCGTGTGCAGAGGATGCCCAGCATTGTTCATAATGTCCATCAGTTTCTTTAATGTCCTTTTCTCTGCCACTGTCACCAGAGTGTCCAGCTTCATGCCGACCACAGAGCTAGCCCTCCTGATCAATTTCTCCAGCCTGGATGAGTCCTTCTTTGCTGTGCTGCTCCCCCAGCACACCACAGCATAGAAAAGTACTCCAGCAACCACCGACTGGTAAAACATCCTCAGGAGCTTCCTGCAGATGTTAAAAGACCTCAGCCTCCTGAGGAAGTACAGTCGGCTTTGGGCTTTTTTATACAGGTGCTCTGTGTTGCATGACCAGTCCAGTTTATTGTCCACCCACAGCCCGAGGTACTTGTACTTGTTGACCACCTCCACCTCCTCCCCCTCTATCTGAACCGGCAGTGGACCTGCTCTAGACCTCCCGAAGTCCACAACCAGTTCCTTAGTCTTTGAGGTGTTGAGTTGCAGGTGGTTTGTGTGACTCCATGCGACAAAGTTCCTCACCAGACTTCTGTACTCCTCTTCCTGATCATCCCAGATACACCCCATGATGGCTGTGTCGTCTGCAAACTTCTGAATGTGGCATAATTCAGAGTTGTAGCAGAAGTCAGAGGTGTACAGGGTGAAGAGAAGAGGGGACAGCACAGTTCCCTGTGGTGCTCCTGTGCTGCTGACCACTGTGTCAGACGTGATGTCCTTCAGCCTGACGTACTGTGGTCTGTCGGTGAGGTAGTCGGAGATCCAAGCCACCAGGCAGGGGTCCACCTCCATCCTGTTCAGTTTTTCTTGAAGCATACAGGGCCGGATGGTATTAAAGGCACTGGAAAAGTCAAGAAACAGGATCCTGACCGTGCCTTTTCCCCCATCCAGGTGTGAGTGGGCTCTGTGTAGGAGGTACAGGATGGCATCCTCCACTCCGACACCCGCCTTGTATGCAAACTGTAGTGGGTCCTGGGCATGTTGTACCTGTGGTCGGAGGAGGTTGAGGAAGAGCCGCTCTAGAGTCTTCATAAGATGTGACGTCAGTGCCACCGGTCGGAAGTCATTCAGCTCATTGGGCCGGTTCTTTTTGGGGACCGGGACGATGCAGGATGTCTTCCATAGGGCGGGCACTCTCCCCAGTCGCAGACTGAGGTTGAAGACTCGTTGTAGCGGCTCCCCAAGTTCAGCAGCACACGCCTTTAGCATCCTAGGACACACCTTGTCTGGGCCTGCTGCCTTTCTGGGGCGAAGCTTCCTCAGTTGTCTCCTGACCTGATCCACTGTGACACTGGGAGATGTTTGGGAAGAGGGGAGGGGGGGAGATGTCTTGCTGCTGAGAGAGGGATTGGAGGAGGGGGGTGTCATGGTGTCAGGAAGGGGGGAAGCGAGGGAGGTAGGAGAGTGGGGATTGGACTCTGTAGTGAAGGTGAGGGTGGGGGGGTTGTGGGCTGGTCAAACCTGTTGAAGAAGTTGTATATATATATATATATATATATAACCATAAGCTATGCATTTTACCTTGTGTAAAGATGGATAATTACTCTGAATCACTCAGACTGAACTGCAGTTTTGGGTTTAGGATTAACAAATTAATCTTTTTGCAATTGTACCAAGACTAACAGTTTGCCTCTCTACAGAAAAATGGCCATAAGGATGACATCCTTTGTATGGCACAGTGTCCCCCATCTTTTGTGGCCACTGGCAGCTCTGATGGAGAGATTATAGTGTGGAACGTGGATTCTGGACGTATACAGTGTCGGTTTGTTAGTCCCATTGTAGCTGAACAGCAAGATGTTAAAGGTGATTTTGGAGCTTCAAAGTGAAATTTAATGTGATCAAATCACTGCATTTGCCTCACATTTTCCCTCTCTCAATTAGGTCTGGATACGAGTGTTCCAAGCATAGTTTTCCTGAAGGATTCCTATTTAAAAGAGCTTTCCTCAACTACAGCTCTCCTGTCATCTGGGGCCGAAGGTCAGTGCTATAAACAGGTCTAATAAGCAAGACTGCACTTGTGCAACCTTACAGTGTCCTCCATTATAATGTTAATTATATATTTTTCTCTTCTTAAAGGCTGTGTAAATCTCTGGAATGTGCTCGGCAGAGGAAAGTTTGTTAGCAGCTTCAAAGCTGTAAGATCTTTTACTCTGCAATGTTTTCCTGTTTCCCTTTTGGCAATCAAGGAATAATTATTTTCTTTCTCTTATCGTTAAAACAGCTGAATAAAAATCAAGATAATATATAGTCTGCATGTTCTTTGCTTAGCTCTAGATTTTAAGAAACTCCCAGGTACATTCCTTGCAGCTAAGTAATGCAAAGCAGGGCCTCTTGCTTTGGGAGGTGGGTGAACATGAGGACATCCAAGCAGTTCTCCAACCTCCTCAAAGCTGAAATAAAATGCAATGTGTGCCTAAGCAATTCTGCTAAAGTCAGCCCAAATAACACAAGAAGCAGCACAAAAATATTAACACAAATGACCTGAAAAAATCTTCCGAATCAAAAGAGTTGTTGGCTTCACCTGTGTTTATTAACCAACCATCAATGGGTCGCATACTTGCAATTTTTTGTTAACAGTCAACACAGCTTTTATTCTATTATGTATATGTTATATTATTTGAAGAGGAACGTTATTCAGTGAAATGTAGGCTATTAAGTCCCTCGGTGGGGAAGGTAACATTTGGTCACGACGGGGGAGATAACTGTTATTGTTTGATTTTGTTCCTTTTCTTCTGTTCATTTGAGCTGAAGAGATCCATTATCAAATAATGAATTTGAATAATCAGGGATCGGTTTGTACAGAAGTATTAAGTAAATTCCAATTTTTATTTTCATCTGCACTTTTCAGTCCAAATTTCAACAAAAGATAACAAAACTGGCCAAAGCAGAGAAGGATGTTCTGCTGTACATGGCTGACAGAATTGGTTACATCTATGTCTACAGCATGGAAAAGCTAGACCCTGAGAAGAAATCACTAAGAGGTTAGTATATTATTTTTTCTTTGATTTCTTCTTTTGTTTGGCAAATGGTGAAATTTAGATATTGTCTTTATCAGGACACTTTTTTTCCTTTATTCCTTTAGCTGAAACCTTTTGGCGTGCCCACACCAACACAGTTACTGGGTATGTAAAATACAGAAATAGAGCATAGCATTAATTCAGGTGGGTCACAAAATCAAGCTCAGTCTCAAGCCAGGCAGCTGACATCAGTGCCAGCCCACACGAACCACTCTTCTAGGATCCAATTCACACATTTCATATAGGACATGGTATTTAAGATGTTTTAGTCTGCTTTACTGTGTATCTGCAAACTGCTTTGCAACCCACCTCCAGGCCAGCTCCTCTTTTCATGCTGTGTCTGACTTAATCAGTGTCATATGTGTTATCACTGGTGCCTGCTCTTTTTGCTCAGAGGTCTTGCTGCTGCTCTCCCCAGCTCTGGCTTTATATGTATCCATTTGAAAGTGTAGGAAGGCACAGAAAAGAGCCATGCCATGAAATATAAATTACTACAGTTGGAAATGCCATCCCTTTTTTGACTATAGTGGACCTGACTGAATTAGACTCTTTGTGTGTTTAACTTTTAGTTAGTTGCATGCTTAAAATTCCTCATGGGTACATCCTTAGTGAATCCACTCATTCTCAGTCTGAGGTGTCAGCAGCAGCTGCAGCAGCAGCAGCAACAGAAACAGCTTACCGGTAACTTCCTGCTGCTGCAGTACATAAACAAAGTATAGAAGAGACTGCATGTGGGAAGGGCTTAAACGTACAATCAGTATAGGTGAGAAGCTGCCCACGATGCATCTGCCATCTTACGTACCAACAGGGTAGATGATTTAGTGTGTTCCTCCAGAAATGCCTTCTCCCATTTCATCTCATGTCTCTTTATTCTGCTCCAGCCTGCACATTGTTGACAATGATCAAGTGGTGCTTACCTCATCCACTGACTACACGGTGCGTCTTTGGAGTACACAAGGAGAATTCATAGGTAGGTGACATTTTGCACATGTCAATCCTCCTGTTCTAGACTTTATTAAACAAAACAGCATTAATGTTAATGAATTCAGTGTGAGAGACATGGCTCTACTGACCAACTGGAGGGGCCGGGGGTCAATTCTTTCTGTATTATGTATATGTTCTCTCAGCTTCAAATACCCATTAGGTATAATTTAAACTAGTAATTAAACAAGCAGTACCTGCTGTTTGGTTTCGTGCTGGTTTGTGTGGCAGCAACTGGAGCAGAAGAGCTGTAACAGTTTGGCTAGAATTGTAATTGCTTCTTTCCAAACCAGAAGAGGATGTTTAAACAAACCAGCTGGAAAACAGTAAAGTGGGAGCCTTCTGAAGCTGGAGTCCTTAGGAAAATGTGTTTGATATCAAGTTTTCATCACAGAGACATATAAATATCCTTTTAAAACTCAATTTGAGCCACCACTTTGAGCCAGATGCATTTCAATAAAGTTTCATCCACTGACTGAATTGCACAGAAAACTGAAAGCAAAATTCAAAAAATAATTTCCCTTTTTTTTGTTATTTACAAGACAGCCAACCTCTTAGAAGGTCTGCTGCCCAGTTGGATAGCGCTGCAGAAAAATGACTTTAAATGGATTCAGACATTGTGACATTTTAAGAAGCCGTAGTTTTGGCCATGTCACTTGTGTTCAGCACCACGCTGTGCAAACTGGTAAAATATCAAAACTGATCATTTAGTTCCCTCCCCACAGGCACCTTTGGGCAGGCTGAGAGCTGGAGCATTCACATTTCTTCATCTTGGATTCATCCTGGTGTCCCCTTTGAGGTTCTGACTGATCCACTGAGTATGCCAGATCATGAAATTTTGAATGTAAAAACAGGTCTATCTCATGCAATCAATCCCGACATGACTGAGGAGGATAGAGGGGAACTAAAGGTGAACTGCATTATTTCACAAAAACTTACCTGAGCTGTGC
The DNA here is from genome assembly GCF_057381845.1 of Rhamphochromis longiceps. Taxonomy (NCBI): domain Eukaryota; kingdom Metazoa; phylum Chordata; class Actinopteri; order Cichliformes; family Cichlidae; genus Rhamphochromis; species Rhamphochromis longiceps. The sequence continues at coordinate 32,396,915 of NC_140570.1, forward strand.
AAGATACAGTATCCGCCTTTTTCACTTCCCCTGCAAAAAGAAGAAGAAAAAAGATGCAAATTTTGCTGAAAGGAATAGAAGGCTGGGTGTTACAGAGTTATAACTATTCTTATGGCAAAGACTACTGTACATATGCAATGCAAGTCTTAACTCAGTCTAAGCTGAAAAAAGTGGGAGATTTAAATTTAGAGCAAGTGTGTCTTCTTTTGCATTTCAGACTTTGCGATGAAATTGTCAGGCATACTAACAAGCTATCGAACCACTCCGCTCTGAAATGCTTTGATGCTGTGGCGCCACCACACACCAGTGAACCACCTCACCTCTCCCTCGCTTCTATTGATCCTATCATAAGCAGCACTGATGAACTGAGTCAACTGAAAAAAAAAATGAAACTGTATTGGCCAGTATTGGGAAACTGGGTCATTGCAGCATCCAATACTTTTAAAGACAGAACATGGAAAATACAGTAGAATGAAATAATATCAAACAATTAGGCCTCATGTAATCATATACAGTTGACTCTCTCATCAGGAAAATCAAACCAAGTTCATTAAACCAACAAAGACAGCACGAGTTCACCCAAAAGGAGATTTATAAAATTTATGGAAGATGTGAAGCTGTTCATATTCAGGAGGACGCTAGGTCACCTGCTGTTACAAAAATTAGTTCTGCTCTCATTTCTATTTTGAAACACTTTTGATCTCATCGCTGACATAAAGCAAAGTAAGCAAGAAAAGTAGGAAGGAACACTGCTGAATTTTGACACTCATGACTTTAAACTGTTAAGATGACATTTTCTTCCGTGTCACTGAGTAAACTAATTTAGCTATTGATTTTTTCAAAAAATACCTTTGTGTTGAACAAACAGAAAAAGAAACATGCTAAATTTTATTTTTATAGCCTAGTCGAATATTAAGACAGCAAACCTCTTAGAAGGTCTGCTGCCCAAAGGATGATTATTTTTCAAATCTCTGTACTTTATAATTAGTATCTAAATTCATAAGAACAGATCCCACACACTCCTGTATTTTTCTGAGAGAAGTGACAAAGCAACAGGGAATGATCACCTGACATTTCTCTTTACAACATCTCATAGCTCATACTTTTAGGTACAACCTAAAACGTTACTGTTTTCACTTCCACTGTTTTTACTCTTACATCATGAATCAGTTACTCAGAGTCACCAAAATATAATTGGCTAGTAAATATTTAAATGTACGAGAGTATGCGAAAACATGAATTCATTAATATTATTCTTTATTCCTTTTGTTGTTTGGTTGAAAATTTGACATTATTGGGGAAAAACACAAATTCATAGGAAAAAAATGTGGTTTCAATGAGCAGAACTCTGGTTTGCACAATTTAATGAGATTTTTAACCAAAATATATGTATATGTATATGCAGATTTATATGTGCATTATTCATGATTTTTTTTTTTTTTTTTATCAGACTAACATACAGTACTGTGCAAAAGTCTTGATCCACCCCTTATTTTTTTATATTTTGGTTCCAAGAAGTCAGACTTTTGTAATTTTTTTAAAGTGGCCTTTAAAAAATAATAATAGTAATTCTCCAGGCTTTCCAAAGGTCGTTAAAAGACAGCACTGACTTATGAATCATTCAAGCATTAAAAAGTCACCCAGTGCAAGGGAAGAACCAGTGCCATAGCAAAGAACCAATTTTAATTGTATTTTAGGTGTTTAGTTAGCTGCCTGTCACAAAAACAAATAATTTGTTTATGTTTTGAATGTAGAAAACAATTACACACTACTGTGCAAAAGTTTTAGGCAGGCGAGAAAAATGCTGTAAACAAAGAATGCTTCCAAAAATGGAAATGTTAATCAGTTATTTTCATTAATCAGCAAAGTGCACTGAATTAACAAAAGACAAATCTAAATCAAATCAATATGTGGTGTGACCAAACAGCATCAATTCTTCTAGGTACACTTGCACACAGTTTTTGAAGGAATTCAGCTCGTAGATTGTTCCAAACATCCCGGAGAACTGATCACAGATCTTCTGTGGATGAAGGCTTCCTTGCATCCTTCTCTCTTCATGTAATCCCAGACACAATCAATGATGTTGAGATCTGGGCTCTGTGGGGGCCATACCTGAAGTTAGTTCTTATATTTATATATATATATATATATGGAGGTCAAGAAAGAGGTACTACAATGAGTGTCTACAACCATCTGTTTGGGCAGAATTGCAGCCAGTGTTGTTGGGAATCTTGTCAAAATTGATAGAATTGGGAACACAAAAAAGTGCCACTATGCAGTACCATCTGGAAAACATCTAGCTGACAATGACTTCATTTATCAGCGTAACAATAATCCCAAAGAAGAAATGCATACCTGGATAGAAAAACACATAATGGGCCTCTATCAGCCACGGGCTGATGTCCTCAGACTTCCAACCTTAACATTACTGAAGCAGTGTGGGATCATCTTGACAAAGAATGGAACAAAACAACCAACATCCAAAGAAGAGCTTTGAATGTCCTTCAAGAAGCCTGGAGAACTATTCATGAAGACTACTTACTTAAAGAAAGTACAGGAGAGCTTATCTAAGAGAGTTCAGGCGGTTTTGAAGAATAAAGGTTCAATATTGACTTTCAAGATCAATAGCACTGTATAAACATATACATCGTATGTCAGTGCATTTCAATAAATTACCCCATCCACAGTACTGTACATTGTCTTCTTAATAAAAGTCTGCTTTCAGATTTTTTATTCTTATCATTTAGAAATAAAGCATTGCAGTTTACATTAAATGCCCTTCTTTGTTTTTTCTGAGCACATGAAGGAGAAGGATCTATCTGATCCTTGAGTCTAAACAGGAGACACCTGCTTAAAGTATAACAAAGATGGAGACCTTTATCAGAATAAAGACAATGGCAAATTGAGGGAAAAAAACAAAACAAAACAGAAAGTATCTTTATGTTTTAGTGACTGTGGTAAAAAGATGTGTCTAATACATCCAAAACATTCCATGTGATTCACATCACATTTTCATACTTATTAAACCATTTAGTGACCCCTATAGATTGGAGTCTCATCATCCTGGAAGAGACCACTCATCGGGATGGAAATGTTTCATCACAGGATAAAGGCTAATCTCTCACAACCATTCTGTATTGATTTCCCTCTAAGGGGACAAGTGGATCCTGATTCTCTTAGTAAAATAGCTCCAAGAGCCACCAAATCACTTCACTGTAGCGGTCAGGGGTTTTAATTTGTCACCTGCCTGTATAAACCAAGTAGCGTGGATTGCAATATTTTAGAAGGAATTGCTGCATGTATTTCAGGTAAAAGTAAGGGGAATGCACCATTGTAGACAGAGTCAACTTTGTGAAAACAAAATGAAATGTGACATAAAATGAAAAATGAGGGACTGAGATAGTGTGCATAGTGTGTAGTTCATCAAGTAAATTGTCACTGTGGTATTTATTTTTTTCTTCTGGACTGCCGTAGAAACAATATCCATGGAGAACTTTAAAACCTGCAATCCATCATCCTTTTTCTTACACACGCATTCACACAGACAGACCTGAATAGTCCCCAGTCCTTCTCTTACTGGGAAAGTATGAGGGTTTGTAATATAAGGTTAACAAACAATAATTAGAAGAGAAACCCAGGGGAGGTTATGCACATCTGATGGGTTTTTGATTACAGTAACTATTAAATCGTATAATAGTTTGTGTTTATAGTTAATAACATTATAATTACAGGTTAAAGCTCTCAGAAATTCACATTAGTTACACATTTAGTACACAAAAACATGTTAATGTTGTTATTTAATGTTTAATATAGACAGAACATGTAGTAACTTCAGTAACAGTAGACTGGGGGCAAGTTGCTTCTTATGTTAGCACTTAGAAACCAGTCAAGTCTACTTTGTCTCTGTAAAATCAAGTCACCGTCACTGTTCACAACTTGCTCTTTCATGTACTGTCACTGGAGGGAAAAAAACAAAACAAGACACTGTCCTGATTTTCTTGTTTCTAGCTGTGTTCATAGTCACAAATCTGGACAGATCTGTCAAAGTGCATCTGAATGAATGCTGCCTTCACAGGATGTTGAAAAGCGTGTTTCTCACATCCCACGTGAAAGATGAATAACAGAAAGCAGTGAATTTGAGCCACCCCAGTTGCCAAAATGTAGCATTTATGGAGTTTGGAGCACAGAGGTGATGCCACCAATTGAAATTCAAAGTCAATTGGGCCTATTCTTCTGTATAATGATAAAAAGACATTTTGATTTTCATTACTTGTCTTAGTTTTAACAGTGATTTTTCCCCAATAAGCAAATAACAATAAAACAATTAAACTACTGCTGATCTTAGATGCCTAATTTGTACATTTGTACAATGCAGCCCTCAGAAAAGCATTCCTTTTCCAAGGATGAAAAAAATGAAGAGAAAAATCTGAAAAACATATACAAGAGAAAAAAACTTAAAAAAAACAACAACAACTAAAATGCAATATAGCTAACATGCTATAATGTTAGTTAAGCTTCTGTTTCGGATGCAAAAATGTCCCCTCAATTTTTAGATCTGTTCCCATAATGTCACATTTTACAACATATTGACATGGCTACAGAAAGCTATTGATTTGGCTATTCATACCATACCATAAGAAGCTCAATATTACCATATTCTCAATAGAACAAAGTAATATGGTTATGCAGCTGGTTACGACATAACACAGTTTCAGACCCAGCACATAAGGGCTTTAAGTTATTGTGCTAATTAGGCCCCTGCTCACATTTTGCTGGGACTTAATGACGTAACTAATCCACTGTCTCCTAATTAGAATGATAAAGGTGTAAGCTGTCCCACTCTCACAAGTTCAAATTAACTCCAGATATGAAGGAACCAGAGTCTTTTCAGGAGAAGTGTAATCAGGCGAAAATGCACATTGACTTTGCAGGTGTTTTACTAGATATACGTTTCTTGTCATAGCAGGAAACAGTAAGACATAATAAAATGGAAACAGTAAACTAGATGCGCAACGCTATCATGACATTGAAAGAGCTAAAGAAGGGGGTTGGATCTCCTTTTGCCTTCTGAACTGCCTTTTAATTCATGGCCCAGATCCAACAAGGTGCTAAAAACATTCCTCACAAATTTTGGTCAATATTGACATGGTAGCATCCCAATTGCTGCAGATTTGTGAGCTGTGTATACATGAGCACGATCTCTGTTCCACCACACCCCACAGGTGCTCTGTTTGGATTGAGATGCGGTGACTGCAGAGGTCATTTGAATTCAGTGAACTTACCGTAGTGTTCAGAAAACTAGTATGAGATCATTTGAGTTCATGACATGGTGCATTATCCTGTTGGAAGCAGACATCATGATCCATGCTTTCATGTTGTTTGTACCAGATTTTGACCCGACCACCTGAATGCCATAGCAGAAATCAAGCCTCGTCACACCAAGTAACATTTTTTCTTTCTTCTGTTTGTCCAATTTTGGTGAGTCAGTGTGAATTTTAGCCTCAGTTTCCTCTTCTTAGCTGACATAAGTGGTGCTCAGAGTGATCTTCTTCTACTATAACCCATCTGCCTTAGGTTCAGTTGGTTGTAACGAGTGGTTATTTGAGTTATTTGGCTTCCCATCAGCTTGAAGCATTCTAGTCATTCTCCTCTGACCTCAACAAGGCCTTTTCACCCAGTTTCCCAAAGAACTGCTACTCCCTTGATTTTTCTTCTTTTGAAAAATTCTCAGTAGATCAGCAGTTAGTGAAGTACTCAGAGCAGCCTGTTTGATACCAACAAGAGTCAGAGTCACTAAAAATCCCATTCTGATGCTCATTTTGATCTTCAGCAGGTCATATATGAATATATGCCTAAATAGTCTTAACTGATATTTGAGATATAAGATATGTGCATTAGCAAATAACTGAACAAGTGCACCTAAATAAAAAACAACAACAACAACAAAACAACTAATGGCGTGTATAAAAAACAACGTGAAAAATGAAGGCTTTGCAAAATGTGAGTCAGAAACATGGAGACAGCTGCTTTATGGGGATCTATAAAAATCTACAAAGAAGTGTTGGGTGAGTGTGGAGAGTTTTTGATAAATGTCTCCCTGTGGTTTCTTTATGTGCAAAACCAACAGTCTGCAGTGCTGTATATAGCAGATCTGCACATCATTATTATCATGAATGTAAGTTGTGACCTCTTACTGACATTTTCCAGGAATATATTTCAACATAAAGCAAGGAAACCATTCGATGAAATTCAACAATAAGCTGCATCCTACTTAGGCGTCCCAGTTCCAGGATCCGGCAATTATCTAAGCTGACCTAATGGCATGGTTTATAAGAAAGCATAACTGGAACCAATTAGTTCATGTCACTAGTTGCCCGTGTGATTTCCTCTGGTAAGACATGACAAATGTTTACTGTGGGGGGAGGAAGTGACATAACTGTAGAGAAAACTGAACAGTTATCTCCAGAGTAGAATTGGAACTACATAATCGATTAGTTACTCAGGTAAACATAACATTTCTAACAGGCTGGCGAACATTTCTTGGTATCAGCTTCTTAACTGTGTGGATTTGGTGCTCCGTTAATTAACAGTAAACTTTAAATATTTGGGTCATTTGGGTGGATTTTTTTTTTTTAGCATTTTGAATTCTCTAAAATTATTGCTATGCTTTAGTTGGAGCTATGGGTTAAATTTTAAGCAACTCATGGCTTATTTTTTATTTCATTTAATTAAAATTATAATTATAACCTTTGATAAACCTACATTGACCTTTTCGAACACGTTTTGATTAAAAAAAAAAAAAAAAAAGACTGCTCGGTAAGATGTATTTCCAGCTCTAGAGCTAAGTCGGGAGTTTCACGGGAGCACTTGAAGGTAGCAGCAGTTAGCCTCCAGTAAGCGTTTCTGTTTTTTTCCACCATCTGGCCGGGCAGCCTGTCAGCTGAGCTCAGTGAATTCATCCCGCCAGCAGAGCGCGTCCCTGCGCCTCGTACAGAAAGTGGCGATGCCTCCTGCCGGAGCATAGATCTACTCCTCGTTTTCCGTGAAAAGGAAAAGCCCAGTTGTTTGTTTTTTAACAGTCAGAAAGCCCATGCTCTGCGAGCTTCCTCCACCACCTACACAGCTCAAATACGACTCTCCCGGGATGCTGTCGAACAGCCCACACGTCGGTCACAAAGTGGCAGGCTGTTTGCTTTTCCTCTCTTTCTGTAAGTACTCACTTTACTTTCTAATCTTCAAGTCAGGGGGCTCGGACCAGACAGCTGTGAGGGACGTAACGATCCCGGCAACAGTAAACAGTTTGTTCCGTTTTTCAAGGCGAAGCTGATTTTTGTTTGGAAACAAGGGACAGTGTTGCGCTTGATACAGTTTTGCCAACAGCGCGAAGAGGCGAGCTGCGAGTGTATTTTCTTAAGTGTGAAGTGAGGAACCATGATCCGCCTCAACTTCCTGAGGAGTTTAAAGGCGATTTGCACTCACCGGGTGCCATGTGGCTTTATGTAGACCAATGAGTTTATATTAGAGTTAACGGCAGAGGAGAGGGTTTGGAAGCTCTCTCGTGGCATTTCTGTTGAAATCAAATCCCCCCCCCTCGCGACAAGCGGGGCTGCTTTTTTCCCTGACATATCGACGTTGCACCGACAGGAGTCAAGCCCGAGGATCAATGCACCTCAGGCTACAGCTCCCAAAAGCTTTAAGTTGGGGGTTTCTTTGTCGCCCTGGATGTGCGCTTGGAATTTAAAAAACAAATGCAGAAGATTAAACAAAAGCCACAGTTAAAAGCATGACTTGTTCCTATTTTTGTCGCTGTAAGAGAGTAAAAGGAAATTATGTCCACAGACTGAAAAACAAGTGAAAGGATATCTTTGCGCTTTGACTATATATAGTTTTTAATTTGTAGCACAAATATTGGCAAAATTGTTTCATAATTCCCTCAATGAAGTTGATTTCTTAACTTGATAAATGTTTAATTGATATGTTAAATCTTTTAGTTGAATTGGTTTAACACGAATTAATGCATGCTCTAAGCATGCTCCACGTATATTTGCATTAGCATATGTGTGCATGTTCTTCTGCGTGTACATGTTCCGTGCACATACAGTCACATATTCAGTGATGTGACATGGACGTTGCAGCACACAATTTGTGGCTGCAGCTGGGAAGAGAATTGGACTGAGTGACCAATATTATATCTGCCCAGTGTACCATGGTGAAGGTCCACCTGAACGAGATGAGATAAATGCTGAGCTGCTTGCCTCACTGGGACTGAAAATTGTCATGGTGACAAAAGCTAAATAGCTAAATACACAAGGATCTGCCAATGTGTTGCATTACCACAGGTCATTCTCAGTACTACTGATTCATTATTAATTGGATTCGACCTAGGATAATTAAGATTTTAACCTACAGTTAGCCGCTGCTTTACGTTCCTTTCTTTGCTTTGCTTTGCTTATTCCAAACATGAATATGTTCATGACTTTTTATTTTGTAGAATTTCACTAGAAAAAGGAGAAACATATATCACATATAATTTCTGATCAGCTTCCTTCCTTGGATGCTTATTTCTGGCAAAAATAAATAAGTAAATAAATCAAGCCTTGTCTCAGTTCAATTAATTCCTAATAACTGGAAAAGAAGGAAGTGCTGCTTTGAAGCCTACCTGCGGATGTTGCACATTAAACAAAACCGTAGCAGTTTGAAAAAGTCCTCAAGTCAATGCATGTGTGATGTAAAATATGCACTACTTTCTGGGCAGTATGAGCAGCCATGGTGTCTGCTGCAATTGACCCTGTGCCCGGGTGAAAGCTCTGTTTGTGTATTTGGCCCTGAGTCAAGCACATTTAGCTGGGCATCACACTCAGACAAGGCTGCTTGTCTGCTCCCCCTGTATGTAATATTCATGGACCTAACATTGAAGTACAGCCGAGGTCTGGAGAACAGCCAGTTTGGTGACATTAGGGTGCCACCTCTGCTGTTTTTCAATGATGTTGTCCATGGAGCCTCAACCAACTGTCATTTCTGATGTGCACTCAAGTGGTTTGACATTGAGTGTGATGCAGTCGGGACCAGCAGTTTGAGACCACAGCGCATTTTCTGGGTCCACATGGGGCGCATTTCAATTGTGGTACATGCAGTATTTCCATAGAGTGTGCAATTGCTTGTTGACTTAGAGATAGTGCAGTGATGTACAATACATGGGGTTGTAGAGCTATATAAAAATGTGGATTCAGCTTTTCTTATGCTGTTGGTGAACAGCAACATTTATCACTTGTGGCTGGAGAAGCCGGTAAAACTGTGCTGTTAATTTAGAGCAATTAAATTTAAAACACTAGTTATTTATTTACTGTAAAATTTGTCTAAACACGAGCAGTTGGTTTGTTGGTTGCTGACATTTTCATTGCAATCCAGAAAACAGCTTCTTAAAGGTTTTTGTTTTTTTATTTGTTTTTTTTTTTTCATCATGTGTCTAAGTGACAGATTGCCAATTTATCTTCAAAATTTTTTCCCCATTCCTCTACCTTAGGATGACTCAGTTCAGAGACAGTAAAAAGGACTGTGAGATTGAAGTGGGCGATGATAGGGAGAAAGGAGAGCTGAGCCAGCTCTTAAACAATAGTCTTTGTTCTGACCTTCAGCTGTGGTCACTTTTGGGTTTTTAGAAGTGACTGAAGGCATACAGCTCACATGGTGAGGAGGATTAGGATTCATGATTACTCTCTCGCAGGTCTTGGAACAGATCTTATCCCATAGGGGGAGCGAAAAGATATGACTATATCGACAATGAACGACGAGATTTTGGCTAAGTGACAAATTGGTGCTTAGAAGTCCTTTAGCTGTTTAGGTTGTTGATTTAAAAACATCAATTTAGCTTAATAAAAAGGCACAGGGCCAGTTTAAGGAACAGGTTGCACCAGCATAAATTAGTTTTGGCATCTTTGTGACAGAAAGGCGTGGACACCGTTATTTCTGCTGCTGCATATGTATTTGTGGGAGTTTCCCTATTAGAGTGCAAAACTTGGATTCAGTGAGTTAGAAAATCTACTAAGGCTTGCAGCCAGCAATTAACTACCAGCTGCTGAAAGCAAAGAATAAAAGCATGTGATATTTTTTTGTAGTGATAGTCATCACTTGAAGCATTAATTCTAGTAGGAATGGCAGTGAGAGATGTTATGAGAATAAAGGCGTGAGTGAAACACCTGGAGCAGAAAGCCAAAGTTTTGCCTCTGTCGTGTAACTCTTCAGTGAGTCTCCATCCTCAGTGCTTGGATCTGATGTATTTCTGGTCCTTAATATTGATATTACTTGTATATTAGTGTTGGAGAGAGGGGGGATAATAGTTTACAAATGCTAGCATAGGTGCTATGGATGTAATGCAAGCACCAGAATTAGTTGTTGGGGTGCTTCATGTTCCAATATCAGTCCACAAGAAAAACTGCAGAGCAAACTGTGTGTTTCTTTACTCACAAGTACACACACTCGGCCATGCAACTCACAAATCGCATTCATGTTTTGTTTTTCCCATTATTTTAGTATTATTTATCTTTACTCCTCTCTAATATGAAATGTCTGTAGAAATATAGCTATTAATGTTTCTTTGCTGCCCACAGCAAATCAGATTAATTCCTTTGACTTTAATAAATAACTGCAGCCTCTTGTGGCAGGCAGATAAAACAACATGCATACATTTCAGCACATGGCATAGCAACCTTATTAACTCGCAGATCAGTCAGGATCTGAACTTAAAAAATGTTTTGTTCTTTCTCTTCTGTGTATCCTGCTGATCACCTGTTACACACGGATTTAAGATTTATACTTCAGATGTGTTTGTTACTCTACCTGAGCTGTGAGATTTAAGCAGACGACCACTGCTCAAAACCTTAAAGACCCAACACAGTCTCCATCAATTTTCTGACAGAAGACTTCACCCTTATATAGAAACATATCGATTAGCATGCTGTTGAAACTCAACTGTAAAATGTGTGCTTATGCTGTCTTACTATACCACTGTTTTTGTTGTTTCATTAGGGTTTGACCACCTGATGTGCTCTCATTTTGGCAGACTGTGTACCTGTACATTTGCATATCGTTAGCTTCATAGCATAATTGCCTAAGTCATTTGACTAAGTCAATGACTTAGGCAATTATGCTATGAAGCTAACGATATTGTTGCAAGATAACCTGGACACTTTGCGCTCCCATTGGCAACATGTTTTGTGATGTTGCGCTCATATGGTAGTGACATGTCAGTCAAAAAGTAGCTATGCCTAAAAATATACCCTGCTTTGTCATTTAATGTGGGACCATAATTTTAAATATGAGCATTACATTTTAATAAAATAGACCTAAAACTATTGAAATTATTGGTTAGTTTGGAATGTGTATACTGATGTTATAGATCTGGTAGGGTCATTTTCTTATAAAATCGTGTTGGAAGGCTACACACATCTTTATGTGCAGTATATGGTGCCATCATTGCAAAATGTGCTCCTGGAAACACCTAGTTTCATTAGAAAAAAACCCACAACAAAGGCAGTTTCCTGTATTTTTCCTGTCACTCTAAATGTCTGCAGCCTGATATTGACACAGTCGCTGGACTTGACAGATCTGTAGCTCAGAACAAAATGAAGGTCAAGTTAAAGAATGGATGTGGTCCAACTTATGTTTGCTGAGTATGGCATTGTCCTTGTCCATTACTTTTTAATATATTTGCGGAATACAGCATCTTAATCTGCTATATGAGCCGTCTGCAGCTGTCTGGTTGTTGTTTTCACCTTGTGAGTTTGTGTGTGTATGTGTGCATGTGTTTGTGTGTCATTCTGGCAAAATCTAATCTTGGAGACACCCACTATAGCATTGGTGGTTTTAGTACATTGGCATCTTTATATATCTGAGACAGTCTGTGAACGAGACATGAAGCTGTATAAACAAATAATAATTTCATGATTAAAAGCTGCTACAAAAGTATGATAACGTTTATTTAATGTAATCAGCATTTATATATTTAAAAATCCAACCAACCAAACAATAAAACATTTGCACTGAGAGTGAGCGCCATAGCTCTAACTCGATTACGTGTTGCTAGTATGGATCTTGGATGGCTGCTGGTGGTGCTCGAGCTGGGAGAGAAAGTTTAAATTTAATATGACACAATCCCAGATGAAGCTTCTGCATCTTGCATGCCGAACAGTTTGCAGAGCAGTTGTCAAAAAATATAAACCAAATGAATTATTACAACTGTGTGTGAAACTGTGTGCCATCTGTGCCAGCCCTTTGAGGAGATTTACTTATAATAGCTTTTATTGTTCTTGTTGCTGCTAAGTTCTATAATTTTTCAATGAGAAATGCTGGCATCCTGAAATCATCTTACCTCACGTATAAGTTATGGTAAGTTTTCTTCAGCCTGGGGTTATTATTGATCATTACTGATGAAAATTCATCATAACCGCCCTTGATGTGCTGCCCCAGTGGTTGCTGACTGTCACTAGGTGAAAGAGGTTGCTGCATCAAAAACCTCCTTGTGATTGCCTTGGTCACTAGCAGATCGACTTGTGTCCAAATTCCACCAGTGACAGAAATATCTGCAAAAAAGGTTTTTGATGCACCAACATATAACTTTTTGTGACTGATTTCACCCACTGTAGCAACTGCCAGCAACCATTTGTCCCCATTCCCATCGAGGGTGGAAACAACAAGCTTGTTTCCCCATTAGAGGCAAAAACTAACAGGTGGTGATATGCGACTCAAATTTAAACGAATGACTCAACCAAGCATCGCTAGCTGCTCTTGTTAGCTGCAATTTATGTGACAGGAAGAGAAGATGGTGGAAGGAAATTACTGATGCTGTTCCATATAGTTTGGCCAAGTTTCTTTAGTTATTGTTAAACTAGTGCTAAGAAGTTATTTTAAATTTTTATTTTAGACTTTTATTTTAAATTCCAAGGGAAACACTACTTTTGTGCTTACACTTGACTCATGATGAGTCACCTCTATTGTACTGTAATGCTGCTGCTGCTGGGACCTTGTTTCAATGGATTCACACTTCAAATTAGGTAGTCTGTCATCAGTGACAGTAACTCATTGGAAAAGAAGGGTAGAGAATGCACTTCATTTACTTGCACTCATAAATGCTGCTGCCTGCAAGGTGCAGGCATTGATAAAATGTTGTGCAGTTTTTTTTTTTTTTAGTTTTTTTTTTGTTTTTTTTGTGTGAAATATCATTATCACAAAATTTCTTGAAGTTTCGTGATATAATTTTGAGGCATTATTGACCACCCCTAGACACAATCAACGCCAAAGTCTGCCCGCACAAGTAGGAAACCAGAAGGGATCAGATTTTTAATGTAGAGGGAAAAGAAAAAGTAGAAAGGGATCCTAACATTTGTCATATTTATAATTTGTTCTTTTAATTTGCTGTGAAGTAACCCTGACTCCAACCCATCTATTAGATATGAATGGCAAAACTGATCTTACCAACAGAGGTTCATCAGGGGATGTTGGTAGTGGACTTAAACGGTATGATGGGATTTGGATGTAGATTGCAGTCACACAGGCGTTAGCAGAAGGATAGCAGAAACTATGAAAAGGAGGGTTTATAAAATTGTACAGAAACCTGATATGATGTGTGATTTGGAGATGTTTCAGTGACAAAAAGACAGTAGGTGGAGCCGTAGGTGGCAGAGTTGAAATGAATTGCAGAATAGAAACGAGAAGGGCAGCTCAGGTTAAGTGATTTGGACACAAAGTTAGACAGCCATGGTTGATGTTTGGACATGTACTGTTGAACATGGAGCTGCCAGGCAGGAGTAAAAGACAAAGACCACAGAGGGGGTTAATGGATGTAGTGAAGGAGGACATGCAGAGTGTTGGACTGATAGATGAAGATGCAAGTGATGGGGTCAGATGATCTACTGTTGCGACTGCTAAAGGGAGGAGCTGAAAGAAGAAGAAGATAAAAAAAGCTGTGGCCTGGTTCATGTCGTGATGACATTTTCAAAACATTTAACATTAATAAAGCAGGATGAAAATTAACTTTGTCTTCAACTTGAAGATACTTAATGATCGAAATAGGCCAACATTAGAAAACAAAGCAGTATGTTTTTCCCCACCTGTGTTATTCAAGACAAATACTCGTGCATTTTTTCTCATGTTTCATTTTCCTAAATGTTTGTTCTTTTCACCAGCCACTTTACAACATCTTGTGCCAGGTAGTGTTGTTGTGTAAAGAGGAGGGCTATGGATGGCCTTTCAGAAGAGGTTGGTAAGAGCTGAATCCATGTTTAATGGCTCTCAGCTTGGCAGTGTTTGCACGCTGGTCTCAAAAGTGGTTTCTGGATGGCAGCCCTGCCACATACATCAGCACTGTGAAGCTAACAGGATTTTAGATTTTATTGTTTTTGCCAAATTAAATAACTTTGTTTTTTGAACCACTGCAGCTGCAGTTCAGAGCTTTCTCTATTCAGTCTATTTGGAAGCCCTTAGTTGTCTCATGTTGCTTTGAATACCCCACATGGACATGGTGATTATCAGAGCTCTTTTAAAGCAGACACTGATTGCTAATTTGCATTCAAGTTAATATAATACACCTGAATAACTGCCTTTGTTAATACGATTTAATTACTTCAAAGCACTTTTCATGTGGTGTCTCTATTTTTCCCAGCTCTCTCAGCGCCCATTAAATGCTGGAAGTAATTAAAGTCAGACACTGACCAATTGTCAAACAAGCAAGCCATTGTTTAATTACTATGAATCCATTTTTCATTAGCAGGAAATGGCTCTCAGTAGAACCCTTCAACCTGTTTGAATTTAATAAAGTATCTAGCTGCTCTGCATACATTCTTTGTCAGTCTTGAATTTGGATTCGCCTAAGATGAAACCCGAGTGCAGCGTTTCCTTGATAATTGCACTGGACATGTTCTGTCATTATGACAACAGCGTATATTCTGCACAGGCTTGTTTAAAAGCTAAACCATTCAGCGCCGTCATTGTGTAAAGGAATTTGGAGACTTTCTGAAATCAAAGCCACTTCATCTCAGTGTGGCTCAATTGAAAACACGGTTGGAAACAACAGACTTGATTATGCAGGCTGAGGAAGCAATGAGATGGAGGTGCTCCAGTCACCGCTCCTGATGTTATGTATGGAGTTATTCCCCCTCTTCCTTTCTGTGCATCTCTGCCTCTCCAGGGTGAGCCATGAAAAGATGGGAATTTTGAGCAGAGGTAGCAGAATGTATTGTTAACTTGTATGTATTCCTGTAGGAAGCCCAGTTTCATACCAAATGTTGCATTTTTAATAACAACAGAAACCAGAATACAATATCATGATGTCGTGTGTAGTGTCTACATACCTAAAGCTTTGCTGGCTCTCGCTTTATGTTTGTGAACTTCACATAGCTTTTAGGATATACAGATATCAGATAATGATGTGAGGGGAGGGGGGTGGGGGTGTACAAAATTGAGTTTTGCTGGCTTCTTGTGTATAATGAAGAAAAAAGGAGGCAGTTTAATCCAGATTGTGATTCCCATTATGCAAGATTTATTTTGAGCTTCTCATTTTATAAATACGATCAGGCTCCCCCTCTTCTTTCTTTTACCTTTTTCTTTGGTCACCCTGTGTCTGTTAGATGCAGACTCTTTTTGTGGGAAATGTTTGAAGAGAGAGTTACCTGTAAAATATAACAGTCTAAAAAAATCAAAGATTTGTCAGTAGTGCTGGTCAATACATTGCATTCTTTATATTCATTGAAATATGAGCATGGACCACATCACAAAAGCTGCCTGAAACACACTGGAAATCCATTTTATTTGCAGACACCATGATTTTACACTCCAAAGGGAAATATTTGACCTTGTTCAGCAATGTTTGAAATAACTGCTTTTCTTTATTCAGTGGGAAGTTGCTATCCACGATTTTTTTTCCTATACTGAACAATGTTGTTGCACATGCGTTTATCTATTTGCTTTTTTTTTATGTCAATTTATACCCATTTTATCTGAAGTATTTAATCAGGAAATGAAACCATTATTAAGTAATTTCTTTCACATTAGCCTTAAAGTTGAGCATGATGGTTCATTCTGCACTATTATATAATGGTACTAATGTTATTTCTAATTAACAAAGTCACTGCTGAGTCATTGTGGAATTTCTTTTAAGACACTATGTGCTGTGTTTTGTTTCTCTGTTAATTATTTGAATGTCATTCATGTTTGGTTGATTTAACAGCTCATCAGCATCATCTTTTCTGTCTTCTCTCCATTTGTCTCATTTTGTCCTTGTCACACAAGCACTTTAAATTAACTGTGAACTGCTGTAAACAGTAGCAGGAAACAGAATTTATTTATGTTTTTAAATGCAAGAAAACCTAACTAGTAAAAATCAGACCTTCTCTTCCATTCTTAGGAAAAATAAAATCCCTTCATTTCCTTTAGATAGTTTTAAAAGTGTCAGCATCCACTGTTATTTTCAGTGTTTTCATTATAAGAATAATAGCAGTCACTTGTTTTGATCTGGCAGCTTCATTCCAGGCTTTGCAGACAGAAGTATTTAAATGGACTTTTTGTGCTTGTTAAATAATTTAAGTTAAGGGTTTCCTTACTATGGCTGGAATCAATATCTGACCAAATTATTGCAGAGTGGTTCACAGAGATTGTATCAATCTTCTGAAATACAGATAGTTATATCTTTTCTGTAGAGCCTATATTTTGGATATTACATAGTGGTTCGGTTGAAGCTCGAAAACATATCTGCTGCTTTTAGGTTTTAATCTGAACTCTCTGTTGACCTTTTTAATGGCCACAGTGCAGTGAGTCAGCAGAGGAAATTTAACAATTTTTTATGTTAGATCATCTAATTAAAGTCAGATTTAAAGCTGAGTGATGTGGGAGTGAAGGCAGTGTAATTTAATATAAATTGCTTTATTAATTCATTCTCAGCAACGCTGCCGTTTTTGATGTATTGATTTGAAATCCTGAGAACCTTTCTGAGAAGATTTTCTTGTCTCTGAATCGATGGCAATGTAATTGGATAGAAGCTCTCAAGGCTCTAATTATAATCTCGAATGGTGAAATGGTCCCGTACGCTTTTAGACATCCAGCAGCAACTCCGAATGGAAGAAAACCCTCAAATACCTTTTAAATATGTTGTTTGTCCACAAATAATAATAAACAAGTTGTTTTCTTTTAGTGTTGCATTTGTATGACAACTTTTAGATGGTGAAGACTGAAGCACAAAGGAGACTGTTTCAGTTTTGAATATTTTATTTCTTTTTGCTGGATGATTTGGAATAACATAATCTTTTTCCATTGTTTCAGTTCACCTTGCTGCTGGCAGCTCAGGAAAAGACACACAGGTAAGAAAAACAGTTGACCCCCATTATTCTTTGTTTCCTATGTGAAAATGAAACTTGATATGATACCTGAAACCTTACACTGTCAGTACACTGAGGTATTGTAAGTAGTTAATCATTTGTTTCTTGCTTTTCAGTTGGTCGGGAAGCCTCCACTTCCTGACCAGCTCAAATTAGCCATGTTTTTGTAATTGAACCCATATTGGCCTCTAGATCAGAAGTTTGATTTGCTCAGCACAAAGTCGATTTTCTGCAAGTTCAGTGTGGTTTTCTTGCTCTTGCACTTTCTGTAGTCTGCAGTTGCTGTGTGATAAATAATTAACATTTTCAGTTGCTCTACTTCTTATTGGTGTGAGAAGATGTTGACAGTAAGCCTCCTGGCAGAGGTGCTTAGCATCACAAAAACGGCAAATTACTGTCTTACTTTTTTACTGATGTCAACTAATTCTTTTCCTGCTGAGGAAGTTTTGCTCTTTTAGTTTGACACTTTTTCAGTTTTGTTCCCCCATGTTCTTATAAATGATGGAGAAATTGTTTTTAACTAAACCTCCAGTGTGATCCAACTGAATATAAATACCCTAAAACAGTTGGTTCTTTGTTGGATTGTATTCGTGAGAACTGCAGAAGCTATTGGCATCCAATTTAAACAAAAAAAGAAGGCAGTTTTCCTAATAAAATTATCAAATTATTAAGGTATCTATTAGAAAAGATACTCATTCAAATCATGATCCCCTTTTTTAACTAGGGAACCATTTGGCACTGCTGCCCATCAAAGTGATAAAGTAAAACTATTTATATAATAATCACCCAGGAGAAGAAACCCATTGGGGGCACTGAAAAGAGCTGAGTTTTTACAACAAAGAAAAGATAATCAGGAATAAAATTGCTAATGTGCTGAAAAAAAGACGTGATTGTGAATCATGCCACAATGATAAAAGCAGAGAAACCAGTTTATGGAGTTCCTTTATGTCTAAACTGCCGCAATGAATCTATTCATACACTTAAATGTCTGCAAAAAGCACGGGGAAACAGCTCAACATTTATTTTTGTCTTTTCCTATATTTACCCTTGCATGAGGTTGCTAATGGTTTTGAAAGCTCATGATCTCTTTATACTCCCAGCATACTATGAATTTCCTAATGCACTCACTGCCCACTGCATAGGCTGTGGCTAAAGGGGCAGGGTAGGTCACCCACTGCTCAGACGTTTAGTGGTTCAATAACCTCTACTCCAGGCTGCACGTCCAAGTGTCCTTGGACCATGTTTACAGTGAAAAGTGATGCACTGACGTGTGGGTGCATAAGTGAATGTTGATTATAATGGAAAGCACTTTGAGTGTGTAATGAATAGGAAAACACTACATAAAATCCATTTACCATTTAGAAAATTTTAGCAGGTTTCTCAGACATAAAGACACTTTGCCTTCTGTATGTACATTTGTTGTATTTAGCGTGTGTGTGTGTGTGTGTGTGTTTTGTGTAACTCGGGTCAAATGTGAACCAGGTTATTTATTTCCTTTTTAGATCTTCCGAGCTGAGAAACAACATTAACAAATTAGAACGGAATACAAATTTTTAGGTCATGGAAGTGCTCCAGTTTAGTTATGAAAAGTCATAAAATATAGATCAGGGCTGTGGCAGGAGGCTTGAAGGTCACTCACACATAAAATATTTTGCAACATATCCTTAGAAATGATCAAAGAGTAAGAAAACAATGTTAATGTTTGGAATTTTATACCGTTTATGAATAAAGCATTTTAAATGCTTGTCCCACTGATAGTTATTGACATTTTACAAAAGTGCTTGTACAGCCTTTTTTGTGGCAGGGGTAATAAGAAACAACAATTTTTTTTCCTGCTTTACATCAAAAATGAGTTGTTTTTGCAGTTTAGATTTTGCTTCCTGATTCTCTTGTTCATATTTATTTATTTTTGGTTGATGTTTTTGTAATCACTTGTTATTGTGCAATAAGTGGTTCCGATCATTAACAGGGCCTCATCAGTGCAAAAACAGGAAGTGCTTAAAGAATCCACTAAAAATAAGCAAATACTAATTAGTATATCCAATAGAAATTTCAGAAGCAATATATGTGTAAATGCCATTGTATAGATCAGGGGTCGGCAACCCTAGGCACGCGTGCCAACTGTGGCACGCGAAGGGTTAACTGATGGCACGACCATAGCTGGACTAGCCATCGGGCATACTGGGCATTTGCTCGGTGGCCCGGTGACTTTTTTTTCTTTGTAGCGGTATAAACAATGAAAGGTGGTGGATTGGCCAGATGCTGGTCGGTGTGTAAAAATAACTCAGTTGTTTGGTGGTGGCTATGGCGGTGCTTCCTCAGATTCAGTAAAATGAGCAAGTGGTGGAGGCCAGCAGGTGGATGAGAGAAAGGGGAGGCAGGAGGAGCAGAGACCTGAGACAGCTGCCGGTCGGAGTGTCAGGTGAACTGAACTTCAGGTAAGAAGTTATGACCTGCTGTCTATCTGGGTCAGATATAAACCAAGTTTAGGCGGAGTTTATTTTCGTTGTGCTGACTTTTTACAGTCAGCTACAATAACTTGTACTGCTCGTACCGTCATGCTAGCATGACAGAGTTTCTATACAGCTGGGTAGGTGCTTTGATGTTACTGATGTTGAACTTTATTTAATTCATAAGGTTAGTTAGTAGAGTTGCCAACCGTCCTGTAAAAAGATGGAATCGTCCTGCATTGAGAGAAAATATTACGTGTTTCGTGTTGAGGTGAAAAGGAACATTTTGTCCCGTACTTCAGCTAGAATGGAAAAAGACACAAAGCTGGAGTTATTCTGTCATTACACTGCACAACTGCCTCTTCTTCTCTCATTCCCTCCCCCTCCCTCTCCTGTTTCTTCTTTAATCATGAAACTGATCAATGATCAGCTGATCGGCTTTTCTCTCTTGTTTGTTTATCGCCCACTTTGCGCCAGAAAGAGGAAACCAGCGGATGTCGCGCTAAGCAACAGCAGCACGTTTAAGCTTGATCAGCTGCTGTTAGAATTTATTTAATATTAATTTCTAGTATCAGCTGATGTTTGCTGGAGCCACAGCTGTAAAAGCTGCTGGTCATGATGTCGGTTTGTATATCTGGTGAGAGGGAAACATGAAGATGAAACCAGGAGATGTCCTTACTGAATCATCAGAGCTGGACAGGTGATGGAGAAACAGGTTTACCTTTAAGGTGACATGAATGAGTTGAAGGGAAGTTATGAACTGTTTCTGAGAGACAAATAACACCAGGATCCTTTTTTTTTTTTTTTTTATGTAGCTGACAGCTGGTAACTATGCAGGGGCGGGTCTAGCAAAGTTTTGCCAGGGGGCCAGGTAGGGCATTAACAGGGAGAAGGGGACACAAAGAAATACTTTCTAATTCTCATTTAAAATGTCTAGCTGTTATTAAATAATTATCTGAAGCTTACAACCATAGTTTTTATCTGACGTAAAATGTATAGAAATCATACATATAACATCCACAGCTGTGCGTGTTCATGGAGCTTGCATTTTCACCTGCTGGACATCACTACCTGACAAGTTTAACTGTCTTCAGAACATTGCATAGGCCTTATTGACAGTATTTAGCTCTACATATCTGTGTGAGCAGATTTTCATGAGTGTCCTCAGGTAGCCGTCTGAATGCTGGACACTTGGAGACCTGTGTCTCTGAGTGGGAGACCAGAGATCAGAGTGTATTAACAGACATGCCATATTGGCCCAGTTAATTTTTCTTATCATTGTTGTGAGGAGACCATAAATAGCATTTGCATTTTCTGTTGTACAGTTCATTTGCTGTTATGGAGTTCTTGTTATGGATAAAATGTGTCTTTTTTTTGTTTCAAAATAGCTGATAACTATTCGCTGATAGCTGGCAACATCTGCGAACAAATATAATTCTATAAAGTGGTTCTATATAGTGTGTAACTGTTCATATAGAGCGTTATTAAATTTATTGCTAATGCAATCATATGGCACACTGACTTCTGAAGAAATTTTAAATGGCACTCGTCATCAGAAAGGTTTCATACCCCTGGTATGGATATTTAGTAGAGTAAGCCTTTTAACTAAATTACTTCTTCAGAGTGTATTTCACATGATTTTCAGACCAAATGGTCAGCTCAGAAGATCTGCTGCTGCATGAAAGAGGATTCCCCAACTGACTTCAAACAGCTGTGCTCATCAGATCCGAATAAATCTGCACGGCTCGTGTGGTGTGTGATATGGGAAATGCTAATATCAGAATGCAAAGAAGCTACAACCAATTTTACTGCTGCTTACTGTTTACTTCTTCCAATGGAAGAAGAAGTTTTGATTCATACTTTGCTTTAATCAGCTTTTTGATTATACCATTGCAACAAGAGACTCATCATATGTAATTCAAGAAACACAGTTGCAGCTGTAAATATCAGCGTAATCAGTTGTCATCTTTCAACACAGTCAGTGGCTTGCATATCGACCCCCTCCCCACCTCCTTTTCCTTTGAAGATGGCCTGAAGCCGCTGATGACTTGCAGCAGTTTGAACTGAAAATGACTTGGAGAAGGTGGCAAAGGCAAGCACAGGTGCTGCGATTATCTGTCGCTTCAGGGCTTCAGAAACAACAAGAATACTACACATTTGCTTATGTAAGCACAAGTGCCTTGATTGTGTGTACTTTGAGGACTCATGAGGAAGGATGCAAGATAACTATACAATGTGAGAACAAACCTCCTGCTGATGGTCCTGCAAAGCCAGTGAAAAGCATTTCTCTAATGCTTGACTTTGAGGCTTTGCAAGTTATGAATACACTTCTAAAATTAAATACATGACCCAGCCTGAAAGCGTTCCACTCTGAAAGGGTCAGCATCACCTTCTGGTGGTGTTAATATATGTGGGGGGAAAGCACAGAGCAGTCACCACACACATGGTAAATGGTAAATGGCCTGTATTTATATAGCGCTTTACTAGTCCCTAAGGACCCCAAAGCGCTTTACATATCCAGTCATCCACCCATTCACACACACATTCACACACTGGTGATGGCAAGCTACATTGTAGCCACAGCCGCCCTGGGGCGCACTGACAGAGGCGAGGCTGCCGGACACTGGCGCCACCGGGCCCTCTGACCACCACCAGTAGGCAACGGGTGAAGTGTCTTGCCCAAGGACACAACGACCGAGACTGTCCGAGCCGGGGCTCGAACCGGCAACCTTCCGATTACAAGGCGAACTCCCAACTCTTGAGCCACGATCGCCCCTTGAGCCACATGGAGACAAGCAGAACAAATGTAACCGAAAGTGCATCTTTGTGAGTCAATGAGTTATTTAATGTGTTTTTGAGACTAAGTGGTATAGTTTCACAAAGTTATATAATATAAACATTTTCTTGAGTATGAATGTACACTGTGCAGGATGGGACATGGTGTTCTCTGAAGGTTGGGACAAGCATTCCAGTTACTCCAAAATGATATAGTTTCTTTGTGAAGTAATCCAGATAACAAATATAACAACCACTTATTTTCAACTGTGACCAGCAGAGAAGAGTGCTTTTTGTCTTTTGTAGGTTTCAAGTTTTGAGTACATTTCAGTGGTTGACATAATGATTAGTCTTGAAGATAAAGAAAAGTGATTCCTTAAAAAAGCACTATTTGACTCACCGTGTTAGATTGAGCAATAACACCTTCCCCAGCGTTTGCAGGTTGTTGTTTTTCTGCCAGAATTAATCTGTAGAGCCTAAACGGCTGTGTAACACCCCTTTCAACACTTGGGATACAGATTTAAATGGTTACCTGTGTGTTGGGCCAATAGCTGAGGTTCGACTACTGGAGCAGTGGATGACTAATGAAACGCTCTGAGAACTTGGTTTGATCAATTTGTATTCACAATTAAAGAATCTTACATACATACAATGAAAACAATAACAGTACATGAAAGGAAAAATTGGGCCCAAGTCACGGAAAATAATAAACAAAACACACACAACCCCGGGGGATTTGACTCAGTCTCTCTCTCTCGTGTCAGCCGACACCCTTAAGTGTGAGTCCAGCAATGAGGATTCTCTTTGCAGGATGTGCAAAGGAGGAATGACGTGCAAATCTGTCCTACCACTTAAGTAGAGTTTGTACAGTTCACAGTTCGTCCAAAGAATTTAGTTCTCTTCCTAGAGCAATCATCTCAAGGGTCCTGGAGGGGTGGCTCGCCATCTTTGGACTGGATCATCACTGAACTGTACGCCCAAGTAAAAAACCTGACCTGTATAACACAGTCAGAATAACATTCAAAAATCTATATTTAGTCATTTATACATATATCCTTTCTTATGTTTCGTTCATACATACTAACAAATTTGCATTTTACCTTTCCAGTATACAGAAAGAACGACAGAATATTCCAAAACATAGACAATGATAACTTCTTACCAAAGTAACCAATAAAATGGACTCTCCTGGAGCTTCAAAATGGCGATGGTGAAGCGTTGTAGCACAACTACAAAGAAACATAACCCCATTTTCTTTAAACTGTATTCACCTCACAATGAACGCAATTAAGGATTGATATAGGAACATATCAACATCTACAGCATACATATGACTTACAATCTTTACATGCATCGTCATAGGAAGCTAACAAACTCTAACATACAGTTTAATCCTCACAATCACACATGTACAGCCACATGGCTAATAGCAATAGCCGCGATAGCCGCTAGCATGTCATCGTTAGTGGCTTAAACTCACAATATTCTTGTTCACAACAAATTAACTCACCCAGAAGAATCCGAGCAGTAACAAACTCCTTTCTGGGTAACAACAATTCCTAGATAGCTTATTTCCACCGTACAGGATAAAAACAACCACGCTTTCCACTTGGAAAAACGGACTTTTCTTCCTCTCCCTCTCTCCTGATATCCGTAGCTGCTATGCAGTGAACGGCAGGAGGCGGTACTTCCCCCTGTATACTTCAAGGACCATCAGGACATTATAGACATCTTCTATTTTATTAATTCTCAACAAAATAATTTAACTTAATAAAACTTAACAGTGAACTCAAAATACTAACATCACTCATAACACACTAAAACCCCTTAGTAACTCTCCAGGGTTACACCCTCCCCCACTGAAGGGTGGCACGTCCCCGTGCACCTTCTCTGCGGCTGTGTTGTTACTGGATCGACAGGAGGGATGGTGGTTTGATTGTACCACAACGGTTCTGCAGCATCCATTGACCTTATTATAGCAGCACCCAGACCATGAAAAAGTGACTGAACCACCTCTATTAAAGGGTTTCCAAGTTCAGCATAATGGAGTCTCTTTGGTCGACTTCGCTGCCTGTTTGAACATCTGACGGCCTCATCTAACCCCTCTGATGGCTCTTTTATGTGGGTTAAATTAGCTATGTCATCAGTTTCAGGAACATCTTGTGTACCTTCAATGTCAAGCAGCTGAGATTGCCCAACAGGTGAAATGAGGGGCACTGAAATCTCACCAATCTTCCCAGAAGATTCACTTTCATCACCTCCAGTTCTTCCTGGTTCTTCACGGTCAAGAAAGCTGACCTGAGGTGAGCTTGTGGCTGGGGACTCCTCCCCTGCTTCTATGGGAATTTCCACCTCAATTTCATCTGAAACTGCTCCGGGAACAACCACTCTGCTAAGAGGGATCACATTGTCAGTAGCGTGCTGCTCTGGTGGAATGTCGGATGAAACGTGATCAACCTTGGGCATTAGGTTGGAGGCAGCTGGATCCAAAAGTACAATCCTTGAAGGATACACTTCTTCTTCGTCTGACATGACATCATCAAAGCATTCGTTTACATAACCTGGGTTTTGACAGGTTCTTGACCTTCGCACTGTTGGCAGTACTGGGGTTTCAGGAGCACTTACGGGCAGAAACCCACAGGGCAACAGGAGGTCCCTGTGTAAAGTGCGCAAAGGACCATTTCCAGCCTCAGGACGCACTGTATACACGGGAAGGTCATTAGCATGTGACACAACTACATACACATCTGCCTCCCATTTGTCTGCTAGCTTGTGCTTTCCCCTCAGTCTCACATTTCGAACTAGCACTCGATCCCCTGGTTCAAGGCTAGACCCTGTAACTCTCTGGTCGAACCTAGTTTTGTTACGATCTGCAGATTTCTTAGCATTTCTGCTCGAAAGCTCATAACTCTCTTTCAGGCGGTTCTTCAGGCCTTGCACATACTGTGAATGAGACAATGGCAGAGGATCAACAGGAAGCCCGAAAGCTAAGTCCACAGGGAGTCTTGGTTGTCTCCCGAACATAAGCTCATAAGGTGCAAACCCTGTGGCTTCATGCTTTGTGCAGTTGTATGCATGCACAAGAGGCTTAACATAGTCCCTCCAACGGGACTTGTCCTTATTATTTAGAGTGCCTAGCATCTGCAGCAGCGTTCTGTTAAAACGCTCAACAGGGTTACCCCTTGGATGGTACGGGGTTGTCCGTGTCTTCCGGATTCCTGCCATTTCACACAGCTCCTTAATGGTACGGGACTCAAAATCGGGGCCCTGATCACTATGGAGTTTTTCAGGGAACCCATAATGTGATATAAAATGTTCCCACAGACACTTAGCCACGGTAGTCGCCTTTTGGTTTGGCGTTGGTATTGCAAGGGCATACTTAGTAAAATGATCCGTTATTACTAATATGTCCTTGGTATTACTTTGATCTGGTTCCACACTCAGAAAGTCCATGCAGACTAATTCCAATGGTCTGGTGGTCGCTATTGAAACCATTGGGGCTGCTCTCTCTGGTGGAGTTTTTCTTTTCACACAGCGATCACAAGTCTTAATCTTTTCTTCAACCACTGAGGACATTTTAGGCCAATAAAATCTAGCTCTCACTAGATCAAGGGTGCGTTCAACACCAAGATGGCCCATGTCGTCGTGTAGACTTTCAAGTACCATATCTCTCAGTTCTCTTGGTAAGACAAGTTGATGAGTCACTCCCATCACTCCCTGTCTCTTGCGAAACAAGACTCCATTTTTGAGCTCTAGCCGGTTCCATTCTCTTAACAAGAGTCCATACTCAGGGAGCTCCTTTCTCACTTGAGGTGGAGGTGTCTCACCACTTTCCAATTGAGTAATTATTTCCCTGATGCTTGCGTCTGCTTGCTGTTTCTCTGAGATTTCAGCAAATGAGAAAAAGGGGATAACTGGCAGCCCATGACTGTCATTCCCTTGGAAGCAAGGTGGCAGGGCTTCAGGACTGAGTGCTATGGACTCAACCAAAGCAACTGAGTGATCAGAGCACTCAGAACCTTCACCAGCAAAATAGATGTCATGCCGCTCACAGATGGCTTTGATCACCTCTGGTTGAATGACCTCTGAGGTTTCCGTTTCTGATAGGTGGTTGGCAGTGAACTTACAGATCCTTTCCTTCTCTTTCACTGAGATATGATCATCTATGAGTCCACCATGTGGCCTTCGTGATAATGCATCTGCGTCCACATTCTGTTTTCCAGCCCTATACTGCAGCTTGAACGAGTAGGTGGAGAGAGCAGACAGCCATCTATAACTAGTCGCGTCAAGCTTGGCAGAGGTTAGAATGTATGTAAGGGGGTTGCTATCGGTGACCACAGTGAAACCAGCCCCATAAAGGTAGTCACTAAACTTTTCTGTGACAGCCCACTTAAGGGCTAGGAACTCCAACTTATGTGCTGGATACTTAGCTTCACTTCTAGACAACCCTCTGCTTGCAAATGCTATAGCCTTAAGCTCACCATCTTGCTCTTGGTATAAGGCTGCACCTAACCCAGTCGTACTCGCATCTGTGTGGAGCAGGTAGGGAAGTTTAGGATTAGCAAAACCCAAGACAGGTGCTGAAGTGAGCCTCTCGATTATGGTGTCAAAAGCCTGTTGACAAGAAGCAGTCCAGCGCTCACCAAATGGCTCTTTAGGATTGCGGTACTTGACATTGGCCTTTCTTTCCTTGTTCTTGCAGGTTGGAGGATATCCAGCTGTTAGCTCATTCAGCGGCTTCACAATTCTGGAGAAATCCTGAATAAACCTGCGATAGTAACCGCTGAACCCAAGGAAGGACCTCAGTTCTTTTAGGTTAGATGGCTTTGGCCAGGTTTTCAGGGCACTAGTTTTCTCTGGATCAGTCTCAACTCCGTTCTGGGAAACAATATGGCCTAGATATCGGACAGAAGACTGAAAGAACTTACACTTCTCTGGTGAAAGTTTGAGACCATATTCCTTCAGGCGATTCAGAACATGCAGAAGGCGCCTCTCGTGCTCTTCAACTGTGTCTGAAAAAATGATAAGGTCATCAATAAAAACTAACACCTCTTTCAGGTTCAGATCACCCATGCAACGCTCCATGCAGCGCTGGAAGGTGCTGGGGGCATTTGTGACTCCTTGCGGCATTCTATTAAATTCATAAAATCCCAAGGGACACACGAACGCGGTCTTCTCCTTATCGGCCTCCTCCATTTCAATTTGGTAGTAGCCGGATTTCAAGTCTAAAACCGAAAACCACTTTGAGCCTGTGAGAGCTGAAAAAGCCTCTTCAAGATTGGGAAGGGCATAGGCGTCCTTGATTGTCTGTGAGTTCAATTTGCGGTAATCGATGCAGAGACGGATGGAGGCATCACGCTTCCGGACCACCACAATAGGGGACGCAAAAGGAGACTCAGATTCGCGAATCACGCCTGCATCCAACAGCTCCCTTAAATGTTTTCTCACGGCATCAACATCCTGTGGGTGTATTGGCCGGGCTCTCTGCTTAAAAGGTGTCTGGTCGTGAAGTCTGATGTGATGCTTGACCTGACCTACATGACCAAAGTCGAGGTCATGGTGAGCAAACACTTCTGGCATTGACTTCAATGTTTGTGTTACTCTTTCCTTCCAGTCAGCTGACAAAGGAGAATCTCCAAAGTCAAACTGTAAATCTGGACTAGAATTGTTCTTGTCTTTGACAGAGTCAGGTACATTTGTGTCAGACTTATGTGCTACTATTTGTTGAACAGCACTGAGTTCAGCGATCACTGTTTTTGGTGCGATTGTTACATCATGGGCGGTTTCATTTTTGACTATCACTGCCAATGTGCTCGCCCTTTTCTTAGGCAATGTGATTAAACAATTTGCTACCAGTAGGCCACCAGGCAAGGAGGGTGTTGTTGGTTGCTCTACCAAGGCCCACTTTTCATTAAAGGAGCTCCCAACAAGGGCTACCCCTTCTAAAGCAACAGTCCGTCCAGCAGGAATCGTCTCAGATTTCCCCCCAGACAGTTTTACTTGGCCCAGCTTGCCATTGGGTTGCTGTCTGTGCCTAAGCTCCAAGGCTTTGAGGACTGCTCGGTAGCCATACTGGACAGGTAGGCCAAATTCATTCATGTGAGTAGCAACACTTGAGTACAACACGTCTAGTGTATTGGTGCCAATGAGAATTTGCTCTTGGGCATTTTCTCTCATGTTTGGAACCACAAGGGCCAAAGTAGAAATCTCAATCTCCTCTCCTACAAACTCTTTAGGAAAAGTGATATCTATTTCCACATAGCCAAAATATGGAACTTGCTGTCCATTAGCTCCTTCAACCTCCAACAAATCATCTAATGATTTAATTTCTTGGTCCCTCAGGTTGCTTTCATAGAAGGACAAGGGGATCGTTGTAACTTGAGATCCAGAGTCTAAAAGACAGTTTACCCTTTTCTCTGCAACACACACTTCAGCAGTGCATTTGCTTCCAACTAACCTCTGTGGCAGCCCACATGGCTGACATTTTGGCTGTCTTTTGCCTTTTTGCTTGGAGGTAGAGGGACTAGTGTTAGACTGAACTCCTGTCTGTCCCACAACAGGAGTTGCTGTCAGTTTAAATGGTGTGGATCCACAGAGCCATTCTGCGTCTCCCACTCCTGCCGTTTTCTTTGAAATTGCTTCCTTTTTGCTGCTACTAGCACGGGGTTAGCCTCATTACTGCATCTCAAGGCTACATGGCCATCCTCTCCACACCGAAAGCAGTACCACGGGCGTGGCCTGGGAGGTGGCTGGTGCTCTGGAACAGGCACTGCCAAGGGCTGCTCAGGAGCAGGGTTGGTCTGCACAGTCACCTTTGCATTTGAGTTTGCGTTCTTACCCCTGCTTTTCCTGTGGGGGGTTAACTGAGCCATTTGAGCCTGTAACTCAATAACTTGTTTCTTCAGGAGATTGGTTTCTGCCACAGCCTTAGACTCAGAGCAAACACAGGCAGTTTGCAGTTGAGACCAAACATGCTGTTTGGGTGGGGCTGGCTGTTGCCTGGAAGTACCAAGGTGCTTTTTCATACGTACTGCCTTGTTAGCATGCTTGTCTTCCTCAGTACGCAACAGGAGCAATAATTCAGCAAAACTAGGAGGGTTTTTAATTTTTTGTTCAAGCTGGAGCTCTGCTATTAAGGAGTCATCCCAGCAGCCTCTACAAAACTGCTTCAACAACTGCCTATCAAACTCATCAGCAGAGGCCCCTCCTCTCCTTGTAGCAGTGTTAAGCACAACTTGGAGTCTGTGAAGGTAGTTTGATGGTTTCTCACCAGCATTCTGCAGAGTACCCATAAACTTAGCAAACAGCTCATCTCCATCCTCCACAGCACCATAAGCTGAGTCAAGAAGCTGCAAATATGCAGAAGGTAAAGCTTGTGAATCAAGATGCCTAATGAAATCTGAAGCAGGGGGCAACAAGCTGTCAACAATCTTCCTGGAGCGACTTAAATCAGACAATGCTGGGTCTGTTAAAAGAAGTTCCACACTAGAGCGCCAGGTCTCATAATCCGTTTCATTATTTGGCCGCGGCAATCGGCCTGAAAAGACTCGAAGGCGTGAGGCAGCATAATGGTGTGGCGGTGCCTCCTCATTTCGCACAATATGCTCCACAACGACCTTTTGTATCTCAGGGGGGTTGAGATCACTGGGGCTTAGATCTGGGCATGAACTCACCGTCACTGGTGGTATTCTCGGATGTTGCTCTTTGGTCAGGTTTTGTATCTCTGGAGCTGAGCGTAGTGCAGCACCCTGAATAGTGGTATCAGGAGCAATTCTAGATTGCATTGCACCTTGCGGTAATGAGGCCGAGCTGAAATTAGGTGCCTGACTTCCCTCATGTTGACTCCTGTCCACAGGGGCATTTTCTACTGTGGCTGCAACTGTAGAGCTCAACTTAGTTAGTTCATCTTGCAAAAGAAGCTGAAATGACTTCCCTGTTAACTTAGCAATGTTTTGCAACTCAGACATGTAACTCTCAGTAGCACTATTGCTAACCACAGGGGTATAGACACTAGCAAGCGCACACACGTGGAAAGTCACATCAGGCCGAGTGGGGCTTTTGTATTTAAATGGCAACAAAGGAGCAAGCGTTTGCAACGCAGTACCAAAAGTGAACTCAACAATTGCATTGTTATGGAACTCTGAGTTTGGTTCATCTATACGCAGGACACGGTTAATAGAACCATGAGTCTCTAAATAGCTCTGTACTTCATTGTCCACCTCAGTCCAGGTTAACCCTTCAACCATGACAGAGTTAGGGATCTTTACCAGCTCACGTGTCACTACCTCCATGTCACCAATTTGGCAAATTACTGTTATAATGACTGAAGATAAGAATTTTTGCCCAAAAAGGAGAAAAAATGAAAACAAAGCGTCAATAGTCTGCCACCTGCTCCTGGCTGGCTCGCCAATTTTCTGTAACACCCCTTTCAACACTTGGGATACAGATTTAAATGGTTACCTGTGTGTTGGGCCAATAGCTGAGGTTCGACTACTGGAGCAGTGGATGACTAATGAAACGCTCTGAGAACTTGGTTTGATCAATTTGTATTCACAATTAAAGAATCTTACATACATACAATGAAAACAATAACAGTACATGAAAGGAAAAATTGGGCCCAAGTCACGGAAAATAATAAACAAAACACACACAACCCCGGGGGATTTGACTCAGTCTCTCTCTCTCGTGTCAGCCGACACCCTTAAGTGTGAGTCCAGCAATGAGGATTCTCTTTGCAGGATGTGCAAAGGAGGAATGACGTGCAAATCTGTCCTACCACTTAAGTAGAGTTTGTACAGTTCACAGTTCGTCCAAAGAATTTAGTTCTCTTCCTAGAGCAATCATCTCAAGGGTCCTGGAGGGGTGGCTCGCCATCTTTGGACTGGATCATCACTGAACTGTACGCCCAAGTAAAAAACCTGACCTGTATAACACAGTCAGAATAACATTCAAAAATCTATATTTAGTCATTTATACATATATCCTTTCTTATGTTTCGTTCATACATACTAACAAATTTGCATTTTACCTTTCCAGTATACAGAAAGAACGACAGAATATTCCAAAACATAGACAATGATAACTTCTTACCAAAGTAACCAATAAAATGGACTCTCCTGGAGCTTCAAAATGGCGATGGTGAAGCGTTGTAGCACAACTACAAAGAAACATAACCCCATTTTCTTTAAACTGTATTCACCTCACAATGAACGCAATTAAGGATTGATATAGGAACATATCAACATCTACAGCATACATATGACTTACAATCTTTACATGCATCGTCATAGGAAGCTAACAAACTCTAACATACAGTTTAATCCTCACAATCACACATGTACAGCCACATGGCTAATAGCAATAGCCGCGATAGCCGCTAGCATGTCATCGTTAGTGGCTTAAACTCACAATATTCTTGTTCACAACAAATTAACTCACCCAGAAGAATCCGAGCAGTAACAAACTCCTTTCTGGGTAACAACAATTCCTAGATAGCTTATTTCCACCGTACAGGATAAAAACAACCACGCTTTCCACTTGGAAAAACGGACTTTTCTTCCTCTCCCTCTCTCCTGATATCCGTAGCTGCTATGCAGTGAACGGCAGGAGGCGGTACTTCCCCCTGTATACTTCAAGGACCATCAGGACATTATAGACATCTTCTATTTTATTAATTCTCAACAAAATAATTTAACTTAATAAAACTTAACAGTGAACTCAAAATACTAACATCACTCATAACACACTAAAACCCCTTAGTAACTCTCCAGGGTTACAGCTGTCACTAGAAGCAAAAAGAGTTTTTCTTATTATTCCTATTCTCTTCACCTTGGGCAGTTGCTTTGCAGAAATCAAACTCAAGAAGAGACGTCTAATGTCTGAATCATTGCTTCAACTCGTCTGCAGTGACCTCAGCTCAGGAAAAATGATTATTTTTTCTGAGATAACAAACCTTTGTGAATGCTGTCAATATTCATTCAAAGATCCCACAGCACCTGGAAAAAACCCAAGTACCAGCAGTTCCCAGATATTACACACTAATTTGCATTAAGCTCCAACATTATCTATTATATCTGGAAATCTCATGTTTGGGGAAAACCTGTGTACACACATGCAGCTATAGATTAGCCAAAAGCATTTAATCTTAATTCTTAGTAGCCCAATTACTCTTTGTCTGAATCACATTATCATTGCTTTTCACGGTCAAAAATACTGTAACTTTTTTAGAAGTTATTATTAATAATGTTAAAAAAGGATGCAAAATGAGCTTATACCTAAAGCCTGTTTCAGATGTGCACTTAAGTCCATTAATCAGATGACATCTAAATGTGTTGGCTTCAGGTCTTAAGTCCTTATAAAAGTCACAGTAGCACTGGATCAAACTTTGTGGAAAAAAAACATCACTTTCAGTCTATCACAGGTCTGAACAGCAGACTGCTGTCTGCAGTAACAAAAAATAACTTGATGTACTTTCTAATCTTGAATAACAACAATATCCTCTCTATCACAATCGAGGTAATGTCTGAATGAAACCGTGAGGAACATTAACCTAAAAATGTACCTACAGGGAGTGCAGAATTATTAGGCAAGTTGTATTTTTGAGGAATAATTTTATTATTGAACAACAACCATGTTCTCAATGAACCCAAAAAACTCATTAATATCAAAGCTGAATGTTTTTGGAAGTAGTTTTTAGGTTGTTTTTAGTTTTAGCTATTTTAGGGGGATATCTGTGTGTGCAGGTGACTATTACTGTGCACAATTATTAGGCAACTTAACAAAAAACAAATATATACCCATTTCAATTATTTATTTTTACCAGTGACACCAATATAACATCTCCGCATTCACAAATATACATTTCTGACATTCAAAAACAAATCAGCGACCAATATAGCCACCTTTCTTTGCAAGGACACTCAAAAGCCTGCCATCCATGGATTCTGTCAGTGTTTTGATCTGTTCACCATCAACATTGCGTGCAGCAGCAACCACAGCCTCCCAGACACTGTTCAGAGAGGTGTACTGTTTTCCCTCCTTGTAAATCTCACATTTGATGATGGACCACAGGTTCTCAATGGGGTTCAGATCAGGTGAACAAGGTGGCCATGTCATTAGTTTTTCTTCTTTTATACCCTTTCTTGCCAGCCACGCTGTGGAGTACTTGGACGCGTGTGATGGAGCATTGTCCTGCATGAAAATCACGTTTTTCTTGAAGGATGCAGACTTTTTCCTGTACCACTGCTTGAAGAAGGTGTCTTCCAGAAACTGGCAGTAGGACTGGGAGTTGAGCTTGACTCCATTCTCAACCCGAAAAGGCCCCACAAGCTCATCTTTGATGATACCAGCCCAAACCAGTACTCCACCTCCACCTTGCTGGCGTCTGAGTCGGACTGGAGCTCTCTGCCCTTTACCAATCCAGCCACGGGCCCATCCATCTGGCCCATCAAGACTCACTCTCATTTCATCAGTCCATAAAACCTTAGAAAAACCAGTCTTGAGATATTTCTTGGCCCAGTCTTGACGTTTCAGCTTGTGTGTCTTGTTCAGTGGTGGTCGTCTTTCAGCCTTTCTTACCTTGGCCATGTCTCTGAGTATTGCACACCTTGTGCTTTTGGGCACTCCAGTGATGTTGCAGCTCTGAAATATGGCCAAACTGGTGGCAAGTGGCATCTTGGCAGCTGCACGCTTGACTTTCATGGGCAGTTATTTGGCGCCTTGGTTTTTCCACACGCTTCTTGCGACCCTGTTGACTATTTTGAATGAAACGCTTGATTGTTCGATGATCACGCTTCAGAAGCTTTGCAATTTTGAGACTGCTGCATCCCTCTGCAAGATATCTCACTATTTTTGACTTTTCTGAGCCTGTCAAGTCCTTCTTTTGACCCATTTTGCCAAAGGAAAGGACGTTGCCTAATAATTATGCACACCTGATATAGGGTGTTGATGTCATTAGACCACACCCCTTCTCATTACAGAGATGCACATCACCTAATATGCTTAATTGGTAGTAGGCTTTCGAGCCTATACAGCTTGGAGTAAGACAACATGCATGAAGAGGATGATGTGGACAAAATACTCATTTGCCTAATAATTCTGCACTCCCTGTATATTGAAAGAGAATACTATCAGTCATCAGTCATGTTATCAATCACATGTATAAAAAAAAAAAAGTAATCTGTTTTGACTGGCTTGTCATTGTCTATGTTTAATTGACTGCAGGTACCAAGCACAGGTAGAAGAGACAAAATACAACAAACAAGCAGTTTCTGATTTTCCTAAGCTAATTAAAGTGCATTCACAATTACAGTCATGTGAAAAGGAAAGGAAAATGACAGCTTTCAAAGGACTCTGTGTGGGTCTGTGAAGAACCTAGTACACCCCAAGATTCAGTAGCTTATACAACCACCTTTAGCAGCATTAACTGGAAGTAATTGTTTTCTGTATGACTGTTTTCAGTTTCTCATATCCATTCATCTTTATAACATTGCTTCAGTTCATTGAAGTTTGCATACATTTATATATGCACAGTTCTCCTAAAGTCCTGCATTGTAATCAGAGGTATGGACTTCAGCTGGGCCATTGTAGTACCTTGATTCTTTTCTTTTTCGGCAATTCTGGTGTAGATTTGCTGCTGTGCTTTGGATCACTGTCCTGTTGCATGATCCAGTTTCAGTCAATCTTATCTGTTAGATGGATGGGCTCACATTTGACTGAAGAGTGCTTTGATATACAAAGACTTTATGGTAAACTCAGTGATGGTGGCTACAAAGAAGCCCAAAGTCACCACCACTTCACCACCGTGCTTTACAATTGGTATGAGCCATTTCTACTGATATGTTGTGTTTGGTTTTTGCCAGTCATGATGCTGATTATTATATCCAAACATCTTCTGTTTGGTGTAGCTTGTCCAAAGGACATTGTTCCAAAAGTCTTGAGGTTTGTTCAGATCTTTTTCTTTTTTTTTCTTATTCTACCCTGTTCTTTTTAGGCTTTTTAGGCTTTCTCCTTTTTCTAATTGTAGTTGCAGAAACGTTCACACTTAGCATGAGTTGTAGTTCTTGGGTTTTTTGCAATTCTCTGAGCATTACTCGGTCTGACCTTAAGGGGAGATTTTTAGTGGGATGTCCACTAAAAAAGATTGTGTTGACATACACCTGAATGCTGCAGAATTCTAAAACCTCCGGATTTACAATGGTGGTCATGGTTGCAGATGATCAGTTGATAAAATGTATCTGATTAGCAACACCTGGTTGCTACTTACCCTCTTAATTTCTCTGGAAATAGTAAGGGTGTTCGTAGTTTTCCTGCGGACACTTTATTTTTCGTTGGACTTGAAGTGTTTCTACCCAGAATGTTTGTTTGGGGTCAGATTTTGAGGAGAAAAATGATTTAATATCCCAGGTAAAAAGTCATTTTATTTTATTTTATTTTATTTTATTTACAGGAGCAAGCTGTCACTGTAGTGTACGGATACTGTTTTGTTAGTTTACAGATAATGAAACCCTAAACAAATCAGTGACTTTTTTTGTGTTTATATCCTTCAGCAATGGCTCCATAGTGCAGTGGTTTACATGTTTGCCAAATAAGCAAATACTGCCAACTCAAAACCCTTTGGGGTTGTACCAGAGAGGGTATCTGGCATAAATAAAATAAAAAAATCTGCCAAATCAAACATTCAAAGATACTTGCTGTGGTGAACATTTGTGAATAGGGAAGTAGAGCAGGGCGATATGACCAAAAATATTTATCACGATATACATTTGAAAATTTTGGGGCGACCGTGGCTCAGGGGGTTGGGAAGCGTATCTGTAACCGGAAGGTCGCCGGTTCGATCCCTGGGCTCTCTGTCCTGGTCGTTGTGTCCTTGGGCAAGACACTTTACCCTACTGCCTACTGGTGTTGGCCAGAGGGGCCGATGGCGCGAAATGGCAGCCTCGCTTCTGTCAGTCTGCCCCAGGGCAGCTGTGGCTACAACCGTAGCTTGCCTCCACCAGTGTATGAATGCGAGAGTGAATGAATAGTGGTATTGTAAAGCGCTTTGGGTGCCTTGAAAAGTGCTATATAAATCCAATCCATCATTATTATTATTATTATTATTATTTGCGATAACGATATAACTGACGATATAATTGACACTAGACAAAATACTTTACAACTCCACAACTTTGATGGGGTTTTTGCACTAATAATGTATTTTCACTTAAACAAGCAGCTGTTTTTTATGTGCATTAAAGTTATATAAAAATGTAGCAGTGCAAATTCCTTGCTGACAGTTTAACCAAAAGGCATTTCCAGTGGAAATTGGCCAACATATCCTCAGCATAACCATGTATAATATCAACAAAACCTAAAAAGAGGTTATACACACCCAATACAGTAATATTATGTTGAAGCACAGTACGTATCACTCCGCGAGGCGCCTGCCTAATATAGCCGTAATGCTCCGACAATCCATCAAGCGGTGCGGGTTCGTAGCTTAGCAAAGTCGTACTAAAACATTTGACAGATTTTCGAGCGCCGTGTACAACATAAAATTGTTTCGAGGTCAGTAAACATAACCAGAATTCATACATAAGGGGCACTGTAGATTTTCAGAAAAATCAAAGGATTGATTTTAAGTGTGCTGTATTTTCCAAACAATACGGTTAATAACGATGGCCCGCTAGCATGCTCTACCAAAAATAGTGCTTTGTTGTATATCTGACGGACGAAAGCTAAACCAGTTCCACACCACTGAAGTTGCAGCCTTTTTACAAACCAATT
Source organism: Rhamphochromis longiceps (assembly GCF_057381845.1). Classification (NCBI taxonomy): domain Eukaryota; kingdom Metazoa; phylum Chordata; class Actinopteri; order Cichliformes; family Cichlidae; genus Rhamphochromis; species Rhamphochromis longiceps. The sequence continues at coordinate 32,434,269 of NC_140570.1, forward strand.
CTGGTTCATCCGTTTCATTTAACGATCCACTTTCGCTCTTCTCATTCTCCGTCGCCGCCATGTGCGTATGTAAACATAGGCACTGCACATGCGCGTTTTACCCATATTCTATCGCGATATTTCATTTTCCTATCCTTGCCCAAAATTACACCGGTATTACCGTGAACGGTATGATATAGCCCAGCCCTATAAGGAAGCAGCCAGAAATAGCTTTAATGTTCCATCAATCAGTAGCCATTCCAGTTTCTTCAAAAGCTAATTAATCAGTAAGTATGATTAAAAGAAAATACAACACTGCTGTTAAATAGAAGCCCACATATCTTCATCTAGTTACTCTTAATAACAGTGGAAAGTGTTTTTAAATGGTCCTCTGGGTTTTTTTTTTCCAAATGGCAAGTATGCCTTGAGAGGAACAAGCTGGGGCTAAGATAAGTAGTATTCTTGTTTGTAAGTAAGATAAGAAGGAGAGTTTTGTATGAAAGTTAATGTGGGTTGTTGTCTTTAGTCTGTGCCTCTTGTGTGTAGCTGGCTGCTGTGTGGTTGTTACTGTGACCATCTGCCTTTGATCAAATGGTGTCATTTTTGCTTTATCCAGACATGGTTTAAAATGGGGAGTTTTAATTAGCTGTGCAGAAACAAGGCCTCCATCTATGTCATCAGAGGACTAACAATATTCTGATTAATTTATGCCGAGATATAGGCCACAATCATTAGGATTGTAATGGTTCCAAAACTAAGACCTAATCAGTGATACAAACATCCACAGTCTCATATGGCTGTTCCATCTTCCCGTTTCACAAAGCTGTGCCGCCCACCACCTTTCCCACCCGGCCTGACCAGCTGCCACAACTCTTACTGTTGGTAATGAATGGATGTTACAGAGAGAAACGTTGCAGAAGTGTATCAGCTCATTGGATGAATGTAAACACAGACACGAGGGGATTATGTGTAGCAGACATCGCAGAAAATGGAAGGAAAAATATGTTAAACTAGAGTCTGTCTAACCATTTTTGTCTTGGTATAAATAGCATGTGTAAAATGCACTGGCTGAGAAACAACTTAATGTATGTAGGCCTACTGGTATACAGTAGGTCTACCTGTTAGATACATAGGAGTTGGTTAAAATAATAAAGAGAAATGTGTAGTCCTGTGTGACTGATCTCATTTTCTAAATATTGATTGGTAAAATTTTGTCAAAAACATTTATCAGGCATGTTATGAAGAGGCCACGGAACATAGTGTGACCCTGAATAACCTACACAGCAGGGCTTGACAGTAACGGCTGCCCATTGCCCCAGGCAACCAGATTTGGACCACTGTCAACAATTTTGTGCTGTCTGGTCGTCTGTGTTGGCAACAGTTCTCCAGTGCTTAGAAAAGCAAAGCTAAATCCCTCAGAGAACAGTCTTCAAACTAAGCAAAAGTGCCCTCGTTGAACTATTTCACTGCGTGAGAAATAGAAGAAAAAATGAATAATAACACAATAGATCGGTATTATTGCCAAATAAGACGAGCCAAATCTCCGGAAAAGTTTAGGAGTTAAATACTGTGTATGTTTGGGGAAAAAAATGCACCTTAAACTCTGTAACATGAGAAAAAAAAAAAAAAAAGACTCATCCTGATATTTCAATATCAGTTCGGGTAAGGAGGCAGGGGCAAAAACCAACACAGCGGGTCACCTATGGAAAGATTAATCAACAATGCACTTCAACTATTAGCTCAGTAAATCGGTGCTGTGTTTTTGACAAGAAAGACCCCTTTTCAGACTCGACCGGTGTCTCTAGAAAAGAAAAGGAAAAAAAGAAAAAAATTAAACCCGGCTTGCAGGAGTTAAATATTAATCCCTTTGTAATTTAACATCCTAAATTCATTACCTTGCAAATGTGAAATTTATATTCAGTGGCATCATTCTTTCATTCTTACTTTTACTTTGGATTGTTAATAAAGCTGAGCCTCTTGTTCTTAATCGAATCCATGATGCTTGTTGCTAGGGATACAGCTATAACTTTATGCCAGTTAATTACATTTTAGAGTTACTTGATTTGATGCATATAATTACTTACTTACATTTATTTTGGTTAGCTGAATTGTAAAAATGATTAAGGGTGCATGCAGTGATATACCCTCAGTATTAGCTAACAACAGCCTGCTTTAAATCTCCCTATACACTTTGCCTGTGCCTTCTTAAGTACCAGGGCTTTCAGAACAAATCTACATCAAGTGAATCTCTCATGGTAGTCCCGGTGATTTGACTTCTTCTACTTCTATTTGATGCAGAAGCAGAGAGAAGATCTTTCTGTCATTATATTATTGCAAATGTTGTCACATTAGAAGAATCGAAATAACAACATCTTTTTTTTTTTTTGCTCCAGTTTTATTCCTCTTTTTTTGATATTAAAATAATACTGAAAGTTAAAAAAAAACATATATACTTTTTAGCTCTGTAATTTAGCAAATGCAACAAAAAATATGCTATTAATGTAATGAAAATGTGTCAGAAGATTCATTGTAAGGCTTAGATATGTTTTTGGTTCGATATAAATATTTTTACTCAAAATGGCTCAAACATTGCTTAGATTGATAGTCTTTGGTCTATACAGTGTTATAGTTACTAAACCATATGTACAGTTGAGACAATCATTGTTTGATCCCCTGCTAAATTTCTAAGTTTGCTCACTTCCAAAGAAATAAACAGTCTCTAATTTTTATGGTAGTTTCAGAGAGTCAGAATATTAATCAAAAATCCAGAAAAAATATCATCCATCAGTTCATTTATCTATCCATCTATCCATTTGAAAATACATTATATAAAAGATGAATTGACTTGAGTCATGGTTTGAATGTCATTGAAGTTCTGGCTCCCTTATGGCATACAGATTATAATCAATCAATCAATCATATTCACTCACCCATCCAAATCATTGAAATGAGGTGTTCCAATCACTTCCATGGCCACAAGTGTATAAAATCAAGCACATAGGCATGCAGACTGCAAACATTTGTGAAAAATGGGTTCCTCTCAGGAGCTGAGTGAATTCCAGTGTGGTACTGGGCAAGTGCAACACATCCAGTTGTGAAATTCCATCACTACTAAATATTTCACAGTCAACCTTTAGTGGTATTATAACAAAGTGGAAGCGAATGGGAACAACAGCACGTCAGCCGCAAAGTATTAGGCCACGTAAAATCACAGAGCAAGTTCAGCTAAAGCTAAGGCGCATGAGTACAGAGGTCGGCAACTTTAGCCAGAGTCAGACACTACAGACCTCCAAACTACATGCGGGCCTTCACATTCACGCCTAAGAACACTGTACAGAGAGCTTCGTGGAATGGGTTTCCATGGCTGAGCAGCCATGGATGGGGAAGTGACAACTCTTGGTATGATTATTTGGAAAAGGAAGAAATACAAAGAGGTGGAGCTCCATGCTAGATCTTGCTTCATGGAATGTAGATGACCATAAGAAGCTGGTGGATCACCCAGAAACTACATGGGAGGAGCTTGTTAATGATTCGGAGGCAGTTGGAACACAGTCACCAAGAACACTATTGGTGACACACTACACCATAATAGATTTAAATCTTGCAGCACTCGCAAGGTCGCCGGCTCAAGTAGGCACATGTACAAGTCTGTCTTAAATTTGCCAGTGAATTACTGAGTCCAAGCGGGCTTTTGAGAAATTACTGTGGTCAGATGAAACCAAAATAATGCTATTTGGCATCAACTCAACCTGCCATGATTGGAGCAAGAGAAATACTGAGTGTGACCCAAAGAACACCAAATCCACAGTCAGGCATGGAGGATGACTTCATCACTTAGAAGCCAATTGACAAAGCCATGTGCTGTAGACTCTTTAACAAGAACCTCTTTCCTTCAGCCAGAACATTAAAAGATGGGTTATGGATGGGTCTGCCAACATGAAAGTGACCCAAAACATACCAGGCGTAGCTAAAGAAGAAGCACCCAAAGTCATGGAGTGGTCAGACAATCTCCAGACCTCAATCCTATAGAAAAATCTGTTGATGGAGCCGAATGTTCAGGTTGCCATTTGGCAGCCAAGAAAACTAAAGGATTTAGAGAATTTCTATAAAGATGAGCGCCAAAATGCCTCCCAATATGTATGCAAAACTGGTGACAAACTACCAGGAATATCTGGCTGCTGTGCTTTCCAACAAGGGTTGGCAAATATGAAGTCGTGTTTTGCTCGGGGATTAAAATTCTTATTTCACTCAATTTATGTCTTTTTTGCAATGTGTTGATGTTTTCTCTCTCTCCATTAAAATGAAATAACCATAAAAATAGAGACTGCTCATTTGTTTGTGAGTGAGCAAATTTGCTAATTCAGCAGGCGATCAAATAATTATTTCTTCCATTGTATTGCAACAGACCAATACAAATGGTGCATGAATGGAAGCACTCATCAACCTGACAATGGTGGCATTGTGGGAGAAAGTAAAAAAAACAGCAAAAAGTCTTGTGAAAGCAGAAGGCCTGTTTGTGAGATATGTCCTCCGACTATAATTTAGTTTATAACATTCATATTACTTAATGTTTGCAATAAATAACGAATTGCTGTGTAGGCGCTTTCATTTCAGTCTCTTTGTACTTTGACTACTTCTGCTACTTCTTCTGTGATCCAAACCCAGTGGTTCCCACTAAGTACAAACACGTCACAAGTAATTATAGTATCATTTTTCATAAAAGTTGAATAATTTCATTGAAGAGCTGGGCACTTTAGCTTTTTGCAAATGTAGCTCAAACAGGAATAAGAAGCACCTGTGTTAAGGTCTACTTTCATTTTCATGTGGTGCATATTTATAATGTATTGCAGAAGGATGGTGCATGTGGGACTAACTCAAGATAAACCACAGCGTGTTTATCATAAGCAAAGAACATGTCAGCCAGTGCAAGTGGATCACTGGTGACTCACTGACATGTTTAATATTTTTTGGACGACGACAGAGCTCCGTGGCTCAGAGGAGAAAGCTTTATTTGGTTTTGGCTATGTAGGCAATATTTGTTGCATGAATTCATTGTTGTGTTTTGTCTTTCTTGAGCTCAAACTATTTGTTGATTAACCACATGAGCCATCATATGAAAGAAAACCCAGAATAAATAAATGTCAAGCAACATCTGAAATGTGAAAATATGCATCTTTTATGTTTTTATATTAGTGCATATAACTTCATGTATTCTAGGTTTTGTCATTCTTATTTATTAGTGCCAGACACTTAAGAATGTCACCTTGCTGTCTGTTGAAATTTGACTTTTATTTTAATAGTAATAAATATTAAGTGAATGGTTGATCAGTATCGCTTTCATGGGAGGTGTTGACCAAGACATTTGTCTTTCCTTCTTATTTGAAATGCTTCTATGGAACATCATAACATGCATGTGCTTACTAATTTTTGGCATCAGTAACAGCAATGTCTATGGCCTGATATGATACTTTTCAACTGCTGTCAACAAAATGCTGAAAGGGGCTAGGAAGAAAACCTGAAAAGAATAGCTTCCTAATGTTGAGACAGGAGACGTTTTAACTCATTAAGTCATTACACATTAGCAGTTTTGCTTGTGTGAAAAATTGGCAGAGAATAAAATTTTAATCTGTCAGTTCTCTGGACACCCTAAAATTGGGGAGGGATATGAAAGACGTTTTGATTCTTAAACCGCTCAATAGCTCTAAAAGCATCCATAAAATGAAGGTGACAATTTGGAATCATCTTAATTTATAGTTAAAGCTGCAATTTTAAAATAGACAGCCCTCCTCCTGGAACTAGTTCCTACTCGCTGTTCTAAACCATTCCAGCTACACAAAGCACAGGCATATGCATACTAAGACTTTGCATGCAGATTTTTGGTGAATGTGTTCTGCTTTGCATCACTGTATCTAGTATAAAAGTTGTCAGATTGGCCAAAGCCTAAACACAATATTTCCTTTTATACTACTTTAGTTGTAATACTCTGAACGTTTTTTTTATAATTTTGTGTAAAATTACACAAAAACACAAGAACCCAGCTTTAACACAAATATAGACCAATATAATCTCCAACCTTTCACATTCTTAAGGTGCTCAGAGTCCTTCTAGACATCAGCTTCTCTGAACATCACACATTTTCCACATGTCGAAATCCAGAAAATCCTGCAACCTTGAAACATGCTTGCCATCAGTAAACAGAAATCTAATCTGACCTGACGGGTCACTCATGTCAGTGAAGCGTCTGTGTCCTCGGGGACTGAGAGCCGTAACAGGGCCGGGAACTCGTCTTTGTGTGTATGTGAAGAGCATCCAAATAAAAGACAGGGATCAAAAGGTTGTCATTGCGGTGTCCTTGATTACGTAACAATCGCATTAGGTAGGCTGAGGATCATTCTTCAGTTTACACATGTACACCTCTGAGTACCTTTACTGCGGTGCTGCCTTTGTTCTAAGGTTACACTACACGAGGCACAATCTTTCTGTCTGTCTGCATCAGTGTTGTGGTGTCTTAGATCAAAAGCGCTCAAGGGATGGTGAAACTAACCCCTTCAGATGGACAGTATAGACTCTCAGCAATTTCTTTTTAACACCAATGGGTGTCTGATTCCTGCTGCAAATGGCAGACAGCCTGCTGTCAGATGGGATTAGGAAGAGCCTTACCTGCATGCAAAAGTATAGAAGGCTAAGAAGAGCCGGATTCTGTGAGCTGAGACTAATTAATCTCTCAGTAATAGTAAAAATGATATGAGACCTGATGTGAGTTCACTCTGGCGTGGAATATGAGATCATTTCCCAAAGAAAGATTTGTAGCCCTTGTGTCACCCAGGGATTTTATGAAGTGAAACCAAAGAGATGGCTTTAAAAGGAATTTTAGGTAAAATCCAATGACTCATTTCTTCACCATATAAATTTGTTGTTGAAGCAGATTTTATTTCCATGTTGTTTACATGCAGGTAATAGATCAAGCTTGTAAAGAGGCCACAATATGCTCTTTTGTAGGTTCATAAATTTATTCTGGAGGTTTTCTGGAATTGGTTGACATCACTTCCTATTTGAAAAAACTTTTTTTATTCTTACCGTGCATGCAGCACTTCACTTCACCGTTTTTCGGAAACGCTTTGTTTTATGTTCTTTCTCTCTAAAGCCTCCGTATTAAACCTAGTCTGCTTTGATTGGTCAGCCAGCTATCCATTATGTAATGCCTTCTTTTCTGATTTTTGCAGACCAGGGAACTGCTGCAAAAATCCAACACTGAACTATGCCTGGTTCAGGCAGCAGCCTTTGAGAGAAGACAGTAAAAACGCGGGTAACAGTGTTGAAACGTAATTTTAATCACTGATTCTTTGCTCCGCATAAATCAGGAATTTGTTTTGAAGAAAATTGCGCTTGCTCTGCTCATCCTCTGTTCTAACTAGTAAGCAGGCATCTCACTGTAATACACAAAATCTTTGTCTGTATGTTTGGTCCACACAACTCTTGTTACACAATCCAGACTTCAGCAACCACACTTGGCACACAGGTACATGTTAGGTCCCTGAAGGTTCTTATCTATATCAGATATTATGATGTCAAACCACCTACCAACAGGCTAAAATGAATAATGTTTTACATTTTATTAAAGCATTACATCATTTTAATTTCACAACAGTAACAATTCATTTGTATTGAAAAAACCTGAATTATGCATTAAATATAATGACACAATCATGTTGCCTGGCAACCACCTACCAAAATGGGCCATTTTTAATATTTATGCACCCGTAACACTTTATAAAACCATCATATCATTTTAATCTCATGACTATGACTTCTAATTTATAGCCACACATTTAAATATTGTAATATATTGCAATATATCTCATATGTTATGATGCCATCAGTAATGGATTAAAATTAAATTCATTTTCTGTGGGAGAAAATAATCCTCTTTGTTATAGACTTCTAACCTTGTACCATTCTATACATGCAGAAACAATATGTAAAATACACTCAAGAAAAGCATAATATGACGTCTTTGAAAGAAAAAGTCCAGTTAAACATCAACAACCCAGAATTTGATCAATCTACACAAGCTTGAAAAAAAAAAAAACAACCTTCAAAAGAAAATGAAACTCACGCCACATTGTACTGACTGCTTTCCAACTTCTATTTCAGCAGTGAGGTGGCATTAAACCTTTGCAGTAGAAGAGAGCTAAACAAAATGAAGTAATTAAAAACAAAAAGTCAGACCTCATATTCAAAACATGATAGAAATCTGACATTTTATGCTTTTCATAGTTTCAGTTAAGAGTTTGTTTTTTTTAATATACTTTATATTCCTCTTCTCTGTCCTACATAGATTTGATGTTTTGATGCCTGTATTTATTGGTAGGTTTTTTGTTTTGTTTTTGTTTTTCTCAGTGGAGCTGAAGCTTCACTGAGGTTTCATTTTCATTCTGTCAACTATTTATTTATTTTTTAAATGTGTCAATTGATAAGAGATAAAACGCAATGCGATGGCAATGCGCCTATAAGTAGTATAAGAAAAAAAACAAACAGAAAAAGATTCAGATTTTAACGTCTGGCACGTTGTTTTCTCATTCTGCTTAGTGTTTTGGGGTTTTCTATGCTAAATGAAGATTATTTGACATAACTTTGTTGTGTTTTTTACTTTTTTGAAAATCCACCATTCACTGGAGGTTAATAGATACTCTATGTAAAAATAATCGTGTTTAAAGCAATGTCTTGCTGAAGTAAGCGAATAAAAGAAAATGCATCAAGAAAGTACATCAGGTAGCTTAATCAGGTGTTAGAGCTGAAAATAACATTGTATAAATAAGCACAAAGAGTTTACAGCGTGTGCAGGTGAGAAGATGAAATGTGAGCCGAAAATTCCGGGTTGAGTAATGGAGCTGAGTTTGAAGGCTAAACAGAGGGTAAAATGCTGTGCAGCTGTTTCACAGTGCAATAGCACATGATTCTAGGAAGCTGTACCAGCAACAATTTCTACCCCGTCACTACAAGAGATCGGTAACTGAGAAAAGGAATATGCCAAGAACGTGCTCTTGCATGTGATTGAACAGTCAAAACAGTCCCTCGCTGGATGATGATGATGTGTTGGAAATGTTCAGCTTTTGCTGTCAGATGACCCAGTGGATTTTCTTTTTTTTGCAATATTTGTGGCCAGAGGCAGCTGCGTCAGGAGCCCCGCTGTGCCAAAACAGTGGTCTACATAAAATAAATGAGGAGGCTCCTTTTTTTCTGACTCAACACAGATTGTATTACAAGAGTTCATAACAAAATAACTGATTTAAAATGGAAAAAAGACACAACATTACAAAATGATTTAGATTGGTGTAGGGGTACAGGGTCTATTTTGACATTTCTCATTAAAGTGTGTCACAAAGCATTAGGCCTTGTTAAGGCTTGTGTAAAAATCATTTTCATGTGCACATTATATACACACAAACATTTGTACACATACAATCAATATAATTGGCAATGTTTGACAGAGCAGGTAATTCGTCATAATGGGTGTCTTGATTTATTTTTTCCTTGTAGTCACAGTGCAGTGATTTACTGTTTCTTCTGTGCCCCAGAGTGAAGTTGTGCTGGGAGAGACAGAGTGAAAAGCATGTGGCACGCCTCTGTCACAACCACCATATATATAGCAATTTCTACACCCCTTTAATTCATACCTCCACTTTTTGAGTAGTTTCTCTTCCATAATAACCTGCTATATTTTCAAGTTGAAGAGATTTTATAAGACTAATTATCTGATAACAAGTCAGATTCTCCTGGCTTATGAGATGCTTTTTTTTCCTTAGGTGCCTTCTCTCTTCAGCTAACGAAATGATTTCAAACGAGTAATGTCTGATAAGATGAGACAGAAGCCTTGTGGGCATGACTAATGCTACTGAGTCCAATTAAGCTGATGTACCCACTGAATCAAATCACCCTGATATGATCTTGTCTGCCTGTGCATATATTGCCTCTAACTCTGATCACCTGAAAAAATAGGAAAAGACAGAGAGCATCACACATGCACAAATCACTGCTGTGTTAATGGCGTTATGGATGCCAGTTTTTTTTTTGTTTTGTTTTGTTTTTGTTTTTCCAGTTTATTACATCTCATGTCAAATGCTCAATTTTGAGATTTGGTCAATTAACAGAGGGGACGTGCAGGAAACGTGCACACCACAAAAATAAATGTGTACTCACAACAGTTATAGGAAGGTGTTCAGGAGGAAAGTGGGTAAATTAATGGGCTGTTCTCTAATCTAGAAATTGTTAGTTTGTAAATGTGCTGAGATAGCACATTTATATGTAGCCTGCTTCTTGCAAATGCCACCAAACTACTGTGAATCCCTGTAACCGCTGTACCACACCCACCGACAGTGAATTTATGACTTAGTTAAGCTATCTGAAGGCTGCATCAGCTTGCCAGTGAAATGATTGTTAGTCTAGAGGAAGTCATAAATCAAAAAAGGGTTTGGTTTGTCATTATCTATTAATACTCTGCAGCTCTCGGTCTAGAGTTCTGGAAACAGGCACAACTCAGACATTCATGCAATCTTCCCCAAGACTGAAAAATTTTACTCTGAAAGATAGAGGTGAAAGACAGCTCTTCAAAGTTTCCCTGGCTTGTGATTGATTTACTCATCCTTCCATGGTCTGCAGCCAGTGCTGACAGCTCTGGAGGTGGAACAGTGCAGAATGCCTTAATTGAGCCTCATGCACAGAGCTTAATGCTGCAGGCACAAAACCCACACAATTAGGATGGGCTAATGACGTGGGGTGTCGCCCATTATATTTCCAAATATCCTGTAGGGGATTCCATATTTAGTATCACTAAGTCTTAATTAGTGATTAGCGAGAGGAAATGGAGTATTTTGCAAAAGAAAAAAGATTTTCACACAATTCATATTTTGACACTTTTTACATGATATGTTAAAACAAAGAAGAGAATGTATGTGAGTCATTATTTGAAGACTGCAATTTGAATTATTAAAAAGTCTCTCTGTCTTTTCAGAGCCAGGATGATTTGCACGTCATTCACAACAATCAGCTGGGTAAGTCTTGTATTCCTAATTAGTAGTAAAAAATAGAAAGTGGAAAAAAACTTGTGTGTTTGTGGAGCGTGTATAATTTTTAATATTCTGTGTGTGTGTGTGGTTTGCTAATAAAACACTTAAAAGCAGAAGGAAACTGGAAAATAACAAATTCGTGTTTAGGAGGGAAACTGAAAACCTGAATCACATTATCCTGTACTTGCAGTGCTCAGACAAGGGAGCATATGCTTAAACAGTATGTCCTTATCTGCTGTAGATACAGCTAAGGACACAAAGAAAATTAGTCAACATATACTATGTGTACCACTTACAGTAATTTCAAATGTTTAATTAAAAAATACAAATGATTTAGTTCTAGATCTGACTGGAACTTATTTTGGACCCAAAAGGTCATTTTACTAGTTGACAATATGTCAACAAATATAGTTTCAATCTTATAGCCACAACTGAGAATTATAACTTAATTACTTTTAGCCTGATGGTTTTTTTTTTTCATCCATTCATTACACCCCATTGTTCCATTTGTTTTCTACCACTTATCTCTGGCTGGGTCCTGGGTGTAGAGGCTATACAGGGGGTTTCAGACATCCTACTTCCTAGGAACATTGGGGTGAGATGAGATGTATAAAATCCAGTGAAGTCTGGGTCATGCAACAGATTTACTCTGAGCTCCATCTGCATCTACAAGCTCCTCACCCTATCTCTAAGCCTTAGCACAGCTATCACAAATTTTGTCTGCTTGATCTCACTCTTTCAAAAACTACCTAGAGCTCGTGAGAGCAGGTTAGGACTGGAACATACACTCACTGGGCACTTTGTTAGGTATATCTTTTCAACTGCTCAATAGAACAAATATCTAATCAGTCAATCTCAAGGTGACCTATTTGTCTATATTTGCCATGCAGACATGGTGAAAAACTTGCTGAATATCAAACCAAGCATAAACCAGACATCGATTAAACACTTGAGCCTATTTTTACTGACCATGCTCAGTTCTGTATGAGCACAGTGTGTCCATCTTCTGATGGCTGTTTCCAGAAGGTTACGGTACCGTGTCACAAAACTCAGATCATCTCAAACTAGTTTCTTGAACATTACAGTGTACTCAAATGGCCTCCACAGTCACCAGATCCCAGTATAACAGAGCGACTTTGGGATATGGTGAAATGGAAGGCTCATATCATGGATGTGAAGCCAGGAAATCTGTAGCAACTGTTGCATGATGCTATTATGTCAATATAGTTGCTACATGTTAATTGGTGAGTGTAGATCAACTAAAAGATTAAAAGCTTATCCTTTCTGCTAACCTGTACAATACCTGCATTGCTGCTGAAGCCACAGCAAGCTTTCTCTCCAGGTCACGCTGCCATATACCATTACTTTTGAACAGTATAGTAAAACTTCTTTAGGGAAACAACCCTTCCCTAACCCAATACAGCAATCCAGCATCTCATGCTGGCGGCTTCACATTTGACTCCAGACAGCCCCAGACACTGAAGGTCATGCTCTGATGAACATTCTCTGCAATAATGTACACTATAATTATAATAACAAGATAATAAAAAGGTTGTTGCATTGGTTTACTGTGTGCTTTACCACAGTAAAAGTTATTTGTGTCTCTACCATTTTTTTTTGCATGGTATGATATCATAGCAATGAGAACACTGGCTTTTTTAACTACCAGATAGCAATAGTACAGCACCATGTAATGGAACAAGACTAAATAGTTATCATATTTAGTCTAAGCACAATTTTTTCCTTTACTAATAAAAATAGAGATTGTAAACAATTAATTGACCTACATTTCATTTTATAGGCAAATGGAGTATGATAAACATCCATACATTCCTAGAAGTATTCATATTTGTATGTACTTGATTATAAATACAGGTATTGCTGTCTTTGATAGTGGAGTTCTTGTATTCAATTTGATTTACAGTAGTTTGATGTTACTGTATTTGATAATTCAGATCAGACTAACTCAGTAGAACTAACCCGTAATTCCAGATGACATCCAAAGGGATGAACTATTGCTTAATATAGTTCAATTTTAAAGAGCGCTGTATGATGAAAGAATTGAATTGACATTATTGCTTGATAAAATCATGAATAATAAAACCTGAACTGAGTAATATTGGACAGTGTGAAATTTAAATGGCAAGTACTGCAAAATCAAAATAGTAAAATGGGTTTTGCTTATGCGTACCTTGAAAATTTAATCTCAGGCCCTCCAAGGTTTGGAGGCCTATCTCCACCCACCACCACTTCCCCTGCCGGTGGCGGACTCCCTCAGGTGTCGGTGTGTTGGTGGTTCTTTGTGTCTGGGGGTGGGCGTCCGGGTACACACCGGCTCACTCCTTGGCGGCCGCTTGTCGGGGCCTGGGGCCTGGGGCTCGCTCGGGCCCCCTTTGGAGGTGGGGTCACTCAGGCACAGCTGGGGGCCGGCGGAGCTCACGGGCGCGTCACTGCAACTCCCCCTGACTTCTGCTCCGCGGCTGCTGGGCGAGCCCTCATCTGGGACTCTCCTCAGCTCTTACTGGAACAGTGGCGCGGCTGCCCCTCTGTTGGTCTTCCATGGTCTCTTGTGTTCTGGGGGCCTCTGGATGTCTGGAGTTTTGATCTCCTCCATACCCGCTTCACACCCTGGAGGACGGGGCTGTGGCCCCCCCACAGTCCCTAGCAGATCATTACATGGAGAAACCTTTGGAATGCAAGCATGCTGATCCACACAGGTATGCACACATGGGTATTCACAGACGCGGACTAAAGCTTTCTTGGCTGCTGCCCCAAAGCACACTGTGCGCTGTCTATCTTGCGTGCTGCACAATATCGTTTATTATTTAGTAAATATTGATATCTATGACTAGCTAGTTTATTGTGATGGTGCTTTGTTTTCTCTATTATTATGTTACTCTTTGTTGTTTGCTGTCTCCTCTGTTTGTTTTTTTTGTTTGTTTGTTTTTTTTCTCCATACAGGTGACCCAGGAGTTCTTTTTTTTTTTTTTTTTTCTCTCTCTTCCCCCCCCTTCTCACCGTCTCTTCTCCCCTTTGGTTTTCTTTCTTTCTCTCCCCCTCTTTCTCTCATTCATTCCCCCTGTCCTATTTATTAAAAAAAAAAAAATGACAAAGGATGAACTGAAGCTCTGCCATCACGTAATGTCGCATACTGCTGTTTCTGATGTCATTTAAAAAAGAAAAAAAAAAAAAAATTTAATCTTGAGAGTTTCGCAGACTTCATAAATAAAGTCCCATCTTTCTTCAACGACTTGACAGCAACCAGGAATTTCATAAGTAGAGCAAATAAAAAGATCTCATGCATGCTTTTCACGCTTCAGGGGACTCGCACAATCACCATCTGAGAGTGATTTTCGGGAGACTGCAGAGGAGTTTGGAGCCCGCTTTCTGGACCTCTGCCTGTTCATTCAACTGGGTCACCACAGACGCAAAAGCACACAAAAGCAACTTCGTAATGCTCTCATTTGGCACCTCGGCACAGAAAGGAAATACAAACAGACAGCGATCTGAAAAATGGAGCTACACTATCTGGCACTGCCATAGTAATTCCCTTTGTCACACCAGAAAAGCTACGCTCGCCTGCAGAGAATGTTGTTTGTGGGCAGGAATGTAAAAGATGAATCACGGAGAGCCAGACTCCCTTTTGTTTTAACAATACAGCAAACTTCAGGAGGTCTGACTGGATTGTTTATTTTAAAAGCCCCAGTAACATTTGATGGGTATTAGAAGTCATTCATTTAGCAATCTTTCTTCAGAGGGAGTACAGGGTGCAGACTTTAAATAAAGTAAATGCATTATGTGCAGTATGTACATGCTACAGATATTCATAGATGGAACAAAAACTAAAAAAACAGTGTGAGCCCACCGGCCATATTGTGCAATAAGTAGTGCTTTAAAAATGCAGCATGCTACATCTTAACAACAGATAACTAAATTGTTGAGAGTGTGACCTACCTAAATGCACTGGGTATAGAACTGTTCAAATACAGATAGATGCTTAGATGTGCATGTTCCCCATCAGTTTCCAGGGCTGCAAGTCTCTCCCACTGCGCTATCACCGAATGGAATCTGATTTTTTTTTTTTCATTTTACTCGGTTAAATGTGTTCTGCACATTAATTTCCAAGGTTTTGTTTGGTCTTTCATTGAAGCTCCAAAGTACCATCATAAATCTATCCCGGCAGGAGGACGTGTCTTCAACTTGTTGATAAAAGTGAGCAAATTTCGAAATGAGACTATTGTATTACATTACAATAGGTTTGTGTCTCTCATCTTATTTTTTCTCTCTTGATCAGTTTGTATTGAAGTAAAAAAAAAAAAAAATTTATTGTTCAGCATGACAAAAACAATTAAACAATCCAAAGCTTGTAAGGCCTTTATCTGTCTAGCTTAATCAGTTCAGTCATTTCATTTCACTATCACACTGCTAGTCCAAAGAGGAAAAGATCAAATGGATAAAACGTGTGTTTTATATGCATACTGGCACAGCAGAGAAGTCCGAGTTATGAATAGCAATACATGTAAGAAAAACAGAAAACTATCTCCTATTAAAACAACTTCAAAAGAAGTTCACGTGCATTGTTTGTGCCATTTAGAAATACTGTATCAGGAGGTAAAACATCTAAACAAGAATAACTTTTCTGCCAATTCCAATTATTTTTATTAGGTAGATCCAACGCAGTGTTTATAACTTACATACATGGCTAAATGAGGCAGTTTTTGACTAAAATCTATCCAGGTCACCACTTAAACCATAGTAATCCATTACTTACTTTACTATTAGGCTAATTTTAAAAGCATCAGTGGAGATGTGTGAGGTTAATTACTGACTTCATAAGAAGTCATAAAACTTTTCATTTGAACTTTTGTCTTTTTTCCCCTTCTATTAGGGACACATTAATTAGCAGCATATTATAAGAATAGAATGGAAACCTTAATACAGACATCATTAATTACATTAATATAGTCTAATGGTACCTTTGCTGTTTATTTGGGTCATCACCAGTATCTGTGTGTGGTCTTTTTTTCTAGTATATTTCTTTCATTTTCAAAATGTTTATTAAAATGTTAAATCGATGTACTAGAAAGTTGATATAATAAATAAATAACCTTAAATTGTTTTTCAGGGAATGTACCAGCATTGGGCAGATCCAAGGTGTATTGCCCAAAGCTGTGTTTTAAATCTGGATCTAAATGTATACTGTTATATAGTTGAGGTTATATACTAACTCAATAGAGTTAGTATATAACCTCAACATATATACTAACTCAACCTACATCTCCTTTTTCAGAACAAAACCTAAATGCCAGAATTTAAATCCAATTATCACTATAGCAGTCGTTAATCCTAGGAAAGCTGTGTTACTGTCCCGTATGCGGCTATATTATATTTATTCAGTGGCTCAGCCTCTCCAGGCCAAGAGGACACGCGAGAAGATAGAATGCATATCAATGTTCACAAGATGTTGACTGAACTCCTTTTTCTAACTAGTATTTCTTATTTTCCTTTTTTTTTTCCCCCTCCCTACAAACAGTGCTTTGCTGCTTGCTTGTGACAATGCTCTATTGTGTCTGTGTCTTTCCTTTATTCAAGTGGTAAATGGCTTGCACTTATAGGTCTTCTTAGAAGTTCTCAAACTCCTTTGCGTTGCTGCTTTGTGTCTCGTTCACTTTTTCCACATATTTACAATGGAGGTGCAGTTGTCATGCAAGGTGCTCACCAGCCACCGGGAGCATCCTGTTTAGTATTTTGCCCAAGGACACTTGTGGAGAAGCCAGGGATTAAATCTCTAGCCATGTGATTAGTGGAAAACCCGCTCAAACACCTGAACATAGCTGATGGCTTTATTTCATTTAATTTAAAAAGTAATTTAAAAAGCAGGCAACCATCCTGAGAAATGCAATCAGTCGTGGCATATATTGCCAAATAAGATATGAAAGCAAACATATTCCCAAAAATTCAGCTTTACAGAAATTAGAAAAAAAAATGTTTTAAAGTGATATCAAATCCATCCTCGACTCATTCGGTACTTTAATGGGTAACGAATGGGATTCATAAGCAAAACCTGGAATCTGTTAAGCGTTAATTGCCTGAGCTTCCTGAATTATTGATTCTAAGTGAGGTTTAAGGTTTGCATTCAGCACTCATTAGTCTTTAGCAGAGTTATCCATGGAGTCAGGAACTCCAGAGAACCTCTAATGAGTGTGATTATCACAGGTTGGATGCAGCTTTTTTCAGCCTGTCCTTTTACATGTTGTAATTTCTGTGTGTTTCTGTGTTACTACTTGAAGAGAATGTTTATAAAAGATTGCTTGTTTCCTTTCTTGGCTTTCCCATCTTGCTTCTACTTCATGCACAGTCTTTCCTTTCCAGTCTTTTGTTGTTGTTGTTTTTCAATGCAAGTGACTCCCTATCGTTGTCTGCTGGCTTTCTTCCTCATTCCGCTCCCTTTCTGTTGTTCCCCACTTTGGCATTTTCCTCCCTGTGTTTTATTGAGAGATATTTATGATGCTGACCTTTTCAGCAGTAAGCTAAAAGTTAAATACACCATGCTCTCTATTGATCTTGTGCAGGCTAATTAAAAGTATGTATTAATAGAGGAAGATGGGTGATAGAAAATCATTTTTACTTACAGCAGGGGCCTTTGCCACACTAGATTATCATCTTTCAAGAAGGTAAATAATTTTTATTCCTAAAACTCAACCGAAAAAAAAAAAGAAAAAAAAGAGGGTGTATTCATTTTGAATAATAAATCCTGGACCTGGTTGGTATTGGTGGTCATGGTTAGTGTGGACAGAAAACTGCAACACAGTTTGCTCGATTGAATTTTGTCTCTTGCGTTTTGGACACGAGGAAGGGAAAGATGGAGGGGATTTTTTGGGAGATAGATGATTCTGGGCCATCTTGTCTCGGGGAGTCCAATGATGTGAGTCACTGGAGTGTAGCAGGTTTTACAGCAGCACAATCAGCTGCTGGATGGGGGGTTTGGCCTGCTGAGTATGGAAATGAGCTATTGACATCCTCTGTCATCTCTCACTATGTGCTGGCAATGAAGGGCTCTGAATCTGTCATGGCAGTGGTATTGTTCCCACAACAGCCTAATGGCCCCCTCCACAGAAGCCCATCCCTCTAGATCTTAGCCGACTTTTGTCATTGAAATTGCACTATGGATCTGATTTCCATCTTCTCCCAAACATACAAGCATATTTCTATATGTTTGCTGCCCCTTGCCTCGAACGTGTGTTTATTTGACTGCGGAGATGGAAATACTCGGGGCTGAGATGAAATGTTTCTGTGACAGTTCCACGGACTACACACACCTGCTCTGTGACACTGATGGAAATGACAGAGCTGCAGGAGAGCCTAGAGGTCAGTGGGCTCTCAGCTCCGCTGCCACTTGGCAACATCTGCAATCCTGCTCTAAGGAAGTGTCACTATTGATTTGTGTCAGTGAGGCGACAACACAGCACGGCCAGGCCACTAGAAGAACACAATCTATATACAGCCGTGTATCTCTCTCTCGCTGTATGCCCTCCTTTCCGTGTGCATACCTAGAAATACAAACACTTCAGCCTTGATTCTTTAATCAGCCTGATCATACCCTCTTATGCGCAGAGATGCTGAAGCTGTGAGTACACACGAGACTCGAAGCCTCCCTGTGGAGTTTTCCACAGATCAGATGGTGATGGCCTTTAAAGAGTGGTTTCATGAATTGAGAAAAGCATCAGATCAGAGAGAGAGGAGGAGGCAGAATTCTCCAGTGTTTCATTTCATCCAATATATTTCAAGGCTGATACAGTCCTTTTTTTTTTTTCTATGGAGTTGCCTCTGTGGAATGCTGAATGAGGGGAGATAAACGAATACTGCTTTCTAGTTCCATCGACCTGGCAAAATAAAATCATCTGCACCGAGGGGACTAGGGCATTGGCTTCATCTCCTCAGGAACCTTCAATCTCTTTCATTCAAGGCATATTATTTTCAGCCAAGAGGGATCCTTTGATAATTTAATTTAACTGCAGAAAAAAGCACTGTGTTGTGTGTTTTGCACCAGGGTGCAACGTCACATCTGTTATTAAATAGATGAATTGATTGCATACTTTCACCTCTGGCAATTCTGCTATTAATACAGCTACTACTGCTAAGATTAATAGCACTTTTTCTGTGACAGCTGTGAAAGCAGCACATCCAAACAACCATTAAATGCAACTTGTCAAACTTGCGTAGTTACTCTGAAAGCTATGACCATGACCAAAAACACCCAAGAAAACATCTGACATCCTATCTAAATACACTAGAAACTGTTAAAGAAAAAGCAGGCTTGGTACTTAATTTAAATAGTGCAAAACTGCATTACATGTGAAGGAAAGGAAAGAGGAAAACTGGGCTACTTGGATGCTTTTTTAACTTTGCAGGACGCTGTGAAGAGTAAGAAAATCATGCCGAGCTTTTTTTTTTTTTTTCTTTTTGTCCTTGAAACAGTCAGACATTCCCGCTGTAATAGGGCCTAAAAATACCTCCCATTTGTCAGATAGCACAACAACTAACAACCATCTCCAGCACTTCGACTCTCTTGGCACAATTACCCAGCAACAATATAGCAATCAATTAGAAATCGTACATGTGAGCGATCACACCAGCAACCTCAACCTAGCCGCAAACCTCCAAACACAAACCACACAGTGCGTTTACAAAACACGTAACTTTTTCTCAAGTTAAATCTATATAGATCTAAGCCTAGAGGCATCCCTGTATAATCTTGCCTCCACAGTGAAAAGTGCTAGCGCCGAAGGCATTGTTTTAAATCTCGGTCCTATAATTACGTAAAGGTAGATGTATCGATTGTATCGAGAGTGTATACAAAGGTGATTTTTACCTGAAAGGAGAAGGACAGAGAAAAAAAGAGACGAAGGAAGAGGGGTACTATAACAGGATTTTTCCTCTTCCCCTTTTCTCTCCATTGTTTGATGATTAATCGAAACCCATTAGTGTGGACTCGAGAGCAGTGAATTCTGTTTTAATTAGTTTCTTTTTTTACCCCTCATTCTCCTTTGCTTTGACGTAGGGTACGTGTTATCTACACAATGAGGGATTGGCAAACTGCTTATCTGATTTTGCTGTTAGTCTCCTGCAGCTGGTATTATTGCTGTACTGTGCAGTATCAAGAGACTGGTACCTCACTTGGGGCTTTAAAATGCACTGCTTTATGTGAAACCATATGCGCACGCACGTACACGCACATTCATTTAGCGAACTCAGCAGAAGGACATTTAGAGGTGGTGTAGGGGTATTCACTATGTAAGCTCAGCTCAGTGGAGGTTAGATCTGTTGGGAGATGGACATGCTGAGATTTAGCAAGTAATCTCCCCCATTACTAGGGCTCCAGGATGAATGGGATCTTTGTTATGAGCTGAGCAAAGCAGCGACACACCCACCGACACTTAATTAAAAAGATTTGACACAGATACTGTACTCTGACATAGTGTCTGTCCCTGACCCCGATGCTAATATCCAAACTCAGTATGGGAATAGGTTCAAGTAGTGTAATTGAGGTGGAGGCAATCCATCTAATCCTGCCAATGTCAGCACTCGCCATTCCCCTTTTTTCCTCGCACAACTGTTCCGAAGGGAAGACTGTAGACCTGTCAGTGGTGACTGCTACTTATTTGTTTTGAAAGACTAAAAAAAATACACTTTCTCACAAATCTGGGAAAGCATTGTTGGAGAATTCCTGCTGGTAATTAGAATTCAAGACGCAGTGTATTCTCTATGACTGTATTCTGTTTAAATAAGTAACTAATGGACACAGATAAAGCACGTTAGAATTATTTGGCACAGACTGTGTTGTTTGTTTGAGCTCATAATAAGTAAACGTGTACACAAGAACCCTGCACGTCCAAAGTTTCTGAGGTGCCGGCCATAACTCTTACACCTCCCCAGTTTCTCCTTCTTACTTCACCTACCTCTGAGCTTTAAATCCTTGAGAAGATTTTCAGTTGTAACAGTCATTCCAGCCAGGTGCTGCAGACTCTATTTGATGTGATGGACAGCTTACAGGATTTAGGAGTTGTCAGCTGTAATTGTACAGAGCTGGATAAAATGACAGTTTTTTTTTAGTTTTTTTTATTCCCTGCCTCTGGTCCTTTGGTCTCAGTTTGATTGTAGTGGTCGTGAGAGCCACAGGGTTTATATGGACTTTTTTGTGTAGCCAATGTCATTCTTCACTGAGCTGTGTCACTATTACTAGCCTGTAAATAGATTTCAAATGAAGAGGAACGGCAGCTAGCTGGGTCGACGACAAAGGTAGAATCTAAAGATGTTGTCAGCATCAGAGGCGGAGGCAGACATTTGACACACCCGGGGCTTAGCCCTAAAGGATAGTATGCATGTGGGATTTGGGGAAGGGGGGGTTGAAATGACTGAAAGATTAATAGGCTCTGTTTTGAGTTTTGTTCAAAAAAGAATGACTTCATATAGGGAAAAATATATATATCACATATGCAGGACACCTTAAACTAGCTTTTTAATTAAGCAGCGAGGCAGAAGAAAGTTGGGGCTGTATCAAGACATGTGGACTAACACCCAATTCAACCAGACCCAGAACTGATCCAGAATTAAAACAGGACTACAACAGTTCAAAATCAGGACTACTTAGAACTTAACCAAGACAGAATCAGAACTAGATGATAGTAGCACTAAAAATCATCATAGACCTGCACTACACTTGTTTTTTAATTCTACCAAAGTCCACTATTTAGATTGAGAAAAGTTCATATAATTATTTAGCCTTGTTGTGCAAACAAGCCTGCAGAACTTAATAAATGTAGAATTTGAAAAATAACAAACCTAAAAAGAAACACTAGGTACGAGATACATGAGGACCTATGATACGGTGATACTTTTGGTAAACAACCATTTGACTAACATGTGTGTCTCACCTGCTCTTGTTCCACCTCTGTTCTGTCCTCATTCTCCATCTCCCTCTCTGTTCCTCTCTCTCCCTCTCTCTGTTCCTCTCTCTCTCTCTCTGTTCCTCTC
The DNA here is from genome assembly GCF_057381845.1 of Rhamphochromis longiceps. Taxonomy (NCBI): domain Eukaryota; kingdom Metazoa; phylum Chordata; class Actinopteri; order Cichliformes; family Cichlidae; genus Rhamphochromis; species Rhamphochromis longiceps. The sequence continues at coordinate 32,456,348 of NC_140570.1, forward strand.
TCTCTCTCTCTGTTCCTCTCTCTCTCTTTTCCTCTCTCTCTCTCTCTCTCTGCTCCTCTCTCTCTGTTCCCCTCTCTCTCTCTCTGCTCCTCTCTCTCTGTTCCTCTCTCTCTCTCTGCTCCTCTCTCTCTGTTCCTCTCTCTCTCTCTCTGTTCCTCTCTCTCTGTTCCTCTCTCTCTCTCTCTGTTCCTCTCTCTCTCTCTCTGTTCCTCTCTCTCTCTCTCTGTTCCTCTCTCTCTCTTTTCCTCTCTCTCTCTCTCTCTGTTCCTCTCTCTCTGTTCCTCTCTCTCTGCTCCTCTCTCTCTCTCTCTGCTCCTCTCTCTCTGTTCCTCTCTCTCTCCCGCTCTGCTCCTCTCTCTCTCCCTCTCTGTTCCTCTCTCTCTCTCTCTGTTCCTCTCTCTCTCTCTCTCTGTTCCTCTCTCTCTGTTCCTCTCTCTCTCTCTCTCTGTTCCTCTCTCTCTCTCTGTTCCTCTCTCTCTCTCTGTTCCTCTCTCTCCCTCTCTCTCTCTCTGTTCCTCTCTCTCTCTCTGTTCCTCTCTCTCTCTCTCTGTTCCTCTCTCTCCCTCTCTGTTCCTCTCTCTCTGTTCCTCTCTCTCTCTCTCTCTGTTCCTCTCTCTCTCTCTGTTCCTCTCTCTCCCTCTTTGTGCTGACAATCAAACCAAACACCAACATCATCAAATAATAGTTGAAACCAGATATTTACATACTCTTCAGATAAAAACACTTTTTTAATTGTAACATCAAATCAGACTAAATGTTTATTTTTTTAGGTTGATAAATATAAAAAACATATTTGTTAACTTTAAGAGTAAAGAGAGAAACTATCTGTATTTCTTAATTGTAAATGGCACCAAATTGTATTCAAAATTGAGCCACACTTATGGAGCTCCACAATTCTTTTCCTGGTGTTTTGGTTGATATCTCTTGATTTTCCCATTTCACAGAAACAGGCTCTGTGTTTTGCCTTATATGCATCCACAGGTGTGTCACCAATTTACTCACATGGACTCAGTGATAGATTTGCTGAAGGTGAAGGTGACATAGATTAAAATAAAATAAAAAAATCTGCAGAGCCATATTAGTATCTGCAGTAAAGATCTTTTCATACATTGTACCATAGGCACAGTTGCCTCCATTTTTATAATTTTTTTAATTAATATTTTGTACATTTGTACATTTAAAGGACTCTTCTATTTTTGGAGTGTATTTTTATGTATCTGTATTATATTATACATATACTTTAAAAGTGAATCTCTGTCCAAAAAATGTGTTCAGTTTACTTTTTACTCACTATGAGCATCATTCATTATTCTCCCCCAGTAATTAAGGTTAGGATATGTATTATTTATTTTTTTTTATTCCAATCCATTCTTCTTTGGCAGCATTTAAATAACCTTTATCAGATTTGATGGTTTTGTTACAGACTTTTCAAAAAAGTGTTTTGCTTTTCTTTCACAAATGTGGGGATAAATTTATTTTTTTTTTTAGAATTGAATATTGATTTATTGATTAGCATTCAAATATCTCAGTGAAAACAGAATAAAGATTACCACAGGGCAAGAAACCACGAGACAAGGCTAATCAAAAGGTACTGGCTGAAACATATGCTCATTAAATTGTGTTAAAATGTACAAAACAGTGATCTCCTGTTTTGTGACGAGGACCCAGGCACAGAGAGACTTGATGAATTTAAGAATCTTATGATTTGATAAAGAAATTTGCAGACTTTCACAGAGATGGTAAAATTATGATGACTGATAACGGAGATGCAGACAACAGACAACGAGAACAGGGAGGAACAGGGGTTTAAATGCACCAAGGAGACAGTCAGAGAAAACTCAGGACAACTGGAGACATTTAGGGATGCAGGGACTGACAGAGACGAGGTCTCTGTGACAAGTAAAGTTTATCTTGCCTGGCTGGGCAGCTCTCCTGGTGCTCAGCACCCCCAAAGCTCTGATCCTAGAATCGCCCCTGATTTAAACTGTGAATATACTGCTGTGTATTGAAATTCCTCTTGTTTTGCATAGAAATATACTGAACAACATACAAAGCATAATATATAAGTTAACATCTACCAGAGTTCCACTGGTCAGCATTCTATTCTATAGCTTCTATTAGCAGATTTCAAACGGACATTGTTGAGCTAGTCACTTTCTCCTAACCTTGGCCTTAACATTGCTGGAACAATACTTATTTCTACTGATTTTGCAGTTGTGTAAGCCAGCTAGAAATGAACAGCTGGGCTGTGTCAACCTTTGGGTGTTACAGCACCTCAGAGAAAGACTTCTGACTGCTAATCTTTTATTAACTAAAACAGTCTGGGATGTGACATTTACATACTCTCTCCCCAAGCCAATTAAGCTCTTGATGTCCTGGTTATTATCACCAGGCCAGTAATGGATATTAGCAAAAGTCACCTCTGTTATTCAGGCTGTGGCTCTTATCTTGCCTTGCTTGCAGAAGGTCATCGATTGCCATGATCCTTTTTCACAGTATGTGAGCTGTCACACATTTTTGTCCTTTGTGTTCCTCCAGGCCTGCGGGAGATAGTGTTCGTCATCCAGAGTCAAAGCAACACCTTCCATGTGAGGCAGGCAGAAAGACGGAGAGAGGATTTGCTCAAGCAGGCACGCGGTTTTACGAAGGTAAGACTCAATGTGCACGCCTTTTTCCTATGGTGGTACATTTTAGTATAAATATGTGTTGATCATGACATCAGCTTTCAGCATCAGTCTCATCTGAATATGAGTTCTTTCTGTTTATGTTGCTGCAGGGTGTCATAACATTCAGTTAAACTCATTTTTCATTTAAAATCTACACACTAAGGGGTTTAAACATAAACACTTTGCTAATTGTTTACTAGTTGCAACGTTACTCATTGCTCATCAGATCAAATATTAAATATTAGTATTATATAATTCATGGTAGTTTCAGATTAACCTGTAAAGTACTTTTTAGTCAAAAGTATGAAGTAAGTGTAGTTTGAAATAGCTTCTCATGTGCTTTTAATATTTTATTTGTTATGGAAATCCAGTGAGTTGTCTAACTTTGATTTTCACATGTATCACTGTGACCACTTACATACTTAATAATCATCATCAAAAGTTTGTTTGTTTGTTTGTTTGTTTTCAGCATTTTAAGGGATTTGTAAACTCCCAGTAAGAACATCAGCATTATGTCAGCCTGGCTTTTTTTCTTCAAGTCTATTCAGAGTAGATTTAATGTAGTACAATGCATGATATAATCTATTCAGTTAAATAGTCAATGCAGTGTTGCTAACAACAATATTACATTCAATTAAAGGAATCTAATCACTCGCTGCATTTATTCTATTAAAAGACTTTTTTTCTTCCTCAGTATTCTTGGATTGGTCACTGAGTTGGAAACAATATTGTCTCAGTCTCCTGCTCAATGCTGTGTATCTTGTATCCAGAGTATTGACTAGCTGTGCCGAATTTAGAGCAAGTCATTTTTTTCTGATTCGTGTTACCACAGTAATATAAATAAATAAATTAATAAACAATACAAGCTAAATGTAACAAAACATTTAAGAAGAAATTTATACATAGAGGGAAACCTTACAGCACAAGACAATTAAAACACAAAAATTTAATTCTAAATGAAAACAGCAAAAGTGGATAAGTGGAAGAAAATGGATGGGTGAACGGATGGACAGATGGATAGATGATATAAAATTAGCTCAAAGTGGAAGCAGCGAGAAAGCCCACTTCTAAAAACATGTCTTTAAGAGACATTTAAGAAGACCGGGAGTGTGTCAATTTGATCTCCTTAGGGAAGTTGTCTCAGAGAGTGGGTGTCCTATCAGAAAAGCCTGGTCACCCTTCGTCCTCAGCTGAGAGAGGCGTTTTTAAAAATAAATTATAGACAAGTTGTAGTTTAGTTTGTTGTAGTTTCTTGACCCAAACATGTGTATAAGGAGTTTTAGAAATTGAACTGATATTGGTGAGTCTCCTGAGTTCCATAAAGAATGAGGAGACAATAGAGATGACATGCCTGTTCAAGCCAAGGAGCTTTGTCGCAAGTGACAAAATATTTGCCAAAATTCATGGACAAACACCCATGATGTGTTGTCGTATATGCTTGCGCTCCATCAGGACCACTAGATAAAGATTCACGTAAAGATTACATCAGTCATATTTATTAAAGGAGGTTCTGTGCCATCCAGTATTTGATCATGGATAAAATATGTTGAGTTGATGAATGTCATTGGGGTTTAAAGAGATGTGCAGCTGCATGTCATCTGCACCGAAATGGAAATTCACACTATATCTACAGATGGCATACCTCAAGGGTGACATGTACAGAGAACAAAAAAAGGTCCAAGGACAGACCCCTGAGGTACTCCATGGGTCATTTTTATAGAGGATGACCATGAATTGCCAGGTTTTACACTAAAAGACCTATCCTGTAATAAGAATAAAATCACTTTAAAAGTGGACCAGAAAGATAAAGATAAAGACACTAGAGTGTGTTCCTGAGAGAATATATATATATATATATATATATATATATATATATATATATATATATTAATTATTATTATTATTTTTTTTATTTTTTTATTTTTTTTGTCATAATGGCCAGTCAAGCTTTGGCTAGTTGATGATACCTACTCTGTCCCATAACTGTAAATGTCTTTTATTGTTTGTTTCTGTTTGTTTGTTGTTTGTCTTCAATTTAAAAAATGAAAATAAAAAGTCTTATAAAAAAAAAAAAAAAAAAAGAAAAAAAAAAAAAAAGTGGACCAGAAATGCTAAATAATAATACATTTCAAAGACATTTATTGAAATGCCTTTAACATTGTTAAAGGCATTTCAATAAATATTTTCCAGCATCACTGGCAATCATCACTCTAAGGAGTGCAGTGTCTGTGCTGTGGTTTACTCTAAAACCCAACTGAAGTGTTTCAAAAAAGTCTGTTCCCATTTTAAAAAAGCAATCAGTTTTTCAGCAACAACTTTAAACCCTTCCCTTGAAAATTACTGGAGCCTGTATTGTCTTCTTTTTTTGTCTCATCTTTGTGTGAAAACAACCCCACAGGCGCACACTACACCACAAGAATTACAAAGTCCAAAAATAAGAAATTAGATTTAATGTCTACTTAAATTTTTATAGGTCAGATTTTTTTTTTTTTTTTTTGCATGCTTTAATAGCTGGTACACTTTAAAAATATGTTTGCTGTAATAAACAGTGGCCTCAGTTTATGCAAGATGACAAGACTTGTCACGATGAGATTTAGTTACACTAATCCACATCACGTTTTATGAGACGAGACAGACTTGCCACATCATGTTCTGTTTGCATTTGAGATCTCAGAGATGACTGGCATTTTAGCATCTGTTGAATGCAATTACACAAACTAATTTCAGAGCCGGCAGCTTCTTAAAGACACATCAGTAAAGGCTTAACAGCTTTTTAAAGAGTTATAAGATTTGTGATAAACCAGAATTTTGATTGAAATGCACAAAAAAAAGCTCACGGGGAATGAATGCTGCTGTTACACAAAGGCTGCATATTCAACACGTTAACACGTTAAAATTTAATGTGGGTCTGTATGAAACATGACTTAACCCAAAATTAAAATCTAGTAGAATTTATAAAGCATGAAATATCAGATGGAAAAAATGCAAATGCAAAAAGGGGGAGAGAGGACAATGGGAACAACAATTTTCCCTCTTATACTTGCATTTCTTTTTCATTAAAACCTTTTATTTCATTGTTTACCTTTACCGTGTTAAGTTTTTAATTCCATGACTTAATAAAATGTAGTCTTTTGCTTGTGCATTTAATTTTAATTTTAATCAGCAAAATAATTCTCATTTAATAAGTCCACTAAATGAATCAAGGACATCTGTATCTGTAATAGCACAGCTTTTTAAATTCCTTTTTAATTGAACGCTAAAATTGACAAAGAAAAATTACTTCACTGCGACAAATCTCTTATTTTTAATGGAAAAAAACATTTTCTTATCTGAAGCTGCTATAGTTTAGGTTTGGATAAATCCAGGCACAATCATCTTTGAGTAGTTGGTTAATGATAGGGAGTGATAGTGGCAGTGATGAAAGCAACTACCGATAACTACTGTTAGAGCAAGGAGAGGAAGGAGCAGTGGTTTGCTCCATAATAAAAACTTGGCGCTGTGTTGACCCATCCATCCACCAAGATCTCAGAGCACAAAAAGTGAGCTAAACTTTTGCTCCTGACATGAATGAGAATTTACATTCTTTCACTCTTTTGTTTTTCTGTTCATCTCTATAAACGGACAGACTTAAACATAGCTTAATAAGGTATCTACAGTAGTCATCCAAGTAAGGCCTCAGTCACACACCCCTAGAGTCTGACCAGTGCCTATGGCAGTAAGTGTATATCCTGACTGACTGGCAGCGAGTGAAGGTTGGAATTTTGCTCACTGGGGAAATTGTTTGCAAAGAGCTGCACCAGAAATCTCTTTTGTCACTAGCGGATTGCTGCGGTCCCCTGTAGTTTGTTAGGAAGACGCTGACTTGTCTGCAAACACTCACCATTTTAATTCACTGAGTGCCACATAAACACACTTTGACTGGCCTTCAGAGTAACAGTTGTGTCATACCACTACAGCCAACACAATTCAGATTGCAAGTTTTACTTTGAAGGTGAACATTCTCTAATTCCAGTTTGCATCACACATTTGACAGTAGTGCTTGCAAGTGTTTGTATAAAAGATGCCAACTTAACTGCAAACTACTGGTGACTGTAGCACCAGTAGTTTGTATTAGAGATGGCACGATACCACTTTTTTATGTCCGATACCGATACCGATATCATAAATTTGGATATCTGCCGATACCGATATGAATCCGATATAGTGTTTTTTAATCAACAAAACTGTTTTTTTAAAAATATCTTGCTGCATTTTGTATAAGTTCATACTCAAGTTTAAAACAACAACTACACTAAAGCTATTCTGTTATACCTGTATGCAAAAAAAATATTTCATAGTTCAGCAATACTGATCAATCTAATAAACTTAAACCTACACCATCCTCCCTATTCTGGTATTTTAAAGAGTACTTAGCGTAAATATTAAGCAACCTAACTAATAGGGTTCCAACTCCCAGCATCAACAAAAATAAATAAATAAAAAATAGGGAACCACCCCTCACGCTCCACCTCATGACGCTTAATCGACGTAATCAACCTTAATTTGATGCAGTGTGAAAAAAAAAATGCACAGAAATCAATTATTTTTCAAGAAATATTAAATAGATTCAACATCTTTCTTCAACAAAATTGCAGACTGCACAGATGGTACCTTCCCAAAGGAAACAGTACTATAGCTTACTAGGGTATTTAAATTAGACTTAATAGTTACTATATACAGTAATTGACTTCTATTCATTTTACATCAAATTAAAACTTTGGGTGTCAGATAATTATTTATTAAAAGTGTAGCAAGTACATAAGCTAAAATAATTTATGTTGGTTATGAGTAGTTGGGCTAATTCAGAAGATATCAGATTCGGCTCTAGGAGGTGAGTGAAGTACAATAAACATACAACCACAGATATTGTGATTACAGTTATTATTTATAGTGAAAATAAAGTGCAATTACCAAATACCAATATTTACAAATCTGCAGACAGGAAAAGATAAAACATAATTCAAGCTTGTAAAGTATCCGCTGCACAGTGGTGCAGCAACCTCCTCCAACCCCCGGCAGACAATGTCCATAAAGTTGCTATTTCATAATTGATATAAGTCCAACGCGTATGACAGTCTGTAACAGGTTGAAATTGGAAGTGTGATGATCAGAACTGAGATTCCAAGACTGAGATCTCGAAAGTAAGATTTGGGGGACTGAAAACCAGGGGGGGAGAGTGTAGGCCGCAGCAGCCTCCTACCAGACCGCAGGAAGTTGTAGCTGGGGTTCTGGCTCGTTGGGCCTAGCTCGCCATCCAAGGTAGTGGTGTCGCTGTGGTCTCTCCAGGCCACCACTAGCCTGCACTATAATCACAGGACCACTATTAGCAAAATTCATCTAAATTTCCCAAGCTAGCTTTAGTTCCAGTGTACACAATAAAGTTCATGAGAAAATACCAATATACAACAAATACATATCCAACCATTGTAATAAATGAAAATAAATAACAATCTCAAATAACAAAACTACAGCCACGTAAAGTGAGAGTAGTAGTAATGTAGTAGGCCTCAGCCTTAGCTATCCCATCAGCTGATAGCACTGGCATACTGATACAGGTTACAAATACAAACAGACATTCAGGCTCAACTCACCATTCACTACGTGCGATGTCACATACGAGCCCCCACGCATCTACCCGCGGCGGTATCAAAATACTGTTGAACGCAATCCACAATTAATTCAAAAACAAGTCAAGATAGTAAACAGCAAAAAGCGCTCGCCCCAATACCTGTTGCTTCCATCCGCTAACGCCTCTCCCCCGCGTCTTTTCGAGACGACAACCCGGAAGGCATATATCGGTGCCTCGCGAATGTGATTGGTCACAACAGGCACGTGCAGACTCGCGGCGTGGCGTGCGTCACGACGCGTCACGATGCCTTCATGGACACGCTCCGGTTGGAATTTGAAATTCCGATTTAGTTATAGGTGCAGTTCTTTTTATTTTTATGTGGGTTACATCAGCTTGACATTTTAAATGAGAATAAGAAAGAAAAGTATGTCTTTGTGCCCCCCTTTTCGCTGTTAATGCCCTATCGGCCCCCCTGGCTAAACTTTGCTAGATCCGCCCCTGCACAGTGACCGGCGTCAGCTCCTGGTGTACAAAATGAATATTAAATAAATTCTAACAACAGCTTATCAAGCTTAAACGTGCTGCTGTTGTTCAGCCGCTGGTTTCCTCTTTCTGGTGCAAAGTGGGCCAAAAACAAACAAGAGAGATGGACTCACGACAGAAAAGCCGATCAGCTGATCATTAAGCAGTTTCATGATTGAAGTAGCAGCAAGAAGAGTCAGTTGCTCCATATATCGTTTGTTAAGCTTAACGCAGGAATGCTTTACAAACATTCAGAGATGGACTTACACACTTGCTTTACTTCTCTCGGGGATAACTTTGTTGGAGATGAAATGCCAGGTTGCTAGCGAAGCTCCAAATGCTATCCAGACCACCGACAGGTCCCGCATGCCACAGCGCTCTATCACGTGATGCATACTGCTCCAACGTGCTAACGTTCTGAGGTGAGTTACGGCGTGTTGCAAGTTTTGTGAGGTGCTTTCGTGATATTTAATGGATCGAATTACATTTTTTATTTTTCTCCGATATCCGATCCAGTAATTTAGGTCAGTATCGGACCGATACCGATACGTAATATCGGATCGGTCCATCTCTAGTTTGTATAAAGCAGGAGCTTTTCGGTGCAGCATCATATACCTCGTTGAGACCAGTTTCACCTGTGCTAGGTAGCTTGAGTGCTAGGTAAGATTAGAAAAGCACTATACAGTGGTCCCCCGTTTATCGCGGGGATTACGTTCTAAAATAACCCGCGATAGGTGAAATTCGCAAAGTAGCCAACTTTATGTTTTACAATTATTATAGATGTTTTAAGGTTTTAAAACCCTTCACTACACACTTTATATGCTTTTCTCAGACAGGCATGAACATTTTCACACTTTTCTCTCTTGTTTAAACGCTCACGTTCAAACCATCGTAGAAAAATAAGTCCAGCATTATAGAATGAAACCAAAGGCACCGGCTGGTGCCTTTGATGGTGCAAAACATTTCGTCAACATTGTTGTTTGTTGGGGAGAAACTTACAAACATACAGTACAGCACTTCAGAGTCATACTGCTAGCAATCGAAGATTTATGTAAATTTGACAAGCTGGACGCATTCTGTACTGTACAGGAGACACAGCACGAGATTGATAGACAATGATCTACAGCCAATCAGGACACAGAACACAATGTCCTGAAAAAAGAAATCTGGAGGAACCCCTTTCCTCAACCAGTGATAAAGTATACACATTTCTGTTAGGGAATGCACATTTGTCCCTCACCATGAGTAGTTACTAAATGATCACCAAGAGAGCTCTAGCCTCTATTACTGAGGTCCAATTTCAGTTAACATATTAAAATATTTTCATTTAGAATAGCTCTTAAAATCATCAAGTGCCAGTTTTTGTGCAAGCTGCTTCTGTTTTGCAGGATCCTGTTTTGTTGAATTGCTGTCAGAATAAAAATATGCCAAAACAAAAGCAGAAAAGGTGTTCGAATAGCATGGATAAAATGTAAACTCCAATTGATATTACTGTCTGCCAGCCTATCATCCCAAGCCAAACATAAGTTATAACCAGCTGTCTATGTCTACAGTCACACCTCCGAGGCACATCACAGAAAATCTTATAATTCCAACAGTCTTACAGGGTGTTATAGAAACAGTGAAAGAAAGCCATCAAAGCCAAAGAGACTTGCTAAGATTGTACTTTTGCTGTTTATTGTTATTTTAGATGTATACAGTTCTGTGGAACAGAAAACTGTCATGAAAATATCTATAAATCATTTTTGAAAACACAGCAACGACAATGCAGAAAAGAGATAACCTTGGATAGTTTTGGTAATGAAGTTTGGATGTGGGCAAAATGTTGTTTTAGATAATTAAATAATTAAAAGCTCACACTGTTTCTCTAATTATGTGAAGTTTCAGGGTCAGTTAACTGGAAACTTTCTGATATTTCTGTTTTTTCCTCATTGGACTCCTAAAGGTTGTGTTGCACTGATTTACACACAGGAACTTGTGCATTCTGTGTCGGTTCACAGCCCATGTTCCTACAGTCTGACATTCTGCCTTCTGGGAAAATTCACATTACATTTATAGTGTTTTTGTCATTTAGCCAATGCTTATATCCACAGAGACGCGCTGAGACTACAGCAAAATGCGATTAAACTAAAACCTTTACCAGCAGTATTGCAATATGCATGTTTTTAATGCTTTCCTGTTCATCACTGTAATAGCAATTCATGCGTATAAGAAGCCACAGTGATGAAAATTTGTTTGTATGAAAAATGGGTTTTCTTTTCAACTGCAGTCCTTATTTTTACAGGTGGCTTCTGGATCTTTTTTCTCTCCTCCAGCCCTTATTGGTTAAAGCTTCCTATGACTGTTTTACAGCCAGGTCCCACTGACCCCCATTATCTTCCCAGTCAGCAAGCAATCAGTGTCCTGTTCATGTCCTCGTGAGGACTGGCTCTTATCTTTTGATTAGCAGTTTGCAGCTCGCACCCAACTGCTATAAAACTATCTGTCTGGTCTTCTTGAATGCCTCTTTTATCAAAAGAATTTCGATAGCTCTTCGAAGAAAAAGCCCTCGTTGTGAATTTGCATTATTATCTGAAGATGATGCGTCTTTGATTTTATTTTTCCCCTTTATTTTTTCATGGAACAGCAATAGTGTAAATGTCAAGTAGAGAACAGTTTAATAAAACATGGCAGACGTCAGACGTGTGATCGTTTTAAGAGTAAACGTGTGTAATATGGTTAGAGATAATAAACCTCAGCTGACTAATAAGGATTAATATGTATACACAGTGTCGGCCTCATCAGCTAAATCAAACATGCTGCCGCTAGACAGAACGACTCAGAGGAGACTGTTCTCCCTGACTTCCTGCATGATGAGTGGACCATGCTGTAATGAACCACAGGGTCTTACGCTCTGCTGCTTTGTTTTCCTCACAGTGTGAAATGAAACCTTGGCTCTCTCAGACAATCCTCACACAATTTCTCAGCTCTGGCCACTCAAAAGGAAATTTTTATTTAGAAGGGATTGTAGGCACTGTACGCATCCTAAAATATCCTGTTCTTGTTTATTTCTTTCTTATCAAAGTATATATTTTAGTGTAAGGACAGGAAGTAGCAGCAGCAGCAGCTCTGGACTTAGTTTTATAGTTTTTTCGTCATGTTTTTTCTAATGCCACAGTCAACTGATCTGATACAGTGACCATCTCAAAAGACAGAAATGTCATGCGTTCTGATATCCTGATTTCTCACCATCGTTGTTGGGAAAACTTCAGCATGATGATTTAATTTGGAATATTCTAATGAGCATATCCAGATTCATGAAAGTATGATGAGAGGTTTTAATGTGCAACACAACCCAGATACTTGAAAAACCCAATTATAAGCAGAGTAGTTTAAAAAATGCATTCATCAAAGTGACAATATTTTTGTGAAATCATTGACTTCTTTACTTATTGATTTACTGAAATTAATAGTAAACAGTAGCTGTGCTGTGCAGAACAGTAAAACACACCAGTCTGATTTGCAGAATTGTACACAGTACAGTATTATGCAAAGCTGGTCATGCACAGTTCAGTTTTTCATGTTTAGCGTCTAAGGAGCTATACTTTCTTGTAATTGGTCTTAAGCATGAGTTCTCAGGGCTTTTTGAAGGTATTCAAAGTTTGTCTTTGGACACTGGATGCTTTTTCATTTATTTTCAGTCCACTCCTTGTACCTGACCTTTTTTTTTTTTTTTTCTTTCGTTAATCCACTTAATGCTGACCTATGAATTATTTAGACATAAAAAAAGCCACTCATGTTGTTTCTACACATAACAGACAACTTAGCAAAGAGCCAATTTGAAATAGTATTTTTAGGCATTTTGTTACTTGCAGCCTGTGCCAAAAACACATTTGTTCCCATTTCTTTGGCTGAATCTATGAAAAATGCCAAAGATAATACAATTTGACAGGAAAAAAATTTGTATTTTTGCACCAATAAGGTGATCCTGAAAAAGGTATTAGCTAAAAATTTGGCATATAGTGTAGTGTGCCTTTTTTTTTAAAAGAAAAAAAAAAAGCACAGGTGAGGACAAAAGAAGAAGTGGAAGATCTAAAAAATGAACTACATCAGATGAATGGTACCTGAAATGAATGAATGCCCCTAAGAAAATAGGAAAAAATCCACCAAACACCTTTTTACGGGACCTGAGAGTTAAATCTGACCCGTCAGTTGATCCATCTACTGTTTGCCGAAGCCTCATCAGTCTAAGGGCATCTGGGAGTTCATCCAGTGGTGATGGGGTTTGTAATTGTTGGAATTATCATAATTATAAACACAAAAAACTGTAAAAACAGAAACGGAATTTCGATCCACCATACAATACCATGTGGAAAGCATGTGATTGGCAACTTTTTGACACAATTTTTCAGCATGACATGCCCAACACGCTGCCAATATAGTACCCCCCCCCCCCCCCCCACACACACACACACACACACACACACACACACACACACACACACACACACACACACACACACACACAAAAGAAACAAAACAAAACTACACAATGGAAACCTATCAATCATGGACTGGCCTCCCCAGAGCCCAGACCTCATTATTATTGAAGCAGTGTGGGATCATCTTAAAAGAGAATAGAACAAAAGGCAGCCAATATCCAAACAAGAGCTTTGAATGTCCATCAAAAAGCCTGAAGAACTGTTCCTGAAGACTACCTAAAGAAATTTCAAGAAAGCCTGTCTAAGAGAGTTCAGGCTGTGTTAAAGAATAAAGGTGCTCAAATCAAACTATTGACTTCCAACCTCGTTAGAATGATGCAAACTCTGTCTTTGCCTTAAATACTGCATTTCCATGATGACAAATTGCTGAATTGTTTTCTAACTAAAATATAAAGAAATGAGGGATATCTCAAGAAATTTTACACAACTGTACAGTGTGTAGGATTTGGAGGAAATCAGCTAAAACATAAAAAAGGAAACATGTTAAATAACAAGAGACATCAGTCTTATGAAACTTATATAGAAAAAAAATCTACTGATGGAGGGAATGGAAATTCTTATCTGTCGTTTCTGTGTTGTTTCTTACAGAAACAGCCGGTGGTTTTGCTCCTTCACAGTTTATCAGAAAATGAAGGCGACTGGAGCATCCTTCCTCTGCTGCCTTAGTAAGTATCCCTAAACTGGTAATGATTGGGTGTGATTAACAAACAGTTAACACAACTCAGCTTTGTGCTGAGGACTGCATATGAGAAACACTGTCTTCTGTCAATTTCTACTGTGTAAATTTGAAATTTTGAAGGTAAATTTTTCTGTTTTGAGGACATTTTGTTGCCACATTTGTGTAAAAGCCATTACTAACACAGTAACGGTGATTTATTGCTTCATTTTATGATAAATACCTTCTTAATGTGCATGTAGGTGTGACAACAGGTATTCAGCGGTATGAACAGCATGATAAAGGCATTAGCTTCAGTTGTCTGGATGCCTGAGCCTTTTTAAAAATCAAAAATATGTCTTATGATTGTTTTAGGGAGGTGTGTAACAGCATCTAAATGTGTTCTCATCATCCATGGCATAGACTTGTAGCATAGAATATTCCCAGACCATTATATAGAAAGGCTTTCCTCCCTGAAAGAACTCAGTGTGCTTGTGTTGTTTTTTTGTCTTTCTGTCCTCTGGGGAAATGTTGTGACTGCTTTGATCTGACTGGGTCAGGAGCCTCAGCCTCAGATATCTCCTCAGAGTAAACTGAAGTGAAATGTTTTTATTATTTAACTCTATATATTTCTGTCTGCGTGTGTGTCCTCAGCTTATCACATTCCTTTGGGAAAAACTCTTCATGGATTGTATTTCTTGAGGAAGAAACAAACGTGAAGTTGATTGCTCTCATCAAAGTCCTTGCAAAAGTTGACAAAAATAAAGTAAGCAGAAAATATTTTCTCCTAATCTACATCTGTCTTTTTCTCTCCCATTGCTTTCTCTCTTGCTTTTTAAGAAATTCATCAGTGAGACCAAAGCTTCCTGTTTTCATTCCAGCTTAGCCGATCATTGCTTCAGTTATATGAGATACAGTATCAGGTTGGCTGCAGCTTCTTTGCAACAGTCGAGCTGCACTGAGCACCACCAGCTCACAGCGTAACCTGTCAGATATGTCACTCCAGTCTCAGCTGTAGACCTAATTTAAGGCCTGTCCCTCCACTCATGAAATTATTTTTCATCTATATGGGTTGGTGGAGTATGCCAAGTATAAATATTGAATGAGCACTCCAGAAATTCATGCATTGGAATTGTCATTTCTCTTAGTTGAGCTCAGCAAAATAACTTTCTCCTTCAGTTCTTCATTTATGAATTATTTAAATAACACAAATGTGGCACATTTTTAACATTTGTTTTTGAAATTTAAGCTGTTTGTAAGAAGTTTGCTTTGCTGTGCCCTTGGATTGTCATAAAAGGCAATTTCCACCCTGCGTGGGATTTCACTTCCAACTTAGGGATCGGTTTCATTATTGAACGCATCTTCGCAAATTCATTCTAAAGCAAAGCCAGCAACAGATACAACGTCCTGATGACTTGATTCATTACAACATGCCCAAAGGCAAACTCTTCTCTCTCAGGTGTTATAGCTTAGTGGGGTCAGCCTCATGTTAAGTCACAAAATTGGATTTCATATCAGAGTGTTTTAAGCAGCGAAGGCTCCTCACAAAAATGAGTTGCCACTTTCCAATTAACTTCAACCAGTTAGGTGCCAGAGCATGACAGTAATTAAACACAGTGCAACTTGTGATATACTGTAGTTGCAATTTGTGGATTTATTTGATAAACTAAATCGAACAAAGAAGCGAAGAAGGTAGTTTTGGCTGCTCCCTTATTTACTGAGGGTTGTCTTTACTGAGGTTGTCTCAGTGGCTGGATCCGCATGTTGATTTGCCACAGATTTTATACTGGATGGCCTTCCTGATGCAACTGGGATAATATCCAGGGCTGTGACCGGCGCTAAGAGTGCACTAGCCTGTGACCACGGGTTGCTGGGCTTGAATAAAGAAAAGCAAATGTTTAATTACACAGACTGTAGCCACTCTATCATCCATCTACCATTACCAAAGACTGCTACTCCTGCTACTGTTGAGTGATGGTCAGATTTTAGTGAAGCTTACATGCAATGACCTAGTGGGTTTTCACACATACTCTGCTGAAGGTTAATGTCATATTTGTCATTTTAGAGACATTTCCATTTTCACAGCACAACCTTCACAAACACTACTTAGAATTTAAATTTCACCACATTTCCACTGCTGATGTACTGAATAAAATTCAGAACTAACCATTTAGCAAACTTGTTAACGTAAAATACATTTTTCATGCACAAAACGAGAGAAACACCAAATTATATTTATTCCTTGAAATATTGCTTTGCCACACATGTTGCCCACCACATGTATTCCTGATGATCATGGTCTTATTGGTCATAATCATGGAGTAGTCCTAATGGTTGACTCCCACATTGGAAAGGCGTGGTTGGGTTGGGGTCTTTTTATCACCATTATGCTAATAGAAGAAATATAGTCAGTGCTACTCTGATGCATATTTTCATGCTTTTTATGGCCATGGTTACTACTGACCATGCAGTCAAAATACTCTTGAATCCTTTTATTAGGTGATCAACCAGATTACCAGGGCAGCTGTGGCTACAATGTAGCTTGCCATCGCCAGTGTGTGAATGTGTGTGTGAATGGGTGAATGACTGAATGTAGTGTGAAGCACTTTGGGGTCCTTGGGGACTAGAAAAGCGCTATACAAATCCAGGCCATTTACTTTGTGGCCTGGGTTTGTGAGCCCCGTTGATATCTTAGTGAATTTTAATTCTCATTATATTTTTGCAATACAGCCAATCAAAATGTGTCACTTTCTTTATATTTCTCACACATTACAGTAACTTGTGATTTATGATGGCTCATGAGTTGGTTAAGCTAGTACAGCATTGACGTTCTGGTTTAGACACATCCCAGTTTGGTCTGTCTTATTGATATTAATGGTTCAAATAACATATTAGAAACACCTTTAAACAAGTAATGTTCACAGTGAGCATAAAACAACACAAAAAAGTGGAAACTTCATGAAGACTTTTTTCAACCTTTATGAAAGGCAGGATTTGTAGCAGGGGTTTAGGCCTGGTGGTGCTAAGATAACTTTACTGTACAGATATGAGAGGATGGTGTTGATCTTCCTAACAATTCTACATCAGAAGCATGAATATGTTTACTGAACTGTTGGACAATTCCTTTTAACTCGATCTACTTCAGCTCTAGGGGGATTTTCTAAAACTGTCAGATTATTCTTTTTCCACCAGATATGTCAAGAACCATGATCACAGCCTTTGTAGCTACAATATCTGTCATCTTTGAACTTTGTTCAGTGAAGAAATCTTATTATTTCCCCAGTTAGCAACAAACTTATTCACTGGAAATAATTTCAAAGATTTTCTGACGTGCAGTGTGAAAATTAAATTAGGCCACAAGTGCAAAGTTTTCTTTTTATGACGTTTCACAGCATTTTAATGGGGAAAAACAATAAAAACGTTTTATGTGTGACATAGTGAAATGTGTCTCTTAAACTTATTTATCAGGAGTGGTTTCTGGGTAAGCCCCTCTTTGATGAGGAATCGACCATCATCCATCATTATGCCTTTGCAGAGAACCCCTCCATCTTTAAATATCCAGACTTTGCTGCCTCTTGGGCCTTAAGCATCCCCCTAGTTGTTCGGTGAGTATGTGCAATAAATCTGTAAAACTGAATTCTTCATACAGGCTTCAGAAAATAAGGTTACATCACTATCACGTATATTTACACATACATTTATTATTTATTTGCTGTGTGTTTGATTTCAAAATCTTATTTATTATTTTAGGCTTGCAAAGAAAGTGAAAGAGGAGCCACTTAAATCTGACTTCACTATTGACCTTAAACATGAGGTAAGATACTATGCAAGTCATGCGGTTTTGCATGGAGTGAGATCACGAGCCTACTGGTTTGCAACCATTTTCTAACAGCTTTTTTCACTCTCAAGTCAATGCCAGCCCATTATAATTTATTTGCACAAAAAGAGCAAGGCATGAAATTCATCTAACCTTGAAGTGAAATCTCATTACTTTGGAGAATTGTCATGGTGCTGTATTGAGGCTCTTATTTTTTTTTTTTATCACTGAAATTCAGCCAGAGAGGCGTCTAGGGATTTTGTTGAGTAAACAGAACATCAGACTTATCTGGCTCAGACTGAAAAAGGTGGTGCCGTTAGATCTCTTTCAGTTGAGTAGAAATATTACACCTTCTACCTACCTTATATATATAATAAAAAAAAATAGAATTCTGAGTTTTCTTTTTTTTTTTTTGTTTAATGAAATGTGTGCTTTAAATATTACTGTACATGTAATATGCTGCATGAATTGCAGCAGTTCATTGCTGGTAAGTTTACAGTTTCTGTATTTTTCTGCTACTTTAGACAGTTCCAGGCAGCACTAGCTGTCACATCTCATGACACATTCTTACTCTGCAACATCTCTGTCTTCTCCATGCAGAATATTTAACTTGAAACCCAGATTTTCTTCTTCAGGAAGAAATGCAGTAATACTCACCACTTCTCAAGTCTCCTCTAATCTCTCCTCTTCTTAATCTTTTTTGTTATTCGGCTTAAATAGTGAATATGCTCCTGGAATTTTCTAAACTGTTCTTTTTATTATAATATAAAATAAGACAATAATAATACAAAAAGCAGCACATGTTTATGTTTTTAATCAGTCATTAATGTCTTAAGGATTGCATTCTGTCCATAACTCATAAGCTTGACCACATGATTCTGGATTTTTTTAGGTTGCCTTGTATATCTGGGACAATGGGAAGGGTCCACATCTCACTGCAGTTCCTGAGCTGTGTACTGTGCCAGAGGACTCTCCCCAGGCCAGCCACTGTGCAACCACTGTGAGCAAAAAGCCTCCACTGTGTGTGAGTATCTGCTCTGTATTTGGATCAGTTTGATTGTCCTCAATTCCCAGGAAATGAAAAGGGAGCAAAATTAAATGACAGCACAAAACAGAGGATGGTTCACTGTGAGGTATTGGCAGTCATGTAATGATGTATGATGGCCCTCTTGCCCAAGGTTGAATCCGAGCCACGCTGGCATTTCACGGTGAAGTACTGCTTTTATACCACATACTGTGCAACCAGAAAAGACGGAAGTCTTTCATTTGTTTTGCCAAATTAATTTAAGATATCAGCCAATTGCAAAGCAACATCCTTTCAGTTTGTTTCCAAATTCAAATCAGATGTTTTATTCTGTATTTTTTTATATCTAAATATTTTTCTATGTATTTACTGTCAAATGTCAAACATCGCAATGCCTTTTTTCAAGCTGTGTCTTAACCTGAACGCTTGCATTATATTTGAATATTTGCTGTATTTGTCATTGAAACATAAATCATCACGCACATTTATTGTGTCATGAATCTGTAGCAGATATTTCTACCGTCTAAATTTTGCACTGGGGAAACATGCAAAACACGAAAGCAGTTTTAGTTTTCTTTATAAGCTTCCATTAGGACATTTTTTTTTATTTTTCGTTGTATCTGAGTGGGAGCCAGTGAGTGGGTGTAACTAATGGGGAAAAAAAAAAATTGATTCGGTCAGAATGTAAGTAAGGTCAGTAGGATTCCTACTGAAGCTTAATCATACTTGCTGGGGTAGATTTTTTTTTTGTGTTAGTCAGTTGCAGCAAATCTAACCATGCTGTGCTGAATTCTAAGCAAAATTCTCCACAGGATCTCCAGTGTATGATGTTTGCTCAAGCTGAGAGAAGTTTGGTTTGTGAACTTATTAGAAGGGTGTGATATTCTTTAGCCTGCAGCAGTTGGTTCCACGCACACCATAAATTGATCAGTAATACTAGTAAGAAGTGATTGTTTGGGATAGATGCGACTCGAGTTTTGTGGAGAAGGTGAGGCGAGTTGAATTTGAGATGCCAGAGCTTGCTGCTGAGAGTGTCCCATTTCTGAGTTTTTCCATTTTAATTTTTCATGATTTTCCCTCCTGGTTTTGACGGAAAAAACAAAAATTGAATCTGATCTTTTCATTTGTTATTCAAATCACATAGTGTATGTGCATTTGTGGTCTTGAGTCTAGTACATGTTTGCTGCAGTGCAAACTGTCAGATTTATATTCATGTGGTTATTACCTCCCTCTCCACGGAACTTCTATCCTCATAAAACGACATTCATTTAAACAGAAAACAGGACAACAAGCCAAGCAGCCGGCAGAGAAACGTGAAGGTCACAGGTTTAATAAGTATTCAGGGAGAAGTTTCCATTCAGACAGAACAGGAGGGGATGCATCGTAACCGGACAGTGAACGAAACAGTTGTGAGACAAATTGGCAAGTGGCTTAAGAGCAGCACTCGGCTGCAGCGTCGACAAAAGAATCAGGAGCCTCGAGAGGCAGATTTAAGAGGGCAAAATGATTACAACCCAAGTGGCAACGACAGCAAAGCCTGTTGTTTTTATTTTAGGCAATAACTAAACTTATTGTAGAGCGGTTTCTATCAAAATGCTAAACATTTCAGGGCAGAAGATTGTTCAAATTCTCACCCTACAACAGTCGTTTTCAAAAAAATTTGTAAGACAGGCCAACGAATAACAACGAAGCCTTGTTTATTCTGGCGTGAGACACAGAATAAACAAAATCTTAGCATCCTTGAGGTCTATTTTTTCCTTTTCTGTGTATGTGTGTCTGTATTTTTTAGGTTATGTTTTGGACCACTCAAAGTCCGTTTGAAGAGGCCACTTTTAGCTCTGCTCAGATTGTGACGAGCATTTTTCACTCGTTTCTGACATTTTATGCATTACGTAAAAAAGCAAAGAATCTCTTTTCTCCGTTAATATTTAAATGTACTTTGTGTGTCTTTTATTTTGTATTTGTAGCTCAGGCTTCACGGCACAAGAGATCTTTACATTACGTAGCATTTTGTTTCATTAATATTGTTGGAAAAGTGACAGTTTGTTCAGCAGCTGATGATGTTTTAATGTGGCATACATTTTTAATGCACTCTGTCTGAAGGTGATTTAGTGAATTGTTTTTGAGAAAGAAATTGCTAAATTGCATTTAGATGTTCGTTTTTCTTTCATTGCTTTCTGTCTCTCCCATCATGTGTGTTTTTTTTGTTGGTTTGTTGTTGTTTTTTTCATTTCCGAGACTACAGATGCTACAAATGAAAACTGAATTCATTCCTGCATCCCTTCAAATATGCTGCACGGTTATCAGATAGTGTCTGTCTTTAGTTTCAAAAGGAGAACCTAAGGCAACTAGAAGGACAAATGACCTTAGACCATATGAAAGAAAAAATCCAATTCTAATTTCACTTTGAAGATATGAACTCCCACTAATCACTTGGACATTTAATATAGTCTGGAAACTGAGTTTCAGCTATTTAGCTGCAATACATGTCGAGCTTCAGGTTTACTTATATGTGATATGTGTGCTTTTGTCTTTGACTCATGTCTCCTATTTTTATCAAAGGGGGAGCCTGTAAATAAAGAAGATATATTTGTTGCTGTGAAAACATGCAAGAAGTTTCACAGTGAAAGAGGTGAGTCATTCCCTCTCATACCAAATCCAGAAATGATGAACATTTTCCCTTTATACAGCACACATTTTTGTCCTCTTGCTATGAGCAAACTCTTTCTGTAAATCTTTCCATCACTGCTATGTCTAGACTGATAAAAATACCTAGCTATACTTCTTTCTGTGTCTCCCTTATTGCTCCAAATGCTCAGTCATCCAGCAATGCCACTTACTGGCACGCACTCCCTAACATTAAGCTATCTATAGTAAATGTACTCCACTTTTAAACTGATAAAACTGTTGCGGGTTAAGTCAATAGATCAAATTTCAAATTAACTTTAGATGGATCAGACAAATTGAACACCATACGTAAAGGGCGTCACTCAAAAGTAATTCCACTAATTACCTTAATTACATTTTCTTTGCCAAGCAGCTATTATCAGTTTCAAATGCAGACAAGATGAAAATGAATATTAGATTCAGACATCAAAGGTTAGCTTAGCTGCGTAAAGCAAGAGACATGAAAGTGTATCACGTTTAATTTAAGATGTCAATCAGTGTGAAGGCTTTTTAATCTTCTGTAGTCTGAATTTCTACGAACATTATTGCTAAGGATTGTCTTATTGCATTGGAGTCACACTGGGTTAAATATGTACACTTGGGTTTTAAGGGGTATTTATTATTTTCTTCTTTTTTTTGGGGTTGTATGGAAGCCCCAAACGCAATTTCATTGTTCTTGACAATGACAATAAATAAATAAATACTAAATACTAATACGAAGACAATAAAATACTGTAGGATGAACTCTCATTAGGGGTGAGAAAATAGAGCCTCAAAACTATATTACGATGTTGCAAGAAAATTTGCAATACATAAACAAAAAAATACTGAACAACAATCACCATTTTTGAGTGTTAATAAAAGACGGGTATTTTCAATTATGAGCTACTGTCATTGATGACACATTGCCTAGTTAGAAGTGTGAACCTATTGAAACTTGTTGTCAGCAACAGCAACATTGTTGTGCAATAGCAGTAACACAGCATAAGTCAGTTGTAAGCACAAAAGTAGCCTGGGTAGTGTTCTTCCTAGAAACATTAACTACAAGTATAACTGACTGCTTAACACTTCAGTTTAACAATAACTAGCATCATTTAACTTGCATGTTGTGTTTTGGGTTGAGCTTTTTTAACCAGTTTAGTTCCATTCACTGTTTGCTCCTCCTAATGCTCCTCTGATCTTAGGTTCAGGCATTTGGTCACACATCATCCGCTGTAGTCAACGGTGTGTTTTTGCCTCAGGTGGAGAAACAAGTTTGTTTCCACCTTTAGTGGGAACGGTTTTCTTACATATTTTCCAAAGGACTGTGCTTTGTTGGAGATTGTTGAAGTGGCTTGCTTTCAATGAAATCGTGATTGTAAAATTGATTTCTAAACAAGAAGGTTGCACCTAGAACTAGCCTGTACTACCACAAAAAGAAATCCGTATGTAGCTCTATTGTTACGTGGACGTTTTTGTGGTTCTGCACTGATTTGAAACAGAAATAAATGCAGAACCACCAAGTCAGTTTTGTTGTTTTCTATAGCTTTCATTCTCTCCAAAACATAAAAAGTCAACATGAGTTGACAAAAACATAGAATGAAGTAAAACATTAAAGAAAAGCATGTTACCCTTCTTAGGGTGAGAAGTTCGGCCATCCGGGAGGGGCTCAGAGTAGAGCAGCTGCTGCTCCACATCGAAAGGAGCCAGCTGAGGTGGTTCGGGCATCTGACAAGGATGCCCCCTGGGCGCCTCCTGGGTGAGGTGTTCCAGGCATGTCCCACCGGGAGGAGGCCCCGGGGCAGACCCAGGACACGCTGGAGAGATTATATCTCTCGGCTGGCCTGGGAACGCCTTGGTATTCCCCCGGATAAGCTGGAGGAGGTGGCTGGGGAGAGGGAGGTCTGGGCCTCTTTGCTTAGGCTGCTGCCCCCGCGACCCGGCCCCGGACAAAGCGGATGAAGATGGATGGATGGATGGATGGATGTTACCCTTCTTAAAAACCAGTTGAAATGTGGCATGCAGATAGTGTAGTATAATAATACTGTATTTTTTACTGTGATACACAATTTATTCACCTCTATCTTTTCATTTGCTTTTAATGAAATATTTACAGCACTTCTTAAGAACTACAGAACCTCATGCCATCTTGTAACACAGTCTCTGCTTTAACTGTGTTTTAATGTACTGGTGTGCTTCAGTTTAAGTGGCATTTGTCTGATAAAATGCCATTTTATATCCTCAAGAGCCACAGTTGTCTTTTTTTAACAGCAATGTGTAGGTTGTGTTTGCTGCTTCACTCTGTGTTCAAAGTTTTCTTTTTAACCTAATGATTGTCTAAAGCAGTCAATATCTGACCTGAATGATGCTTTTGGAATATACTTGTTTGCTTTAGCTGTTTAATGTGGTAATGTAAGATACATGTGCACTTCGAGCTTGATTGTACTTGATGTTTCTTATCAGTTCAGAACCTGTACAGGCACTGAACACAACTTTTTTTGTTTTTTGGTTTATTCTTTTAATCTTAAACATGCCACTTTGATTCATTTTTGATGATTTATGAGAGATGAACACAGCCTTGAGCTGCTGATGCTGCTGTAGATGTCAGGGTATCCTGTGTTTCTCTGCATTAATACTCTGTGAATTAAACAGCCCAGAAACTTTCAAATATCCAAAAATTCATGAGTCCTATCGTAATAAAATGTAGAGGAAAACGCTGACCTTTGACACCAAGAATTAAGTCAGCAACTTGGTGCTACTGTGCCTTATCCTACCTGTGATAGCAGGGTATAAATAGAATGAAAAATACAGATCCAGTAATCTGCTATCTGCAGTACCTTTCCACTGCCAAAAGCTGCAGGTTTCACAGTGCTACTGGGCATTAAGCACAATGAAGTTAAATTATTTTTGAGGCCTGACAAAAATCCCCAGAGTCAAAGCTCTGAAATGTAAAAGTAAAGGAAAGAAACCCTTTATTTTACAAGTTACTTTGAAAAGTTTTGTGATTTACTTTGGTGTAACTAATCATATGTCTAATCAAATATTGAAAGCCAGTCATCCAAGCCAGAATCAAAAGAGGCTTTTCCCCAAGTAACAAAAGAGCACAGTGTCGGTACATACTGAATTAATCTAATCTGAACAAAGTCGAAGGATTAAAGGGAACATTGTTTATCATTTCACTATCCTTAATGATTCATCTCCCTAAATAAAATATTTACTTTAAAAACACAGAATATCAGAATGTTTTCATTTGGTCAGAAAACATTGCACAGAACATGAGGTCTGCTTGTTGTGAAACTCTGAACACTGTATTGATTTTTCTCCTTCTATCTCTAGTGCCAGTGATAAAGAAGACTTGGGAAAAGGACGCCTTATTTTTGGAGTACTACAGCGATCATGCCGATCCTTCAATACCAACCATTAATTTAGGTGTTCCAAATACTGAAAGGGGTAAGTTATCCTTTCACAGCCTCACTTTTCATCACACCAATCATCACTTGTACCGGCAGATACACTTACTGGCCTAGTATATTGGTCCAGGCTGAACTGGCTAATATACACCTTTCACCACCACATGAAGGGGATGTGATTCAAATCCAACATTTAAGGAGAACTGGAACCAGATTGAGCTGGAGTACTTTTGTCAGTGGGTATTTCAACTTTTCAGCATAAAAATCAATTTACTGTAAAACAGTGACATGAATAAAACTCTTCTCAGCTGGCAGCAGGAGTGTGCTGCAGTTTTTCTTTTGTAAGGCATATTTTTCTTTTAGAAAACTGGCTTTGTGCCTTCTGTTTGATATGAGCTTCTCTTGACCAAGAACTATAATTTTCTAACCTACTGACCACTTTAATCAATAATCCCCCGGTGACTTCTACCATCTCTAGGACTTAAATACTAGGTCACCTTTTTATGACTAGTCTTTGTTCCAAATATTTGTTTTAAAGCTGGTGGTTTCCTAAAGTTGGTTTATTTAATCATTTCACCGATGTAGCAGTTTCAGTGCTCGCACTCCTTTCCAATTTAATTCATGAACAAGTGCTGTTTATAAGATCTATACCCATTTCCCATTATTTTTTTATTTTTTTTGAAAATGGGTATACATCATGTAAAATCCATCCTGCTGTACTGTATAATTACTTACCTGTGTCCAACATGCTTAATTGAAGTTTTGGATGTCACTGCCCCTTTAAATACTTAACAGTTTTCTACTTTAAATATTTAACAGTTCTCTGTCCTTTGTCCACTCTCCAGAGTATTTAAAGACAGCCCGTGTGCAACCACTCATCAAAAAATCGGGCCTCAATCCTTCTTACTGAAAAACTTAAAGAGCGATTACAAGTATTACAACAAAACTTGTATAGACAATTGTCTACAGCTTCTAGAAGCATTACATCTGAACATTTTAAAAAAAATTTGTCAGGTTTAGTTTAGTCAGACACCACAGTAAAGATTTTGTGCTTAGGAAGGTAACAGATGAACTGCTGATACCAGTCACTGTTCTTCTCTGATGTTACTTGACGTAACTGCAATATTTTGACACAGTAAACCATAAAAGTTTGATCAAGGGGACAAAGCACTGAGCAGGTGTATCTGGAATGAAAACTTTTCGATGACCAGACAGAATTTTTCTACGGTGACCACATTGCTGCTTACTCTGTACTGTGGAGACCCTCAGGGGTCTGTACTGGGACCTGCCCATTTGGTTTTTTTTCCAGTGCTATGCCAGTGACACATTGTTCTATCACTCTAATAAAATCAAAACCCAGTCCAGTCTTACAAATTAACTGATATTAAGAAATATTTTCCAAATTTTCTAAAATTAAACACATTCTTATTGTTGTGTCACACAAGCTTCATCCCAGTATGAATCCCCCCTTTTCCTTTACGAGTTTATGTAAAACCAGCAGTCAAAAACCTGGTTGTGCTTTTTAATTCTAGTCTCACCCTCAAGAAACATGTATAAGCAAGATCATCCAGTCCTGCTACTGCCATCTAAGAAATATGATCACTTCTGCATTTTAGTGAAACTCATCGATTGTCATCCATGCCTTTATTTTCTCTTGGTTAGATTAGACTTCAGATTGCAGCAGCTTTCTGACATTACTTTTAGAACTGATTTTAAGATTTTACTTTTTTTTACTTTTGGTGAAGGACTTTACTTTTAAAGTCCTTCACCACCTGGCCCCAGAATATACACTCAAAGTGATGTTCCCATCTTAACTAGTTCAGGTGCAGATCCTCAGACACGATTAACTATTCCCACCAACTGCTTCAAGGCAAAAGGTGATTGAGCATTTGCTGCTAGGGCTCCTCAGTTGTAAAATGATCTGCCTGAAGATCTCTAGCTGGCCTTGTCTGTTAAACCACTGCTAGTCTCATTTGTATCATTAGGCTTTTTATATACATTTTAACATAAATTTTATATCCTACTTGCATCTTATTCTTTTAACCTTTAGGTTATGTGTGTTAATTTTAATTTGTTCTTTACAATGGAACCACTTCATTCTCATTCTTATTTTGATGTTATACTCGAGTGTGGCCTATTTCGACTGATATGTAAAATGCTTTATCATTTAGTTTGTTTGTTTATTCTATGTTTCTGGGAAGCACCTTGTAACACCAGTTTTGATAAGTTTCATACAAATGAAAAGAATACAGTTTTTGAGCATAATTTTTCATTTCTGAGAAACATCAGCTGTTTCAAATTCCTGTTTACGTGTTTCAATTGCATCTACATTTAGAGCTTGGATAGGATAAGTAGCATAGATGATGTTCAGCGGTTAACAACAACTGGCTACACTTAGTAACAAAGCTCAAAGGAGGCTCCCGCAGGGGGTGCACCAGACTTGATTGACTGGGAAGAGACTCTGGGGCAGACCTGGTTTCTCTGCTAGAAAAATACATCCTCAGGTGGACTGAAAACCTTGCAATCACCCTGGAGGGTCTTTAATCCAACAACGTACCAAGCTGATCAACTAAGGGAGGAACTGGGGGATGTTGTTGAGCTAAATGATGCAGAGCTGGTCTACACATGGATGGATGGATATATTTATTGTTGTTCTACCGAGAACAATAAATAAATGAAATGCAATGTAGTGTGCACTGAAATGATAAGTATTTTCAATATGGCTTAGTCTGATACTCTTTGCATCTACCTTCATCCTTAAGCGTCCTTCATTTCTGTGTGAGCAATAAGGTCTGTTTTGTTTTTGTTTTTTTTTGCAAAATAAGATATCTCAGCTAATTTATTTATGGTCCTTCATTTTTATATCAAGGATTTATTTATTTGTAACTTTTAGAGATACATGCACAAAAACTTACTTATTTGTATTTAATTCATCATTGCATCTGCAATGACAGAACCTGTCCAGATGTAACGTAATCATAGTAATGTTATAGAATTATGGAATGCATCACACTGGGTGTGGTAATGGGAAACGTGCACAAATATACAGTACATAGACCTGAAGAATGCACCAAGCAATCCAGGATAGTTTACAAGAACGGTACAAACTCTCTGCTTTGGGCAAAAAATTATTCTACCTCATAGCCATCGGCACACAGTGACACGAAAGACTCCGCGTTCTGTACCTTAAAAAGATGCTGCATCGGCTGTTGCCAGTTTAACTCCATTGTAGGTAAAACTTGTTGTTCAGAGCTCTGGTGTAGACCCGTGCCTCCCTTCAGTCACTGTCTCCAGGCAGCTTAGCACTTTTAACAAGGATGTCTCTTGCAACCTCTCGCTGTATAGATGTAAACTGCCACTGGGTACTTGCTAGTAAATTTGTACTAGTATGATGCAGATCTGAGCCTTCCAAAGAATAAAAGCCAACCTTCTCTAGCAAAGTTACTCTCTTATCAGTGCAGTTTGGTGTTGATATGCAACCCCCATACTTGAGAGCCGCCTCATCTCCACCTCCTCGTTGTAGATAGTGGCAGGTCTCACGCACTTCTTGCTCTTAAACAAATCCAAAATGAGAGCCTTTGCTTTTCAAACACTAAACAAATAGTTCTTCTGCACTGTCAATGCTCTCAGACTTCAGACCGAAATAATTTTGATTTTTTTAAAGTCAAACTTCAACAGAAGAAAAAAAACGGTATATGCAAATCAGATTAAAGGATTTCTGGATTTCTATCATGCTGACGCCTCTGTTGGTTCTGTGACTTGCATTGGGGTTTAAAATAACTCCGCAAGAAGAATATGTAATTCTTACCTAAACAAACCTGCATCTTGTTAAATTTACTAATGCGGATGGGGAAAGTGCAGAAGTATACATCTCATAGTAGTAAAGTCTTAAATGCACAAGTTCTTAAGGTGACATAACTGGTGTACAGTTGGAGGTTGTATGTGTGAAGAGTAAAACAAGGTGACAGTGGAGTCCCATGGGCCCCCTCAGTGCACTCAGCAACTTATTATGCATTGCTAATGCACATCTGTTTGGAGTAGGGCCACGCTATAGTGAAAGTAATCCTCTTTCAGTTCCCTTGAAACAGTAAAACCACATCGATTTAGAACCAGTAAAATCCAAGAGAAATCGTTAAACATGCCACTACCTGATGTATATGGAGAGTGATTGCTTTGCTTAGGGGTAATTGAAAGTGTAAAAATGCTCATACATTACTCAGTCATGTTGAATTCATTGATGGAGATGTGATTTAAATCTGGAAACTGACTTTTTTGTTTACTTGTTCTTTTGCTGCTTGTCACTATCCACAATGAGGAGGTTTCTTACCATAGACACTGTAGCATATCATGTATTATTAATGTTGTATTGACTGAAATGTTTTTTTGGTTGTCCAGTCAGAACAACATCTAAATTCATTCAGACCAAGGGAACATGATCACTATATAAAGTCTAAAATATAAATATGGCTAAATACACTGTTGATAGTGTTAAAAAGATACTGCCCAGTGCTACCCAACAGCCTCCTAGTAGATGTACTGATGGTATACATGTGAACAAATACTAGGTGTTTTTCAGTAAAGCTGACGTCTGAACTCGAGCTGACCTCTGATCAAGGCCACTGAGATTAAAACCCATCCAAGATTTTAGTAGCTGCTTCTGTTGGATGAATTTGAAAGTCTTCCATCACCTCATTATCACGTTATCAAGATATAAAATACACCATCAGCCATTTACAGTTGAGGGGTAAAAACTAAGGTGCTGCCTACTGTAGTATACACGTAGACTTCATCTACACTAGCCTAGAAAAGGTCATGAAAAGTTGTCATTAAATTGTAAGGCCGCTATAACAGATTTGTATCATCTGCTTCCAATCAAACACGTAAATGGTTGTCTAAAGCTACAGTTTGTCTTAGTTTTAGTGGGCAAGCAAGAATAAATAAAAATGGATAATTAATTGCAGAGTGTGGAAGTGTTCCTTAGTCTAGTGGATCTGATCTTACCTAAAGATTTAGATCATTTATGTTAAAGAACATTTGTTTAATTATTGCCCAAAGCAGAACTGATATTTCATGATCATTTCTCTCTAGACAATAGAACATTGGGTAAGGGTAAGACGCCATTCACAGTCTGCAGACAGCCAACCAGACAGGCCTGCAGCTGGTTGTGCTCTGACAAAAAACTGAAATTGAAGCTGTCAGGATTCTCATGGAGTTTATTCTTTTGCATAAGTCAACACATTACCTTTATTACCTAAGAGTTGGTATGACTTGCCCCTGAGTTTTACACCTTGTTCCACAAAAGGGCAGTGTTGGCCAAGTCTTTCTCCCAGGTAATCTAAAAGAAAGTGCCTCCTTCCCTTCCAATTTTGCCTTCTGTGATGGCAGCAGTCCACGGTCCATCATCAAGGCAGGGGCATCTTCAGTGATTCTGGTAAATAGCCAGGTACGTAAGCTACTGTCAGTGCATAATGTCAGTCAAACAGAACTAATAATAGGATTTACATCCTGGAGGATGTACGATAGATTGGATTTCTGCAGTGTGATGTAAAAGATCTAGTAAAAGACTTTAAATGAGATTGCCCCAGCCACAAACCATGACAACAGAAAAAACCCTCACTGATTTACAGTATCTATATTTAGAAATATGCAACAGTGTCGGGTACTTATCAACATGAGGACAGTGGCCATTACGTTATTAGATAAGAATGCAGTGAAATGAGACATAAAAGGAATATATCTGTCTTAAGGAAAGGAGGAGATGATCGGTACATAAAAAATGAATTTCCATTTCTTTTGCTCATTTCTTTCTGCTTCTTTCCCAAGGCCTCAAACTTTATGCTAATGATTGCTGAGAGCATCCTTGAAGTTCATCATCGTCAGGCATCGATATGTCAAGAGTCTGTTCATCACTAACATTGTTGCCTGTGCCCTCGGAGCAAATCTTAAAGCCATATCGTGCATTTACATGTGCACAAAGAAAATGAAATGCAGCATAAGCCGTCACATTTATCAAGGAAAGAGGCACAGACTGGCAGACAGAATTATTGTCAAGAGTCCAATGTAAAAACAGATCTGACATAAAATTAATTCATTCGCATTGTCCTGAAAAACAAGTTGATAGGTTTGTAGCTTAAACCAATTCGCTGGAACGTTGAAGACAATTTAATTACACAGCAAAAGCAAAGTTCTTTATGTTTCTCGTGCACGGGAGAGAACTGGACAAACGCCGTCCCTTCGCTTGACCCCAGTTGCTCTCGCCCGCTCCCCCGTAACACTGCTCTTTTATTGAGGTCACATGAATATACATAGGTTCATTAACATATGATGCCTACATACAAACAAAGAGTACCGTGTGTGTGTGTGTGTGTGTGTGTGTGTGGGGTCAGAGTGTGACCCCATAAAGACTTCCCTAAACCTGCTGGTCTGGAAGTCCAGCAGTTCCTCTAAACAAAAGGCACTTAGCCTAAAACAGACATAGATACGTTTATCCTACCACAAAACAATAAGAGAAGGTACGACCTCTCCCATGCTCCCAGGGTGTGGGTGTGAATGCCAGAACACTTTGGAATGCACACAAAGTCTCCACAGACTACTAAGGATCAAACCTCTACCAACATGACATTGATTATACAACTCTAAGCATATATGAGTAGATATTTCTAAGCATAAATGACAATCAACAATACAAATCTAACACAAGTATCCACCCAACTCAGAACTGTCTAGCTCATCATGCATCTGTCTGAAACCACAAAGAAATATTAAGTCTGGTGGAAAACCCACATCTTTACAGTATACATTTATTTTGAAAATGGAAAAATACACTCAACAGGCTGAGTTTAAAAATGTATATAGTCTGAGCAAGTGAGGCAGAGAATGATGCAAGACCTTGAAATGGAAAAGTGGCATAGGAACTTTATCAAGCAAGTACGAGTACGATTCACGGCCGAGTATGAACAAATACTTGGGTAAAAAGAAAATGTCAAAGCTGGGCCAAAGCAAAACTTTCTGTAGTATTATGTTCATATGAATGTAGCTGTGGTTGTTTGCTCTTTTCTTCTAAAGACTGCATTAAACATGAAGAAGAAAACTACTATCTATCCACGACCCTGATCTTCACTAAACTCCCACGACTAGATATAAGATTACCAGAGATCAGCGTGTTTTTGGATTTTATTCCTGTCAGCAGTTCAAGGTGTCCCTTCTTATTCTATATTCAGATACCAGCAAAAACACCTTGGGTGCCTTATAAATAAAACAGTAAGGCCTCAGTATTCTTTGTGATGCTTGCCACCAGAGATTTCCATGTCTCAGCTCTCAGCCCTGATGGTGCACATATTTGGATTCTGATGGGCATATTTCTTTGGTTTCTTTGTATTTGTTGTTTACTTCCACATCACTGTTTTTGTTTTCAGGAGTTGGCAGAAAATTTTGTTCCATCTGGCCGTCATGTCAAACTTGCCAGAGTAAAAGTTTGATCTCCGGGCTCATCATTCCAAACATACCTTGTTTTTTCTTTGAGATGTCAGAATGTAGACAAGGGCTTTCTTTTTTTCTTTCTTTTTTTTTGCTTACAAAGCTTTGTAGGACATATCTTTGCACTGAAAAGCCCAGAGAGGATTTTATTCATTGCTGTGCAATCCAAACCTTGAAGAGGTGAATCATTTTTTTTAACAGATCTTTACATGTGCGATCACCTGTTTGACCTGTGCAGTTGCTGACATGCATATGTAAAAGCAAACATACTTTTGAGGTGTCTTTGAGCAGAATGCAGAGCTGCTCTTTGTTTGCCCAAACAGTCCTCACTGCTGTCAAGTTAATGCAGAACTACAAGCAAAAGCTACAAATAAAAAGCCCTATGGTCGTGCTTATTTTTCTTACCTTCTGAAAAGGCCCCTATCGAGAGAATAAAACTCTAATTAGTTACTTTTTATCTAAACGTAGCTTGAAAATCAAGTCTCGTATGCTTTCCTAAGTTAAACATTGCTCTTTCTGTAGTTAACAACTGTGACTATTGGTTAGCTTCACTCCTTTCAAATCCAGTCCGAATAATAAATGACTATAATTTTTGTTGCTACTGCCTTGTGCCTGCGTTTGTGTGCATGAAGGCATCTGTGCATATAAATAACTGTTTATACCAACTGTGATTTTCTTCCTAACAGGGTCATTTATCTTTGTAAACCAGATGGTCAATATGTGATTAAGTCATACTGGCCATTCTGTTGATAGCATGTCTGTATTTGCAGGCCACTGTGGAAAAACATTTGCAATTCTTCAAAGATTTCTAAGCAGCGCTGTGCCGGACACAAAGTGGCTCCTCATTGTGGATGATGACACACTTATCAGGTATGTTCTTGTCATTTGGAAATGTGTTTGTTTGGGATTTTTGTGGCCTAAACTCTGACTGTTTGACTGACATTTATTCATAAAATTTCTACCAGATTCTGTCTTAGCTGTGAAAAGGTTGAAAGAGAGAGACGCTCGGAATGAAGTCACTTTGTAAAAATGAGTTCTAGAGATATTACCATCCTATCAAACATCTAAAAAGCTCAGCATACAACTTCATGTCCAGCTGGCTTCACTTTCTGTCACGTTGCCTCTTCATTTGGAAGCCTCTGGGTGTTTAAAATAGCCTGAGGGAGCGCAGTTAATTCTCCCTCTAGATGAATAGTTTTTTAGGTGTGTAGGCACCAGAATGTGCGTATGATGATTATGATGAGTGTGTGATTAGTTTGAACTGTGCTTCCTCCAGCATTCCCAGACTGCAAGTCTTGCTGAGCTGTTATGACTCCTCTGAACCAGTGAGTCTGGGGGAGCGATACGGCTATGGCTTGAGCCAAGGTGGCTACAGTTACATAACAGGAGGTGGTGGGTGAGTTAGTTTCACTGCTCAAATGCTCTGGGAATGATGATGATAGAAGATTCAGGGGCAGCAGAGGAACTATAAAGTGTGTAATAAAAAAAACGTAATCTGTAATTTACAGATAAACCCTTTCAATTTAGTTTAAAAGTGTGGTGCTCCCCTAAGGGAAATGAGTTTGGAGACTGCATTGCAGTAACTCAATAAACTCAATAAAAATATGAAATAAAACCCCACTGAATCACAAATGGCCATCAGTTGTTAAAGCAGGTGAAAGAAAAACACCCAGAATTTAATTAAAAATCTGATTTTAGTGCCATTTTGCTTACATCAGATGTAAGATCATAAAGTGGGCAAAAAGCAAAAGTGGTAGTTCACTTTTATTTCGACAGCACAAATCTCACCTATTTGGCAAAATCTGTGCTTTAGATACCTCTTGAGCTGTGAGAGAGCTGTGTGAGAAACTCCATTTAGGAACACTTCAGTTGCTGTGACACTTCACAACACTATAGCTGCCAGTTTTCTGAAGAATAATATCTAAAAAAAAAAGACCCATTCTGAGTGGCAATGAGCGATTTTTCTGTCAGCTTAATATTCATTTTGTCATCTGTAATTGTTTCTCTTTTCATTGA
This sequence comes from Rhamphochromis longiceps, assembly GCF_057381845.1. Taxonomy (NCBI): domain Eukaryota; kingdom Metazoa; phylum Chordata; class Actinopteri; order Cichliformes; family Cichlidae; genus Rhamphochromis; species Rhamphochromis longiceps. The sequence continues at coordinate 32,490,669 of NC_140570.1, forward strand.
ATTGTCGCATCATTGTTACGCAGAGCCAATTTATATGAAAAAACCCATCTCGCTCTCAGCTCATAATTTTACTCTATTCTATTGCCCTCCCCCTCAATTGAATGAAACACGCATAATGGACCTTAAAATGATAGTGGAAAGGCATGCATATATAATTTCCTGGCAAAAAAAAATTCCTTCTAAATTGATCATTTACACTTCAGATAAGTGTGTTATGTGTGTCTTTTACATGCCTTTTTGTATGTTTATGCGTTGCTGCAGTATGGTGTTCAGCAGGGAAGCTGTGGTGCGACTTCTTAAGAGTGGCTGCAAGTGCTACAGCAATGACGCGCCAGATGACATGGTGCTGGGCATGTGCCTCAATGCTCTTGGACTTCCTGTCACACATAGTCCTCTCTTCCACCAGGTTGTAATCATACTCTCACAATACATTCTTTTTTGTGTGAAGAATATAAGGATTTTTTTTTATGTCAATAATCTTTTTTTCTTTAATGAAAAATCTCTTCAGGTATAACGATAAAGGAGATTTTACAATGAGATATGTGATGACTTTTAAGGAACAGACCGTGCAAAGGAAGCCACATTTCTTTTTAGGTGTTTCAGCCTCATCATCTGCAGGCAGACTGAGAACTGGCTGATGTCTGATTTTCAAAAGCCCTGTACACCTACGCAGGATTTTTTTTTTTTTGTTTTTCTGGTTGATTAGGCACTGCATATGCTAAAGTAATTTTCTATCACAGGTTCTGTAATTTCAAGCTAGTGAATGGTGAAACCATCCACATTAGAGTTTGTACTTCTGAAAGTGTGATGCAGTCTGAACCTCATATTTACCATCCTTTTCTCCTGGTTCATTTAGGTAAGCTGAGCTCTTAGAAAATTCCTAGTTGTAATTATGGGTGCGTTGATGTGGACTGTACTTACAAATCAGAAACCGGTAATTACAGCATCACTAATATAAACGTGCAATGCTCATCAATACGCCTGAATGAAGGGGGTGCTACGCAGACAGGTTGGGTGACAGCATGGGGGCATAAACACAGGAAGAGAATAGCTGAGGTTGAGGATACTGTTGACTGATATGTCATGGCATGTCAAATACATAAGACTGGAATGTCCACCAGCAACCAGTAGTGAGCTACAAAGCTACGGGTGACAAGCAGAGCGCTTAACATGTGAATAGGACTTACTGTGGGTAGAAGCAGTCCTGTGGGATTTCTAGGGTATGTCCACCCTTCTCAGTGATAAAAACATATTTACACTTCACAGGATATTGATCTTTTTTATCCAGCAATGCTTTGCTGAAAGTGGCAAGACAGAAAAAAATTGGAAGACTTATAGCAGTCTCCAAAACAGCTAGATAGCCTTTTTCCAAAAAGAATAACAGGAGATTTTTTTCCTTTGACTTGCTGTCTTCCTGTTATGTTTTAGTGACACCTTCAGAAACAAGGCAGAGTACAATTGCACTGGTGCTTCTGCGGTCGGGCATCATTACAGATGCGTGTGTTTAGGTCAAACAGTCAAAAAAAGGAAGAAAGCGAAATCGTTCATCCTTGCAAAATCATTTTCATATCATCTCATTTCCATGACATTGCTGTTTGCCTGATGTTATCCAAACATAGCTATGGTTGAGAAGAAGAAGCTCTAAAATGTTGCTAATACCATGTGTGATTATGTAACTGTGTTAAATCGGTTTTTAGACCACTTAATTTCCTACTGCTTCTTCACTTCAACGTGTACATCGTGTGTACATTGACAGATGATATTTATATAATCTGCCAAAAGCTTATGTATAGGCCCGATGTGAAGTATTCTTCTGCTCAGATCCCCAGGAGTATAAACATATACTTATAAAATCTCGTCATGTACATTTCATAATCTATAAATAACTCATGTTTCGTCTTTACATGCAGTTTTCTTCTTTCCAGTCTTAAGTCTGTCTTTTTTTTTTATTCACCATGTGAGGGAGTATAGCAGGCATATATATACCTATATACAGGTAGGGTGCCAACAGGGCACCACAGACAGTGGGCATAAAATATGCCTATAGAGTGGCATGTCATGCATTCATAGATAAGCACATTTCTTTGTAGGTCACACATTTCTTGTGAGATTCCAGTGTTACTAGAGCCAATCAAAATCACATGTATTGCTCTAGTACATGGGAGAAGGGGACAAAAGGCTGTGCAGTCTGACATAAAACAAAAGGGCCTGCTGATTCCAGGTGGGAGGTGATTGTTTCACATCCAAAAGTGCATTTAAACCTGTGCATTTGCTGCTCTGATATTCCAAAATGGCTTTAAGTCATTTCTCACAATCGTGAAAAAGTTAAATGTCAAATGAGTCGCTACACCACAAGCATGCATGACCTATAATTAGACATCGTAAGTGTTACTTTCTCTATTTTCAGGAGGCATCTGAACAGAAACTCGTGCTTTCATACCTTTTCTCCTACGTCTCCTGAGACAGCTTCCAAATATAAATTACCATGCTTAATCTTACCTTTCAGGCACGCCCAGAGGACTATGCCAGAGACTTCCTAGCTCACCAGGTGCCCATCTCTTTTCATAAACACTGGAACATTGACCCCATTGCTGTCTTCAACAAATGGCTTAAGGATGACTTCACAGCAAGTCAAGATGAACTGAAAAGTGGAAAAACTGAACTATAATGAATTTAAGCACATAAACTAGCCTGTATGAATACTTTTATATGTATATACAGTGTGTGTATGTCGAGTGATGGGAAAATTATCAGTTCACAGATGTAAATGTTTTGTTTTGTTTTTTTGTAATGTTGATGTTGAGCTGTTATAAAGAAGGACCATGCGAGCATGTGTCCGTGATTTAATATTTGAGTGTTTTCATGACTGAGTTGCATGTTATGGTTGCTGTCAAATTTGGGAATATGTGTATATTTATATCTTAATCTAATACCTTATAGAGGAGCATATCGTTTCTTTGGAGAAATGGTGTCTTTTACAATGATCACTAATGTTGTACAATGTGCTCTATTTTGTCATAAAGGCATTAATATTTCAAAATATTTTGCTTTTTGCTTTCATTTGGGACCTATTGCAGGATTTAGTCTAACTGGGCAATGTATAAATGATGAGGTTGTTAAAGGTTAATTAATGCTATGACTAAGATGGCAAAACTACAATATGAGCAGTCTCTTCTGTGCAGCTACAAAGCAGCGTGAATTCTCTCAGAAGCATTGTGAAAATTTGTGCCCTTAAAATGTTTACTTTTTAAAAGAGTCCTACTGTGCACAGACAACAGACAAACATCTTATTTTTAAACTTGTCTATTTACATTGTGGGTTTTTTCATAATCATCTATTTCTCAAGGTGTTCTCCTTCCTCATAGAGACACAGGCACACAATTTCATTGCCATACTAACATAAAGAAGGTATTAAGAATAAATGTATTATTTAACAACATCAAAACCAATTCATTTTCATTTTTTGTCTATCTCCTAATTAATTGGTGGACTAAGTAATTTGCTGACTATTATTAAAGGTCTTTGAAAGACCTTGAGCATGCAGTTGAAAAATTAAACTTTTCCTCTACTGGCTGTTTGCCAACTTGAAAAATTAGCTGTAATGTTTCATTCTCAAAACACTCGGAGTGACTAGTAACGGCCAAAAAAGCTTTAGAAGACCGGTGGGTTATGAAAGGCTCGATATTTATTACGCTCGGCTAATGAAAATCTGAAATGTTAATAAAGGAAAACTCATTACCATCTCTCAAATGCACACTGTAAAACAGAAGATGTTCCTCTCTTTACAGATCTTTTCTGCACTAAGGTGCTAAATTTACACCGTCCTAATAGCACAGCGGGCTGGTGCAAGTTCATGAAAAGTCTAATGGCTTCAGGCATTTGAAACAGTGCAATAACTCAAGCAGACATCCTCTAACACACCTATGAATTGTAACCTATTTGCAGGAAACAAATTAAATTCCTAGTGGGACTCACCCACACATGGAGTGATGAGTGATGGTGAAATGGTGCTGTGCTCAGAGGGAAATCCTCTGTGTAATTCAGAATAGTATGTCAGCAGCAATATTCTGGCCAGGTTCAACTTTGTCAGGTGGTGAATTTTGCTTTTTTGGCTTGTCTAAAACATTGAACTAGATGGATGACATTCTCCAATGCCATGTTAAGCTTGCATCAATGATTTTACAGGATACTACTGAAGTTACATACTCAAACTTAAAAGAAATTTAACCAAAACACCTTGGGTAATCCTAAACTGTAACCTCCCCTGAAGAAAAATCCAGTTTTTACTGGAAAAACCGACATGATTTAGGATCCTCAGAGGTAATAGTTGTACAGTCTACAGAGTTGAGTCAAAACCTTGCTTGAAACATCAGCTTTAAAACTAGAAACATTGCAGAAAGATGGCCATGGAGTCAATGCTGGGAAAACAAATCAATATCTGGATGTTTGGAGGCAGGTGATGGTTCATTGCCTCAATTTTGCCAAAAGCATTTGGTTAAAATCCATTACAACACTTATTTACACAATTAAAGATATATATTGTAAATTCCTGGGTTTAAAAATTACATTTTAAAATGATTTAAGCTATTGAAAGAATGTAAAGAAACAGCTGCCATGACTTAATATTCAAAGCATGTATGTATTGTTTTGGGGCTGTATCAGCTCAAGTTGAACAAGGGCTGAGCTTTATTTTGATGTAATATCTCTTTGTATCACAAGATGGCGTGATGAATCGGTGTAACCTATTTTTAAGCATGCAAGATGTTAAGAACACATTATTTCCACCACAGTCTGAAAATGGAAAAGCCTGTTTCCATTTTCCAAACGGGAGTATCTGAAAATACGTAAAGGTTAAGCAGCAGCGCATATCTGAAAAACACTATAACACACCAGCTAGGAAAAGACTGCCCCCTGGTGGCTGAGATTATAGTGAAAATTTTGCAAAGAATAACAAAAAGTATGTTTAACGTTACCATACATTACATACATTTCTTGGAAAAAAAGGTTTTTTATATATAAAACCATAGCATTTATACTGTAAGTGACTCATTAACAACAGATAGGAATATTCTATTTTATGTTTACACAAAGCTAGCCAGTAAAACCATTTAGGCAGTCATCCCATAGGGCTGCAATGCATTGTATTAACACTGATAATGGCAATTATTATAATTATAATTATGCTCATCAAGCAATGATAATTTCTGATGATGTGCGGTTTGCTGTTGCTTTTCTCAGTACATTTAAGGAAGAGCAGAACTATCTCGAGCCCATCTGAATATTGAGGGAATCTGTGATATATATTATAACTATGGCCTTGATCTCACACTCTCTTTTTGCACCTATTTATATTTATATCTCCCTTTTAAGCCGTTCATTGAACAGAAGGTTTAGCTTGTCACAAAATTCACTGTCTTCTCATATCTTTGTAAAGACACATGGCCACATTATTCATAAAGCTTTATTTGAATAGAAGCTTTTGTGAACCATAAAGGGTTCCAGTTGGAGAGGGTGTTGAATTTTCTTCCTGGGATTCACTGTGCCCATCAGGGCCACCAAAGTGGAGCGGATGAAAGAGCTGCTGCAGTTACATCTCATCTCATATCTCTGTCATAGTCGTGTCTGCTGAGGCTTTTATCATCACTCACTTTTCTCATTTGTTGTCAGCCTGTTTTCCATCCCTTCAGAAGAACAACAGTGCCTGCAGTGATTCTTCTTACATAGTTACAATACTTTTTTTTTTTTGCCAGTTGCAGTGAGTTAAAATAAAGCCTTGGGAGCCATCTGCTCTTAAACATAACACCCATATTTAAGTTGTTGCATTGTAGCTTTTCGACCTTGAACATATTAGTTAAAATAGCTTATTTGTCATGTATAACACTGAAGTTGTTTTCTATCAGTAAACTTGGCTGTAGAGTCACTTTGTATTATATATATTTTTTTTATTTCTATAACAAAAAACTTACTATAATGTTTGTGTTCCTTCCTTTTTTGTGAGTTATTAACTGACCCCTCTTTTATAGTGATTTACAGGATGACTTACAAGTAATTTATGCTTGCAGGTCACATTAATGACACAAAGGTAATATCTGCCAAACTGAATCTTTTAACAAAATTACAGCCAGCGAAAAGGTCAGGTTGAGAGGGCAAGGAGATTTATTAATATGGTAACTCATGATTTCTTAATGTTTCTTTCCTTAAAGTGCGACCATGCACATCTCTTTCACTCCCTCTCTCTTTCTGTTTCAGACATAGACAGCCAGAAATTAATGTTACATGTTATAAGGACTGGAATTTATATATGCATATATACAGATGCATCATAGGTGTCTCTTATTCAGGCTTTACTGACTCCATCTAAATGAATTTGATTATATACGCATTATTATGCATTCAGAAAGTGTTCCTTAGCAGAAGTCATCTGTTTGCTTGTCCATTTAGAATAAGACAATCAAAATAATAATGAATGTTGGCGTGTCTGGCAAATGAATTATTTTTATGTATATGTATAATTCAGCTCTGCACAGTAAGGATAATATGATTGAGCCTGGGCAATTTCTCAAGATAAATTCAGTGTCAAATTACAATACTGAGCCTGAGATGGGCCTCTTGAAAAAAAGAGAGAGCGGATGGTAGAGGAGATGTTGAACTTGTGCATATGTGCCAGGAAACAGGCAGGTGCAGTAAAAGGCAGGCCAAGGACAAGTGTTGAAAGTCAAAATCTTACCAACTCTTAACCATCAGTTATGCAAGAGTGGTTTTATAGCTGATCCAACAGTAAAATAAATAGTATGCTGTCATGTGTCGAGCTACTGATAGCTATTAAAATATTTCCGAATGCTTCTCATCCGCCAGCTGCCTGCTCTAAGAGAAGATTAGATTATATCAAATAAGCTTTATTGTCCTTGCAGGGAAATTTGTCTTACACAAAAGATGGATGGAAGGCACAGTAGCAAGGACACAAAAACAGTAAAATAATATCAAGCAACAATGCAAAACAGAAGCATATATGACCCCAAAATTGCAATTAATGATATATGTGATGGGGAAAAAATCAGCCAATTACAGTAAATAACCACTCAACATAAACAAATGGATAAAAGAAAGGAAATAAAGAAAAATAGGAATGCCATACACGTGTGTTTGTGCAGTGGAGACCGAGACTATCACTCTGAGTTAATCAGTTTTATTGGCAGGGGAACAACACACCCGCTGTCTCTGTTCAGGCTGCAGTATGGGACACCGTGTTGTCTGCTTTGTGGGGGGAGATGGTATTCGCTGTCCAAGAGGTAAGTGGAGTATAAGGAGGTAAGCGTGCATGTGTTTTTGAGCGTTTGTATCTACAATTTCATCATAGGGTGTATATCTTCAAAGCTTAATGCATTAACATGGAGCAAACAGCTGGGGCAAAAGGTAAACATACAAAAAAAATATGTAATCTACAATGTTCCTCACGATAGCCCAGTAACACCCAAGTACTCCAGTACAGTGTAATGTGCATTGGTTCCCATATATTTTAGATTGTAAACCACTAAAATATTATAAGTTGCAAACTAACAAGAGTAAATCTCTAAAATGGCCTTTCTTGCTCTCTTTATTTTCCCTCTTATAATCTTAAATTCATCACTGTGAACCAAAACCTTCAGCTCCCACCTGCTCCAATGGCTCAGCTTCTCACAGGTTTTCCTACTCTTGGCTCTGCACAATGTCATCCCAGGGACAGATCCCTAGCTGTGAGCCTGGCAGTCCCACCCACCTGCTGTTCAGGTCTTCTGTTTGTCAAGGGCTGCCAATCAAAAGAAAGTTGGAGTAAAGAGAAGGTGGCTTCAAAGAGAAAAGAGGTAAAATCCTTTCTTTGAGACAGAGGATTAGCTTCTCAAGGGGCTCCTCAAAAGTGCTGTATAAAATAAATAAGCATTATTTTGAACTGTGAATCATGCAAAGCAGCAAAGCAAAACAGAGGTTTGTTTTCCTGCAGTCATGTGAAAAAGAAAGTTTTCACAGGATTCTATGCAGTCATGTGGAAAACTGAGTACAGCGTTAATTATATCCATGAGAATGAAGATGGTAAATATTAGACAGGCCCAAGTCCATCATTCTACACTGAGAAAGATTATTCACCAGTGAAATAAATTCAAGACAGTTGTCAATCTTAATGAAGTTGCTGTTCCAGCAAATTCACCCAGTGGTCAGACAGTGCAGTTCTCAGAGAAACTGCAAAAAATCCACTAGCTACAGCTCTGCCTCAGTTTGAATTTTAAAGTTCATGACAGTACAATTAGAAAAAAAAACTGAACAGCTGTGGTGTGTTTGAAAAATTTGTCGGGAAAAAGCTTCTTCTCTCTAAAAGAACAAGGAGCCCAACTCAGGTTTGCAAAGTTTCATCTGAAGAAACTATAAAACTTTTGGGACCGGGTCCTGTGGATAGAGAAGAAAACTGTTTGACCAAAACGCACAACAATACATTTGGCATAAACTGGTATACCAGCACAAACCAACTGTGAAGTATCGTGATACAGGATTGATCATTTGGGCTTGATTTGCAGTTACATGGCCTGGGTCACTCTATATGCCAACATTTTCTAGGTACAAATATGAGGCCATCTGTCTGACAGGTGAAGTTGATTGGTGATTGTAACCACGCTGTTGTAAAAGCAATTTTACAACAGCGTGGGTGAAAAAGAAAAAATCTAAGTGGTGCAATGGCTCAGTCAAAGTGCAGATTTTACCTGATTTTCATCTTTCAAAAATCACACATCACATTTAAATTATACAGTTTCCTGTCCCATATTTGAAGTCTCAAGCAGCTCAAAACCAACCAGATTGTAGCTCAAAAAGCTCCTGCTATAAAAGAAATTGTGCTTGGAGGAACTCTCTTTTCAAAATTGTATTTATTCACATACAGTATAGACTGAAGTCCTAATGACATGGATGATCAATGTGTAGTGTTTTGCACGCATTTGTTAAAAGGTTACAAGGGTCTGAGCAAATCTGACAGCAGCTCTGTCGATAGTCACAGGTTTAGCAACAACGTTAACTCTAAGAAGCTTATTTTGTTAAGTGAAATAAGAGTAGGAGTTCTGGATTATATGAGATTTCGCCACTAGCTCCAGAAACTGTATGAGCATCACACCCTGCACGGGGGTGTGACATGCCTGCAGGATTAGTCAGAAAGGTGCAATCCTGTGAGCCAGACCATAATATATTTGTATACTGCACTTGAATCAATAAATATGACCTGTGGTTTCACTGGTACTTCATATAGAGTTAGTGTATATGCCCTTGGACTAATTTTGCCTTTAAATTTTTCCATCCTAACAGTGGCACCTGTAAAGCATCTCCAATTCCAAGGGTAGTGACCCTGCCTGAGTTATTCGATATTCAGGCAGTGTGTTATAATATTACTGCTTTGAAATGGTGCAAGCATAGCCAGTCATGAAATAAAAAGTGCAAAGCATCTCCATGTGCAGGTGCTTCGGTACAGCAACTGCTCCTGAAGCATGGTGTAATGAACTAGTCAGATTTCCTCCCACATGCGTTAACCCTCGTTTATCTTTCAGGCACAGGATGTAGAGAAAAATGGCCACCTGTTCACGTTCATCTCTGCATGAAATGTAACCATTTCGTGAGGTGTGGGTAAGTCAGAGTGGCATAGCTCTGCAGATATATAGTATTTAATAAGAGAAGAAAAGTCTGGAAATACTGCACTACTAACACACATAAATCTGAGTATAGACAGCCCCCCTCCTGTGGCTCTCCCTTCTCTGGACTATACACCTTCCATCATGTGTGCTGAAAGGTCACTACTGACTTTTGCATCGCATGGCATTCAGCTTTGCTCTTCCATGTAAAAGCCCTCTGCTTAACCTACCATGCCAACACAGGATGTTTCTCGCATGGACCTTTTTTTCTTCTTTATCCTGCTTTATTTTACTCACCCAGTCTGGTTCAAAAGTCTTCTGTCACAGACTAGATTTTCTAAAACTTGAAAAGAGGCTAAAGAAGGTGCAAGAGATCCTCTCAAACCATTTGAATACACAGTATGCTGATAGGGTATTGGGGAATATTCAATATTTGGTATTATATTTTATGTTAATAAATTTAAAGCAACCATTTAAATATCTCAATAGCAATTTTAGTTTGCTTTGTTATATTTATATTAATCCTTCCCTAATTAATGAATAAGGAAATAATGAGTGGGTTGTTGGTGAAGTAGGAAATGTGACAATTATTAGTGCAATTATTGCTGCCTTCATCTGCTTTAGTCACTCATGAGCAAAAAGTGCACTCAGCCATTTCTAAACATTGCTTATGTTTAGCAAATTCATAGATGAAATATTAGTGTCACTGTACAAAAAAAGCAAACAAACAAAAACATTGCTAACCAATGACATTATTTTTTTTCCATAGTGGAAAATCACAGTGTGGTTCTTTAGATCATAGATCTCCTATTGAGCCAAAATGATCTGTATGATTTGTACATGTAGTTTTTGATAATAAAGCAGACTTTGACTTTGACAACACAGTTAAAAACATTATTCTTGAACAGTGTATAATGGCTACTTAATTACATTTGTGAATGGTTTAGTAATCATGGTGTACGATGAATAACAAAACCTTGTAACCTGAAGCCCTTTAGCAAGAATAATATGGTGTCATGCCAGAGGGGAGAGCTGTTTCGAACCAGTGTGCTAAGTACATTTTTTAAAAGGACCTAATGCCAACAGGAACAATTCCAGATAATATAGAACTGCAAGCAGAGGTGCCACCAGACAAGGCAACCAACTCCTAGAGGCCCCAGGCCAATGAGCACCCCCCGTGGGGCTGAAGTTACAGCAGTTTACCACTACTGTAATGTTGAATGATGAAATGCTGCTACTCTAGGCGTCACTGTGGTGAGCTAAGTGAGACATTTGAATAATGTAACTTCTGCTAGCATCACATCAGTCGTTTTGTTTACTTTTGACCTTTTAGTTAACCTAACTAGGATGGTAGCCTAATGAATGAGTCCAAAGTGTGCAATTTATTATTATTGGTAGACTGCTGGGTGGAGGGGCCCCCTATTAATCTTTTCTTAGGGGCCCAACAGACTCTAGGATCGCCACTGACTGCAGGTTGGACTTGGCTGCAACTACCAACTATTTTTGGTATGTTGACGTTAACTCTGAGTTAATTACTGCTTCTCTTGAAGCTCGGCAGGCTACACAGAAGCAGTTGGGCTTTCATGAAAATACGCTGTGATGATGGCTTCATACAAAGAAAGCAAACCACGTGAACACTCTTGCGCTGTATGTTGACAGTTATTGGCAAATAAGACACAGCATGGTAGCTAGAACTGAATACAATACCTTTTATGCACTAGGCCTGCTGGTGCATTGTCTGGTCCTTATTAATATTCCAGTGCTTGTATCATCTGCTTATAGTTTGTTTGTTTCATTATAATATGGTTTACAGTTTATGATCATATATCAATTGTGAGATATGTTTTTAATATATGCACCTTTATGCATATTTTTCATTTTATATGAATGTCTGTAAACCCTTTGTACTTGTACCACCAGAGTCCTGCTATTCTTAGCCTAGTGAGCCTATCCGGAGCTGTATTCAATGACGTCCTCCCCGAGAATATGGTAAAAGCCTTCTATAGTAATAAAATGTCAAATAAGGAACTACTGCTGTCATTATTTTTTATAAGCAGGATATAGTTTTATATTTCATTCAGGTTACTTTGTAGCCACTTTATATTTTGACTGATCACAGTGTTCACATACTAATTAACTGTACAAGTCTGTGACGGAGACAAGTGGTTCAAATTGTTTGTAGTGGAAAAAAATATTTCCCTTGAGTGTTTGCATCTTCAGTTTCACCATGTGATAAATGTGAAAGAATAATTATGATGAATCCTCAAGTGTGTTTTAAATTTTAATCTGAGCAACGAAACTGTCAGTGGTTCCTACATAGGCGCAAAAAGAAAAACAGTTAACAGACACCCGCAGAGTTTTGTTCCTCGTTAGAGTTAATATAACAATAATAAGGATGTACAGGGATACATTTACTGTCATTCCATTTAAATGTTCTTATCAGTGCAGTGTTTCTATAGTAAAATGTTCCAATCATCATTTGCATGACCTAAATTGCCAGTAGTGCAAATATAGTATCCGAATGGTCTCCATTATTATCGCTCTAGTCGCATAAAAATCAGGCCTTATGTAAATTTATACAACAGTGATAAAGCTAGAGTGCTGAAAGTTTCAAAAGATCAGTTCAGAAGAGAGAAAACCTAATCAAGCGTGACATTTAAAGTACAATGAAGCTGTTGATTCATCTGTCCTTTCATGCAGTGACTTTGAAGGCAGACACAGATGGCCTCCACTTTTGTTTTATAAAGTTATCTGTATGTGCTTAATATTCGTTCTCACTTCCGTTTGCTTAGCTGTTTCAACTCAAAGATGTGTTACTGTATGAGTCCAGGTTCTTTGGAATACTCTACAGCTAGCAGCTTTGTTAGACCACACTTGTGCACAGCAGTACTTCTTACAGAAGTGCCATCAGAATGCTAATTCACTCACAGTGACTGTGTTAATTTAGTGATGTTCTTTGTTTACGATTTTAGTACTTCTGGTTCTAAAATTCCATCCATCCATTCGCTTCCGCTTATCCTTTTCAGGGTCGCGGGGGGCGCTGGAGCCTATCCCAGCTGTCATAGGGCGAGAGGCAGGGTACACCCTGGACAGGTCGCCAGTCTGTCGCAGGGCCAACACACAGGGACAGACAACCATTTGCACTCACATTCATTCGAACATTCACACCTAGTGACAATTTGGATTAATCAATTAACCTATCCCACAAGCTGCATGACTTTGGACGGTGGGAGGAAGCCGGAGTACCCGGAGGGAACCCACGCAAACACGGGGAGAACATGCAAACTCCACACAGAAAGACCCCGGCCTGATGGTGGAATTGAACTCAGGACCGTCTTGCTGTGCGGCAACAGCACTAACCACCGTGCCACCGTGCTGCCCTGGTTCTAAAATTGAATAATGTAACTTATTTGAATGCTGTACATTTTGTCAGGTCATATTGCAAAATTTTGGATGGATAAAAAATTGGCCTGGTGATGGTGCTACATGAAAAAAAAAAAAAAAAAAGGAGGAGATGACCAAAGTTGTAAACTAAGAATCTTAAAACATGAATGTCTGAACCGAAATGCCATGATGACCTTTCCAGTACTGGGAACTAATAGTAAAAAAAAAGTACTTAGAGTTCTGTGAGTCTGTAGAGACAGCATCGATGCTAACAATATACACTCACAGTCAGTTATGTAAGTACAGCTGTTCACAATGAGGCAGCAACTCACTCCATTTATCAAGACAACCAGCTGAATTTGAAGCCTGAATTGTGGACAAACAGGGATTTAAGGTACTTTGAACTCTTCAAGGTTGTATTTCAGAAACTGTCAATCTACTGGGGTTTTACCACACAACCATTATACAGATTATACAGGTTATACAGATACAAACATGCATAATAAACACAGCCTCATTGCATTTAATCCACATTTAACACAAATGTTATAACCTCATTGTGGTGACAAAGTTAGAGTCATAGAATCAGTAAGATTAGTTGAATTTATTAGTACCATCAGTCTCTGTAGCAAAGTTCGTGTCAGGCTCTCCAGTAGGTGGCTGCTGATCAACTGACAGACCCAAACCTGAAAATCTTAAACTTTTCTTGATTGAATGCTGTGGTGATACTCACAAAACAGTGAAAGCAAAACAAAGTTCAGATGCAAGTAAGCATGTCCCTATTGCTTATGTTAACCTCTTCACCCGGACATGATTGCTTTGCCAAAGTTGTAATGGATTTTTATTGTACTGTGCCCAGCTGTGGATCGAATAGCTTTGTGGTCTGTTCACTGTTTATACTGCCACACTTGAAAAGAAAAACATCAGCAGCATAAATAAATAAGTTAAACATCACAGATATAATTAGCAATGCTTTTGATTGTGTTAATGGGAGATCATATTTCAATATAAGAAGTATGGCAGAACTGTAATATATATAGACTAAGTTACTTTTAATTGGTTTATTAAATTGAATTTCAAGTCAAGTTCATGAGTAATAGCAGCATTATAAACACTGTAAGAGAATTAAAGTTATATTGTGTATCGTATGATGTCATTTGTCTGTATTAGCTTCCTTATAAATGTGCCCCGGGTGGATTAAAGTCTCTCGTAATAGTTTTAGTCTGCATTCAACTTGGCATCTCTCAGAGATGTATAGTCACCGATAGAGGCTCTGAACAATCCCGTTATGTGAGGCAAATTGGTGTGAAACACAAGTGGGTGATGCAAAAATTCCTGCAGACATTATTTGATATCACTCTTCTTCATCCTTTAGATCCGTACATACTAATCAAATTAGGAGACATCCAGAGGACAAATTCCATGGTTTACATGCAGACAGCTCACTGGCAGCAAAGCGCTTACCTGCTGAGACAGATGTTTATGTGCTTTCTGTAGCCTGTCAATCAATCTGGTGACAAGTAAGATCAGGGTTTAAATGTTATCAGTAGCATCGCTATAACACTGCATGACTGTTAATGTCGTTTAAGAAAACATTTAGCATTCTCTGACTCTGATGTTTATTGGATTTGAAAGGTGTATACATTCGTGCATCCAGGCAGATTTGATAACCGGTTTGAATCTTCAATTTCATTTATTGTAAGCTATATGATGCCCAAGAATAAGCTAATCCCAAAATTGATTTGATAAGATCTTGCCATTTTGAATGCTATATATTACAGCAGCCTCATAACTTGAAGCCGTGCTCTCTTGTGGTGTGCTACATTTTCAGAAGAGCAGGTTTTTGATCAAATGAAAGATTAACAAGCAGCCTTTCTGTGTGCTTTTGTGCCCAGGCTTGCTATCCTCCAGGGGGAGATTAGCAGGTAGAGGACAGATTGAAACCAGACAGAAAGGGCATGATGAATTGGAGCATCAGTTGCAGGAAAATGATGCACGCCTCACCTCTGCTTTCCTATAGAGCTCTAACAGTAAGACTGATGCTGTCCATCCTATTCGCAGATGTTCCAGTTGCTCTCTAGCTTCCACATCCTCATCTATTCTCTCCATAAAGTCATATTAATTAAGTATAATTGAATCTTGCTTCCTGCCTTGCACAGTCAATCGGAATCCCAGAGCCATCACAGCAACAACAAAAAGAGATCATGCAGTAATCACAGATTGTACTGTATTGTAATGAAGCCAGAACTGGTCATTACATTTATCTGAAGTAGCCTAATGAAAAGACCCCAATAGGAGCGAAGCAGCAAGAGTTCATCATTTTTGAGGAAAACTGATGCACACGACCAGAATGAACAGGGCTTAATTATTTTTTACAATGTTTGTAATCACTCATTCAAATGATATTACATTAACAATTGGCAGCCCTGCCAAATGCACTTCATGAACTACTTTCAAAGTAGTCACCAATAAGAAAAAAGTATGTATAAAAGCTTGTACGCTTACAGATATGAAAGTAATGTATTCATTACTATGAGATTAGACTTGGACAATTCCTGTTATTAGTAATAATGCTAAAAATGCTGCTGTGAAATCAGCTGAAGGTATTACTTACATTTCTTGTTAAGTTTCTTGTTAAAAGCTGATCATCTAAAATGCACCCAAATGAGACGGGTATGGCTCCAATAGTGTCCTGACCAGCAAGTGGTGGTAAGTTTTGTTGCTAAACCCAAAGTGGAAAGAAAAACCCATTAAAGTCCCCTTAGCTGTGCAGAGTATTGGTGCTGCAGCATGCCGTGCACAGTGTGCCAAGTGGCTAGCTGTGCATAAAAAGAAAGCATTGCTGTGGCTGAACCTGCCAGCTCCTGATTTAAACTTAAGGCATTTGTAACTCTTTATTTGAACAGCAGAATATATTGTGTTTTAATTGAATATCATCCCTTTTTCCGCTTTGGTTCTTCCTGTGTAAATTCCAGGGCCCTTTGCTGAGGGAGAATTTTTTTCTTTGATTAATAAGTGGGTGAAATGCTACTTAAGGTCTTGGGTTAAGTTGCACCTTGGATTTTCATTTACAGAATGTATTATCTCCATATTATTTTTTGCACTGATAACGCTTACTTATGTTGAAATACTTTCTGTGCATTTGCACTAAATATGTCTTTTATTATAGTAGCTTTGAAATCAGCAATGAAGGTGACAGAGTGGCTTTAAAAAAGAATGAAACAAGGTACTAATGGAAACATACACCTGCTTTAGCAGTCTGGATCAAACAGCTTTATAATGATTTGATCTTTTCTTTCCCTTTGGTCTTCTTTGGCATTTCACAATCAGAGCCTTGCTTTCTAAACGTGAGTGGAAGGTTCAGTTTACTGATGATACATGACTCCTGGCTGTCAACAGTTGCCGCCTTTAGGAGCTGTCAGCTTGCCAAGTGAGACTTTGGATGGGGTTCAAAAGACACTGATTGAAAGACTTCCTTTAGTATTTAACCCTGAAGATGATGGTGTAAAACATAAGGCGGCATCTTTAAAGCTCTCCCGAACCTGTATGCAAATTGCATAGGCTCTCCTATGTTTTCCATCTGCCTGAAAGCTATTAGTTGCATCGCCCAGCTGTTTGTCAAATTAAATCCATACATAAATCTCAAGCCTTTCCAAGTAGGCTTCTGGATCATTCTTTTTATACGTCTATGCATATTTCTCTTCTCTCCAGCAACAACATCACCTGCTGTTTTCAAGCTTCTCTCAAAGAAACCACTAATAATGCCAAGCATCTCTTTGGTAGGAGTTACAAATACCACAGTCAACTCCAATTAGCTGAACAGCATTAATTAAACCTTTTCTTCCTCACTCTGGTAATTCAAATTATGAGACTAGGCTTTGTGCTGCTGCTGGCTGAATTCTTAAAATGGAGACGAACTGACAGCGTCGCTCGTCTAACAATATACAGCCGTGGCAGGTCTGCAGCAAGAAAACAAAGTTTTGTGTCCTTGTTCAAACACTTAGCAGAGCTCACTGACGCTGAGGCAGCTCGTCGGTGGCACCATCAATACTGTTTGTAGAATTGTGCGGCACAACCCAAACCACACACTCAAAGCATTCCTGCACCGCACTAGAGTTTTGATCCACACTCCTGACCTGGTGCTTCAGTGCCTTCTCCCTCTGCAGCACCTCTCTGTAGGGGACAAACCAGTTGTGCTGTAACTCAAAGGCTTGAAAAGCAGACCTGTATTCTCCATTAAAAGAGCCAAGGCATGAATCAAGGGTCATTCTGCCAAAGGCTTTCAGCTGTGAGGCAAGTTCCAAACAGAAAGCGTTCATATTATAGCAAGAAATCTCCCAGTGTAGAGTTGCTGCAGCCATATCAGCAGAATATGCCTGAAAAATGTCAAGAGGATACTGAACCGACAACCCTCAAGTGCAAAGTGAAGCATGACTTACTTTAAAGATGCCGCTAATGTGATTATATGCATGTCTGTGTGGGTCACGGCTTTCGCAACTGGTTTGTGGAATGTCTTTCTAATTGGTTGGCACACTTTCATCTGAGCTCCAAACTACCTGCATGTGCATCAAAGCCTTGCAGTGTGACAGTCATCCACATCCTCCTTTATCCCGCATTTCTCTATTCCTCGAAGAAACCAGAAAAGGAGCACTTGGATCAGGTCGGAGCTGTGCTGCTGAGTTATGCAACTGCTTTGAATTTTGTCTTTCTTTTGTGCTGTGGCACTGATGTGTTATTTCATTGTTTTGTAGCTTAACAGAATTATCACCTCAGCCAAGATGTTGCACCCTTGAAAACCTGGCTCACTTCATAAGAAAAAAGAGAGAACACACAGGAAACGTCTTCCAAAGCATAATCATAAATTTGATTGCACTGCATCTGTGCTGCATCCATACGAGTCAAACTCAAGCTGGTTTAATCACAACAACACTGCTGTCTCTGCAATCATGGATGAGATTGTTTATTTGAAATCACAACTTCTTTTTATTTTTTTTTTAATGATTTCTTCTGTCCGGTCTTGTAGCACACCTGCTCCTCTACAGCTCACGCGCACCATAAAGTCCTGCTGTCATCATGACAAGCCCTGGTGTGTGCATACAGTTGACAAAGCAATTTTGTTATTCTCCTTTGCACAGAGCTCTTGGGCAGGCTATCAAGCCGAATCAGGAACATGCTCACCCTGAGTGCTAAAACAGTGACGTCTGAGAGGTTGACGGCCAGCCACTGAACTCTATCCATCCGTGATGATTTTAATTCCTTTCGAATCTATAAGTAGGGTCGTATTAAAAAATAAATTATTATTTTTTTAAATGTAGGTTAATCTGTACTGTTTATAAACCAAAAGAAAACATCAAGTCCTGTCAAACTCTGATATGTGCACATATCTTTGGCTAAGTCTGAAACTAATCCCCTTGTGCACTTGACTTTTTGTGTCTTTTCCAAATGTTTGTTACTCTGTGTACTTTGACGCCACCTGCTGGATTCTTATGAAACTAATACCACAAGTCTCACGTTGCTTCTATTGATTCCATAAAACTCGTTTGTTTAGGCGGGGAGGGGGACTGTGTGGAGTTGAATTTGTAGACAAGTCTATGAAACAAGAGGTCACTCATGTCTGCTGGTGACAATTTGAGTGCACACTGTTTATTCGCACATTAGGTCTACTGTTGTAATCTGTGCAGTGTTATAGCTATTCCACAGTGTGTACAATGTTGTCTCTTTTTTTAGCTTTCATGGTAGATCTTGTTGAGATAATGTCATTGTGCTTTTCCTTATAATCCCTTTATTATGCATCATGACACTCTCTGTGTCCATTTGAAAGACAGTCCATAGTTGAACTCCATAATGAAATGTGTAATGTTTTAACTCAGTGTATTGTAATAACCTGTACTATTTTGTGCTGGGCTATTTAAAAACGCATACACTGGCCCAGAGTCAGGTTCATCTTGCAGACTGAGGAGTGTTTTTCATTATTCAGGAGGACATGAGCATGGTGGCTGCCGGGGGCGGAGTCTCTGTCCGAGCTGATGGAGGGAGAAGGTGATAGTGAGAGCAAGTGCATCTTAACAAGTGGAGCTCCTGGGGGGATTTCGGGGCAAAAACTTGGACCAACTTCCCGAGAGGAGATGGAGTAAGCGAAACAACTGATTTCTGTTACAGTCAAAGGTATTTATCAGCTTTTAAAATATTGAGTAGTCTTCTGATTGAAGTTTCAGGAGTTCATATTTTACTCCAGTCTTGGTTTTTGTTTTTTCTTGTGTTTGTTTTTCTTTTTAAATTAGAAGATAGTATAACCCGCTTATTTATCTCTCTGGTATTTCAGAGACTACAGGAATATATGACTTGAAACTCTCTCGATGTAAGCTGCTGATAGCTGGAGTAGCTGTCAAGTCGAAGCTAATTAAAATTGAGATGGATTTATTGAAAGTAGACTTTATAAGTTTTTCACCCAAATATTTTTTCGCATCTGTTTAAAGGAAACGGATTTTTGGTTAATCGTGTCAAATAGTTCCAAAGTCCGTTTGCATGACCAATGCGGGAAGAAAACGAAAGTTACAGAGAGGTTAATCTTTAAACACAAAACTGTAGTGAATCAGAGGGTGTCTTTTAGCCCAGATCTAATCACGTCACAAGGGGGGAAATTCCCCGTTGAAGGTTTTTTGTGATTTTGCATGTCATGCTGTACCTATAATCCAAGTGAGTTTTCAGATTTCCAGCAGTCTTCTTTTCTACAAGGTCAAAGTACTGAGCACTTGAGTACTTAAGAGAGAAAAACGTGAAATTCTATATTTGTATATAGACTCGCTACATGTTGCTCAAGCTTAGCAGATTTCCAAAAAAAAAAAAAAAAAAAAAACCAAAAAAAACAGAAGTGTTGCCTTGGGGATGCCAAGGTGGCTGAGTTGCCAACACTGTCAGCGTCCAGAAGAAACCGACAGGCTGTGAGACTTTTTTGTGGAGCTTGTTTTTTCTACACATTTGTGTTCAAAAAGTTAAAAAAAAAAAAAAAAATGCCATTCAATGCCAGGACAGAGTTAACACTCGTGACCACAGAGGATTTTTTCCTCATTTCTGACACTTTGTTCTAGTAATTAACTTTTGATGTGTGCGTTTCCAACATAAGTAAGTGGCCATCTGTTTATTAACAGCTCATCAGTGCATTGAAACTACATATTAAACCTCGAGGAAGAAACTCCTAAAAGCTAAGTTTAGACATCTAACAGAGTAGTAATATAATGTGCCATATAAGCTTTTGTCAGTTACATAATTCAGATCACCAAGTGCACTGTTAATAGGACTATGTCTTCCTTCCCATTAAAATAAAGTCGCAATAGGGTTACAAAACAATACAATGAAATTAAGGCGTGCCATAGCTTGCATACATTGTGTAACAACATTGGATTTTGGATATCTGATCTTTCATCACAGGAATGCAACTGTGAGTTTGTATTTTTGTGGAGAGATTCAAACTGCATCTAAATTAGCTGTTTGTTATTTGAGCTCTTTAGGGTTTTTTCTGTGAAATAAACAGAACAAAATTGTTTGAACAAAAAGAGATGAATAAATATGATTGACTTGAACTTATTGTCAAGTGGCATTATTGTTATTTTAGGGAAGCTCGAATCCTGCAGCCTTTAAGTGATATACTGTTGATATCAATAGCATTATAAAACGAGAATGTTGTAACATACAGTAGTCATACAGATTTGCCAGAATCAGAGTTGTTATTTAAACCTCATCTTCAGCAGAGAAGAAGAATACTTGTAAAGATTTCCAACCCTTCCTCATGAGAGAGTCTGTGTTTGCCTGTAGGGCAATGAATATAATGAAGGCCTTAACAATGAATCTTAACATATTTTCCCCTTTTTTGATGTGTACAATGCTTATGAGTTACTTAGATAAACCCCGAGGCAATCCACATGGCACAAAAGACTGAATCAATAATGAACACATGCTTTTAAGTCAGTCTGCAGCGTGCGCTGTGCTGGTATTGTCTCCAGCATCCATTAGAAGCTATCAATACGAGAGGCAAACCTGCACTGTTGATGCACAATGTATAAGAACATAATCACCTCACTGTAACTGGATCTGCTCTCCTTTTTCAGGGGACACAGTGGCTGCATGTGTTCAGTAAGAAACCCTCCCTCGTCAGGCCGATAATAGGCATGCAGAGCAGGGAACAGGTGCTGTTTGTCGACTTGTTTGTAGCCCTTGAATAGTCCTTTTGTGTGCTGACCCATCCCAGATCCAAAGCAGTGTAAAGAATAGGTGGCCCATTGAATAATTACTTTCTGTGGATGCTTGCTTTTTGTTTTTAACCTTAGCTGTTTATGTAAAATGTGGAAACGGCTGGCATGTCAAAGTAATAAAAGGTTTTAGCAGCTGTAAAAATCTGACAGCCTCGATACCATGTGGCTCTAAATTGTCATTATGCAAAGTCTCTCCATTTAACATTCAGGAAGTTTGTAAATTTTTAAACAGCCCTCTGAAATGTAGATTAATGCTGCTTCTTTGCTGACAGTAAACACTTAAAGAGAAATGCTCTTTGTTGCATTTTCATAGACACTAATAACTTATCATATGTAACATCGCAGCCATTTGTATCCAGCTTTCATTCCCACATTGTGTCTTGCTACTTGTTGCATGTGTCCTATTCAAGAGTCCATGAGCATATCTGGAATTAACCTTCAGCAGGTTTGTGCTAACATTAGGTCTTGATATCTATCAATTATTCATCGTGTTCTGCTGTGCCTGTTCAAATCTAAATGTGTCTCACCATGGAAACAGCCTTGTAGCTCCACCAGAGGGTGTTGGTTTCAGCGGCCATGCCGACACCGGCCTATTTTCCCAGTTTGGCTACTCCTCCTCAACTTTGGTGTACATGGAACAAATTCAGTACATCCGTCCAATCGTCTGTTTTCTTATCTCTGTCTCTCTCTTTTTTTTCTTTTTTCTTTTTACCACAGAGTCACTTGGGAAGGGGTTGAGCCTGTTCCAGCTGACTTTGGGCAACAGGCAAGCTCAGTATATTTGAACATTTTTATTTTGGATTACATGCTCAGACTAGACATTAGCTCAGTTATGGTTGATGAATGAAAATTAAAATTATGAGAAAGTCGATCAGAGCTTGATGTTCTGGAAGATTCTCATATTCCTCAATGTTAGTGTCATATTTCTGGTGTCTTTTTGATGCAACACTGAATTGGTGACGTTTTGTTGCTGTTTTTATTATAATATGAGGTAGTTTAGAACTAATAATGGACTTTTAAGTCACTATAATAATGCCCATTATAATAATAAAGTATAAACAAGTAATACACTGGTTTAGTAAAGTTAAAGCATTAAACATAAATATCTAGTCAATGTCCATCTCACAGTTTAAATAAATGATGTAGCATCTAAAAGTTTACACACATAAACTCTACAGATCTACTTTTGCTGTTGTATTGGCTAAAGGACACATAAACGTATCTGAATATTGCAGGGCAGTTCTCTAGATTGAGAGTCTGCAGTTTTATTGGTCAATAAACTAAATAAACAATTATTGTTTAATGTGAAAACAAAGTTACACTTGCATGTACTTCCCGCTCCTATTGCATTATCAAAGTGTCATAATCAAGTCATAATTGTAGATGTTACTTGAACTAAGGTCATACAGTGACTCAGCAAGGAGATCTATTTTTGTCATATGTGGATAAAGAAATGCATGTGGTGCTAAAAGTCACATTTTCAAACAATGACTGACTGGAGAAAGGTGGTATTACTTGACACTAGAGGGTGCTCTATCACTATAACATATTTCCCTCCTACATTCATTTTCAGTAGCGCCACAGTACAATACGGCAGCTTTTGTCTCAGAAGCTTGGAACGTTTGTGTATTGCTGTAAATATTTTTATTGTTGAGAATGCTTGAAATACTTGACCTGAAAATATTAATCAAACCCTAACTTGAAATATTTGCACAACTGCACAAAAACCGCACATGCTCATTAGAAATCAGACTAAAGGGGTCTTTTACTTTTAGTGTTACGGTGCAAAGATATTTAGGTGTGATATTTTTGTTCTTGCTTTTGGTGGTATGAGTCCAAAACAGGAAGCGTGTTTTCAGATGTTGTGATGATAGGACTTCGTTCTGCTTATTATTTACTCTGACAACATGACTGTGTTTTTAAGTAGGTCAGGCTCAAACGTGCATGAAAACCAGACTCAAATTCTGGGAATCCCGATGAATGTACTTGCACTATGAAGTATTTCATAGTGTTTTCTTTAGGATAATATTTTCTTTGACAGGTGACATTACTGCTGGACTTATTACTTTGGGGAAAGGCATGTTGCCAGGGGCTCCCTGTTGTTCAGTGATTCTCTTTGCTCTTTGACAGAGTCCAACTCTACATGTCAGCAGACCATGAAGATAGTTATGTCTGAGTGTGATGGTTGGCTTTTTAATTGTCAACACATTTCTTTGTTCACTGGAAATGCATACAAGAGGTACATAAAGTATAGGCTAGTTGTTCTGCTGTTTCTTCCTAAAACAGAAAACGCCTTTATGTCACGTACATACACAGGGTGTTTGTGTTACGGATGTAGGTCAGACTAGGAAAAACTGGTTCATGTGATAGGTGTGTCCAGTTAGTGTTCACTTCAGTCCTTGAAGAAGACTAACTAGAGTATAAGAATGGCCTAACGCAGAGTCACCGATCATGTACTGAACTAACGGAACCTGTTCTGTGAAGCAACTGGAAGATCTATTTGTTTGTCAAACACAGAACAAACAAAGAAGTTGTCACACAACATTTAACGCACACTTTTCAGCATTCTCGTAGGGATTCACGATCATTTAAGGAATTAGTTTCTATCTAATTATTGCTTCCAGGGGCAAGAGATGCCTGTTTAGACAAATACAGGATATTTATTCAGCGCTGCCTCATGGGCATACAGTAGGCAGGGATGCTGTGGCTGTCAGAGCAGCCTCTCTATCCCCTCCCGCCCTCTTTAGTTATAACTTTGCCCCTCTCTTCTCAGCCTCCTGCCTTTTTTGCTGAATGAAGGAGGAGCTGTCTAAGTAATTCAACACCTGCCCAATTCATGAATGTTACTGTAAGTTGCTGAACTGCCCTGACAAGTACTGTAGTTGAAACACATTAGTAGACTGAAGCCGACAGCACTTGAAGCATCTCTGCGCGGCAGAAAATTAGTGTCCAGCAAGGACGAAGAACTACGTTACTAACGAGGGAAAGGGAGGAGAAGAAATTAAAAATTGTTCTACAAAAAGAGTGGAAAACCTGGCATTCCTTCAAATGACTCTTTTAGAAGAATGAAAGAAGTAGTGTTGGGCTTCCTGCCATCCAACATGTCTTTAGGAGAGAGTGTCGTGAGAGAAATGGCCAAAAGTGAGACAGATTGCTCTGAGGGACTGGATGAGATTGCTCTGGGGCGCATTGCCAGCTTACCTTTGGATCCATTCCCACCCAAGGACTTCAGGGGGAAGTTTAAAAAGATGCGTCATAGGAAGAGGCCAACTATTCTTGAAAGTAGGTGCTGCTTTGACACAGTCAAGTTGTAGTGATTTCCTCAGTAATCTGTGTAAAATGTGGTTTTGGAAATATCTGGTGAGCAACCAATACCAGTGTTTCAGCCACTCATGCCCCCACTTTGTGAAATTCCTCACCTCCTCGTTGTATTTCTCATAGTTACACAGGAATCCAGTGACTTGTTTGTAATGGACTTAGAGCGTGTACATCACATAATTTTTTATATTATGTAGGATGATGAATTAGCTGACCTTTTCAGTTTTTATGGATCTTATTTCTTAAGTAAATTAATCAACAGAGAAACAAGATGACTTCAAATAAATGGGACATTAAAGAATGTTTGAGAGAGACAAAAGAAGATGAAGAAGCTAGGGGCACCGGGTGCACTGAGCGAGTGTGGGAGGCAGTAAAGGGTTTGAAGTTGATAACCATAAAAATGGCTGAACTAGACAGACATATTTCACATTCCTCACCTTCATCAGAGCTTGATAATGCCTATAATAAGTGCTTAATGTGTTAAAGGCTGTGCCCACTTAAAGCCTAAAGAAGGAAAGATGCTTACATTGGGGGTTTTTTATAACCAGCAATACTTTTCTTATTTATTCATCCTCTGTTTGGGTGTTTTGTTAGTGAACATGATTTGTGGAGAAGTTGCCACTGAAAATGATAAAACTATAACTGGCATTTACAAGATTATTCTCAGGCAGCTTTCCTTCTTGAGAAGTCTCGCTGATTCTAGCCAGTGTGCCAGCAAACTGCCACTGCTTTATATCTACGTTTGGCATCAGTTGCCCCTAGTTATCCAGACACATTGTTATGCCACAAACAGGGTAAAGAAAGTTTCTTCAAAGTAACACAAGGTCTTTTCATGATAAACATGTTTGGCTGATGCAATGCAATGCAATGCAATGCAATAACATAACATAACATAACATAACATAACATATTTTTTCCAATTTTTGTTAATTCAGATATCTAATGAATCACGTTGTAGCAATTACGCATGTAGATATGGTTAAGAGTATCAAACTGAGCATCAGGACAGGGAAGAACTGTGACTGTGACATGTTTTCAGAGTGTTTCAGAAACAGATGAACTACTGGGATTTTCCAGTACAGCCAACTCTAGGGTTTCGGAGAGTGATTCAAAAAAGTGAAAATATCCAGGGTGCGGCAGTTGTCTGGGTGAGATTATCTTGTTGATGTCAGAAGTTGGAGGAGAATGACCAGACCGCTTCAAACTGATAGGAAAACAACAGTAACAGTAGTTTTCTCAGCACACTGATCACTGCTTAGACACCACAGTCTACCTGAGTGCTGTTGTTGATCGTGGCCATTCCTTTATGTCCACAGTGTGCCCATCTTCCAGCAGGATAATGTGCCACATCATAAAGCTCAAATCATGTCCAACTAATTTCTTGATAACAACGAGTTCACTGTCCTCCACAGTCACCAAATCTCAATTCAATAGAGCACTTGTGGAAACTGGTGAAAGAGGTGATCCACTTCATTAACTTGCAGCTGATAAATCTGCATCAACTACTTGCTGACACAAATGCACTTCATTGAATAAACAGTGTTTTTTGTATTGATATATATATATATTTAAACTACTGTAGGACCCTAAAAGGTTTTAAGGTAACCCCGAAATGTGTAACACAGGCCTGAAAGTGGTTGGTATTTCCCACGTTTCCTTTCTTTCGTTTCTTTCTTTCTCCATCATTCTTCCTTTACTTTGACTTCTCAGTGTTCCGCAGCCTTGCTAAAAAATGATGGAATTGAATACGTCTTTGCATTTCAAAGATTCCAGTCAAGCTGACCAGCTAAATATGTTTTAAAAACTCTTCTTAAGAAATTATGCTTTTTAAAAATCAGAATTGGCAGGAATTGACCATGTATAGTCAAGTCTGATTAGAGAACATAATGAATTCTCCTGTTAAAAATAGTGCTCGGCTTAAATAGTTACTTGTTGAATTGAATTGAGGAGATGTTTGCTGAGAGGGCCATGATACAAGCAACATGTGAGTATTTACCTATTAACAAATTATTTAGATGAACTTATCTAAAAGCTTGTAAACTTCAGTTTAGTTTAAACATTTGATATTTAATGTTTTGACATTACTGTCTTAAAAAAGACCAACTGTAAATAAAAGAAGTCAGAAAAACCCTTCCCCTTGTAATATAGATACCATAGATTATTGCTTTATGACTCTTTTGTAACTATAAACAAGTGTGTAAGGAGATTTAACAACCCTCATAAATGAAGTCAACAGCATCTTTTCACTCACTTGTTTATTTATGTCATGACATAAAACTGCTGCGGGAGGGATTGATTGTAGAGTAACACAATGTGTGGAACGCTTCAGTACACCAAGCAGGAATGTCCTGCTTGGTGTATTCAGTATACCCAACTACTGGGTTGGGTATATCCAGGACACCTGAGCCTCTGAAATGTGTGTTTACCAAACATTGCCACGGCCAGTGGTGGCTTCTCCATCACAGAGTGTATTACGTAATCAAGTGCAAGTGGCTGCCGCTTGATGGATAGGCAGAATTCTGATAGGATTATCCTGAGAGCACTGAGCGGGAGTGAGAGGGGGTAGATTGGAGGATGTCTTTATAGTCCATATGGTCAGGCAACTTGCTTGTGCTTTCCACATGCCAGAATAATGTAAATATTGGATGAAAAAAAGGAGCATTGTATTATAGTTTTACTTTGGTAAAATGATTTGTAGACATCTATACAAAAAAAAATCAAAAAATTGCAATTTTTTTTTATAATGCTCTTTCTTTTTGTATATTAATTGTCTTGATATTGGGGGAAAAATTCCTTTGCTCCACTGTTTTCAGCTCTGATGTATAAAAAAATTATATATAAATTAAAATTAATTTAATATATTTTCAGTAATGCTGTTAACAGTAAACATTAGTCCATTGCATGATTTTAAATATAGTTGCAATAGTGCTGAAAGAATCTGTGAGATGCAACACTGGACTGTGTGAACATTGGACACATTCCAATGTATTCATTTTTGCATTATCTGCAAAAGAGAAGTTTTACACTATGCGGCTGACAATTCTTTTTTGGGAGAGTCGGCCCCTCTTCCCATATTTATTTTCTACATTCAGTTGATTTTATTGGCTGGCTGATCACTTACAGTTAGAACAGTTAGAGTCATTTTCTTTTCGCTCAGCCAGATGTAATGTGTCATACTTCCTGATTTCTCATCTCCTCTGTCAGTGGTCGTGACCTGACAGATTCTCTCAGTCATCCTGAAAGACGCACATGCCCAGTTCTCTCATCATTATCAGGCCTTGCACGCAGACAAACAGTAGTTATTATTAACTGCTCTCCCCTAAGAGGATTGCTTCCTGCACTCTCAGCCTCCACGCAGTTATTTAAAGGGAGCTTGCACTGCCGCCCACTGCCTGCCACAGCTTTAGAGAGGGAGAGAGAAAGAGTAGAGGGAGGGAGAGAGAGGGCTGATAGCCAAGGACAGGACACAAGAGGAGGGGTATAGCAGTGCTAGTGTGTTTTCTCAGGGTCTTGTCAGCACAGCATTGTGTGCGTCACAGAGAGGTGACAGCAGGCAATACCTGCTGGTCCCAACCTAACTGCTGCTGTTGCTGCTACTGGAGGGAAACCACAAGTAGAAAAGGGGGTAGGAAGCTACAGCCATGACAAGCCAGCAGGACTCGGGCTTCTTTGAAATCAGCATCAAGTCTTTGCTGAAGTCATGGAGTGGAAGTGAGTACCAGTTTGTTGTTATTGTAGTGTTCACCTGGCAGAGCTGAATGACTGTTAGTAACCTGACTTTATAGCTCTATGCTGCTTCTTGGTGCAAATTAAGATCAGCGAAATGTGATAGTTCTGTATGCCAGAAGCTGCAAATTTAATGTACTTGTAGTAACAGCACACCACAGTTAAAACAGCTTTTTAGTTGTCTCTTAGCAACAGCCAGATACATAAGTTCCTCAAGGATGACTAGCTAAGTCATTATACAATAGCTTATGTTACAAGTTTTGCGGATGGTGATTCTGCATCTGATTATATTTAAATTGTGGCCATATTTCACTTATAAACAGAGCCAGAATAGCTCTTATTAAGTGCAAGGACACAGTAATAGGATTACTGGAGGTTCAGCTTGGTTGCATCTTCTGTCCAAAGCTCACAGCTTCATTGCCTTCTAGTGAAACCATCAGAGTGAGATGAAATGCCTTCATGCTTCAGATCATGGTGCTATTCTGTTTTATGTGAGGTGTGAGAGGTGGCCTACAGAATGGATGCAAAACTAATGAAAAAGCCGAACGCAGGCATTAAACCTAGCTTCTTAGCAGTTTATTCATGTGTGCTATATCTGTATATCGCCACACTAAATTGATTAATACCTAAAGTGCTAAATGTTTACAAGCTAGTTGCATGTCTCAAGCAGACTGCATTAGGAGCTTAATCTGAATGCAAAGAGAAACCATCGAACAAGCTGCCCCTTTCCACACACTAAACATTGAGCCATCTCCTGATGATGTTGCATAATCCCCACACTGGGTCACTTTGCTAAAGTGATAAAGGCACAGGCAGTCATTGTACTGTATCAGCATTTAACATTTTCATTAAATTTGTGCTCTTCCCTAATCTCATCTCTCTGCTTCCATTCTCACAAGCTGTTATGTAATGTATCACAAGATGGCAACAGATATAGTGTTGCTAATAAAAGTTCTTTTTTCCTTCATGAGATGTGAGACACAGTGCCTGCTAATATGTGACTTGATGAACTATATGTATTTATATATATTTATTTATTTATTTATTTATCTATTTTAGTTTAATATAGAAAATAATAGCTTCCAAATTGGTGTAGCATGTGTGTGTGTCTGTGTGTGAGCACAGGGTTAATAATCACAAACATTTTTGGATACCCGGTTTGATAAGTTAGTTTGTCCAGCACTAATAAAACAGTAACAAACAGCAGGACAGAACTGCCATTGTGGAGCAGCTGCATCAGGTTTGTTGTTCAATGTGACTGAAGGCCAGTCCTCCATCAGCCAATCAGAGCAGGAGATGAGCTGTGGGGATCTGGGTAGAGCGGTGCGGTCCAAACATGTTTAGTTACAATTTATTTTCTGACATTTTTAAAAGCTACTATTCAGTTTCTTCTCACATTTTGAATTAAGTTCTTTATTCATTCTTCTTTAATGTTTAGCTTTGTGTAGCAGTATACAGTACAACAAGAGCTCTATTTTTGAGAAGCTGAAAGTAGTATTTTAATAGGAGCTAAAATTGTTCTATGTGCACTTTAAACAGACAGATGTGGGGTTTTTGACCAGGGCTTATATAATTGGCCTGAAATGCTCTCTCACAGCAGGCAGTAGTTTCCTGCATGATGTCAGCTGGCTCAAACAGGGCCGATGGTCAATAATTTGCAACCATCATTTTAAACTGCTTTTCACAGAGGTTCGTAATCACTCTCTCACTCTCACTTTTTGAAAGACTAAAGCTGTGAACTAGTGAAAATATTAGCATAATAATGTTGTCTTTCTGTTTCTTCAAGTCCAGAGAGGTTTTAATTATTTATTGGAGAAATGTCACATTTTGTGGAGGTGTCTGTGGAATATTTTAACAATTTGGGTTGTAAATGAAATGCTCTGTCACTTTATGGCCTACTCTATGCAGCAATTTGTTACAGTATTATAAACACTTCCTTTTAGTCGAGTAACTAAGGATGTTGTCCCTTTTTTCCCAGCCTGGAAGAATAGTATAGTGTGTACATTTGGAAACTTCCTTTTCTTACTGCTATCTCTTAAAATGCAATGTCAGCTTTAGAGAAGTTGAACAAAGTTTCCCAGAGGTCTATATTGACACTGGAATTTTTGGTCCAGTTTAAGAGGTCAGTGGTATCTAAATATCCAGCCACTCTGTTCACAAACTGCCGCTTAAAGACATTGTTTACTCAGTAGGGATGTCTCTGTGGACTGCATGTTTTGTGTGTGTGTGTGTGTGTGTGTGTGTGTGTGTGTGTGTGTGTGTGTGTGTGTGTGTGTGTGTGTGTGTGTGTGTGTGTGTGTGTGTGTGTGTGTGTGTGTGTGCAAGAGAGACACTTGTCAGCCTGTTTGCATTGTCCTCCAGGGAGTACCACCATGCCCAGGGTGTTTCCAGCATGGCGATGATGTAATGCACGCTGTGCCTGAGCTCCTTGTTTGCAGGGTCACATGTCATGTCTCAGACTTCGTACAGTGCCAGAGCAACAGACACAGGCTTGATATGCACACTGGTTCCTATTTACAACTCGTCTCTGGTTTAATATTTTGTCAAGGGAAAATGTAGATATTGCTTTATAAATCTGGGGTGTTAAATCACAGAGTGTCTGTTGCTGGAACGTTGCCTAAAATCTTTGCCTTAATGACTTTAGTTCTTCTTTAAGAAGTTGTCAGACTTTAAGGGAAGTGCAGTGAAACAGTCACTGTGGTCAAGAATGGTGTTTACACTCTGGTTGTCTGTACCTCGTGGTTTTGCATCACCGATAGGGGGTGGGGGGAGTGCTCTGTCAGTATAGTGTTTACTCCTGGATAAATATAGTCACCAGTCTATGCCACCATAGCATGCTGGACCTCATCGCTGTCCTGTGCCTCAGCTAAAAATTCCCGCCTGACCTTCACTGTTGGAAGGCACCGGGTGGTCACAAGGCTGGAGGAAGCCATAGCAGAAGCCGCTGTCAGAGAGAAAGAGAGAGAGCGAGATCTAGAGATTGTGTGGTCTCCCGTACCAAACACTACTCCCACTTTTTAAAACACACCCGCTGTTGGCTCTGTGCACCATGGAAACTATAACCAGAAGGACAGAGCCAGCTGACACACAAGACATGGAAGTTGGTGGATTTTACTAGCGAGCGTTTGTCTTAAATCAGGACAACCCTGGATACCATATCCTCCTTTCCCACTATGGACGGGACAGCTGTGTGCTGGAGCAAGGCCAGCGTCATTAGCTTCATCAAGGGTCTGGGTAGGTGCTGCGTGGATCGCCACGAATGAGGGAAGCATGTTCTGAAAGCCATAAAAGGTTGTTACACATGCTGGGCATTCCTTGAGAGATTGCCGAATGCTCCATGTCCTGAAAAGACCTGGAGAAGAAAACTTGTGTACTTGTACCAGCTTCTCCAACTTCTCTTATGCAATTTGTCAGTGTTGCATAATTTGTGGTGCCTCATAAAATGCTCATTGTGTGTTTGCTCATCTCCTCTCATTATGTTGCATGCAGCTTGTACAGATGTGTAAAATCTAAGCTGCGATTCAGTTTTTGGCAATTTATTTAAAGTTAGTTGTAAAGAGGTAATAGCTTTTAGTAAAGCAGTAACAGCACAATTTGTAGTCGCTGATGAACCTATCAAACTTTGTATGAACGTCTTAAACCTTCCTGTTTTGGCTCTCTCATGTGGCATACAACAAATGAAATCCTTAAATTATATTGTTAATTGTCTTTTATCTTGTCACAACCTTACTAGACTAATATATTAAATTTCAAGACTTACATGCAGCCAAATAGTAGACGTAATAATTCTACATCTCCAGCAAAAGAAAAGGTTAAAGCCTTCAATTGTACATTAAAAATATATGAGTACTCTCAATTAAAACATTTTTCAGGTTTTTATGGTTTGGTGAGGTCATTTAAAGAAATATTTGTCAAGCAGCACTGGCCTCTCAGGGAAATCTCTCCATATGACTGTGTCGCTTTGGATAAATATGCAGCACAAAGTGAGTGAAAATAAAACTAAAAAGGAAAAATGTGATTTGTGATTTTGACAGATGAACAGTTTGGGTTGACCTTTACTATTGCTGATTTCTGTCCAGACGTATTTATTACATGCGCATGCACATGTTTACGAAAATATGGTTCTCACTGTAAGGCACTAGCTCTGTTCTGTCCTTTGACTATTATACACCAAACCCAGGCAGTTTGTGAGGCTGAGGCCTGGTTAGAAATTGCAGAGTTATCGCTGAAGGAAAATGTCACGCTTCTAATAAGATGTTTGTATGCATGTCTTTACTGTATGTAGCAGGTTTGTGTCTGGAGGCACAAGAGTTCAACACAGAGGTTAAATTATTAACTCGTGGGTTTTTTCATGGGTTTAAGTGGCCCGAGGCAAGCCATTCGTTATTAAAGGTGGGCCATATCATAACACTGAGTGAAGGATGATCACACGCACAAGGTTTTTGTTTCCCTCAAAGGACAGTGACGACTTTAGTACAAAACCAAAACACCAGCTGCAGGCCATGGTGTTTTATTTCCATATGTGCTCTGCTCACTGTAGCAGGAGGAAAGAAACAGCAGACTCAGGGCAAGACGGTGCCCTTTGGACAGTCTTACTGAGGAATGCTCAACATGTTGGGAACTTTTTGTCCATGTTTGGAAACTTCTCAGCAATACCCTGTTCGGTGAACTCTTTTTCTCTAGTGGCTGATCCTGTCCCACTCATTGTGCTCGATTTGGCAATGTTTTACTTAATGAAACTGTTTCCCATCTTGTGGTTTTTGTTTCTCCTCCGCAGCCTCGCCCGTGGGGAACGGATACAGTAAACCTCCCATCCCTCCACTCTGCTGTCCTCAGGGAGAGAAGGGTCCCCCTGCCATGATGCCCATCACCATTGACCCAGAGAGCAAGCCAGGCGAGTACGTCCTCAAGAGCCTGTTTGCCAACTTCACCACCATGTCTGAGCGCAAGATCCGAATAATCATGGCTGAACCGCTGGTGAGTGGGAAGAGGGTTACTGCTCTTTGTGTCCTGTAGTGATTAGTTGACATTCTGTTTATCTTATGGCTATAAGATAATAATGTGAAACTAAAAATGTAGCATTAAAGAGTGTTATATTAGTTAAATATAAACAAAAAGTAAAAAGTTTAGAGTAAAAAATTAACCCTTAGATTTTTTTTCTTGTTTACTATCCTGTTAATCATCTCCTGAGCCCTGGTGGGTGTTCTGACCCCAGATTATAAATCTCTATAACAGAAAGATGCTGGAAAGACAGGCCTGTGTCATTTTTTGTTGACTGTAATGAATTACAAGTGGTGAAGGATGCTTTACTTCTAAGAAAATAATGTTTTAGTAATAATTTAAAAACACACAGTCCGGGTACTCAGAAGCACAGAAGCGTCTAATGAACTGAAGAAATTTCAAATCAAATGATATTAGGAGAAATATATTATCTATTTAACTATTTAAAATATATAATAATTAAGTAAGAATTTTGCTAAATGAGTAATGCTTGAGATGATTGTCCCTTATCGAAAGAGTTATAGCTTTTGTTTGACTTTTGTTCTGTCAGTCAGACAGATAACATGAAGTCACTTTTGTGTCTCAAAAATATGATGGAATTTTTGCACTACTATCTTATAGTCACATTAGGAAAACAATGGTTGTGGCATGACCAATATTAATGTCATTATGTGCAATGAATTTGCAACTTCGCTGCCTTTGAAATGGTTTCTTAGAAGACAGGGACCAGATGTGCAACAGTTATCAGCAAACTGCAATTCTCAAAGCATCTTTGTGTGTCAGTGAAGTGCCAATAAGATGGAGTTTTGCTATCAGTTTACAACTCAGTTCTGTCAAATTGGAAATTTCATGCCGTCAGTTTGTGGTCATAAGGTGATTAACTGTGATAAATCGATTAAAAGTGAAAATCTGCTGCCATCTGTATACAAAGAAATTCACATGAAGTACTTACATTCAGAGTCCAGACAGAGCCTCGTAGAACTGAAGCAGAAATTCAAATATTTCCCCACAAATACAGCCAGGACAGATTTAACTGTCTAGGTGCTTGGCACCCTGCTTTTTATGTAAGAATGTAACCAGAATGCAGTCATCTGGCAACCAGCTGAGTCCCCGATTGCAAAGACAAGTCGCAGTCATCTTCAGACTGACTTAGATCTATTGCAACATGCAAAATTAGTTAGCAATTATTGACAAACCTTTGTCAACCTGTCTGATTGCAGTGATTCCAAGTCAGACCACGATTATTTGGAAGAAGACTGCCCTCCACCACGTGACCTGTGCCATTACCTTCCAATCAAAAGTAGCTCACTTTGCATGTACACCCCCCGCTGATCAGTAGTTAGTCTCTGCAGATACGTGCAATCAATGTCCAACAGCAAAAAATGTACTTTCACTGAAGTAAAGCGAGTCCTCTTCCGAGGCTTTTATCTAGAGTTAATATTTTCATGTTTTCACAGGAAAGTACATGTCGTCTCTATACTAATTATGTTTCTCTTCCAATATGTATTCATTTATCATTCATTTTAACCATAAAATTAATATTTAATCAATAGAAACCCACCATAAACTCATTTCTAGCTGTTCTGACTTTGTCTTTATGTTGCAATTAAATATTTCTGGAAAACTAGATGAATGCACAAGCTGGCAATAAAATCTCCAGGAGACTTTTAGTCCAGTGGAGGATGGAGCTGATCCTTTCAGGCCAAAAACAGCTCACAGAAATAATTCTGTGGACAGAAAGTCAGACTGGTGTATCAGTATCTTATAAGTGTTACCGCCATTTGATGATCATCATCATACATTTTGCTTTACATACTGTTATTTAATTATTTGAAACACATAGCTACTCTTCCATGTGATTTTTAGTAGGTCTGATAAATTGTGAGTTTACTTGTTGCCTTGAATCAGTGAAGCTGCTGTGGACATTCTGTCTCCAGTTTTAGGTGCTGTGATTTACAAAAAACTGTTAGTCACCCGCTTCGGCTTGCAGTGAAGTGTTAATTACCATAGGGGAAGAGTGTAGCCCCTTGTTTCATTCTGTTACCCTCCAGAGGACTGCAGGGAGGATGTGTCTCTCTTGGTTTTTCCTCTCAGTGGAGACCTGGCTGAGTAATTTGTTTTAGTCTCTTCTTGTAGTTTTCCCACTGTTGTTGTGAGTTCATTTATCAGAATCCATCATGGACATTGATCTGTAGTCAACATTTGTTAGGGTAAAGCACAAAAAGACACAGGTTACAAAATACATGTATCAATGAAAAAAATGCTTTAAACCTATGAGGAATCAGGCTGGACCAAATGGCAGTAAAATCTTTAAAAGCCATGCCGAGCTAGAAGCATTGACTTTTCTGTCATTCCAGCACAGATGGGCGTCTCAGATTCAAGCATTTGTCTAAAAACTAAAAGGTTCATCAAACCTTGGAGCTTAGCTGGTGTTCCAGCTGTGTGTGAGAGAGAGAGAGAGAGAGAGAGAGAGAGAGAGAGAGAGAGAGAGAGAGAGAGAGAGCATTATGGCCCACGCAATGTCACTGTGACACAGATCACACAGTTAGCTTTTTTGGATTAATCAGCAACTGAAGTGCTGTGATGTGCTGCCTGGCTGATGACATGGCAATAGGGAGTTTTTGGAAAAGCAGGGTTGCAAAAAGGAAGAGAAAGAAGACATTTTTAATTGCACAAGAATAAACAATAGATGTAGAATGATGCTACTGTCTGTTTTACGTAAATTTGCCCTTAAATCAGGCTTGCGTTGTGTGATGGAGCTTCACCTAAAATGTTGTCTTATCTTTCCAAAAATTGTACAATGCTAACAATTTCGTTGCCGTTTTCCCAAATGTTTTAAGTAGATATTTGTGTGCGGTATATATGAAGTGAAGTGAGTTTCAGAGAGTTAAACCATCTGTGTTAACAGCTTATGTTTTTTAAGCCTTTTCATAAAAAGGATGGCTGGTTATGACCTGATGGCTAGAGAGTCAAGAAGTCATCGACGGGCCTATCACTTTGCCAGGAGATGGGTGCACTGAGAATTAAACCCTTTTGAAGGCTTTTATCTTAGATGATGGAAGACTGTAATAATAAGAACTGTCATAAATGTCCCATCTCTAATATTGTAAGTGACCCTGCCTGCTCCTAGCCAGGCAACAGACTGATTGATGGCCCTCTCATTAGCTGGGCTGTGATCAGTCCCGGTTCATACTCCTTAGTCATCAGATTTGGAGTTATACTCTTTAAATCACACTACAAAGAACTTTTTTTGTCTGTATTATTGCAAAAATAAAGTTTTAAAATGACTATTTTTTCTGCCTTTTTAGGAAAAGCCATTAACAAAGTCACTACAGCGGGGAGAAGATCCTCAGTTTGACCAAGTAAGTGCATAGAAATACAGGGACCTAGGACCAAATGCTCACTAGATAAACTATTTGTTTTACCTGTAATATAACCATATTAGATTATATTTTTATTCTATACAAAATCCAACACCAACACAGAGGTAACTGTGTTTCCTCTCCCAATTGGAAAATAAGCACGTCATAGATACTGCTCTAGTATGATGCACTTCAGCTTGAAAAAGTTGATGGTTGAAAGCCCAGCTCACATCCCAAAAGGTCTTTCAGATCTAGTCATGGGCAGGAGTGTTTACCTTGACAGCTGGCACTGCCTCAGCACTAGGTGTATCGAGCAGGTCTGTGGCTTTTCAGAGAAGGCCCTTTCACAGCCACAGAGGTGTGTCTGTGCTGCTGCGCGAGGCCATTCAGCAGCCACACAGAGCCAGGATTCTTCTCCAGCCGTGTGCTGAATGAAGGGCTCACTGTGTTCCCCAGTCCCACCAGACTCTCCTCCCTTCCTGTGTGCCCGGCCTGTTCCTTCCTTTCGCTCACCCACCCCCAAGACTGAGGGAGGCAGCCCCATGGGCGCTCTGTATTTCTGCGTACTGTATCCCCAATAAGAACCAGTTCACTATTCAAACTCGGTGCCTTTTCTTAGTGTTGCTTTTACTTTACTTAAACCCATGTTGCCCATTTATTGTTAAAATGTTTAAAAAATGCTTGAGACATGATGAAATGCAAATTAATGCTTGTTTGTTATTGGAATTGATGTTGAAATTGCTGCTCAAATAAACAAAGGAAATACTGATGGCTATCTTTCACTTTGGTATGTGGACCGCTAAACCCAAATGCTCATTTGCGCTATGTATGTCTTGCTCTCCTAGTTGATAAGCTCCATGAGCTCTTTGGCTGAATACAGTCTCCCTTCCATCCTCCGCACTTTGTTTGACTGGTACAAACGACAAAATGGATTAGAAGAGGAGTTGCACGAGTACCGCCCAAGAGCCAACACCAAGTCCAAAAAGTGAGAACAATTACATTGATTTCTGCACGCAAGCATGAGTCACTTGTAGACAAAAGAATGGTGAGGCTCAGGTGTGCTTTATGATTATAGCAAACATGTTTTCTCTCTAACAGTGACGAGCAACAGAGAGATTATCTACTTGAAAGGCGGGATTTGGCCATTGATTTCATCTTCTCTCTTGTACTTATAGAAGTTTTGAAACAGGTAAAGTGACTAAACTCTGTACTACACAAAATCTACTTAGCTTATCCTATAATTTCATCAGGTTCCCTGATTTATTGCTGCTGACAAAATAAACTTAATTTGGCAGACATCTTGAGATGATCATGTTTTCTATTGATTCTTAATCAGATGCCGCTCTACCCGACCCTTGACAGTTTGGTGAATGAAGTCATTAACTTAGCCTTTAAGCACTTTAGATACAAAGAGGGGTAAGATCTCATCTGTCCTTACAAAGTTTACTTTTCATTCAGTCTCTCTAAAATGTGCTGTTTTTGGTATAATGCATTGTTTTCCTGCAGGTATCATGGTCCGAACACTGGCAACATGCACACTGTAGCAGACCTCTATGCTGAAGTCATAGGAGTATTAGCCCAGTCCAAGTAAGGCACAAAAACAGAACAGTGATAATAATTCAGTACTATTGGCTGTGTTTTAACTTTTTTTCACTGTATGATAAATTACTACCCTGTCCTCTGTTGCTGTCATGCCACATCACATTGGTGTGTTACTGTTCCTAATGCCTTCTTGCAAAACATTCCCTGGTTTAAGAGACTGGAACGTACTGTAGGGATGACATACTTCTGGAGCGATCCCCTTCACCCCAAACTAGGACTGGAAATGAATGTCTCTGTTTATTTTGAAGTTTTGAGATCACCGAAGAAAGGAATAAGCCCTTAAAATAGAGATATTGCCGATGGGCATGCCACATAACCTTTTCTAAAGGACACTTATATGACATATTAGTGAGATATTTACTTTTCTAAAGATCAGGCAAAGGAAGAGGTAATGAATTTGGCTGTAAACTAAAATGAATCGTCTTCAGAAAGGTTGATGCAGTCTCTTTTTTTTTTAAAGGGTTGCTGATTTTGACTGTCGAAATAATACAGCATTTCTTCTCCCAGCTGTATTCACTTTCTTTCAAGTGCAGCTCTAGCCAACAGGGAAGAGGTTAAGAAATGCTCATATGAGCTCCCATGATGAATTATCGTCTAAATTTAGACCAGCTGAAGAATCTCATCTCTGGTTCAATTTGGGCAAAGGATCAGGTGCTAGATGAGGAGTTCATCTGGGGGCACAGACTCACAGTCTGCATATAGAGGGTGAGATGAGGGGCTGATATTTTGGGAGGTGTGCACGCTGAATATTATCACTGTATTCTTTCTGAGTCACAACTCTGCTTCTTTATGGAAGTGCTGACTTGGGATTTGTCTGACTGAGCTGTGCAAGCATGTCTTAATATAGAGCCTCATTTAGCTATTTTTATTCTCAGGTTTCCTGCTGTGAAGAAGAAGTTTATGACTGAGCTAAAGGAGCTGCGGCAAAAAGAGCACAATCCTTATGTGGTCCAGAGTACCATTAGCCTCATCATGGGGGTCAAGTTCTTCCGAATTAAGATGTATCCCGTTGAGGATTTTGAAGCCTCTTTTCAGTTTATGCAGGTATAATAGCTTTAGTAACTGAATAATATTTCTGCCTCAATACATTATAAACTGAATATATATGAATATTGTACTTCTTCTGTACTCATCCTCTGCCGTATTAAACTCTTCTATACTAATGTTTCTGTTGGGTAGAAACTATGAATTAAATTCTGAGAACTGTTAAGATTTGATGTTTTATTTTAACTGTGCTTCCCATTGGCTTTTTCATGCAGCTTACACTATTTTTTCTCTTTCACAGGAGTGTGCCCAGTATTTCCTGGAAGTCAAAGACAAGGACATTAAGCATGCTTTAGCTGGCCTCTTTGTTGAGATTCTGGTTCCCGTGGCAGCAGTAAGTTTCTTCCTCATCTGATTCTTGTGTGCAATACCCAGTTGTTATGTGTATTTCATTGTAGCAGTGTATCTATAGTGTATAGTGAACACTGCATATCTTATGAAAGTACTATTTACAGTATGTAAAAACCCAAATAAAGGTGATAGTTGCAAATTAGCAATAACTTTAAACACACACAAAATAGCATTAGTTTTAGGCTCTGCATTGGAAATGTTTTACACTATATATAGAAGATCACTCAGGGGGAGAAGTTTTTGTCTTTTTGTGCCATACTGTGATGTGTAATCTTGTCTTAGGCTGTGAAGAACGAGGTGAACGTACCATGCCTGAGGAATTTTGTGGACAGCTTGTACGACACAACCCTGGACTTGTCCTCCAGGAAGAAGCACTCACTGGTTAGTTCAAAACAAAGTGACACTGATTGTTGGACCTGTCTCTTTTGTACATCTTCAGTTACATGCTCAGATTCCCTGGATGCCTGTGAATTTTCAAGGTCACTTTTGTGTGTGTTTTTTTTAGTTTTTTAGTGTCTACAATAGAAAACATTTATGAGGGAAGACAGGCTGCTGTTTCATAGCATTAAAAAACACATTAAAAGCACTGCAGTATGTGTAAGCATATTTAAAGTCTCTTCTCCTCTAAGTGTCTTCAATAAAACATTTCACCATGGTAGTTCACATGGATCTGGAAAGACAACAGCCATCTACTTTCTCCTGAGGCAATGATAATGGCTGAAAGCTATATTTTATGAATGATGCACCATCAGCAAAAAACATTTTTTAAAAAAGAGGGAACCACATTATGTCTTCAAAAGGAAGCTGGTTTAAGATGCACTTATGCAAAGGTTGCTCAGAGATAATGCATTATTCCACAAATTGACAACTTAATAGGCAAGTTTGAATATAATATGCAGAAAATCCCAGTGTTTTAGTTGTAAGTCAATAACTTACAAATTAAAAAAAGAGAGAATTTGTTGTAACAAGGCTGCACTTTGTGTCTTCTGTTCAGGCATTTTACCCTTTGGTGACGTGCCTGCTGTGTGTCAGCCAGAAACAGTTCTTCCTTAACAGATGGCACATCTTCCTTAACAACTGCCTCTCAAATCTGAAGGTAATGTAACTTAGTAACTAACAGTTGTAAAACTGCATTTGTTATTTAAAGGATGCTGCGTCTCAGTCAGTCCAAATATTACAGCTTTAATTGTCAAAAATAATTGCGTGAACTACATTTTTTACTTGATATTGTGAGCAATATTACACTGATTATTTTTCTTCAAGATGGATCTATCATTGACTTCTTCGATCAACCTTATTTCATTACAGAGTAGAGACCCAAAAATGGCTCGTGTTGCACTGGAGTCCCTCTATAGACTGTTGTGGGTTTACATGATCAGAATCAAGTGTGAGAGCAACACTGCGACACAAGGGTAAAAATCCTTTACTGTTTGCATTTACATTTATTTTCTTTTTAAGTGTCAGTAAATAACTGTTATCGTAGAAATATCCTATTTTATATTTTATTACAAAACAAATTCTGAACATGATGAAGTGGCGGATTTAGGGAAGATTAAAAAAATGTTTTTAAAAACATTTTGTGGGTTTTTTTTATATTTTTAGAACTGATTTAGACAGATTTAGGCTCAAACCAATACAAGATTTCCAGTAACAGTTGCCTGCAGGGTTATCAGCTGTTTGCAGATGTTATTACGTACAAGCTAAAGCCCACTTGAGGAATTCCAGATGGGTCCAGACAGATATTTGGGTGCTGATCAAGCCCAAAATAAACATGTCTTAAAATGATCTGTCTAATTTGTTAAATGTTTGCACAAAGTCTTTTATTAACTTGCTTTCTTTGTCTCATTTCTCAGTCGACTCAACACCATTGTAACAACACTTTTCCCCAAAGGATCCCGCAGTGTGGTACCAAGAGACATGCCCCTCAATATCTTTGTGAAAATCATCCAGTTTATCGCCCAGGTGAATACACTTGTGTGCTGTACTGTACTGTATGACTGTTAGCAGATGCCATTCGTAATAGAATAATCAGGTTATTTATAACTGATTTGTATTTTATGTTCATTTTTCTGCAGGAAAGACTGGATTATGCCATGAAAGAGATTATCTTTGACCTTCTGTGTGTTGGGAAACCTGCAAAAGCCTTTAGTCTTAATCCTGAGGTACACGTTTGTATAGCAGTCAATTTCATTTGTAAAGGTCCTGCAAGACTGGTAATGGGATGCTGGAAACTGATAACTAACAGGTGACCCTTCTGTCATGTTTAGAGAATGAATATTGGTCTGAGAGCATTCCTGGTTGTAGCCGATAAACTGCAGCAGAAGGACGGTGAGCCTCCCATGCCTAACACTGGTTGCACTTTGCCCTCTGGGAACACACTCCGAGTAAAGAAGACATATCTGAGCAAGACACTAACAGATGAAGAGGCCAAAGTCATTGGTGAGAGAGGCAGACCATGGTCACGAATTCTGAAAATGTCATGCTTCTGCATTTTAAATTATAGGAATTCAATTAAAAATATTCCAGTGAGCTAAAGTAGTTCAATAGGTTTTCCTCTCTCATGTTCCCAGGTATGTCTCAGTATTATTTTCACGTCCCAAAGGCTATTGACAACATTCTCAGACACCTGGACAAGGAGGTGGGCCGATGCATGATGATGACCAATGCTCAGATGTTGAACAAAGAGCCTGAGGACATGATCACGTAAGTTTGCACACATCCCAGCTGACTGGACTGGACTGGACTCATCATTAACTTAACGCTCTTGTTCTCAATACTTGATCAATTTACACTTTGACACAGAAAACAAGACTTTTTAACATAACTGAAATGCGACCTTTTCAGAGGTGAGAGAAAACCTAAGATCGACTTGTTCAGGACATGTGTCGCTGCCATTCCTCGCATCCTGCCTGATGGGATGTCTAAGCCAGAACTCATAGACCTCCTGTCTCGGTGAGTAACCTGATATGAAACAATACATAGAGGACCTGTCATTCATCTGCATAAAAGTTATTCTTCATTTATCATTATTTTTGTTTGGTTTATTTTGTCTTTGTCAGACTGACAATCCACATGGATGATGAGCTTCGACTCATAGCACAGAATTCCTTGCAAAGTCTGCTGCTGGATTTCTCCGACTGGCGTGATGACGTCCTGTTTGGATTTACCAACTTCCTGTTGCGTGAGGTCCAAGACACCCACCAGGGATTGTTAGATACATCCCTTAAATTACTGCTGCAGCTCCTCACTCAGTGGAAACTCACCATGGCTGCACCAGGAAAGACGTCTGACACCTCTAAAATGCACACCACTGAGGTATACACAGTTGTCTTTTACTAACTGCCCATTTTAGAAATAGAAATAAACTAGTTTAGTATTGTGATATTACTACTGGGTAATCAGCTTTTCTTTATTTTATCACAGCTGCCGCAGACCAACTCAAGTCTCAAGACGCCTTCAGAACGAGGTCCACACTCCACTGTGCTGCATGCTGTGGAGGGACTAGCGGTCGTCCTGCTCTGCTCCTGCCAGCTGAGCACCCGCAGACTCGCCATTGCTATCCTAAAAGAGATACGCAGTCTGTTCGTGACTATTGGACAGTGTGAGGTAAAACACAGAAGGAACGCTGAGGAAACATAATATAAGAAAGATATTTTATGTACAGGTTAAAAATGTATGCTTTGCCAACTATAGGATGATGATAAACCAATGATAGAGATCATGGATCAGCTCAGCCCCGGTATATTGGATAGCTTTGTCAACGCTGCAGTCTCTGACACAGTAAGTTGTTTGTACCTCCAGTTTGTGGCACCGCTCCAAAGTAAACCTCGAGATGTTTCTGTTTATTTGCTTCGTGTTTCATTTTCCTAATATTTGTCTTTCGTCACTGTGTTCATTTCACATGGCTCGACTTTCAGAGATGAGTTTTCAGGGACAACCTCAAGCTGTATGGAGAAGATGATAGGATCTGTGAACTTAAAGCTCCAGCAACACTGGCAGTTTAAAAAAACCACATTTATTGGCTAACTGTAATGAAAGGACAGTCAGGCAGACCTTTCAGGATTGAGGGAATTTTTTCATCATTGGGCAGGGCAAAACTTGGTTGCACTTTTTCAGCCTAATGCTGTGGAAGTTACCACCTTCATTTTCCACTGAGCACTCTCTGTTGCCAGGGACAGTGAGTCGCCATAAAACATGTGATCCAGTTCATTCTTGTTGGTGCCCCATTGTCAGATGTGTAAATGTATATTATTGGTTGTTTAGTATTTTTTCTACTCTTACCCAGGCGACTTGAAAATGCTGTTTGTAATATGTTTTAAGATGACCCCGATGAAAGCCACAAACCGAAGTGTTGGTGGAGCTTTAGCTTCTATCTGACTGACATAAAAATATAAAAACAAGATTTTTAACCCCATGTAAAATCTGGTTTAGCAAATAATCTTGTAAGTAAGCAGAAAACAGAAGCCAGGTTCATTAATTATCATGTAAAATTAAATAAACAGCTTAGCAACTTCTGGCCAGCTGTCATTTCAGCTATAAGCATTTTTCTGAGTATAATGAGAGTGGCATGCAACATATGCAACATAAAAAAGCTTTTCTAAATATAGTATGTATTTGTCTTGTTGTCCTAATTACTGCCTTATTCACACTGTAATAAATTAGTTTTACACATTGGTCGACAGTCAGAAAGAAGCAGTGCTTTAAGATATATTTCAGGCATGTCCCTGACCTCTGACCCTGCTCTGTCACCTGCTTGTTTGCAGGTCACCCTGCCAGCTGGTCACCACGTGGACCTGCAGTGGCTCGTGGAGTGGAATGCATTGCTTGTCAACAGTCATTATGATATTAGGAGCCCCTCACATGTGTGGATCTTTGCTCAGTCTGTCAAGGACCCCTGGGTGCTGTGCATATACAGCCTCCTCCGACAGGACAACCTTCCCAAGCACTGCCCCACAGCTCTCAGCTACGCCTGGCCTTATGCCTTCACTCGGATGCAGATGCTCATGCCCCTGGTAGACCCAAAGTAAGTGCCCTTTCAGACTACAGTGTGGTCAGGAGGGAACATGAAACACTTCTGTATTTTTATTTTCTGCACATCCCTATTTAATCTTCCCTTTTCTGTTTCTGCCCCCATATTCCAGTTCTTCATTGAGCTTAAAGTCAAAATTCCCCACTGAAAGAATGTGAGATTATAAAGGATCTAATAATATTTCCTTTTCCTTACCAGTAATCCAGTGTACGCAAAGAAGACCAGTACCTCTGGCAGTGGAGATAACTATATAACCCTATGGAGAAACTACCTGATCCTTTGCTTTG
The DNA here is from genome assembly GCF_057381845.1 of Rhamphochromis longiceps. Classification (NCBI taxonomy): domain Eukaryota; kingdom Metazoa; phylum Chordata; class Actinopteri; order Cichliformes; family Cichlidae; genus Rhamphochromis; species Rhamphochromis longiceps. The sequence goes on from NC_140570.1 coordinate 32,535,663, forward strand.
GAGTGGCCAAGCCCAGTATCATGAGCCCCGGCCATCTGAGAGCATCGACACCTGAGATCACAGCTCCTACACCCGACAGCAGTGTCAACCTCGATAACAAGGTACATGCCTCCCTGTCCTCTGGCCTTATTAATTCCCTCTGCGCTTTGTCTCTCCAGGATCAGGTGTTCATACTGAGCTTGTTGACTTTAAAACTCAAAGCATCAAATTACAGCAGCTATTTCACATGAATAGAGCATGAAGTCAATGTGTTCTTAAGTGTACAGACACTTATATCAATGCAGCTCTAAGTAATTAGTGGTCGTGGCAGATTTTATGTGTCTGACTGAGCAGTTGGTGTTTGATGTTTCAGGTTATCGGGAGCCCATCTGTGGCTTGGCTTCTGAAGCAGTTGGTTCCACTGATGAGGGCAGAGAGCATCGAGTTGACAGAGTCATTAGTTCTGGGCTTTGGTCGCACCAATTTTCTTGTGTTCAGGTATATCAAAGATCTATATATTAGGTGCTAATCATTTACTGCTTAACTAAGAAAACAAACTTTCCTTTTTTTTCCTGTGATGCTTTTTTTGTGATTTTCTTTATGGATTAAATATTGCCACAAAACATCTTCAGTTCTGTTTTGTCTTTTTTTTTTTTAATTAACCTGTGAAAAACTGAGAGTGCAATCTAATAGTTTTTCAATAATTAAAGGTAGTGCATTTGTGTGGCTTTTAAAGTGCAGATGAGCAGAGGATTAGAGTTGAATAATACTTTGATGCCTCACATAGCTGTTTCTAAATTGTTTCCTAGAGGTCAGATTTAATAGCTTTTTTAATTGTTTTTGAAAAATGTCATTCTGCAGTTTAATTTTTGCTACTGAACTTCATTTTGTATTTTACATTTATATCACGAGTTTATGTTTTTAATGCACACAGAGAGCTTGTGGAGGAGCTGCATCCCCTTATGAAAGAGGCATTAGAGAGAAGACCTGAGGTATATATGACTCAATTAATACTATATGCAAAATATGCACAATCAGAGAGAATTTATAGCTATGTTAGACTATAATGTAGTATTTGCTAAAGAGTTCATATAGTTTAGAACATTTTATTTTTACAGACAATCTGGTTGTAAAGATGTTCTAATTATGTTTTACAGAACAAGAAGCGGCGTGAACGACGAGACCTGCTGAGACTTCAACTGCTGAGGATATTTGAGCTCCTGGCTGATGCTGGTGTCATCAGTGATAGGTTAGTGTGATAGTATCAGTTGACACTGTTAGCCCAAAAAAAGACTGAATCGCAAAAAGGTACTTAATTACAGAGACGGCTCCCCCAGTTTCATGCAAGTGAGTTTTTGATACAAATAATTGCCATTAGTGCTACAGTTTATAGGTATTTAAACAGAAGTGAATATGTCATTATTGCATAATATTTTCTTGGTGATGTCTCTGAACCGGGTGTCTCTGTGGGGTTTTTTTTTTCATGCCACAGTACAAATGGAGCATTGGAACGTGACACACTCGCCCTGGGGGCTCTCTTCCTGGAATATGTGGATCTGACCCGGATGCTTCTGGAAGCTGAGAATGATAAAGATGCAGAGATCCTTAAGGACATCCGAGCTCACTTCAGTGCCATGGTGGCCAACCTCATCCAATGCGTACCAGGTACTACTGCAACTAGCTTAAATTTAAAGTCCTTTCTTGTCAGACCAGTCACTGCTCTATAGGTCAGACTGATAAATTACTTAGCAGAAAATGTGAAAGTTCTGTATTCCTTTTTATGAGTACCTGGTGTAATCCATCTGTCCATTTGCGAAAAGTGAATTGTATAATAGGTTTCCATTAGGCTGCCATTAGAACACTGCATGAAAGACCAGAGTCTTGACATTGATCTTGATTTGGATGTAGCCCAAGGGGAGTGGATCCAAGAATAGTTCTACTTAAAGACAGTGCAGGAAAGGGCAGGTGATGACTCATGAGTTGCCAAGCATTCACAAGTCCCCACTGAATGGCTAATAGTCTGTCAGGGGACATCAAGAACCTATTATCAGATTGGGAAAATGCACTTTTATTTAGTTGTGATGGGCTTAAGATCCCGGGATAATTTTTGCTGGCTCTAGACTTTTTTAATGAGCAAACCTATAACAAGCTCTTTCATCCCCTCCACCTCCACCTCCAACCCAGTGCACCACAGACGCTTCCTGTTTCCACAGCAGAGCCTGCGGCATCACCTCTTCATCCTCTTCAGCCAGTGGGCTGGGCCTTTCAGCATCATGTTCACTCCTCTGGATCGCTACAGCGACAGAAATCATCAGATCACAAGATATCAGTATTGTGCCCTAAAGGTAATCATAATTAGACTCTAAGTAAATGACTAAGTCACAAATTCAGAATAAGTAAGAAGAATCTGATTGTTTAGTATTCAGCTGTGTTGAATGACCACATTGAGATTAAATGTTATGTCGCATTTCTAGATAAAAAGAAAGAGTTGTTGGTAGAACAGTGGCAGAGTGAATAGGGTTGTCTTGTCTTGGTTGTTTAAACCATTAACATGTGAGCATTCTTGGCTGATGTTCTCACAGGCTATGTCTGCTGTGCTGTGCTGTGGGCCTGTGTTTGATAACGTTGGCCTCTCTCCAGACGGATACCTCTACAAGTGGCTGGATAATATACTAGCCTGCCAGGATCAGCGGGTCTGTAGCCAATACTTTACCACTGTGGTGCATTTAAACAAGGAGCTGACCCAGGAAGCCCCTCGGATAGCTTTCTGAAGCTTGCTTTATAAAAAGCCAGCACTAGTGCTTGCCAACTGCTCAGCATTATCTTGCTGGAGAAGGGCAGTTTTCTTTCAGGATAAACTGATTTTGACTTTATTCCCATTTATGATACAAGATAAAGCACCTGCATGTTTATTTTAGATATTTTTCCTTAGCACAATTTATTATGTGGTTTGAGGAGTTGCATTAACTGGTCATTTATCAACTTCTTTGTAGAGCTCCTAGAACCATGCTACACTGAGACCTTAAATCATTTACTGATGACTGATACAAAGTGTGGAGTACAAGGGAGGGGAAAAAAGAAGAAATTAAATCTAAAAAAGTCTGTGTTGGTGTTTGCTCCTGGCTCAGGTCCATCAGCTTGGCTGTGAAGTTGTCATCTTGTTGCTGGAACTCAATGTTGACCAGGTCAACCTATTCAACTGGGCTGTGGATCGTTGCTACACAGGCTCAAAGCAGGTCGCCTCGGGGTGCTTCAAAGCCATCGCTACAGTCTGTGGCTGCAGGTACAAAATCTCAGATGAATTTTGCATTTTCAGTGATTTTTTTTTATTGGGTCTTCATTAGTTTATCTGTATAGGTTTTTGAAGTGCATTTACTTTGGCTAATTTGGACTGACACTGAATTCTCTCATTTAGCATTACGGTCCATTTTAGTAAGTAAATTAGCCAAAGTCTCAAACTAACAACTCACTATTGCACTGAAATTCTTCACTTGCTTTATCTCAGAAATTGAAACATGCATGAAATGATGTATTTGATATCACTGTGTTGTTCATACAACATTATTGTCAGAGTTGCTCCAGGACTATCATTCATCTTTATCTTCTTCTTTAACTTCTTCTGCTACAATCTAAACACTTAAACTACTCAATTAAGTATCGAGAAAGGATTATAGTATGGGTGAAAAATAGGCTGTTTCACAAACATCATATGTTGGTACGTTTTTTTCGGCAATACTAACGCTTGTTTGCTGCATAACACACCCATTTTGCATATGTTCTGAAACAGTTATAATATTTTTACAGAGTTTTAAAGGGCATATGTGGGTTAAGTATTAAGTATTTCCTATTTTTCCAGTCGATTAAAACAACGTGCTTAGTAAGTTGTGTTGCTAAAACAGCAATAATTACATTTTAGGAACAACACCATAATGTGGATGTTAAATCTTGCAACATGAGCCTCTTACTTTGATAACACTAAATAAGTGATTCATACTCATTTTTCTCTGTTTCTTCACAAGCAAAACCTACCCAAGTGACATAGTAACGCTGCTAAATCTGGTGCTCTTTAAGGCGTCAGACACCAACAGAGAAATCTATGAGATTTCAATGCAGCTAATGCAGGTGAGAAACCTCAGTTTGCTGAGCTCTTTTATGCAGTTTTCTGTGGTTCCAGCTTAAAGGACACATTCTCCCTCTTCCATTTAACAGATTCTTGAAGCTAAGTTGTTTGCATACTCTAAGAAGATCGCAGAGCAAAAGCCAAACAGTATCCTCTATGGCACACATGGTCCACTGCCACCTTTGTACAGTGTTTCCCTACCTCAGCTCTCCTGCCAGCTGGCAAAGATGTACCCTGAGCTCACACTTCCTCTATTCTCAGGTAGATGTTGATGCTTGTAATAGTAATGTAGTTTACTGTAGTTCAGCTTTTCACAGGCTTGTCATCTTCTCTCGGTTTCTTTCTAAATACTACTGGCTCATCCCCCAGAGAAGCAGACCTCTTTTTATGGCCACTTCTGCTAACCACAGACACACAGAGAGCCTAACTTGACTTAGGGGCAACCCCTGTTTAAGTTTAATGCATATGCGGATCAGGATCAAACTGCCAATTATGGTGAAACTGAATGTACAGCATGTGTTTGAGTTTCCTATAAAATGAAAAAACCACAGTGACCACTGTATTGCCTTCCTTCTGCTTGTTCCAGAGGTTAGCCAGAGGTTCCCCACCACTCATACCAATGGGAGGCAGATCATGCTAACCTACCTCCTGCCCTGGCTTGGTAACATAGAGCTGGTTGATAGCGGCCTGCTGCTCCCAATGTTCTCACCATGCTCCTCAAGTTACAACTCTTCTAGCCAATTAACCAGCGCAGGTTCATCACACCCACTAAAAGGCACTGGCTGGGGCTCCTTACAAGCTACATCTATGGTTCTCAATAATCTCATGTTTATGACCGCCAAGGTAACCGCATGCTTGGGAAATATGATTTTATCAAAAGAGGCGTAGGTAATCTGAGATAAACGTAGCTGACATGGAATATGTTCTTTTTTTAACCCCCTGCCTTCCCAGTATGGAGATGATCTACCTGGACCAGAAATGGAAAATGCCTGGAATGCTTTAATCAGCAATGACAAATGGAGCAACAATCTGAGAACCACACTGCAGTTTCTCATCAGCTTGTGTGGTGTCAGCAGTGACACTGCCCTTCTCCCATATGTAAGATATCAAGCCCTGTTTGTAATGTTATGTAACTTTGTTTTTTGGGAGCGGTTTTGTATCCTTACAGTTTCTCACAGAAATGTGTTGGTGTATTTATTCAGATCAAGAAGGTGGTGATCTATCTATGCCGAAACAACACAATCCAAACCATGGAGGAACTGATATTTGAGTTACAGCAGACTGATCCTGTGAATCCTGTGGTGCAACACTGTGATAGCCCTCCTTTTTATCGATTTACAGCCACAAGCAAGGCTTCTGCAGCTGCTTCAGGTACATCTTTTGAAAAAGCTTGCACATATATATTTTTTGTTTTTTGTTTTTTGTAAACCACCATTAAAATTCCCTTCTGGGAAAGATCCAAATTGTGCATGTGAAGCAGTGTTGGAGTTTAGCCTCACTTGATTTCTGATTAATTTCTAGGCACCACATCAAGCAGCAATACTGTTGTTGCAGGCCAAGAAAGCTTCACTGATACAGATGATACCAAGACTTTAAAGGAGAATGAGGAGAGGTGCAGTGGGCAAAAATGTCTTTAATTGTGTGATTGATTTAACGCAGTGTTATCAACACCCTACCCTATTATCAAAAAATCTTTTTCTGTGACTTCAGGCTTACTCATATAATACGAGCACATAATCGTCTGGAATCGCGCTACAGCAACAGCTCGGGAGGATCTTATGATGAAGATAAGAGTGAGTATTTTTCTGTACCAAGCACCTAAGAAAGAAAATGTGATTGTAATGGTTTTGATGAGTATAGAATATACAGCCTGGTTGGAGGGTACATTGGTAATCAGCCATATTCCAGTGATAATTTATGAGCAGTGCAAAGTGGCCTGGGGCTTTTTAAGTGGTCGCCCCATGATCGGAAGGTCGGCAGTTCGAATCCACTTAACGGCTACCCTGAGGTACCCCTGAGCAAGGTACCGTCCCTACACACTGCTCCCCGGGCGCCTGCTTAGTGGGCTGCCCACTGCTTCACTGAGTGAATGGGTCAAATGCAGAGAAAAACAAGTAATTTCCCCATGGGGATCAATAAAGTATCCATTATTATTATTATTATTATTATTATTATTTAAGAGACTCTGTGATAATTGGCACTAAAATACAAGGAGTTGAGCCTAGGGCCCCCACACTGCTGCTAGTGACCCAAAAACAGCTTTGTTAAACCCTCTTAGCCTGTAATGGTTCTAGAGATAAATGTGGCTAAACATAATCTGACGATTATTAAAAGAATCCTGGAAATTAGTTATGACAACTATATTTCAAAACTGAAGTTCTTTTTTGTGTATTTACATCATGAACAATGGGCTCTTAAACCATACAGGTGAACCTTTGCCACCCTATGCTGACTGGCTTGTGGCTGTTATTGAGACCAACCAGCCCCATCCTCTGCCCATGCCTCTGACTGGAGGATGTTGGGCTCCACTAGTGGACTTTTTACCAGAGACCATTACTCCCAGGGGACCACTGCACAGGTTAGCTGCTATAACCTGCTATGTTGTTTCTAAATGAATTTACTGTAATAGTATTCATCTGTATCCACCACAAAAAAGTTTTTATTTAAATCTATCTTAAGAAATTGATTTTCTTAGGATATGAAATGGTGTTTCACTCAGAGGGTTAATAGTGTGAATGTTTGCTTATTATAGGTGTAACATAGCGGTCATCTTCATGACAGAGATGGTCGTGGACCACAGTGTGACCGAGGATTGGACCATGCACCTACCTTTGCTGCTACATTCACTGTTTTTGGGTAAATTCACAGTACAATCAGTCTTCTCTTTAACAGCTGTAGTATAATGATTACATATCTAATGATGCACTGTAGAGTTGAGTGAAAAGTGCAACTCAGAGAGAATCCCTAATGTTCTCTCTGTAATATTGTAAAGTTTTGATCTTACTGTGTTACTTCGTCCCAGATGACCATAAGGAGTAGCTGAAATTTAAATTGAATTGACCGTAAAATAGACTTATTTGTCCAATTATGTTGTTTTTATTCAAGGCATGGATCACTTTCGTCCAGAGGTGTTTGAACACAGTAAACGACTTCTTCTCCACCTGCTCATCGCATTGTCATGCGACAACAACTTCCACACTATTGCAGCGGTCTTATTGCAGACACGTGAGATCAATGGTACCAAGACCCTCACCTGCAAACCAAGCATTCAGATGGAGTACTTGCCTTCAGGTAAGCATCTGCCCTTTTCAAGTATAAATACATTCACTCTTCACTGAATGGTTAAAGTAGACCTAGATGAGGTTGACTGAGCAGCTGGCCCTTTGACATGCGGATCTTGTCTTTGGCTAATATAAACTCGAACATTAGGAAGGAATGGCTAGCATTCCTTTCAGACAATAGATAAGGTTCTTATCTTGAGAGAAAATATTTGGATGCTGTGCCAAAAGCAATATGGAGCCCAGAGCACATCAAAGGTCTTGATTAAAGCATTCCATTCTGCTATTTTTATCCACTTTCCCAAATTGGGGCCATCTGTTAAAGCTTGCATGGCTGGCTTTAGCTCCTCTCTTAGCTGATAAAATGTTTTGAAAAGGCCTTCACATTTTGAAAGTATTTGTTGTCCATTTGACCATATGAAAAAAGAAAATGTATATCCAATAAAAATGTATTTTATTAGCAATAAAAAAAATGCTATAACAATAGTTTAAAAGCGAAAGTAAACATGCTTTATACAACTTTCTTTTATATGCGTGTTATGTTCATGTGTAATATGTGGTTTCTTACACAAAGGTTTGGCTTTTTGTTTATAACAAAAGAGTGGTTAGCTTTGCAGCAATAATAATAGGAACTACTGGATCTACATCCATGAAAATGTTTTAGCACAAGTCATGTGCTCACAACAGCATCTCTTCTTCTTGCACTGGCTAAATCCATCTGTAGCTTAAAGTTGCAGTTAGGTATATGAAATCAAACATTCATAAAATATATACCACTGTAACTTGTTTGTAATCACACACCTGTTTCTGTGATGTGTTCAGGAGGTTTTGACTTCCTGCGGGAGTGTCAGGCATCCCCCGGGCCAGACTCGGGTTTGAGTTCTTCGTCTACGTCATCCAGTTTAAGTTTGGGGGGCAGCAGCAGCAACCTGCCAGAGATTTCACAGGAGGTGGAAGACCTGGTGGCCTCCAATAAAATGAATGACAAAACCAACAAGCTAATTGAGTTTTTAACCACAAGGTATGGACACAGATTTGTAATTCTTCCGTTAGAGTCACTCAGCAAATGCATGAGTTTTTACACTGTAGTTTTGCAAACAGAAAAAAATGTATGGCTGCATGTATTAAAATATTGCTAGTTATGGGCTTGATATGGTGATAAACTTCTTATATTTCTGGTTTTTGGTTCCCACCTAGTGGGGCTGCTGGATAATGCAATTTCTTATAAGCATAGCTTAGATCTGAGATTTAAATATGACTGGCATTTCCCACGATTAATTGAACACACTGTAAATTTAAATTAAAACTGTCATCTTACAAAACTAATTAAAAAATATTTAGGATTGTATTAATTGACAGGCACCTTATGCTGGACTTGGCACTGTTAATTTGAATGATTCAGAATATAGTTTGTTTTCAGTAACTAAAAATGATTGTTTTATAGAGCATATGGACCTCTGTGGTGCCATGAAGACATTTCACCAAAGAACCAAATTTCAAAAAGCACTGGGCAGCTGACGAATTTTCTGCGATATGTGGTATCTGTGTTCAAAGAGTCCAAGTCAGGTAATTCTGTATGCCCGTAACAGTAATTCTTTCATTTTCTTTAATTTGATTATCTCTTAAACATTATGTGTAACTGAATGACTTTCATTTACACATTTCTGTCTGTGTCTTTGTCAGATTTCCATCTGGAACAGCAGCTTAGCGACATAGCGCTGCAGACAGCCTTGTGTAGCTCATCGCGTCACTACGCTGGCCGCTCCTTTCAGGTGTTTCGAGCCCTTCGCCAGCCAATATCTGCCCACGCTGTGTCTGACCTTCTCTCAAGGCTGGTGGAAGTCATCGGTGAACATGGAGAAGAAGTGCAGGTCAGAGCGCCATGTGTATACTTGAATGGTGCCAGTTTTTATGTGGGGATTTCTTGTTTGCATCATTTATGGTGTCAAATGTTGGTCGTCCGTGTAGAAAATTATACTATTGTATGTTAAATTATTAAATTGTATTATCAAAATACAGTCTAAAAATCTATGTGTGTCTTTTTTTTCTGCCAGGGCTATGTGATGGAAATATTACTCACGCTGGAGTCAGTGGTGGATAACTTGGCTGAGTGTCTCAAAAACAGTGATCTCATGGCTATTTTGACAAGGTTTGTGTCTCCTCTACATGAATTTATGTTCAAAGATGGTATTTCTGCCCAAATATGTAGTGACTTTAAATTATTTCTCCATGCTATCATCACAGAGCCTCATCCCCAGAATTCCTCACCAGTTTCAAGCTGCTATCTAACAGGAAGAGCACAGGGCAGCTCAATCTCAGGAGAGAAGAAAGGAGCAGACATCAAAGGAGCTCCTCTGTTCCCAAGAAGTTTGGAGAGGCAGACCGGTGGTCTGATCCACCACGCAGTGCCACACTGGACCGTATCCAAGCCTCTGAACAGCAAGCTCTGTTAGCTAAGGTTCGCAGCTCATCCTCATCTAGAGACAGTGTGACTGACCCAACAAGCATCAACCACCCCAGCAACCTGCTAGCCACCATCTTCTGGGTGGCAGTGTCACTGATGGAGTCAGACTTTGAGTTTGAGTATCAGATGTCTTTAAGACTGTTGAATAAGCTGCTGGCCAACATGTCACTGGACAAACAGGAAAACAGAGAGAAGCTGGAGAAGCTGCATAATCAGCTAAAATGGAGCACCTTCACTGGGCTGCAGCAGCTCCTTTTAAAGGGTTTCACCTCCATGTCTACAACCGATCTCACGCTTCATCTCTTATGCCAACTGACTCCTGTGTCGCGAGTGCCTGTTGTGGACACATCACAAGCCATAGGTATAATGTAGGAATCAATAAATAAGTGGTTTTAAAAGTAAACAGTGGACGGATAAACTTTACATTTATATATTTATATTTTTTGTACTTGTACAAAGACACATGCTTTGTGACTTTTTTCCAAAATTTTATATTAATGTCATTTGTTTTGTTTTTCGGGGGTTTTTTTTGTCTACTAGGTTTTCCTTTGAATGTTCTCTGCCTGCTCCCTCATCTGGTACAGAACTTTGATGGCCCCACACAGTTCTGTCAGGAGGTTGCTGAGAGGATCGCACAGGTTTGCCATTTTTATCCCTTTTTTTCATTTCACAAATTTCACATCTTAAACTAACACACCTTTGTGTGTGTAGGTATGCCTTGAGGAGAACAACGCCAAGCTTTCCAACCTTGCTCATGTCATGGCTCTGTATAAAACCCACTCCTACACACGAGACTGCTTCTCTTGGGTCAATGTGGTGTGTCGATATCTTCACGAAGCTTTCTCGGATATCACCCTGAGTCTGGTCACTTATATGGCAGAGGTGTGTACAGCTGAAAGGTGCTAAGTCACAATTACAGTGTGTTAGAAGTACTATGTAAAGTGAGTTTTCTCTTTTCTTTTCTTTTGTTGTTGTAATAGCTGTTGGAGAAAGGTCTCCCAAGTATGCAGCAGACCCTTTTGCAAATTATCTACAGCCTCCTGAGCCACATGGACTTGAGTGTAATTCAAGCCAAACCCTTCAACATAGAGGTGCTCAAGACAATAGAGAAATTTGTCCAGGTGAGTTCAAATGGTCCTTTTTTTATCGGGAATGTATTAGTTTGAATATGCAGTGACTTTATGTGCCATCGAACATATTTTAAAAATAGAATAAGTTGACAATTTTGTAGAAACTCACTAACATATACTTTGCATGCGCATGTGCTCAGTTCAAATCTTTAGCTGAGAGCTCTGCGTAAGAGTCTTGTATTCCTTGCTCTTTTTCTTAGTGCTCATGTGAAAAAAAAGGAAAAAGCTGTCTTATGTCAGCGCTGTAAATTTGTGGACACACCCAATCTATAAACAGTCTGCTGTTCTGCTATGGGCCAAGCCTCTGCTTATTCTCATATGGCATCCATTTCCCTTTAGTACCTCTGTAACTATAAATAAAACTACATGAAAACTGTGTTTTTACATCTTGTGTTGCTCTTTGTCTGCACATACAGGTGAAGTTGTGTGTGTTTCTGTTTTTGCTGTAGACTGTTCATTGGAGAGAAGCACAGAATATACTCAAGCTGGTGGTTTCTCGATCGGCCAGTTTGGCACAGCCTTCATTTCCACAAAGTGACCTCTCCTACGAGGACATCAGCCGTGTCTGGGACCGCTCTTCCAAGGCCTTGCCTGGGAAAACGCTGGATTTCCACTTTGACATATCTCAGGTTAGAGGCCATTTCTTTGACTTTCTTTTCACTGTGTGAAAGTCCTTGTTGTTCTTGTGAAAAGAAAGGTTAATCCTTGAAATGTATGCTCGCCCCTGTATATTTCCCTGTATTTTCCAGGGTGTGGTACTTGTTGAGGTTGTGTGGAATCTTTTAAAGGTCTTTGGAAAGGAAACATTTCTTCCCCTTCCTTAATGGTGATATTTCTTTTCGACCAAACCCTGTGAGATTAGCTTGAAAGCGTGAAAGGTAAACACAATTAGTCAAGCAGTGCAGAGCTGGAAAGCGATGTAAAAGATACAAGGAGAGCGGCGTATGTGTGGGAACCGAACAGGGAGCTGTTTGTGTAGTTCATGAATGGCAGGAAATGATGTCAGCTTTTTGCTGCCGTCTTTGTATGTGAGTCAGGGAGTTGTAGTGAGCAGCCAACAGGGTGGCTTTAAACTTTAGACATACTGGGCACACCAGTGATAGTTGTTATGATATTCGGACATTTTAAGATTGAGTATAAAACCGAGAAAGTTGATGTTTTGGGTTTGGGTTTTTTTCTTGAATGTCAAGTGGAATAAAAGCTGTGACCACTTGTAAAAAAGCAATCAGCCTATCTTGACGTGTTGATTGCTTTACAGTCATTTTGGAACTGTGAGCCTAGACGAAGCAGGAGCTGTCAAGGAGCCTGAGTAATGGATTGACTAAGCAGAGAAAGACTTTCTCTTCTTCCTGCTTTTGCTCATTTTAATTTTGTCCTCACAATTGTTTGTTTGTGTCGATTCTTTCAGACGCCAGTGATTGGTCGTCGTTTTGATGATCTCCGACGCACTCCAGGCCAGGATGTGAAGAGCATGACAACAGCAGTGACCCACAGCACCTCCTCTACCTCCTCTGGATCCACTTTAAACAACGTGTTGGTGCCAGTCAGCTGGAAAAGGCCTCAGTCTTCTCAGGTGAAAACTTATTCCCAAGGGGTCAAAGTGTAAAACTGTTAGGATTTGACAAATGAAGACATTGCATGTAATTGTATTTCATTATGCAAGACAATCACAACGCAGGATGTATTTGATGCACATGCTGTGTTTGAGACGTCTTCATCCTGTTTATTCCCAAAATTTAAATCCCATTGTATATCCAAATAAGGGGAAATGCATGTTGATGCCAGGCAAATATGAGACTAAATTTTAAAATGGTAGGATACTCAAACAGATACAAAAGTCAAATGTTCACAAAAAACTATAATGTGGATCAAATTAAAGGGATTTATTCACAATATTTGGGTGTTCTCTTTCCCTCTGCAGAAAAGAACACGGGAAAAACTGGTGAATGTGTTGTCTCTGCTGGGACAAGAAGTGGGGCTCACAAAAAATCCTTCAGTAAGATATACTTTATGTTGTCCGTTGGGAAATTCAGCACTCTGAACTTTTTTTAATCATGGATTTTAAAAAAAAATAACAATTTTGCCTTTTTTTTGTTTTTCTTTGTTCGTTGTTCGGTATAGGTGATTTTCTCAAGTTGTGGGGAGCTGGATCTTATGGAGCACCAGCCTAGCCAGGTATCCTCTGATGACGGGACTCGGGAACCAGAAAACACAGATGACACCACCTCAGAGCAGCAGTTCAGAGTCTTTAGAGACTTTGACTTCCTGGATGTTGAGCTTGAGGATGGAGAGGTGAGTCATGGGACGCTTGGTAGAATAATTACTTATACTTTAGATGTTAAAGTAGATGTAAAACAAGAGCAGTAAGAAAACCTTATAAAGACTAATGAGAATTTTCCACTGAGGAGCAGTACTGTGTTGGGTCAAGTCTGCCTGCTCTGTGTAACAGGGTTTCTTTTTCTGTGTTTTTTTTCTATCTGTGCTATCTAGGAGCTACAGGTAAGTTTAGTTGTGTTACATTTTTATTTGCTGTGTTCTATGAATGACAATTTGCTTGTGCAGATATTTTAGTCGACTGACGGCAAAGAGTAGAAAGTGTGCATGCATGTTGTGTTAGTTACAAAACTGATTCTGCAATGTCCCTGTATTAGAGAGTAGAGTATTGGAAACACAGCATGTTATTCTTAGTTCTCTCACCAGGCTTATCATCATGGTCTAGTAGTTGCTATTGAAATATAGGGTATCTTAAAGCCTGTTTTACCAGATTTACCAGTACTTGATCTCACACTGGCACTCAGCCTAAGTGGTTATGTGACTGTGGTTATCAACTCAATAACTCAAACCAGGGCTTTCCAGTCTAGCTACAAGTGTGTTTACACAAAAGGGATGGTGTTGGCAGCATCTGGCCCAATCAGAAACATTGACAGGTCTACTAGCAAAAGAGCAACTAATCTTACAAGGAAAGACAAAACTGTGATATTAGGAAAATACAGAGAGGTCAATTGCAGAATTCAGGCTGAAACAACAGGCCTGCTGCAGACATATTGGTAATGTGAGTGTGTGTGAAAGGAACCGTGCGCTTTGTACAAACACATTTTAAGTGCTTCAGTCAGTAAGCCCAGAAAAGATTTTTAATGTTAAAGTCTTGACTATGTGAAGTCAGGAAGCAAAGCTGGCACTATGTAAGTTGACAGACTTATCAAGCTGTAACATTAAGTGACAGAAAAAACTGATGGGTTTTAATTGTTATTCCATAAGTTATCATAATGTTTATTAATATTTTTTTATCATATGATTGACATAAAGTGAATACATTTAATCATAATTTTCTATAGTTATATGGCTATCTGGTCAACATCATATGATTTTCTAAAGCAAGCCACAGTTGTTCATATCATGGAGTGTTGGCTCCATCTAGAGACTCAGTGGAAGAAATTCTGCTCAGGTTTAACCCTCCATCACACTGAAATCCAAACAGTAAATTACCTTTGCTAATTGTAAACATTTAAACTGTATTATTTGCCAAGGATGTAAGAAAAAGCTGTTGTTACTTCTTGAGACTCTGAAATGTACTTAGTGTGGTTTTTAGGCTTCACTAACACCATATTTTCAGGAAACTCGATTGAAAAAACCTAAATGATTAATATGGGCAAGAAATGTCAAAGTCAGAGCCTTTACTGTGACAGGTTTTAAACTAATCGTAGTTGGATATGCTTGTTTTGTCTGTTGATGTGGAGCTTTGGTGGAACGTGAGAGTTGGCTAGCATGCATGGAGTCACGCTTGAAAATCACTCTGTATTTTTTTTTTAAAAAAAGACCAAAGCAATTAAAGCCTGTTAATATTTGAATTGTGACCATGTTAAGGAGGGCTTACTGCATTAAGCACCGCTGTTCCTTCCTTTTTTAGCTTTGAAGGGAAAAAACTCTCCCATAAACTGTCCCCTCCCAGAACCAGCACTGCATGGTTGTGTAAATGTTGGTGTGAAGTATGTTTATGAAGTTTGTGTTGAAGAAAAGATTATGCTGTGCTACTTGGTACTCGGTATCTAACAGATGTTTACTGTTGCAGGGAGAGACTATGGACAACTTCAACTGGGGTGTGCGTAGACGCTCTATGGACAGTCTGGACCGAAATGACCTGCAGCCTTTGGAGGAAAGTCAGATGTCCAGCAGCATGCCCAGCCTCAGCAAGCTCGCTCATGAAGAGTCAGACGAGTCATCTGAGGAGGATTCCCTGACCACCAGCCAGACACTCTCCCACTCACAGCTTGTAAGTTTATTCATTTGTGTTATAATAATTGAAAATCACAATGAAGGTAAAACCTCAAATAACAGTTAAAACCAACTGTAACAAGTAAAAGGGATTTCAAGGACAAACTCTTTATATCTTAACAATTCAAGAGTTTTTTTCTATTGTGCCACTCTCTGTGCCAAGCTGTATAGGGTTTAAAAAATGTCTTTCTCTCTCAGATTAAGACTTTTCCTCTAGTGTCAAGCTTAGGGCCAGATTTTCAAGTCTGAAAATATAATGGGCCTTTCTGTCACATTCTGTCTTGTTCCATTACCTTTCTGTTATTCCATGACAGAAAGAGCCATTCAGCATTAGCTAAAGGTTGCTAAAGTTGCCGTAGCAGACTGAAACCTGTGGGTCAACACAGCCGTCATCTTCACCTCTTGCTTTTGAGTTTTAAGAAACTCCACTACTGTCGGTGATACAGTTTCAGACGATTTTGCTGTTTTTAGTTCAGTGCCGTTTATTTTAAAGATTCTATTAAATGTTTCTTTGTCTCTTTTTCAGACTGTCAGCCTCTCTCCAACTGCAGAGATGAGTAGCATTGACTCTCCCTCTCCCTTCTGCGATACCACTTCAGCAGATTCGACTCCTCTGAGCACCAAAAATCCAAGTTTCGAGGTCCAACAACCAGAGGACTCGAAGCACCGGGTGAATAAGGGCTTCAGAGTGTCTGAGATTCTGGGAACTACTAATTCCTATCGTAGTTCTATAATAGAGTTCTTTACTAATTTTGCTAAATAGGAGCTGTTCTGTTTTCTCGTGTATTGAATGTTAAATGTGCTTTGGGTTAAGGCAATCATAGGTGTTATTTTGCAACACTGTGACTTTTCTACATTTCCTTTCTTTAGAGTAGAGCATGAGTGACCTTTTCTTGATATTTCAGTAGTTGCATGCAAAATCATAAAAAAACAACTAAAATTGACAAGCAGGTGATCTAAAGCTTTGGGCTCCGGGCTATTTCTTGTCTAACTTTAATTGTGGCAGTTTGTCTGGGGATGTGAGGGGTTGTAGCCAGCAGTAGAAACAAAAAACATTTCTTTCTTTCCGTATCTGTCTATTTAAGGCAATGTGTATGCCTATTGCTTCTGTGTGGGTGGCTGTAAGCAAAACTAAAATCTCTCAGCATGTGGAAGGTCAGAAAAGGTTTACACATTGCCTGTTTCAATCTCTGAGTGTGCAGAGCCACGATGCTGGCTAAGTTCAAATTTTTTATCCATTTAATTGGCATAATTTTTGCACACTAAATTGACCAAATAAAAGAAAACACCACAAGGAGTGTCCATAGGGTCCCATGGCAAGGTTAGTGTTACTGTTTAATAACTAAAAATAACAGAGGGAATACATTTCATGCATGCTGCTTCAGTATTTGTTTTGTAATTAATTACATTAATATTTCCAGTTGTCAACTGTCTCTTCTGCTTTCTTTCAGCATGAGATGTCACAAGAAGATGATGACAACATTGTCCATGAGGAGGACATTTCTCTTTCCATCACTGAGCTGCCCCCTGAGTATCACTGTGGTGACAGTTTGACAATGGATATAACTAACAATGATTACAAAGGAAAACTAGATCTTGAAGGCTGCTTACCAAGGTACCTATTGCAACATTTAAATATTTAGCTATAAATAAAGTGTCATGAAAAATGCACTTCTCCTAAGATGTGGCCATATCCATTCAGTCTTGCTGAGGAAGAGCGAGATGACATGCCGGAGTCGCGTTCTTCACCACCACCGTCACCTTTCTTCTCTGCCATCCTTGCGGCTTTCCAGCCAAATGTGTGCGATGATGCAGAAGAGGCTTGGCGAAGCCACATCAACCAGCTTGTGTCTGACTCAGATGGATCCTGTGCCGTCTACACTTTTCATGTGTTTTCCTCACTTTTTCAGGTATTATAGCTTGACCCTGCAGCCAGCCTAATCCCAAAAGACATCAGCGCGACGTGTAGTATGAGATGTCAAATTGTATAATTAAACCGAAAGGTTAACAGGATTAGCTATAAGGCAAACTGACCTTTCAGAAGAGGACTGCTTAATTGAAAATTAGGGTCACTCCGTAGATGCTCTCAGCTTGAAAATCTCCTGAGATCCATTAACCGGTTGTTGTTCACTTCACTGACCAAAGCTGACAGGGCAACATTTCAGAAAAATTGAATTAATGAAGGATGCACTAGTGCCTTAAATTATGTAGGCGGGATTCTAGTGGTGTTACAGACAGCATGTTTTTTATGTTTTGCAGAATATCCAAACCAAATTTTGTTCTTTGACATGTGATGCCGTCAGTTACCTTGGTGATGGCCTGAGAGGACTAGGATCAAAGTTTTTGAGGTCTTCTCAGATGCTGACATCATGTTCAGAGTGCCCAACACTTTTTATTGATGCAGACACAGTAAGTTGCCTGACATTTAGCGACTTCCAGTGTATTTCAACAAATTTAATGACAAATTGGTATTTTTCCAGATCATGTCTTATGGACTCCTTGAAAAGATGAAATTTAGTGTGTTGGAACTTCAAGAATATTTTGATACTTACAACAACAGAAAGGAGGCAGTTCTCACAGTAAGTGGTTCTTATCGTGTGCTTGTCACTCTAGATGTCACCTGTATGTTGTTGCTGAATTATTTAAATTGACCTCTGTTTTACACAGTGGTTGAGCAACTGTAAAGCTGCTTTTCCCAAGAGTGCTGGGGGTTCGGTGATAACGTGTCAACCACTGGAGCATGAGGAAAAGGTAATAATAATTATTATAAATATATTTATTTGAGCATCTCATGCTATCATATCAACAGTGGGATAAAGTAAAGCAGTGGGTTAGTATTTACTTTGGCTTAGATACTGCATTAAGCCAGTGTACAACCAAAATAATTGTTGATTATGTACATTTAACAAAAACTGAACTGAACATATGAAGGATTCCATTTCATCTGATCTTTCATACTGTACTTTCTGCATTGGGATTACTGTGTGATACTGTAGCTCTGTGAGTGTTACCTCTAATTCTCTTGCACTTTAAGTTTTTGACAAACTTAAGTTGATGCACGTCACATTTAATATTTCATATCCAGTGTGCATTGTGTTGATTTTCAGTTCTTCTGGGCATGGGAGTGAGCTCTCTTATGTTGCAATTTAATCAGGCTTCATAACTGAAGATGGTTAACAGCAAAATAGAAAGTTTTGCTGTTAAAATGTATGAATTTGTCACTTAAGTGAGTGCTGATTAACATGCAGAACATGCTTGGCTTTTCTTTTTCTTTTTTAAAAACGTGTTTTTATTTATTTATTTATTTTGTATTTAATAGTTCATGGAAACTATAAGCCCTCTTCATAATTCTAATTTGCACAAACATCTACCCTAACTTTCTTCCTCTGTGCATGTCAATAAAATGACACCAGTTAGACCTGTTCTATACTTCTCACCCACTCTATGTTGTAAATAATGACCATTTGCATGAATTTCATTCTCTCTGTGTGTTTTCCTTACTTCTTACTTCTTTTCTACCCCATAACATGCTTGCTTGATAGCAAATGGAATTTCTGGCTGTAAGTTGGAAAAGGCTTGTCTCTACTTTCCGATTTAAAACAAAACAACATTGTATTTATTGTATTGTCATTTTCAGCAAAAGGATACTTTTTTAAGTCTTCAATTGCGGTTGTGCAGACATTTTAAAAAGGAGGAAACAAGAAGTTAAAGACTTATTTTCTGATAATCATTTTCTATTACTTTCAGCAACTGGAGCTCTGTCAAAGACTCTACAAACTCCACTTTCAGTTGTTGCTGCTTTTTCAGTCCTACTGCAAACTGACTGAACAGGTCCATGCAATAAGCTCTGTTCCAGAGGTAGGTATATCTGCATTTGCTTCTCTTCAGTTTTTGAAGGCATAAAACACACTTTTTTTTTTATCTGTGTTCCTGTTCAGTAACATAAACCCCTCTCGACTTTTAGCTGACAAACATGTCCCAAGAGCTTAATGAGTTGAAGAGCAACCTGAGGTTAGCAGCTGCTTCAGTGGCAAATGATGAGATTGCTGCCTGTGAGAGTTCCTGCTCTGAGCCGGTTTTTAGCTCCTCCGAGGCTGCAGTGCAGGCCATCCTAGAAGGTCTAAAGAACAATGACTTTCCAACCGCTGTTCACTACATTCGTGTGTGCAGGTGAGAAAAGTAAAATTCTTGTTTCAGTGTTTATTAAAAGTGTTTTTTGATAAATGTGTTACTTATTAAAACAAATACTTATGATTTCCTTCCAGAACAATGTGGCCTAATGATATCTTTGGTAGCCACTCTGAGGATGAGGTCCAAACATTGCTGAACATCTACTTTAGACATCAAACTCTGGGTCAGACAGGAACTTTTGCTCTGGTGGGTTCAAAACAAGACTTGACAGAAATTTCTGTCAAGTTGATGGAACTTAATGGAGAAACTCGGGACATGATCCGAAGAGCCCAGGGCTACCGCACCATCACAGCTTTTCTCCCAGACTCCAGGGTTTCAGGCTCAACTCTCTGATGACTCTGACAGCCAGAACTACAAAACACCCAATGTCATGCCTAGTGTCACCTGTTGTCTGTGGTAGCTTCTATCATCTCAAGGGTGAACTTTCTCTTGGGAATAACCAAACCGCTGTTTCCTCTTCTTGCTTAAAGTACATCAGAATGTCATGAAGTCCAATCTTCAGATGTGCAGCAGTACTGTTGTTTTTAGACTGATGAGTGACTTTGCTGTTGCAAACACAGTACAGCTTTTATTGCACTAATAATAGAAATGTCACAAAGCAGCCTGTGTGTACTGAAGTACATAATTTTCACATTTAAAGAAAAATGAAATGAAATACCAAAGCTGAGTTATTCTCTTTCAGTTATGTTGTTTTAATTGTCAAGGGAAAATGTGCAATCCTTCACTAAAGTGGAAGAAATTTACTGTCTCCTGAAATTATGTATTTGAATATCATAGCATTGGAAAACATGAACACTGTTAGCACAGAAAAAGGGAGGCTTCATTACTTGGTTTGTGTGTTGGTGTAGGTGTGTTATGAGTGTGCTTGAGTGTGTGAATTCAAGTCTGACGACCATCACAGATGGAATTATTAAGACTGATTTGTATACTGCAAGTGGTTCATGTTAAAAAAATTCTGACATGCTGCAGATCTACTGTAATGTCTCTCAATCCTACAAACTCTTGTGTGGGTTATCTGTTACTCAAAACATCTTACTGTACCTTTTAACTGTGCAGCTTTTAGCAAATAGGTAAATTATTTATATTGTTAACAAAAGAAAATGTGCTTTTATCAGACTAGATTTATAGAAAAAATATTTTATTTTATCTGTTAAACCTGCCAAGCGTGCAAATTCTGTGTACAATAAAAATGTAATAGTAAAGTTTATGAACAAAGAGAGAAACTATTTTAAATGAAAGAAAATGTACATAGTGAAAAGGGGGGCTTTGCTGAGACTCATCAGATTGTATTTTTATGAAGTTACAGTTTAGGTGCATGCAGAGTGAGTAGCTACATATACATATATATATATATATATAAATCTTCCACAACAGTGGTGTAGCCTTTGGCCTTGTAAATGCTGTAAAAACTGCCTTTGCAATGTACTGTACTTTGGTATTCTGTTCACTAATACAACAATAAAATTAAGCTTAGATTTCTTATTTGTGGTTGGAATTTGTTATTGGAATTTATTTATTTGCTTATTTTTATTTATCTGCTTAAACTGCGCAGATAAATAAAAGTGAAGAAGTGAGTCTTCCAGCTTAGTATCATATAAAGTCAAAAGTTTAACGACTGCTTACTAAATAATTCAATTAGATTATTATTATTGTTGTTGTTAGTAGTAGTAGTAGTATCAGTAGCATTCGTGTTATTAGGAATATCAAGGGTTAAAAATTCAAGCGGTCTTTTATTTTGAAGTGCCCTTGAGTTCCGGTGCGCGACGCGCGAGGTTTGTTTTTGTCGCGTGAACGTGCTAGCTAGCAGGCCGAGTTTTTCTTGGCTATCCCCTTTGCATCGTATTTTTAGTTTTATTGTGTCTTTACATCATTATATTACGAGATATATCGCGACATGAAAGTGCACACTCTTGAACGTCGTCATGGTAAGTCTGAAAAACGTTAAATTCACTTTTTGTGGGCTCCCCCAAATTTGACAACGATAGGCTGTCAGTGTAAAATAAAATGTTTCTCCGTAAAGTTTTTTTGCTTATCTAAAACAAACGTAAGCTAACGTTACTCATTGTTGCCCAAACAGTTTCGCTGTCACGGTAGTTTTTAGGTAATGTAGTTGAATACCGGCTACGTTGTAGTGTGACTGCCCTAGTAAATGTACACCACAACTTTGTTCTGAAACTCGGGAAACCTTTCTGCTTTTTCATTCAAGTTATGTTACATTCACATTCTCAGGTATCAAGCTGTAGTACAGTGCAGTCAGTGGAATGGATTTGCCCTTAAAAAACATGTACGAGACATTCAAAGATGAAATCTGGAAAGGTAGGAAAACCTATGCAACATCAAAAAGCTGTGATTTTGGTCATCGGTACTTTTTAATCAGACGCCCGCAAAAACAGTTGTATTCTGAATATTATAAGTAGAAATGCATTGTACAGATTTACCTTTCCCCTCTAAATCGGTTTGTGGCTTGTCGACTTAATGATGAGTTCTTACCCATTATGAACATTTTAGAACTGGGACCACTGGATCACAACTGGTTTGACATACTGACTGCTCAAACGTCAGCGAATGAGGGTAGCGGCTCTGATCAAGATGAGCTCTGTGCCAATCAGGAGGGACATTTTAAAACCCCTTTAGACAAAACTGCAGTAGACAGTCAGCTGTTTTCTACTCCTAAAGTTTTCAGACACAGTCGAATTGTGTTACCTGAAATTGTGGATGAGCAGTCGTTCTCTACTACACAAGGTAATTCATTCAGATTGTTACTTATTTATACTGTAAATCTCCAACATGTTATTTAAACACTTGCTAAATAAAAATATAGGTTTCTGTTTTGATTTAATTGCAATCAAGAAGCTGCTGTAACCTACTTATTCTTAGATTAAATCTAAAAATATTGTTTCTCTGTGATACTTCTTAGAAAATGATACATTGCCATGGATGGAAACACAAAGTCCATATGTGTTTCGGATCTCAAAAAAGGGGTGAGTGCAACAATGAATTATCAGTGTTTAAATTCAGAGTTGCTATATATACTGCCATTTTTGTGAATGGTATTGGGGGGGTTGTTTTGTTTTTTTAAGTGATTAAATAATTTAAGTAGTTGTGTAATTAAATCACAACAGGAACAACAATAACTGATTTTAATAAAGCATACTGAAAAACTGCCTTATTTTGTGGGGGGGGGGGTTGGGAGGGAGCTATTTTCATGATAATTTTACAACAACAGCTTGGCTTTTTATGTTTTTCCAGCTATTGGCTGTTTTTAATGTATGTTTTGACTTTTTTAGGGTTCCTGATACAGAATATGAGGAAATCCAACCTCAGAATCAGGACAATTTTGGTGAGGTTAAATATAATCTTAGTCTCATTTACATGAATTGCATACAGAAGCCAAGACTTAATCATCACTGCTTAATTTGCTTACTTCTACCATATTTACAGATCCACTTGATACCCCGCATAAATCTCCAGTACGTATAGCATATCCAATGATTAATATTTTTCTGATAGTATTTGAATGTAGAAGAGTGAATAAAATTAAATGTACCTATCTTTATGTTTTTGTTTTGATTTTTGTTTTTAATGATACAGATGAGCTATGCCAAGCATATTTCTGAAAGTCTTGGTGCACAGATTAACCCTGATATTTCATGGACCAGTTCTTTGAATACACCACCCCCTGTTCCATCTACCCTGATTTTGTGTAAGCCAATAGCAGACTCGCTCATTTTAAACAACTGAAAAGGTTATATGTTCATTAATTTTTTGTCTCCTTTTAATCTTGCAGCTAAAGTTGATGAGAGTCCCTGTCCAGTGAGTGTTTCTGCAGACAAAAGTGTTGTTGTGAGTACTCAGTCCAGCACAAATATACAGCAAACCTATCTTTATCTATTATTTTGATGAATATCACTCAATGTTGAATTTCTGGTCCTGCTGTATTCACATTCTTTAAATGGATATTCTGAAATTGTAACATGTTAAGAATGGTTGAATTTATGATTTTATGTGTTACTAGAAATCAGAATCAGAAATTGTTCTTATTGTATTACTCTTTTTGACATATTACAAGCAAAGAGGTGCAACATTTCAGATTTCTGCTGACAAAGTGTTTTGTCCTCTTACCTTTTCCAGTTTGTACGGAAGCTTTTCCCTTCTCTTTCAAATCCTTCCAGAATTGTGGTAGCACCACCTAAAAATGATAATATAACTACTGATAACCACGGTACTGACTTCTCTTTTTTTAGTATCACATTAACTGAAATGGTGAATATTTGTGAACTAACTATGGCTCCCAACAATTTTGGCTGACATGCTGATTGTTGCTCTGTCATCAACAGATGCTGTTTTGCCTGAAGTTGTTTCCTCCCAGACTTTATTAATGCAGAATGAGGGTATTTGGCAACAGATACTACGGGGTGCTAATGGAGATGGCAAAATGGCCAGTGCTCCTGATGAATTTCAAAATGCTTCATCCACTTTCCTCGCCAACAGTAGTTCAGCACTGAGAAAAGTGAAACCTGACAGAATCAGACGGAAGCAATTCAAATTAAGTGAACATGACTGCAGCTCTACAGATATCTCAAAAACAAACCAGTGTAATGAAGAGCACAAAGCTGATGAAGAACATAGCACCGTTCCATCATCCCCACCGGCAAAAAATGGAAGCACTGGAATCAGCCAATGGTCTCCATTGAATTTATCTGAAATTCCCCCTTGTACTGCAGAAAATAATATTTTAACAGAACTGCAGCCTGACTTTGATTCTAGACAGCTTGTCAGGCCACCCATAAAAATCACAGACACTGGATTAATTAGGAAAAAAAGAAAATTTATTTACACTGTTGAGACTTTGAAGCCAAAAGTTAAAGAAAATGAAACTAACTTTCAGAAGATGAACACATCATCAGTAATTCCAGATACTGGTAACATATTTAATTATTAAAAATATATGTATATTTTTCTGTTAAAATAGAAGTGTTTTTTTTTGTTTTCTATAATGACTGAAAACTTTTGTTTTTTATCACCATGCTTTCTTTTAGGACCAGAACTGAGTAGTAAGCAGTCACAAGATGCCCCAGATGAAGCAAGCTGCTGCAGTAATGAGAAGAATGCAGAAGAAAAATGTACTTTGGAAAATTTGCCTTCATCTGTGCAAGAAAAAGTCCAGGATCTTGACATGTCACAGCTTCACAAAGATTTTGCACAAGACTTCAGCCAAATTTCAGACTCTGGTAGACCGACTAAAGGAGTTGCAGAAGATCAAGACCACTTCTCACCTTCAGCCTGTCTGTTGGCCATGAAAAAAGCTAAGCATCAAACAATTCAAGCAAGCCTTCACCATGACTATAACAGCATCAGTAACACAGGACATACGTCTACCACTAATCAAAATTATTCCACCAATGAAGGCACCATAAGTGACAGTGGTTTCCAGTCTGCTGTTGCAGATATCACTCACACTGCTTCTTCTTGTATTGTTCCTTTCTCAGAGAACACTGGATCAAAAACTGATATTCACAGGACTACTCCTTTTCCATCTACGCAGAGAGGAAATGAAAAATCCCAGCTCCTGGAAAGACAGACTATAGATGGCGAAAGAGAAGGTCAGTTGGACAAGGAGAGCACAGTATCACAACTGCCAAGCAGTCTAAAAGGAACTGATGATGGCCTTAACTGCATTCCACAAAATGGTGAGGTTCGTGGCAGACTGCTAGAGAAGACAAACATTTCTCTTCCACCCGCTCATGCATCAGGATTCAAAACGGCTTCAAATAAAGGTATACAAATTTCCTTGGCCAACCTGGAGAAGGCAAGGCATCTCTTTGAAGAAAGAGATGGCGATCAGCCCACCAAATGCAACAGTGCCACGAAACTTAAAAATAGCCAGAGCAATGGATCCATGACAAGCACAGTTTCTGTATCAAATCAGCAACCTTCTGTAAGTGAAATATTTGAGGGTGGCAGCTGCCACTTAACAGCTTCACAAAAAGCTGATGTGACAGAACTGTGCACTCTCTTGGAAGAAGCAGATAGCCAGTTTGAATTTACACAGTTCAGAGGTGCAGAAGTAAAACAGCCTTTTCAAGAAAATGCCTGCTTTCTAGAGAAGACTGACAAAGACCTTGATCCTGATTTTCTTGCAGGCATAGATTTTGATGACAGCTTTAGTTCAGATGCTGAAAAGCACTTGGCAATAACTGCCATGCCTGACAAAATGACCTGTGTGGTAGATGAAAAAGCAAATGGTGGGACATCAAACATCACTGATAAATCCACCAGTGTATCAGTGTCGAGTTCTGTAAAAAGAGAAAATATCTCTGCTGGAGAGGTGCTTTCCTCTTCAGAAGACATTCCTGGAAGAAATAATTGGCTTATATCAAAGAAGCAAAAAAGTCTTAACAGAGCTGAGCACGGTGACGCAAGCAAGATGGAGAAACCGAATCCTTTAATGCTTGGTGTTACCTTTAAGACTGCAGGAGGGAATGCTTTAAGAGTTTCAAAAACATGTCTAAGCAAAGCTAGAGCTTTATTTGCTGATTTAGAAATTAATGTGTCAGATCTGAATATATCACACAAACAGGCTGCTGAGACTGATGCAAAAACCAAAAAGATGTGCAATGTAGATTCTGAAACGGCCACAGCTGATTTCAAGTTCACTCTCAAAGACGACTGCCACGTTGAAGAGAAAACTTGGAGTTGTTTTTCCAACACCAAACAGCCTGTCTCTGCATTGAAACAGGCCAGAGACATGCAAGATAAAGATACTACGAAAAGTTTTGAAAACTGCAAAATGGATGCCATTACCATTTCTGAGGAACATGCCATTGTAGACACAGAGTTTGAGAATGTAAACACTGGACTAAGTAGGCCACATCCTGATGATATAGAAATGGAACGTGTTGGTTGTAACACTGTGCTGGAATTTAAAAATCCAGTTTCTTTCCATGAAAACTCATTTTCCACTTCAAAGCTTCTACCATGCCCAGCATTAAAGAGTATTGATTCCTCTGCCATCAGTGAATTGAGCAGTGGTGATGGATTCTGTACAGCCAGTGGGAGGAAAGTATCCGTGTCAGCTGATGCAATGAAAAAGGCTAAATGTCTTCTGAATGACACTTATTCACTTGAAGACACAAGCAAAAAAATAAGCCAAAAAGAAAATGTTTTAAGAGCAGCACAGTTCACTGCTCAAAATAAAGAATCTATTCCTAAAACAAGTGGATTTGACACAGCCACTGGGAAAGGAGTTTCAATTTCATCCACAGCTCACAAGAAAGCAAAATGCCCGTTGAGTGAATCTGATACAGTGTATCATAAAATCAATGCAAAACCATCACATTACAAGATTCCAGTATATGGCCCACCACCCAGCAATGTAGGATTTCTTGCAGCCAGTGGAAAGAAAATAGCATTTTCCTCCAAGGCCCTTCAGAAGGCCAAAGCACTTTTCAGTGACATCAGTTTCAGTGCAGACAGCCCAGCTGGTCCTTACCCAAAGAACGGTGACAAGAAAAATGACAATTGTGAACATCCAGACAAAATGCAGAGTGGTTTGACCGCAGAGGGAGAAAACGTCCATGTCTCAGAGAAGCAAATTTTAAAGGACTTTGAAGATTCTGTTTTAACAAACGCTATGCAAGAGAGAGTAGACTGTGATATAGATGTTAACAATGGTGAAAATATTATGCATACAAGTGGAAGTGGCAGTGACTTAGGAATTAGACCAGATCAAGGGATGACTTCAAACATTTCTGTAGAGTCTGCAAATAAACAAGTGAAACAAAAAGACAGTTTGCCACTACAAAGTGGTGGATTTGGTCCAGTAAATGGAAAGGGAGTTTCCATTTCATCTGAAGCCCTTAAGAGAGCAACATCCCTGTTGGAGCAATGTGATGAAGAGAACACTAAAATCAATGTTAATCAGTCACATTTGAAGACTTCAGTTTACAGCCCACTCCCCACAAGTGGTGGATTTCATGCAGCCAGTGGAAAGGCTTTGACACTTTCATCCGAAGCCCTTCAGAAGGCTCTTTTCAGTGATATCATTTCCAGTACAGAGAGTCCAGTTGTTCCACACACACAGAGTATAAAAATTTTTGTAAAGTCTGGAAGCGGATCCACTGAAGACAAAAACAAACAGCTAAAAAAAAAAGAAGCCAGTTTCCCACTACAAAGTGGTGGGTTTCAGACAGCGAGCGGAAAAGGACTTGCTATTTCATCTGAAGCCCTCAAGAAAGCAAAATCCCTGTTGGGTGAATTTGATGAATTGGGTGATAGAAGTGGAAAGCCATCATGTTCAAAGACTCCAGTCCCAGAGAATGGTAGATTTCTTGCAGCCAGTGGAAAGCCTGTGGCACTTTCATCTGAGGCCCTTCAGAAGGCTAAAACTCTCTTCAGTGATATAATTTCCAGTGCAGAGAGCCCACATGCAAAGAACAGTGACAGAAACCATGACAATTGTGAACCTATGGCAAAAATGCAGAGCGGTTTCAAAACTGCAGGCGAAAAAAAGGTTCATGTATCACAGAAAGATCTTTTGAATGCAAAACATCTTTTGAAGGTCTTAGATGATTCTGTTTTAACAAAAGCAATGCAAATGGCAGAAGACTGTGATATGGATGTTAGCAATGGCATTTCAGCAAAACACAAAAGTATAGCACCTATGGTTGGAACAGGGAGTGATGAGAAAAACCTTCCAGAAACCAGACTACAGCAAAAGGCGACTTTGGGCTTTTCTGTAGAGTCTGAGAAAAGATACACTGAGGACAAAGACAAACAAGCGGAACAAAAAAATGACACTTTGTTGCTACAAACAGCGAGTGGAAAAGGAGTTACCATTGCATCTGAAGCTCTAAGGAAAGCAAGATCTCTGTTGGGTGAATGTAATGAAATGGAGGATAAAATTGGTATAAACCCTTCATGTTCCAAGATTCCAGTTCATGACTCACTTCCTCAGAGTGGTGGATTTCGTGCTGCAAGTGGAAAACCTGTAGCATTTTCCTCTGAGGCCCTTCAGAGGGCAAAAGCTCTCTTTGGTGATATAAGTATCAGTGCAGAGATTCCACATGCAAAGAATAGTCACAAGAAATATGACTACGGTGAAAACACACAGAAAATGCAATGTAGCTCCAAAACTGTAGGAGGAGAAAAAGTTAATGTTTCAGAGCAAAACCTTCTGAAAGCAAAACATCTTTTGAAGGAAGCTGATGACTCTGTTTCAAAAAAGGCAATGCAAGTGGAAGATGGTTTTACTAAAGATTGCAATATGGATATTAACTATGGAATTTCAGTAAAACATAATACATTGTCTATCAGTGACATTTCTAAGGACTCAGGAAATGGATGTACTGAAGTCACAAATGAACACATGAAACAAAAAAACACTTGGCCCCAACAAAGTGTTGGATTTCAGACAGCAAGTGGAAAAGGAGTCGCTGTTTCATCTAAAGCTCTGAAGAGAGCCAAAACCCTTCTAAGTGAATGTGAAGGAGTTGAGGATAAAATCAGTATAACAGCACCACGGGGCAAGATTTCGGCTCATGGTCCACCATTCAGGAGTAGTGGTTTTCTTGCAGCCAGTGGTAAGCCTGTTGCACTTTCATCAGAGGCCATGCAGAAGGCGAAAGCTCTTTTCAGTGATATTAGTCAGAGCAGAGACACCCCAGCTGTTGCACTCACAAGAAAGAACGATAAGAAAATTGATGCTCACAATCGAGAGGAAACACATTGTGGTTTCAGCACTGCAGGGGGAGTTAAAGTCCAAGTGTCCAAAAAAAGTCTTTTGAAAGCAACCAGTCTTTTCAAAGAATTTGATGATGGGGAATGTCATGATTCCCTATTATTTTCAACAAGCCCACAAGACGATCCTATGCCAAATCTGTCAAAAGTAGAAGATGTGGAAGGACCTTCGGGTTCAAACCTCACAACAGCCTCTGACAAGTACATGTCTACCAAGGGAACTGCCTCTCTTGTAGTTGAATCCGTGCCCTCCTTGCAAGAGTCTGACCTAAAAGTTGAAAATTTAAGAGGACATGGTTGTACGTCTGTCAATAACAAGGCAGCTAAAGATGCATTTAAGTTTCAGGAAGACACCATAACACCATCTGGGGCAGGCACTCTGCATGATTGCCCTGAAGAGGAAATGCAGTGTCTGCTGGACTATGAAATAAATGAGGAGAGCAGCACCAAGGAGTCTAAAGTTTTAAAACCAAATGAGTCTTCAGTTCTTAACTTTCAGTCACTTAACCTTACTGGTTGCACAGAGACCCAGCAAAAATTTCTTGCCCAGGAAGCTCTGGACTGTACTAAAGCTTTGCTAGAAGATGAAGGTCTGGCTGAACACAATCTCTTCATGACTTTAGAAAATATGCCACTACAACATAACACAAGTGCCAATGGGTGTGAAGAGAGTGAAAAGAGAAGAGGGAAAAGATCAGTGGAAGACACAGAAATGAATGGTAGGTACCTGCATTGCTACTCAGTTTAAGTGTAATATTTTTATTGAAACTGTGCTGCTATTTTCAAAACTTATTTAATTAATTTATTGATGTTTTTCAAGCAAATTGCATTAATACATTTCTTGCAATTTAAGATTAAGCTGTATTGCTTACTATTTGGAATTTTCTTTTTCTTTTTTTTTTTAGAAAAGTTAAATGATCCTTTATGACATGAAACCATTGTTTTCAGATGAGTAAACATGCCTGATCATAATTAACTTTAAGCCACAGCTCTGCTTTGAGAATAATAGCCTTCTAACTATTTAGGTCAGCCTCCCCTAAAAAGACGGTTACTGGAAGAGTTTGACAGGAGTCTCGTGGATCCAAAAGCTTCAACTCTCTACCCAGTCAAAAGTTGTTCCAATGGTAAATTGTTAGCACTATGGCACGTTTTCTGAGAACTGTTTATTTTGTGTTATTCATTAAATAACTATTTGTATTTATCCCTAAATAAGGTTTAATGAAGGACAGGGGAGTTTTTAAATACAGCACCTCCCTTTATCCAAACATTACTCGGCCGCACAGGTATGTTCCTAGTGAAGCACCATGTTTTCAAACAGGTTAACAAAGTTATAAGCTTTTTCTGATATGTCCTTTCTTTTCTTTTCTGCAACAGTGGAAAAACCTATGTGGAAACTAGATTCCAAAAGACACAAATACAGAACTCAATGACAGGAGACCCCAGGAGCAAATCGGCACATTACAAGACATCAGTATTTGTTCCTCCATTTGTCAGAAATGCAAAGACAGAAACCCATAAGACTATGGTGCTCAAGGATAGCATAAGAATACCTTCAGCCTTTGTTCCTCCATTCAAAAAACAAAGAACTATTGTTGAAGAGAGTTCCTGTAAAGCGCATGAGGGGGAAGACAAACACCAAAAACCGTTTGTAATGTCATCTAACAGCAAGTGTTTTGTGCCGCCCACTAAAAAAACACAAGGCGCTGCGGATGGAACTGCTGTGGCTGCAGCTCGAAGTGACGATATGAATAATCAAAGCTTACCTGTTGACTTCAGGTCTGTCAGTGCTGTTGGAGAGACATCAGGTGTAGATGGCACATGTTCAAGAAGACAAGGTGCAGTAAACAGTTTGAGGTACATCAGTGTAAAAGTTTCTTTGTGACAGTTTAAAAAAAAATCCGTTTGCAGATGTATATCAGAATCTTCAGAACACTGAGCTGGCACAGGATATACAAGACATGAGGCTCAGGAAGAAGAAGCGCCAGAACATTCGACCTCTTCCAGGGAGCTTGTATCTTAAAAAAACATCAGGAGTACCTAGGATCCCACTAAAAGCTGCAGTGAATGGAAAGATCCCAGGAAGATACACCCCAAAAAAGGCAAGGCTGTAACTGTCACTGGGTTTTTTAGCATTTTTAAGCATACTTTGATTTGTTTGTTTTGGTTTTAAACACAGACTGTGAGACACAAATGTACTTGTTTTTATTTTTCAGCTTTATGGATATGGAGTCCAAAAATATGTTTCCGATATCACTAGTGAGAATGCAGAATCTTTCCGCTTCAGCCTGCTGCAGTTCATCAAACTGGAAGCCTTTACAGATGAAGGTGGAGTTCAGCTTGCTGATGGAGGATGGCTGGTCCCCAGCAATGATGGGACTGCGGGGAAAGAAGAGTTTTATAGGTATTACTGAATCACACTTTGTGTTAAATGAATTGGAGTAATCAGGTTTAGCAATAAAATATAAGCTTAATATACTAAATATCTCGTCCTTATATGCCCACAGAGCTTTATGTGACACCCCGGGTGTGGATCCTAAATTGATCAGTGAAGCATGGGTGTACAATCACTACAGATGGATTGTGTGGAAGCAGGCCTCTATGGAAAAATCTTTTCCAGAAATAGTGGGCAGCCGGTGTCTCACACCCGAGCAGATTCTCCTCCAACTTAAGTACAGGTATGTGCAACTAAAGCTTGCTCAGATATTTATGCAGTTGTAGGTCACTTTTTAATTTGCATATCTTGTTGACAAATAAGTGTTATGCTTTTCTAACTGCCATTTTGTACGGTATTTTACAGGCAAAATAAATGTTGAAAATATAGACTTTGCAGTGAATTACACTTTTAGCTAATTATGCTGAATACAATGGGATAATGTTAAATGTGGGATACAAATGTTGGCATCTACCTAGCAAAATAGCTGCTAGGTAATTATTGACTCAATTTAATGTATTCACTGATTTTTTCTAAAACATATTCTGTTTATGTCAGATATGATGTAGAGGTGGACCACAGCCGCAGGCCAGCTCTGAGAAAGATCATGGAAAAGGATGACACGGCAGCCAAAACCCTGGTTCTCTGTGTTTGCGATATCATCTCCAGGGGTCACTCCCCAAAAACACAGAGTCACAATGACACCAAAACCCCTCACAGTGCAGATGCAAAGGTTGAAACTTCAGCTGCACTCATTTGGCTGACAGATGGTTGGTATGCCATTAAAGCTCAGCTGGATGAACCTTTGACTGCAATGGTTCACAAAGGTCGACTGACTGTCGGGGGCAAGTTGATCATCCATGGGGCTCAGCTGGTCGGATCACAAGATGCTTGCTCCCCTCTGGAGGCGCCTGAATCTCTGATGTTAAAGGTAGTCTAAGACAGAGACCACAACTTTTATCTCTACACAACACAACCAGAAAAGAAGGTGTCTTACTTCCGCTTCATGTGTTTAGATCTGTGCCAATAGCTGCAGACCTGCACGATGGGATGCTAAGCTAGGATTTCACAAGGATCCTCGGCCATTCCTCCTTCCAATCTCCTGTTTGTATAGCAATGGAGGTCCAGTAGGATCTGTTGACATTGTTGTACTGAGAAGCTATCCCATGCAGGTGTGCACTGATATATAATCACTGTTAGTCAGATTTGGGTTTTATCCTTTTTAACTCTGTCTAATATGTATTTCTCAGTGGATGGAGAGGAAGCCAGATGGCAGTGTTGTATTCCGTTCTTCACGTGCAGAAGAGAAGGAGGCGAGACGATACAACAGTCACAAACAAAAAGCAATGGAAATCTTATTTGCCAAGATTCAATCTGAATTTGAAAATGAAGAAAAGGGTAAGGATCAGGTTTACAACAAGTTGAACAAGCTGCTACAGTCTGAAATTCGATAAGTTTTTTATAAGCTTTTATCTTTAGGGAGTATCAAACCACAGCGGCGAAGAAAAACAATCAGTCATCAAGAAATTGCAAATCTGCAGGATGGAGAAGAGCTGTATGAAGCAGTGGGAGATGATCCGGCTTACCTTGAGGTAGTAAAACATTTGCTTTACAGATTGTTGGCCTAATTTCAGCTGTGAAGGGTTTTAGTATATTATTTTTCCCCTCTTAGGCTCATTTGAGTGCACACCAGTTGGAGGCCCTTCATACCTACAGACGCTCTCTGATGGAGAAGAAGCAGGCTGAACTGCAGGATCGATATCACCGTGCTCTGGAAGCAGAGGAGAATGAAATGAACTGCCCCAAACGAGAGGTTACACCCGTGTGGAGACTCTGCATTGCCGACTCCATGGAGCAACCCGGCAGGGGTGTGTCTTCATTTGTCTTCTTGTTTGACTCTTTTTTTTTTTTTTTATAATTACTGTAACTTGCGAACTACGTTGTGCTAACTTTTTTTTGTTTTAATCTTGGTTTCAGTTTACCAGCTGAATCTTTGGCGACCTTCCTCAGATCTACAGTCTTTACTAAAGGAAGGCTGTCGATTCAAAGTCTATAACCTCACCACTTCAGATGGAAAGAAACGTAGCTGTATCGAACCTGTTCAGCTCACTGGGACAAAGAAAACACAATTTCAAGAGCTACAGGTACTGTAGGAAACAAACTCCCTTCAGCACATGTGAATTTTTTTTTTTTTACCGTTTATAAATTAAACATGTCATTGAAACTTTTGTAATGTTTCCATTCAGGCATCACATGAATGGTTGTCAACATACTTCCAACCAAGAGTTTGCACAAATTTTTTGAATCTTCAAAATCCAGATTTTGAGCCACTGTGTGGAGAAATTGATCTAGCAGGATATGTCATCAATGTTGTAGATGGAAAGGGTAGGTGTTTTTTTGTTTTTTGTTTTATCACTTGCTTTTCTTACAACTGCTCGCATCAAGTTAGCTGAAAAGTCGTCTTCTTTTGAACACAGGTTCATCTCCTGCATTTTATTTGGCTGATGAGAAACTGAATTTTGTGAAAGTTCGCTGTTTCAGCAGCTTGTCTCAGACTGGTCTAGAAGACGTGTTAAAACCACGCGTCATATTGGCTCTGAGCAACCTCCAGCTCAGAGGTCAGTCAATGCATCCCACGCCTGTTGTGTATGCTGGAGATCTGACAAGTTTTTCTACAAATCCTAAAGAGGTTCATCTACAGGAATCTTTCAGCCAGCTTAAAACTCTGGTCCAGGTAAGATGCTAAAATCAAAACCTTAAAAGCTGCTGATATTCTTCAGAAACTGCTCTCTCACAGCAAAAGTGCTAATCTCCTCAGTACTAAAAATTGTTTTGTAGAAAATGTAATAAAGTAGTGTACTAACATATTTTTTTTCCTTGTTTATCTTCATCTCAGACTTATTTGAATGCAATAAAATGTTAACATTTTCATCACTTTTCTTTTCAGTGTCAGGAGAACTTCTTTGTAACTGCTGAAGAGAAGCTTTCAGAATTAGTCAGATCAAATGGCCGTAGCTACAGCTCCTCTCCAGCTCTCCAAAGACAAACACCAGCTTCTCTAACAGACAGAAGACAAGACATAAAGTCAAGTGTGAGTTTAACTTCATGCTGTGGTATCTGGTGTTTTTCAGTATATCTGTTATAACATAATGTCATCTAGTAATATATCAGTTCTAAGCCCATCATCTTGATTGTGTCTTTTTATACAGGTGATTTCTCAGAAGCCAGGCAGAAACCTTGGATCCGTCACACCTGTCAGCAGGAAGTCTCCTACACCAACATCTTCAGCAGAAAAAGATCCCAAAAGCCTGAAAAGAAGGAGAGCACTGGACTATCTGTCTCGTATCCCGTCTCCGCCACCTCTTTCCCATCTGGGCTCAGTGGCTTCTCCATGTGTAAATAAGACATTCAACCCACCTCGGAGGTCTGTGACACCAAGCACTTTAAAAACTGTACAGACACCATCTCACAAACCCGCTGACTCACTAGGGGAGGATGAATGGGTGAATGATGAGGAACTGGCTATGATTGATACCCAGGCACTGCGTGTTAATTTAATCTAGATACATACCACTGTGTGATGACAAACACGCTACAGCTTTTCAATTGACTGAATGTAGATGTTAAGGTTCTGTGTGTATATAACACATTTTTTTAGGGTTTTTTGTAGACTTGTTGGCCTCATAAAATGGGGAAAGTAAATATTGAAATCATGTCACTTCACAATGTTTTACAATTTTATACTTGTTTCTGTGAGGTTCCTGCATTCAGTGTTAAATAAATTCAGAATTTTATTCTAGCAGTTTTGGTCTGTGGGTCTGTTTTTGCATTTAAAGACGAACACCTTCAGGGTTGAGAAACTGGTTGATTCTTGTAGTAATGTATTGTTGTTTGGGGGGTTTACATCCTTACTGCCTTCTTAGGAATTAAGAAGGGAAGTAGCAGCTACTTGCTGTTAATGAACTGTACTTGATTAATTGATCGTCAACAAGTTTGAGCATCTATATAAAAGTACAGCTCGGGTTTGCCAAATTGCATCTGAAATAATCACATAATATAGTTTGGTTGCATTCATTTATACAAGCATAACTTCAATGAACTGAAACAATGTAAAGAAGATATGAGAGGCTGATAAAGTCATACAGAAAAATGATTCCTCTAGACTACAAATGAGCAAATTCCTTTAGTCATTTTACTAAAGGTGGGAACAACTAATTAAGGGTTATTAATCAAGGTAAGATTTGTCAGTTATGTCAAACTGACAAATATTGATTTATTTTTGGAAGCTTTAAAAAAGGTTTATAGGTACAAGAATACAGTATAACTTAAAGAAATTCACCATATAAAAAAGTTTGTAATAACCACTTTGAGTGATCTTGATTCAAAGCGTTAAGTATTTCACCATTTTGCTACACCACTAGTGATTAGTTTGTGGAGATGTCACAAGTATATCGATTTGATTTAGCTGTTTTCGCTTAACTGTAATGCTGACTTGGACTTTTTTTTTTTCTTTTTTTTTTAAATTCTGGTCTCTTTTTTTAAATTTAGGTATTTTCAATATAAAGATGTCAGGAAGCAGTTTATAATGCAGTCCAGGGCAGTGAATAGCAACTGCTCACATACGCTATAGAAACGCAGGCATTATAAAATACAGCGGGACTCGGTGAAGTAGTTACTACTCTTTGTATAAAGTAGCTACTGCTCTTTGTACCCATTTTTGTCACTACCCCGTCGCCTTTCAGTCCCGCTGGTGTCGCTCACGCAACGAGTGGCCAGGATGCCTGCCATTAATAAGAGAATAGAAGAAGAAAGTCACTTCCGTAAACACAAGGCAAGTGCGATTTTGAATCTGCACACCGGTTAATGTGGGTTTCCCCTGAATTTATGCATCCCCAGTATGAACGGTAGGCAACCGTGAATATCGTCCGTTACTCTATTATTTTACGTTTACGTAGTGGACAATTTTGTTTATTTATTTATTTATTTTTCTTGTTTTCTGTGCAACTCGTGTTGTGGCACGTTAGCCAAAGGTTAATGGTTGGCAGAAGACATGGTTTCGATTTTAGCTGATTAATCTACGGTGTGTTTAATCATGTGCACTTGTATTTACATATAAACCCAGCCCAAAAAGCAAGCCAAATGTTTTTGGTGGATGTATATATTTTGTGACATGGGTTATTGACAAAAAGTCTTATACCGTTGGAAAGTCTGTTTATTTCCCTTTACATTTGTAAGGAAAATGAAAAACTCGCCAAATCTTTTCTGCCAATGTCAAGGGTCTTATTCTGCTATTGACTCTTAGTTTGAGCTTCTGGCACCCCATGTGTTGACAATCACGTGCCTTATTGGTGCCTGATTATCAGCACCTGTGAGCATGGGCTCTAATGAGATTTCTCCTATCGCAGTTGGATCATAGAGACAGACTGTGGATAAGATGCAGGGAACTTTATGCTGATTGGATAGCGTAACAGCTTTTGGTGGAAACAGTGTGATGATATGGAGTGTCATCTCCCTCACTGTAAAAACAAGGCTTGTCATCATTGGAGGCAATTTTAGTGCAGAAAGATCCCCACAGTCTGGAACTAACCTTTATTCTCCACGATCACAACACTCACCCTGACAGAGCGGGGTTTATCAAAGTCCCATTGAATATTTTTGGGATCAGCTTAGGCTTTGTGGGCGTTTGTGCCAGAATGACCAACACAACCACATTGGCTGACTTGTGACAAATGCTGGTTGACAAATGGGATGGCATCCCACAGCAGTGTGTGACCAAGCTGTTGACCAGCATGAAAAGGAGATGGCAGGCTCCTGTTTGTTTAATTAATAAATTATTAAATTGGCAAAATGCTTTCTTTCTTCAGACTTTAATCATCACACTCCAGTAAATAACACCAAACAAGAGACAGAAGCAGAATAAGATGTGTGGCTGGCATCAGCAGAGAAGATTTTTCATGGGTGCAACCCACATATCGTTAGCTTCATAGCATAATTGCCTAAGTCATTTGACTAAGTCAATGAC
Source organism: Rhamphochromis longiceps (assembly GCF_057381845.1). NCBI lineage: Eukaryota > Metazoa > Chordata > Actinopteri > Cichliformes > Cichlidae > Rhamphochromis > Rhamphochromis longiceps. Next base: position 32,573,288 of record NC_140570.1, read on the forward strand.
TTAGGCACTTATGCTATGAAGCTAACGATATTCAACTCTTCTGCTCAACCCAGAAATGCATTTTCCTTACAAATGCGGCACCATTTCAGGTCAAATAAACAAGCTTTCCACAAGCATAACTCTTTTTTTTTTTTCTTTTTTTTTGCCAAAAAGCGTTGTTACAAAGAAATAATCAACCAAACATTTTCTTACTTTTTCTGCTACGTTTATAAATTGGCATAGCAGCACTGAAAAATCTATAAGATAAAATAAATAAAGCAAAATAATAAGAATAGGAATAAAATGCAGTATTATTATGTAGTATTTTTGTGGTGTTTCAATGTTGTAAGTATTCTAATCTGTTTTCATCCAGATGTCTCAGCCTGAATTATGTTGTACAACCTCTGATGCCATAGAAACATCTTGTGTGAGTGAGGATAAAGAAGCTTGTAAAGATGACTCTGCTGACACAAACAGTAAGTGTGTGGGCACTGACGGTGGCGCTCCAGACAGCAGTGTCAGGGACCGCGTGTTAAGGGAGGTAGGATTCACCAGCTCTGCCTTCATCGGTCCAGCATTTCCTCCACAAACAACTGCAGCCGAGTCTGTCATTGAAGACTCGCTGAGTGAGTTTTACAAAGAGCTTGAGAAGATCAATACCCCTGATGGTGCTAATGGTAACCCAGGGAAACAAGATGCAGCTTTTGATCAGCCACTTGTACCTACTAAATTACCCACCAGCAACAAAACTCAGGATGTTCCTGAGGAGAAAATTGCTAACATGAGGGACTTTGAAGAAACAGATGGCTCCCAAAAAAGCAATGGAAGAAAACAGCCAGCATGGCCTCACTGGTATCAAAATGAGCCATACAATCCCAGGAGGCAGAGGCCAGGCCCGGAGCTGAGCTCTCCCCAGTGGCGTCATCCACAACCACTGGACAGGCCACCACACCTGAGATTTCAGAGGCCACCATTCCCTCACCAACCACCACCGTATGCATTCCCAAATCTACAAAACCCACCACCACATGTGAACCCTACCTTTCAACATCCAAGCATGGCAAACCGCTTTCAAGAGGAGCTGCGGTTTCCACCTTTTTATAGATTCCCACCTCCAAATGTTTCCAGACACCACTCTCAGGGATTTTATGGAGGTCCTCAACATCAGTTTGACAGGGATGTGCATGGCTCCAGCTATGATGGACACTCAGCTAATGAAAATGTCAGGTGGCCTAGAGATAGAAGTGAAGAGCTCTCTCAGTTAAATGAAGATTATGACAGGCTCCAGAGATGTGATTCAGAAAATGAACCTTGGGAGCGACAGCACTACTATCAGCCGCGTGACGACACACATGCAAGCCATTCAGCCCTGGTGCTGATCTTGATGCGGGGATTGCCAGGATCTGGGAAATCCACACGTGCCAGGTAAATCTGTGTGTAATCTTAATTTAATTTCGATCTATTTATTCTTATCTTATAGCTTAAAAACAGCAGTTTGACACCGATTGTTTCCCACAGGGAGCTGCTCTCCACTGGCCCCAGTGGGATCATTTTGAGCACAGATGATTACTTTGCACACAAAGATGGCTACCACTATGATCCTAGTCTTCTTGGAGCAGCACATGAGTGGAATCAGAGAAGAGGTATTGACTCATTACAATTTCAGTCATTTAATACGAGTAAAGCAACCACAGTGCCTCTGTACTGTAGTGGTTTACATATTCATCTGACAAAAAGCAAGATCCCCCGGTCTATAGAGTATTTTAAATGAATCAGCCACAACATTAACACACTTAAAAAAGAGCCTAAGGCATTTACACGGTCTCCTAAACATCTTGGTAACCAAAAGGATTCACTGTTAACTTTAATGGTGCCTGATATCACAGGAGACCCCTGGAAGTCCCTAATTGGTTAGTGTTGTTTTTGTGTGGGTTGGCCTACACAATTTTCAGACAGGTGGTTTTAATGTTGTGCTAATGTGCGAGTGTGTTTATTTGAAGAGATGTTTCAGTGGCCTAGCTATCCAGCATTTAAAACAGAAATGTTAAATAGGTGACTTTTTCACTGATAATGTGTGAGCAACATGGGGGCGAAAAGTGATTGTCGAAAAAAAAAAAAATCAAATTAAATGGAACATAAAACAAATTAAACATTTTGGTTTAAAAACAGTTTTAATTTTCTTGCCAGAACTTGTCAGAATCTTTTCTTAATCTTCTCAGCTAGAAGTGCTCTTCATGATGGCCGGTCTCCCATTATTATTGATAATACAAACATTCAAGCCTGGGAAATGAAGCCATATGTCAAAATGGTAAGTGGCCATACTAAATATTTATTATTATTGTTGTTGTTGTTGTTTTTATTATTAGTTAATATTTCATACCACTTTCACTAATCCTTCGAATTCCTCCAACTCCTGCATCAGGCTTTGGAGAGCGGATACAAAGTTGACTTTTGTGAACCGGACACCAGGTGGAAATATGATCCTTACGAGCTGGAGAAGTATGATTTCTGACTCATGATATTAAAATGCTGTTAGACATAGTTTAGACTTCACATTCTAACATTATCCTCTTTTTTTCTTTTTCTTTTACCTCCAGGAGGAACAAACACGGTGTTCCTCAGGAGAAGATCGCGCAGATGATGGACCGTTTTTCTATTCCCATATCCATAGACATTGTCATGAATTCAGAAGAACCGTTTCATGTGAACCAGAGACGTCAACCAGAGCAGCCACAAATGATGAGGAAAAAGCCAAATTTACATAATTTCTAAGACAATTTAACAGCTTCGTAATTTACCTTTTATGACCATTTTTAGAGTAAATATTGTGATTTTTATAATTTGTACCTGTTTTTAATATATTACTTTGTATACTGTAATTTTTTTCTAAGAAAAGAGAAAAAATATTTTTCTGAGGAAATTAAAATTGTAATTTAGTATGTAATAACAGATTTTTACAGTATGCGTATTCTTCACATTACAGAACAACAGTGAAAACCAGGAGTTTGCCCTGTTTTAAATTTATTTTTTTACTCATTTACAAGTTGTTCCAATTTTTGGTGAGCTTGATCAGTGATTTATCATCTTGGTTGTTGTTCTCTTTCTTTCTTTCTTTCTTTCTTTTTTTTTTTTTTTAGCTAGAAATTGTTTCTTCCTGCGACATAACCAATAGGCAGATTTTCAGTGCCAAAATAGCCAAATATAAACATTGATATGAATTTTCTTTTTTAGTTTGTTACACTGGTGTTAGTGTTGTTCTTACATAATTAAAACATTGTTGGTCCAGGATCAGTGTTGCAACTGACCAGTCCTGTTGTCTGGGTATTTAGTTAGCATTAGCCAAGAAGCTAGCTAATGCTATTAAAAACTGTCACAAGTAAACCAATATGAGTAGCTAAATTTGGCTAACAGCAAAAATAGCTTGATAATATATTGTTATATAGCATACATTAATAAAGGAAACACTTGAAGTGCTTTCTATTTGTTCCAGAAGAGAGTTTTACATAAGCAAATGTTGATGCAGGAACAACACCAACATGGGAATATCACACACATTGTGTGTCTGTGTGTATAAAGAAATTTAGTCGATTCAAGTATACCCTCTGATTTTATTAGTTTGCAGAACCACCTTTAGCAGCAGTAACTGAAGTCGCAGAATTTCAGCCAAGCTTTAACCGTGAGACAGAGGAGTTTTTTGTAAACTCAATGACTGCAAGATGCCGAGGTCCTGTGGCTTCCAAATGAACTAACTCACCCCTCTGCCACTGTGCTTGACAGCCGGTGTGAGGTGTTTGCTGATATGCTGTGTTGGATGTTCATCAGTAGCGGCTCTATAATATCTGCATTTTTGTCATACTTTATGTCTCCAGACGTCATTGCCCCAGAAGTCCTGTGGTTTTTCAGATGCAACTTTGCAAATCTAAGCTGTGTTGCCATATTTTTAGAGAGATGAATGTTTTTTCAAATAATATCAAATAAGCCATACGTGTTCAGTCTTTTTATATTATACTACCATGAACTTTAATATTTAACCTGCTAACTGGGGCCTGAAGAGGCTGAGATTGAGCTTTTTTGGAGACTGCAGACTGCCAAACTGCTTTTATTGAGGTGGTCACACTTACTGATTGGTCAGTTAATTAAGTGCATTGAAGCAGCAGCACCTGGCTGCTAAATGCCCTCTTATTTCCTATCAAAGCAGTAAATATGTACTTAGTTTTTCACAGGACTACACACTGTCCTGTGAAAAACAACTAAACTATACAGTAACTTCCATGTGATGCATTTTTTCTGTTTTAATGTCTTTGTGAAAACTATTTAATGCTTTTTTTAGGGTAAATATTTTATGGCAGCTAGTAGAACAGTTTCCTAGCAGAAGCGCTTAAGGATTAACAAAACAGACTGATTCTGATGTCTTTGAGTTAAAGTGTTGGTGCATAATGTTTGAAACCAATTGAAATTTTCTAATTTGAACAGAATTTTTCTTCTGTTCATAGTGGTTATTAGGAAATCCTTTCCTAAGCTGTGCTGAGTCCAAGTGATCTAAAAAAGTGTGCCTGAAGCTAAAATGAGTGTCCAAAAAGTCAGAGTTAAACAAATCAACCTGATAAAAATTTAGTGTTTCTTGTATAAAACAGATTCTTTGTGTTTCTTTGTTTGGGTGCATGAAAGGATGAAAAAGAACCTCATCTTGGCTCCTGGTAAACTTTTAAAAACATGTTTTTTTTTAAACAAAGGCCTGTAAATTGTAATCAGCATACCAGTAAACAAAAACTAACCCTGTCAGTGTGCAAATGGACAATATTGTTTCTGTCTTCTGGCAGACTCAAAATTGGTGATCCTGCATTTTGTGTGCTCATTTGTGAAAGCGAAGCAGTAATAGGTGTGCCTCCAGTTAAAAACTGTTGCGTCTTTGTAAACACAATATGCCTCACGGACAGTTTGCCAAAGAAGAATAACCCATCTACAGCTGCTGCAGCCAATTACTGTAGGGAAACGTTGAGTAGAGACCCTATTACTGTAGAAACTCTGATATAGCGCTAAACACCAAGTGTGGAGAGGTCTTTGTCTGATAGCATTCAGTGTTCATTACTGTGTGTCTCACAGGAAATCACATTTCACCCCACTGTTCCTGCTGGTGCTCATTAATGCGGCACAGAGGTGATGTTTTGTTGACTCTTTTCCCCCAATCGTTGTTGTGTGGGGAACCAGAAAGTTTTTTCTACACCACAGACTATATAGTTAAATGTGTGTCTGCGGTGTTATACTGGTTGAAAATTTTGTTTTTAAGAAAATTAGGTCGTGTTTTTGGAACTGGGACTAACATGGGACAAGTTGGTATTTGTCTTTGGGATCTTAATGTGACAGATCTGGGTTAACTTTTCTGTTTCTCTGCTTCACATTTTGCTGCACTGTTGTATGCTTAAGAACAGCATACTGATAATTGGATGCACATAAACTGAGATTTAACCCAAATGCAGTATGTGTTGGTTTGAGTTAGAGAAAGGGATCAGTGAAGGGTGAAGAAAATACCAGTGAATGAGAGTGGGCAAAGGATTATTGTCCAGAATGAAATGCCACTGTGAGGTCACACTTTTTACCAAATATTAACTTAATAATAGGAATCCACGTGACTGGTTTCACTGGTCGTAGTTTTAATTCTCTTGAAGGCAGTGTTTCCAACTGATGCTCTTCCAGTCTTAAAAATATGTGTTTAGGGTTAGTTATTTGTTTTTTAGACTGCAGTATTCAGCGTACTGCTGTCTGCAGCTTCCTATCTTTTCTGTAGAGGGTTTTTAATGCTACACCAACTTTTTACATTTTATACATTTTAGTGTTACAAATTTTCCACAAAAAAAAAATAATGCAGGTTGATGTGATATGTAAGATATGCAATAATCTCTCTGTTTCAGTGTTTGTGGAAGTTTTAAGACTGAATCTAAGTCTTGCACAAGCTTGCTTTTTGATTTTTGTAAATGATTGCCTTATTTGTTTAAAGGGTTATTCTGCACGGAACTACAAAAAAAAGTCAAGGCTAAACTGTGAAAATAAATGGTAGGAAGGAAACCCATAAATTAGATTTAACTGGTAAATAAAAACTTATTGAATCTTAAAATGCAGAGCTGGCCTCAAGTATGTTCAGTATTTAAAAAGGCTAAGCCGTCCTGTGAGTCTCCCTAAGATATAATCTGACCTTGAGTCAAGAGAATCAATGAAGAGGCCCTTTAAAGGGGATTTCTAATGGATTTGCTTTCTGTCTTTTGATGTGAGTGCAGCCCTGTCTGCAGTGAAGAGTTAGGCTAAATGGTCAAAAACTGCTATTAGATTTTCTTGCAAAATGGGTGCCGGGGGCAGAAGAACAAGATGAAAAGGCTTTAATGAGTAACTCAAGTCAATAACAAAGAAGAGAAACCGTTTTAAATTTAATCTAGACTTCACTTTTTAAAGAGAAATTACACCCTCCAAAAACATTTTCTATAAAATTAAAGGCCCTTTGGTTCCACCCTTGTTAGAATAATAATGCAAACAAGCTTGAATTAGTTATTAAAAGTCTTATCAGACCAGGAAACAGTAGACAACTGTATGTTGTCACAATTCGGCTCAAAATGAAGGCCTCACATAGATGATGTTTGTTATTTTAATTAAAGTAATAAAACCAAAAATAGTATGCTTGATTGTCAGCTAATTAATATGTACGCAACGTCTCGGTGAACTGTAAATGAATGAGTGACTGTATGCATGCAAAAATAAAAAGGAAAACCTGAGATGCTCTGTCTGTCAGTAAGCCAGCATGGGGGAGAGCAGCAGAGAAGAGCCCCTGAGAGGTTTCGACAGCCCTGCTTTATAGTGCAACCCTAACTAGGTCAGCTTCACCCACCTGTTACCTAGAAGAGAGGCAAAGACAGCCAAGAAGGAAAAAAGCTGGTCTTGTGGCTGTCACTGTAACAGAATAAGACCTTTGAACTTTTAAATCACAAACATCAGTGCTGAGCAGCACAGCTGTCGACTCCCTTATCTTTAATGTAAAAGCTTTGACCTTTGTAATCCTGGAGCTGATTAACAAGTAGGACCTCGATGAAGCTCGTGTCTGAATGCTGATATGGAGAGGGTTATAGGAAACAGTCCATTTCCAAAGAAAAACACGATTATTCTGATGTCATAAAATCTTGTTTTGAAGGAGGATTGTTTCAGCAGCTGTCTAAAGAGGACCACATTGCAGAGGCAGGGAACTACATGGCGTTTTTATGATTTCTATTGACATTTCTATTTCATGGTCCATTATAATGGGGCGGAAAAAAGCACTGAAGACTTTGCAGTGCATTGTTCGTTCTGTAGGGGCAGCCTTTCAGTCACTGACCTTCTCCAGGCACACTTAGAAATTATCGTTCTATAAATAGCAGGGATAAGAAGTTATTATGACTGTATTGGTGGCTGGATTTAGCAACTCCAACAAACCCTTATCCAATGGAGTTACAGACCACTGCTGATATTTCTCATGCAACAGCACTGGCCAGCAGTATTTAAAAACTACCTTAGAATGTACAGAAGATCACTGTAACACAATTTGCCACTCAATTACAGGAAGTCAGGAAACAGGAAAACTCATAATTTGAGCAGGAGTTACCACACCCACACTTCCTCCTGGCACCACAAAGTCACAGTCTTTAGTTAACAACAACCAGTTAATAAATACAGCAGCAAGTGTTTTGGTGATACAGTCTGTAGGGAGCAGGCTTGGACTAAAAGGTGCCGGCTTAAATCAATGAAAGGCAAATACTATGAGATAATGTCTGTCCCTGGGAAATATTTTCTGCTGCAGAAAAATAGAAATCTGCGTGCTGAGGACTCATAAGTGTCCTTGATATATAACCATTATGAAGGATGCCGTCTGTCTCCTAACTGAATTCATGATTTAACAGAGTGTTTGAAGAGACTAAAAGTAATTACTGTTGTTTAACAGCTGCTAAACCTCTGCTGAGGGGACATCTGCGTTTCTACTTATTTTCATTAGCCGCCAGTTTAAATGTGTTTGTACTGTGTACTTCTCGGGTGCGGAGGTGCGCGTCATTTTAATGTGAGAAAGCCTGCAGCAGAATGGAGCAAAAGTGTGCTTTGAATGATGATGATGTAGGCAGCTGTGATGAGTGCTCTGTGCTCCCTAAATGGCAGTGATGAACCATAAATACGTTTCTGCTCTTAAGCATCTCAGGAACAAAAATGGCAGATGAATTCACAGCTGACATGGGAAGCAGAGGACAAGGAAAAGTGGATGTGACAGGCTAATGTGCACTAATTATTACCAGAGTAGAAAACACATTAAGTGGCTTAATGGTGTGGAACTAAAAGCTGTTTAATTTTTTTTATTTAGTTTTTAATATATGCAGTTCTTGTGTTATTATAACCTTAGTACCATATCATTGCAAGTGGAAGATCAGGATGAACAGGATCCTGTAGCTCACCCTTTGTACTTGGTGCTAATGAGAGTAAGTGCTATTTACAAAGCAATAAAAAATGGGGCGATCATATCTCATTGAGGAGCCTGTAATAGTAATTAATTAGCAATTAATACCAACATGTAGGTGAAACTGTAAAAAACATCTTATGGATTACTGTCAGTTTCTACTTTAATTGAATGAATTTGGGGGGGGTTGTCAGTTTTTATTGCAGCCTTGGGATGAAGTCAGGGACTTTGTAAAAGTTAAAAGCCATTAAGGGAAATGGGAAACGGGTGAAGCATAAAATGAAGGACCTCATGTTCTACCTGTCACGTTGTTTATTGTGGTTGTCACGTGAGGCTCATAGCCAATGACAGCCATGCTCTGCAACCGCACAGGGTGTCATCTTTTTACACGCTGAAAACCCATCAGTTGTGTCAAGTTATATACAAGAAGAGCGGATGCTGCATGGCGTGATTTTCAAAATAAAGGCGCAAGGGTGTGTCTTTTGTTATAGAAATCAGTAGTGGGCTGAATAGTGAAAATACATGAACATCCAATGACTGGACAAGGAGTAGGATCTTTTATATACATATCATTACACAAGTACAATTTTGATGCTTTTAGTTCTGCCTAAAATTATTTCTAAAAGTTGGTATTAGTCTATCAAAGTCAAATGAAGGAGCATTGCATCATCTATAATACAGAGGTACAAAATCAAGCTTAATTTCCATCAAACAGCTGGGAGATGGGAATGTTTGAGCAGATGAATTATTGTTCCCATAATTAATTATTCAAGAGTTGGTGTAGCCATGTGGCATTGTTTCTGTTGTATAGATACTGACTAATTGGTTTGGGCATCTGACACGAGGGTGTCATGAGAGTGGGTGTACTGGACAAAGGATGCTGAAAATGAAGCTGCCAGGCAGAAGGAAAAGAGGAAGACGTCAGGGCAGATTCATGTATAGTGAAGGAGGACCAGCAGAGCGTTTGTGCGACAGACGAAAATACTAGTGATAGGGTGAGATGGAGGCAGGTGATCTGTTGTGGCGACCCCTAGAGGGACAAGCTGAAAGAAGAAGATACTGTGATCACTTTTGCAGCTTTATTAATTCATCACCAAAGTTTTTTTGTTTGTTTTTTTACTGAGGCACGACTACTGTCACAAACCCTCAGATATTATGTGGTTTGTATCATTATATTTTTCTAGATGCAATTTTAGCTCCATCAACTTCAATAGCCTTTAAACTGGAACTGCTTACCAAAATCATGCTAGTTAAACTGCAACATTATCAGTTTAACTATCTTTCAGTAGTCCAGGTATCTTTTTTTTAAAAACCCCTTTACCTAATTTCTAACTGTTTTACAGAATTGAATGTGTAGCTTTTGCTAGTTTTACTGGATTATTGTTGGTCCTAATTGTATTTTTAAATCATTTCTACTCCATATATTGGTTTTAATTCGTTTTAGTTGTGTATTGTTGGGGGGTGGTGGGTTAATTTACATTTCGTTTATGAGATTAACATATGGGATTTCTCATTTTCACCAAATCATTGTTACTTTTTTCTTTGATTTTCGGTCATTGCAGTTTCTTAGTTTGTTGTCCTACTTTGGGTTGCTTTAATTTTGAAACACGTGACCGGAAGTTTTGCCCTATCTTTTCATTGGCTTGACAGGTGTGGAGCTCCCAGTCCTGGATTTGATGCCGTCCTTCGGCCAGTAGACTTCTGGCGGTCACACGCCGCACGTTTTTATCTTGCTTTTTTTAAACCGCCAGCACAATGTGGTTGTTGATGAGCTCGGGACCACCTTAAAGAGCACCTTCCTCTGATCCACATTACAGGTGGATCATATAGATCTATCGCATGTGCGGAGAGGGAAGTTTACCTCCACCGACCCGAGGCTAGAGGCGGATAATACAACGGCAGTTTATACGGTAAGTGATTTCGGCAGGGAGGCTGTGCAGTTATTGACACGGATTACGAGAAAGCTGTTTATGAATTGCAAATAAGTTGGTTACATTTTTGTTATTAATGCAATTCAGTATTTAAACTTTAGGCTGGTATACATCAGTTGCACATATATCAAAAGAAACTTTGATTTGGACTAAAAGTTGCAGCTCCCCGATACAGAACAAGCCCGGTACCCCACCCATTATTAAATATAATATAATCTAGTAATATAGTTAAATACGGGGCTCATTTAAATCTTGGGCGATTAATTGAATTGCAGGTTACTGTCCAGAGATTTCATCTGTCTGCCTTTGAATATATTAACTTGTTATTTACTGCTCATTTTACTAATGAGGAGGTCTGGTAGAATAAACCTCAAGATCTCTGCGCACATGTTCACGCTGGCATGCTTCACGGTTAAACCTGCTCTCCTTGGGCTCCCCGTGCTCAGCCGTCGCAGCCCTGTCTGTTCATACAGTCCTAACACCACTACATCACATAAAAGCACAGTGGAGGTCTGAGCTTGTTAACACGGCCTAGGAACGCATATTTAAAGTCACATATTCGCAGAATAGTGTACTCAGTGGCAAATGTTGTACGCAGTGGATCATGTATGATGAAAATATCTAAGTTAATATCTAAGTTATTGATTACTTACAGAATCTGTGTACAGAAAATGACTAAAATAATGGCTGATTTTTACCTTTATCCCCTGAATGCCCTGCACCTAGGACAGATCTGTGCACCAGACGTTGTCATCTGATTTAATTTTAGTTCCCATTGTCATTCAGAGGTAAAGCTCTGAGCCTGCCCAGCTGCTGGTTACATAATGTCAGCTGAGGACTGCCACAGTTTAGTGAGCAGAGGGGGAAACTCGAGTGGAATTGAGCACAGACAACACAGAATGAGGCCAGATTACAGCGTTACATAAGGGATGTTTTACTTCCACTTGGCTGAGATGATGCAGATGATGGTGGTCCAGAAATAGGTCTGAGCAAAGGATGCGGCGTACACTATATTTACAAACAGTGGAGTGAAGATAAGCTTGTTAATGCACAGAGAAGGCTCTGATTGTCAGGTCATAAAAAGAGATATTTGTGTTTCATGTAGTGCAAGTCGGGCTTTGTTACTAATATCCTGTGGTAAATGTTTCCAGTAATTTTCATTGTGTGCGCACTGAATGGGCAATAGTCTGTATTACATTCAAGGACATACCTAATGCCTTTTGAAAGAAATGGAGCCCAAATGTCTGGTGGCTTTCCTCCCTTCTAACCTTAACAAATCATCCTATGGCACTGCATGGTTCAGTAGGTTGCAATGGTCTGAACTACATCTATTAATGTTGATTTCTTTGCTGACAGTCTGTACATCCTTCTGTTTACTGTCCAACCTGAAGTGATAGAAGATTAAGTGGGTTGAAATTTTGTATTGTACAATGCAGTTACAGATAAACCTCAAAAGTAAACCCATATTTGCTGTGCACATTGATTTTACGACATATGTTAGCAGTGAATTTCTGCTGGGATACATAGCACCACCAGCTCTCATCTATCGCAGCCGATTGAAAACAACTCTTATCTCCCATCTCCGTGTCACACAGAGCGGAAAGTCTTTGTCACATTGCTCAGTACAGGGGTAAAATGAGAAGAGTCTTATGGCACACACAGTCAGTGATTTCAAAGCAGATAATTTGCAAGCAAAAAAGGCAGTGTTCAGCACTGATTTAACAATCACTTGTTGGTTAATAGTAGTGTGGGTATAAAAGATGTTGAATGCAGATAAAAACAGAGACATCTTCTTTTCTGCTGGCCTCGTCAGGAATCAGCCATTTATTTGTTTTTGCCTTTGAAAGTGTATTTCCACTGTTGATCCAAGACTTAATGAATCAATTTAGGAATTTAAATGGGAAGCTGTATTTGTGGAGAATAGTAGAGTTAGTGTTCTGCGTTGAGGTCAGCTGTATGTTAACAGTATAAGTATGCAACAAATCATGGGCTAAATTTATCCAGGATAAGATTTTTAAGGACAGGGGGGTTTGAAAGCTTATAATTATTACAGTTTAATTAATTTATTCAGCATTACAAACATGCAGTTTGTACACATGTACTTCTAAAACTTCCTTGAAGTTAACATGTGATCGAAACTGTTTTGTGTGGGTTTGCTTTGCATGAAATTAATTAAACCACGACACAATAATCAGAAAGATCAAATAAGAACTCTGAATAGCCAGATATTCTTGTCCATTTCTTTTTGTGGCATATTTTTCTCCCCTTCTGTACCTTAATGGAGTGCACAATCCTTCACAGCTATTACAGCACTATGTAACACAGTGGATCATGAATGTTAAAGATGATGAAAACAAAAGGTGAAACAAAAAGATCCAAAAGAGTTGAATTCATGCCAGAGTCATTGTTTTGGATTTCATTAGTTTTTTATGGGTGTGCCTAGTAAAGTGGCCAGTGGGGTTAGTGCTTCAGGGAGCCACAGCAGCAGCACTGCAGGAGCTGTGGGCTGCATCCTGATAAACTGGGATGACTGCAGTGGGAGCTGTGAATAACACAAACGTCACAATTATACAACCCCTGAAATTTTCTGTCGAGTTTGAAACTCTACAGCGTGTCCCTGAAGTTTACATAATGTCGGCATTACATACAAATATGCTTGAAAAGAAAACTATAGAAATGTGGGCAACAATGTCCTGTTGTTGTCAAGGTGGTTGCTGTGAGCTGTAGATTTGGGGTTTGCCGTACTGTGTTTATAGATAAAAACTCAAAGTGTCTCAAAGTCAGAGTCATTATCCAAACATTAGATGGCCTGAACTTATATAAATATTGTCCAAGATACTACAACGTAGTAAAAGAATGAGCTAGATTGATGCACAATTGTGGGTACGTTCCTTTTCATGCACAATATTGTACTCAGGGCATCATCTTAAGTGATAACTTTAAAAATAGTCTCTTTTAATCAATTAACTTTTATGAGCAAAGTGTAGTAAACCAACAAACAATCAGTATTTGGCCTGGCTAAGCTATAACATATTGATATTCAGTACTGCTGTGCTTTATTTCCATGGAAATTTAAAGTCTTTCTCAGGATTAATGAAGGTCAAATTAGGTAAACGTCCAGACCTTCCACTGCATGTGACAGTGAAAGAAATGCTGCGATATATAAACCCCAACAGCAGCATAATGCTTACTTACAGAGTGTGACGGAATCGATGAAAATCACTCACTCAAACATGATTCATGTTTGTTTTGCATCCTGTTACTGACACAAAAGTGATTTATGTGTTGACCTTTTGCTTCCCCGTTACTGTAAAACCAATTTCTCACAGCTGCTGTGGACATGGACCTGCTAAGAGCTTGGTGAGATGAGGTGTGCCTATTTGCGGTGACTTGGTTAGTTAATTTATATCCTGTAGTCTGTGTTTTTCCGCAGTTACATACTCAAAGTGACAAATTATACCTGACTTGTATTCATAGAGCAGAACCTCACTGTGCACTGCTGGATGGATGTGAGAGAGTGCACTGATTCAGCTGGTACTTGAAGTACAAAGCAGAGGGTCTGATATTAAATTACCACCTGACAGATGTTTGTGTGTCCGCTGATTATGGTTTTGAGCTGACCTTGTGGGACTTTAACAAGCATGCAGAGAGGGTCTCCACTGTGCCATTTCTATTTAACAAGTCCACACTATCACAATATTTTTTTTTTCATGGTGAAATTCACAGTTTAATGGAAATAACCAAAAAGACTCTTCTCCCTGCAGTCATGATGCTCTGAGGCCACTGCATGAGGCCGCCTGGGCGAACATGATGGAGGAGGCTGCCAGCCAGCTTGAAAGAGATCATGTACACAATGTCTACGACAAGATTGCTCCATATTTCAACGACAGCCGCTATAAAGCCTGGCCGAAGGTACGGCAGTTCCTCCTGGAACTGCAGCCTGGGAGCATCGTTGCTGACATTGGTGGGTCTCCAGCAGTAATGTGATCCTGAAAGTCCAATTACAGCTGGCTTACATTTCTTGTGTTATGTTGTAGCTGACTGTCTTGTCTTTCCAGGTTGTGGTAATGGTAAGTATCTCCACATCAACAAGGACGTGTTCAAGCTGGGGTGTGACGTTTGTCGCCCCCTGGTGGATTTTGCCTGGAGCCAAGGACATGAGGTCCAGATGTGTGATGGGCTGCATTTGCCTTACAGAGACAGCTGCTTTGATGCTATGCTTTCTATTGCAGGTAATGGTCAGAACTATAAGCAGTTATTATAGATGAGATAAGAGGCTTTTTTAAAAATATTTCACTTAGTAACAAATCACTCCCTTCATATGCATGAGCTCAAACGCCGACATCTACCTCAAATTAAGTTAACTCATATAATGATAAACATCATATTACCACAAACTTGCGTTGCCAAGCCAACAGTGTGAAAAATAATTATTGTGTCCTACCAAAAAAAAGAGTGTAATTAGGTCCAAACCAAACAGCTGCACTATTCATTTATCTTCCATTATACACACAGTGTACATGATACCTCATAAATCCATGCTTAAAGCTGACAAATTCATATTTTTGTCACAGTCATTCATCATCTGTCCACCAAAGAGCGTCGTATTCGAGCAATAAAGGAGATGGCTCGCACTCTGCGAGTGGGCGGACGCATTATGATCTACGTGTGGGCCATGGAGCAGAAACGTCGTAAATTTGAGAAACAGGACATCTTTGTTCCTTGGAACCCCAATCCTCAATTCCTTCCCGGCCTCAACAAACCGAGGAGGAGAACCACAGCACAGAGCGTGAGCGAAGCCATAGACAACACTGAAAAGCACAGGAAGGTTAGAAGCACATCCTCTGTGGCAGACGAAGAAGATCTTGGTCGCACTACACCACAGCAGAGGACACACAAACTGTGGTTCTTCTCCAGGTCTCTTGATTCTGTGTTCGACTTCGGAAGCTTGGGGATCTCCCGTTCATCCTCCAGAGACATGAGCACTTTATCTTCCCCCACAGGTGAAAATGAGGGGAACAAGTTCAACCTGAGCGGGAGAGGACGAGGGCTTATCAAGCAAGTCTCAAGTTTCTTTTCTCCGCCATCTGTGGTCGGATCAGAAGAGGATGTCTTTGTCACAGAGCAGCACAAGGGACCGAATAATTCTGGAGGCAATGGCACCACTAACAACAGCAGCGCAGTGTCTTTAGTCCAGGAGTGTGGCTCTCTGGCTCTACCAGATCTAGTCTCCTTGCAGGGGGAGGACCTAAAGCAGTCTGGAGATGAAAGAGATGGAGGGCTGCTGGGAGAAGAGCTGCAGGAAAGCACACAGAGTCCTCAGGGGAGTGAAGGGCAGGTGGAAGGCTCCTGCCTGAGGTACTACCACGTCTTCAGGGAGGGCGAGCTGGCAGAGCTGATAGCGAATCATGTCGAAGAACTTCATGTTAAACACACCTACTTTGATCACGCCAATTGGTGTGTGGTGGCAGAGAAAGTTCAGGTATGGAAAATATGACCGGAACTTGTCATATTTGAGTTCACTTTGCATCGCCTCTGCCTCAAGTTTTAGCACTGAATTCCACATGTGAGAATAATGACATTCTTTTCATTTAAATGTGCAAATGTAGCCATTGTTGAAGGTCTAGGTAACACTAACATTCTCCAGTGCTGTAATTCTCTCATGAACTATTTAAAAATGAGATTTTTATCCATGTATTTATTTTATCCTGGAACCAGCTATATGTCAGAGCTTTTGGAAAGCAGCAAATAGATATTTTATGGAAGTGTTCAACCGTGGCCGTTACTGTATGTTGTACCAGATTATTTTTAACTATTTATTCTTTTTCAATAAATCTACAGTGTGTCTTTTAGAGTCGGTGTTTTGTTATTTAACCCTAGTGGGCTGCATCACAGCTATTGATTTGTATTTTAAAAGAACATTTCTTCTCTTGTGCTTTAAATATGAGCAGAAGAGAAATGTACAAAGCTACAGCATACTCTTCCCTCTGCTGTTATATTTTAATATATTGATTTCAGTAGAGAATTCTTTCTTTCTTTGTGTCTGCAAAATCGCATGCTGCTTATCTCTCATTAAAAGGAGCCAAATTTGCAGCTAGTATCAGCTGCGGACTTCTTGGTAACGCTTCCTGTGAAACTGCTCGTGCGTACTTTTTCATTGCACTCTCATACAAGTTTAAAATTGTGCAGAATCTCTTCCGAAACATTAGTGCCATTTTCTTGTTGTTTTACTCTACAAGTGTTCCAGACGACATGTCGCCAGTGGGCGTGTCTGTGTGTGTGCGCGCCCTTGATGTAGATATTTGCAATAGTGGCATTGTGTCTTGTAACAATTTGGTATGTCTCAGCAAATCAGAAAACTGCCTCATGTACTGTGAATAAACATTGCACTCTATCACAAGTATATCGCTGCTTGATGTCAGTGAATGACATAATAGGTGAGACTTGAAAAACTGTTTATATCCATTGTGGTGCATTTCTTTAGCTGTATAGTTTTTGTGGACCAACTAGGTTTGTCTTAAAAGTGGCAAATGTCTTGTGTGAGCTGATGTAAATACTTTGTTTTGGTTTTTTTATTAAATTAGTTTTTGTTCACGGGTGTTGTGTTGCTTCTACTCCCATTAACAACAAAGATTTGTTCATGTACAGTTTATTTCTAGAATATTTAATTGTCACACAGGTACAATTTGGTAAATGGTAAGCTAAAAGTCTTTATAGCCAACTTGCACATACTATACTAGAATCATCACCAGCCTACAAATGAAAGCCTTAATATTTGATTTGTGAGGATTTTTAAATAATTCTTTAACATGTAGTCACGTGAAGAAGATTTCCATTGGACTCTGCAGTCTATGCAATAACTTAATTATTTTACTGTAGGACTGTATTGGTCTCTCACATTGTAGTGAAATCCTCTTCTTTTTAATATTGCTTCAGTTCATTAATGTTTATTGGCATTCATTTATGCACAGCTCTTAAAAGCCACACCACACTAGCATTTAAATCTGGTCTGGGTCACTACAACACCTTGACTCTTTTCTTTTTCAAACATTTTATTGTAGGTCGAGGTTGATTCAATGACCGCAAGGTGCCCAAATCCTGTGGATACAAAACAAACCCGAATCATTATCCCTCCACCACCGTGCTTGTGAGCTGATATGTGGTCTTTGCATTGACATGTAGTGTTTTGTACCCAAAATGGCGCTATCCATTATGGACAAGCATCTCTGCTTTAGTCTCATCAGAAACATTGTTGCAGAAGTTTATTTAAATGCAGTTTTTTTTCTAATTGCATTGGAATGTTAACATTTCCGATACTACCTTAGGCTTGTAAAGTTTTTAGCTCTTAGTTTTTTATGCCCCCCCCCCAAAAAAAAAGAAAATCCTCCCTAAGAGTTGTATTGTCTGACCTTTGAGTGAATTTTGTGGAATTTCCACTCCTGGTAAGATTGTGGCATTAACAGGGAGCTGAAAGCCCCATCCCAGAAAACTACCAGAAACTCTGCTTTTGTGTTTTTGACCAATTAATCAAGAGCATTTGATAAGCAGCACCTCTTGATTCCTATATAAACAGTTTTTCCACAGGACTGTACTGAGTTCCATAAAAACCTTCTTTTTCAGATGAATGTAAAAATATGTTGTTATGGTGGCTGTGATGTCCCTATAACAATATAATTGTAGTTACAAGACCATCATTGCAACGAACCAAAAATGAGTGAAATAAGTTCTAATATGTGACCGCATAAGATGTATCACTACTACAGTTAATCTCAACTGTGTAAATTAAATAAATATGCCAAAGTAACTGAAGTACTGGTCAGTTTCTAATACATTTTTGAAACTTTCCAAATGACCATGGCATTCTCTCAAATATCAGCTACCCACTGAGGATCCTCTTGATTACGGAGCCAAGTTTTACATACCACACTCCCTCCAAACCTGAAACATGAATAGCAAGGTTATAATGAGAACTCGGTTTTAAAACTAATTGTTTCTGTACATAAAATTGGACAAACAAGTCTTCTATCTGCTGTGTTTCATTTACCTGAGTTGCTGCTCTGTGGACGATAGAGTGTCTGAGTGACAGTTTATCAATGTCTCTAGAGTATCCTCCACCAATAACAGCAGCGATAGGGACACCTCTTTTCACCACAGTCTTCAGCACAAACAAATCTCTCTGATAGAGCCCTAAGGGACACTTGAAGTCATTCAAAAAGTCTGTAAGTGATTTGAAGGTAAAAAACACCTGGGTGTAAAACAGAATGGCTCACCTTGGTCTGTCAGGCGAAGCCTTCCGAGTTCATCTTCCCAGTGAGGATCAACCCCTGCGTCATACAAAACCAGGTCTGGGCGAAAGGTTTCCAGCAGCCAGGGAAGGTGGGCTTCAACTGTTGGGTACACCATCAGACATATTAGTGAGTTTTTAGAAGCATCGTCAATGAAAATCATCTCAACGTACAGAAAAAAAAAAAAAAACAGTAGTTTCAAAATCAGCAAGGACAAAAACAACAATTCTCACAAATTGAAAACAGTAGTGCTAGAATTGCGATTCAGTGATTAGATATTTATTAAAATGGAGAGTATCTACATACCTGTGGAGAGGTAATCCTTGTCCTCCAGCCCATCCTCCACACTGATATCAAGGTCGCTCTGTTGTTTACGAAGTGGGAAATTTTTCCCACAGTGCACTGAGAATGTAAACACAGAAGGCTCCTCTTTAAAGATGAAAGCGGTGCCATCACCCTGTAGGATGTTTGACACATGAAAAAGGTTTAGCTTCTCAACAAAGACAAATCCTAATCCACAACAGAGACTAGTGCACTCCACCTGATGAACATCTAGATCCACAATGAGAACTTTGCGTTTAGTAGAAGGAGAATTAGGAGAATTGTTCATCGTGTATTTGGCTGCGACTGCAAGATCATTGAGGAGACAAAACCCCGAACCATAGCTGGGAAAAGCATGATGAGTTCCCCCTGCTGTGCTGCAAGCCAGACCCCTCTGCAGAGCGACTTCAGCAGCTAAAACAGTCCCACCTGGCAATGAGAGAGAACGTTAACAGCAAACATAATGCAATCTTTCCGGGTCACGTGTACGTCATGAATTTCTCTCACCTGTTTCATATCGACAGCGCCTCACTATGCCTTCACTCCAGGGAAAGCCTGTCCTCCTTTGCTCTTGCTCACTTATTTTCCCATTTATGAAGTTGTCCAGGTAGTCCTCGGTGTGCACACAGCTCAGTAAATCCTTAGAGGCAATTTCAGGGACCCACACCTACTGTAAGAAAGGAAAAGGCACATCAACAGGAAAATGTGCTTTCCAATAAATACTACTTTTAATAGCAGCAGTGATATTCACTATTAGTTGATCTTGTTATGTTTAGAAACTGGATGCCTGTAAATCATAAAATCAAATAATCGATTATAATCACAGGCAGATATCATAAAAGTGTCTCACTCACCTGTTTCTCTGTAATGACCTGATCTCTGAGCAAACACTGTAAAACCCGGGGAAACTTGCCCATCGGAAACCTGTGATTGGGTGGGAGGTCACACACATACTTGCTGTGATGAACTACTGGAAGCGCGCTAGATTCGTGTCTCACCTGCGAGATGAAAAAGGTGAGTTTTATAATGCACCCACTGCGGCGTTCAGGGGAAAAATACTTCAGTTCACTTTGTTTAAATTATCATACAAACTTCTTACTAGTTCAGCATGGAAGCACCTGCAGGAGGTGAGAGCTTCACCAGTCATCAACCACGCGACTTTGGAGCGAGGTCCTTTAGAGAACAGCCGCTTAATGCAGGTCATTATTAAGACAGGAAGCAATGAATGATAGTCGCTTACTTAAGACGGGAGAATGCTACATTATACACAGTTACGATGTTATGAAACGAGACAGGAAGTCCATAAAGTGTCCCGTGTACTGTGTAACGGGATGCTTGGCTGTTACAGCGCCTCCTCAGTCTACTGCTGCCATCTTCTGTTATGGAGTGCAAATAACTTTCTGTGCTGCTGTCACGGTTTCTTTCTACTGCTCTGTTTTCTACTATAGTACAACTTGATGGTGAGTATTTTTTTAATCAGTTGTATCCTATCCACAGATTTACACGCATATACTATTTCAGTATTATGCAAAAATCTTGAACCACCTCTTAATGTTTTATCATTTGCTAGGAGAATGTGTGCAGGAGAATGACTTGTCTGAACTCTCGGTAATATAAGTAGTCTTCACAAGTAAAGTAGCGCTCCAGGTTTATTGAAGGACATTTCAAATCTTTTTTTTTCTTTTTTAGTTGGCTGGTTTTTGTTTTATTCTCTATCAACATGACCCCACACTGCTTTAATAATGTTGAGGAGAAGCTATTCCATCACTGATAGTGATCCGTTATGTGTTTTTCTATCCAGCTGTGCTTTCACTGCGTTAGGATTGTGCTTAGAATGATTGTCATGCTGAAGTGTACTTCTGATGACTGTAAACACGCATTGTTTTACCTCTCTCATTTGGGTTCATCACTGATTTTCAGTCCAGTCCATTTGTTGGGTAATTTAGCATACCTCAGCCATTTCCCCCTGTTTCCCTTCCTTAATAATGCCTTCTTGATAGCCATCCTTCCACTCAGACCATTCATGATGAAGCTTCAGCAAACAGTAAATGGATCGACTGAAGGGCCAGATGCGTCTCTCAATATCTCTCATGTCCTGTATCAAGTCTTATTTTTTCATATTTCTTAAGGACATGAATTGCAGATACTGTTCATCTGGTGGGGATAGTTTTTTTTTTAGGCCTGCTACTTTTTTTCTGCTCTCCACTTGTCCAATTTCTTCATTTTTAAGGACACACTAAACAGGATGTTTAGTGTTTAGTGTGTGTGTATTTAATTCCTGTCAGACTGTTTTATCTTTGGTATTTTTCATAGATTCAAGTAAAGAAATGGAAACGATTGGTGTTTATGTGACAGGCTGCGCATAACAAAAAATACTTAATTTAAAATTGGTTCTCTAAAATTGTCTGCTATGTGAGGAAAAACAAACACTGGTTTATCCCTTAAGCTAGGCACCTCTTTTATGCTTGAATAATTCTCAAATCAGTGTGATCAACAAACAAACAAACAAAAAGCAAAGTGAAAAAAGCAAAAATTTGAAAGACCTTCAGAAAGCCTTAGGAACTATTGCTTAAAACCAATTAAAAGCCAAACAAGAAAGCCAGACTCCTTGGAAACAAAATATTAAGAATGGGGGGTGGAACAAGATTTTTGTACTGTCGTGTGCCTATGTATATGGGTTATTAATGTAACATGCATGCTTCTGTTTGAAATAATTAAATTAAGTACTTGTAAATTAAGTAGTCTATTAAAAAATATATATATATATATATATATATATATAGATATAGATATATATAGATATATATATATATATAGATATATATAATTTCAAACTTCAGGTAGGCAAGTACAATTTTCATTTCAGTTATCACAATCAAGCTAAAACTAGAAAAAGCACTAAATGATTTTAAAAAAATTTATTTTCTTTTATTAGCTTAAGGGTTCATATGAGTAAAGGTCTGTATTGCAGGCCATTCAAAGCCATGTGAGAACAAGTTTTTTGTTTGTTGTTGAGGGAACCATGATGTTACTACATCTGGCTCAAATCCACATCTTGTTCCCCTGATGTTGTAGTTTAGTCGTCATCCAGTGAGCAGCATCCGCTGAAGTAAGCTGCTCAGATTCCTGAGTTAGGGTCAGAAAACAGATGGATTGGCTTAGACAAGGCTGAATGCACATTCTTTATGTGGCTGACTGTGAATGTCATCTGAAGAAAAAACTAAACAAAAACGTAAGTCTGTTATATCCTGTTTTTAACATACAAACCTTTATGGCATGGTCAAACATAAGTTTTTTGTTTTCTACCCACACACTGCCCCTCCTTTCTACTATATTTCCATATAACGGCAGGGGTAATTGTTTTGTTTCCACTTCCTGTCCGATGTTTATCTGTATCCTGACCATCTTTAGGCAATCGTCCTGTGTCCTCCTTTGTTCCCATCACTGTCAGCTCCATGTCAGCACACCATGAACTGAGGTGGTTAATCATAGTGAGAGAGGATGATTTATGGTGTCACAGCAAAATCATGTCAGAGCCTGAGAGATTTATTGTCTTCACTCCCACATGTTCCAGCTAAAAGTTGCAGAAGGGCTCTGTGGCAAGTAAAGTATTACAAATATCAGCAATTTCTTTCTTTTTATAGATGTAAAATGTGATAATTTAGCTAAAAGAATACTACAGTGTTCTTGTCACTGTACTGTCGTGGATTTGAGCTGCTTTTGTGTCTGGTTCTACCTCTCTGGCTGTCTGTCTCACATTGCTTGCAGGCAGCTCAGGGCACCGTCTGGCAGACTGCTGGCTCTTCATGAATATGTGTGTGTGTGGGGGGGTGTGTGTGTGGATGTGTGTGTGTTAGAGAGAGAGAATTGTCTGGCTGATTGGGGTTAGCACAGCCCCCTGAGAGTGGCTACTGTACTCACTGGTAGATAAGAAATAAGACGAGCATGCTGGCCTCAGGTGCAGAGGGGAAATCTCTTCATAATAGAGAGAGGAGATTAGAGAGGTAAAATCAATCACTGACTTCATTCCTGTTAACAGGCATTTCGAATAGAGAGAGATGAAGGTGGCTGTTCTTAACTGAAAGACTCCGATATATCTTGACAGAGGGATTGTGCTGGCGATAAAGGTTATATTAATTTATTATGGTGGATTTTCTCTTTTGCTTTGGTGTTTTACTAAATTTCATCTCATCATTGTAAAGACCATGTGCTCAGTCTTTTATGACAAATCACTTGTACACGTGGCGCATGAGTGTTCCAGGCAACCAGTGATTTCTATTAATTTCCCTACAGTGTCAAAAATCTACTAGCTTATTTGCTGAATTTTCTATTTGCTGTGAGGTGCAGAATGAGTAGAATTCTGGGATTTTCAGTTTTTTATTATTTTCAGGGTCACTTTGATCCTGAAGATTTATTTTTATGTGCTTCTATTTTATTTAAAGCTTTTTGTGTGTTGTACTGGGGGGAGCCCAGTCAGAAGCACCCAGTTTCACCTATACAGTTTTAATGAGTTCATAATGGCCTCGGGTCCTAATTTAAAGTATCGCTCACTCTCAGGAAGCAGAGGCACTCTAGCAGACACTGGGAAAGAGACTGCTTTCAATTATTAATGTGGACTATACACAGATGAAAGCTGCAATTTGTAAAGAAAAGCATATATTTTGAGCAGCTGGAGCTTTTCAGTATCAAGTTTGCATGTTCTGCCTGTGCCTGTGTGGGTTTTCTCCTTCAGTCTAGGGAGATCCATGTTAGGTTAACTGGTGATGGAGGAATGGATGGATTAAGTATATGTTTTCATTTTACACAACATGAAATTGTTTTTAGCTTCTCTGATATGTAATTGCTGCTTAAATTAATAAACATTATTTGGTATTTGTTGTGTGTCATTAGGATGAGGACTAACAGTCCAAATATTCAGTTTACTGTAAGGAGGACTAAGAAAACAGTAAATAATCATATTTAAGCAACTAGAATCAGGATAAATAAAGAATTTTCTCATTTGATTTTTTAAATTCTTTTTCATTTTCAGGTATATATATATATTTTTTTTTGTTTGGCACTATAATCATGTAAAGTGGAGTAACATGCAATAAAACATAAATTACATGTTAAAATACTGCAAACTTGATATTTACTGTGATTTATTTTAATTCTAAAGCAAGTTCATGATTGCTGAAGACCAAGAAGACTATAACAGCACTAACAATGCATCAAATACTGCAGTATATTACTTTGAAAATCCATCCATCCATCCCCACTATCATGTTCAGGCTTACCAGGGTCGAGGGGTTGAAACCTGTCATACAGCGAGAGAGAGTGAGAGAAAATGAGAACCACATTGTGAAGTATGATATCCATGACTTAGATCAAATGTTAAAGTGTGATAACACCCTTGTGTAGTTCTGCAGTATTTTTCACAAGTGAAGCAGAAAGCAGAGTTGACGCACAGCTGTGAGCTGCAGTCTGCTTCAGGGCAGCTGTTTTCAAGGCTTGCAGCTCCTGCATCTCATTGCCGGCAGCAACAAAGAAAGAAGATGACAACTGCTGGCCTTTGATCTGTTTTTCTCTTTCTCTCATCAGGCAAAATACGAGCAGGTTGACTAAAGTGAGAAAGCTTTTCTTCCTCATCGTGGCATAAGTTACAATTGGTTCCTTGCTTAGAAAGCAAAGTTGTTGTTGTTTTTTTTTTTCAACTAAAAAAACAAAACAAAACAAAAAACGTCCCCCGAATAACATTTATTATACACAAATGCATGATCAATTTTATTCTGCACGCAATGTGTTTTTAACCAAATGAATAACCCTGTCATCTCCAAATAGCCCTGTCATCTTGGCATGTATTTTCATGTTCCAGGAAGCAGCAAACGTGCTAGTTGTCTAACCCAAGTAGGGGAGTGTGTGGTGCAATGTTTGCATCAGACACTGGATTTGAACATACCTGTCAATTACACAACAATCACAACATCAAGCCCACAAACCCCTCTGTGCGCACCTTCCACCCCTCAACTCCGAGCGGAAAGAATTCCTTGGTAGATTGCGAGCGCTTGTAGAGCGTGTTGCAGCAGGTGAGAGCAGGAGTGGTTATTGGATTGAATTAATTTGTAGCTGCTGTTTCTGTATGATATTGACGGCCTGTTGCTCGTTCCCTCCGAGGCAATCCTCTGGTCACACGAAAAGTATAATGGACTGACTCCTCATCCAATCCTGTGTTCCTATAATTACATACATCCAGGTGAGGCAGCCTGTGTTTGGGCTGTGGTATAATTTTCTGTCGTTTCACCCAGTGTTTACATTTTTCCGTTCATTATCTTCTCAGTATTCCCTGGCATCGCTCATTGTTTGGCAATGTCCTTACAGCTGTTACCCTGACTAATTCTTTCTGTATGGCTCTCCTTTGTTATGCATTCTGCCCATATGTGTTGTCAAAGCTGTTATGCGTGAGCCAATGAGCCAAGACTTCATGAAAGGGAGCATAGCCAAAAATATAGACACACAAATATTTGCCAGCGGGGTTACAGTTGAGGTGCGAGTGGAAAAGCTCTTGGTTTTAAAGTCTCAGCTTTTCAATTTAAGTGGAAAATATTTGATTAACGCAACAATCTACTGGTCACTAAATCTGAATATTTAACTCTATTTTAAGATAGATAATTAGAATAGAATAGTCTCTGTTGCTGTTTTATCAGCAAGAAAAAGCTTAAGCAATTAACAAACCAAGATAACATCTGCTATCACACACTGATGGCCCTCATGGGGGCATTTCAAGAACAGCTGTTCTAATTCATTCAAGAGAGTGTTTTATTTCAGAGGGGTGGCTTTAAGATCTGGGATCTGCTGATGTTGCCCTTTTTATTTTTTAATGAACTCCAAAAGACTGATGAAATATGAGAGCTACTTTCAGCAGCTCCCTTATTTGCATATTTGAGTTGGAAAATTTTCTTTCTTTCTTTTTTTTTTTTAATGGTGGATGCCTTTCCTAACACAACTCCAGTTGGATTTAAGTCTTCTCTCAGGACTGCGTCAATGCTGTTTTGATTGCAAAGCAAACATGTAAACTGCAACACTACTGATGAAATCTGAGTTTTTATTCTAATAAAGGGATACTCATCCCCAGAGAAGTTGGCAAGCTGTTTGCATGCACATTTAAGTTAAACCCTCACCTCACCCATCAGGCTTCATCATGCATGTTGTCACCTGCTTAGTGAAAACATAAATTTCTCCTTTAAAATGCTTATTACGTTTGATTTCTATAATTATCCAATTTGTTCCCTGTAGCTCTTGTGATTTTGCTTTTTTATTGCTGGTATTTTAAAATAATATCTCACAATTATCCACATCTTAGTTTTTCCTAGATGAATTCAGGATGAAATGTGCCATTAAAACTACTGTGAATATACCTTTATCAGTCTTTAGAGGCTATAATTCAAATCTGATGAGGAGAAAAAACAATCTGAAAACTGGGCTTCTAATTTTCTCTGCACAGCTTTTACGGGATAAAGCTCAAGTGTAGCTTCATGTGATAATGCAGAACATCTGCCCATGTTCTTTGGTATGCTGTGAATCTGTAGGGGAGTCAGAAAGCAGCAGAGATATTGAGCCAGACTGCGGTATCGCTGGAATGTTTTCTAGTGATGTTTGTGTTTTATATTGTATCTGTCTGTTGCCACAGCTCTGTACAGTTTGCATTGCATAAAATGCGTACAACAGCATAAGCAATGCTTTATGTTATCAGTGTTGCAGAAGCAGATAAATTATTCATTTTCCATACTGACACTGTTAGTGTTTTCTGTCTCTTGCTCTGTGTAGCAATAGGACATTTCATTGCTGGCAGGCAAACCTACCACCA
This sequence comes from Rhamphochromis longiceps, assembly GCF_057381845.1. Lineage (NCBI taxonomy): Eukaryota > Metazoa > Chordata > Actinopteri > Cichliformes > Cichlidae > Rhamphochromis > Rhamphochromis longiceps. The sequence goes on from NC_140570.1 coordinate 32,600,105, forward strand.
TACAGCCACATGTTTCAACAACACAGCTGGCTCCATTTCCTTTCCCTCACTTTAATCTCACTATAAAATGTGAAGATCACAGCGTCTTCAGAGCGTCTGTCTCATCTTGACAGCCCTGTTGATATCTCTGATAAGAAGAAGGAGAGACGAGACAGCAGGTGAATGTGTTTCACCTCATACAGTGTAAATCATCCTCACAAGTTATAAATCTCTTAATATCTTGACATCACTACGTGTATATCATTGTTACGTGTGAAAATATAATTACAGGTGATGTTTGTACCGGAGGTCCATAAACAGTTCGCTATATATTACATGTTAACTCCAAAAAGTAGAAATAACTACATTTAATTAGTTCTAAAATGATCATGAAAAGTTTGAAAGTAAAAAATAGATCATTCACACACAGGATGTAAAGGATATTTATTTGGAGTTTATATTTAGTAAATATAAATGGACATAAAAAGTGTTATTGCTTTTTAGCATTGTGGGGTTTAGATGACTCTTTTGACAGTTTTTTCACATGGCTGTGTGAACTCAAAGGCAAATCGTCACCCCAGAAAGATCTTCCATAACCTTAGATTTGTCAAACTGTAATGTTTCGAAAAGAGAGAACAGAAAAACAGAGTGATCATGAACTCCTCTAGTTTCAGTCTCTTATACATCCAGCTGAAGTGAGTGACGAACAGATTGGTAATCTGTCTCTCTGATTGCTCTGTAAATCTGCCAGAAGTATCAGTAATATCCTTTTTCACTCACACTTGCTTCTTTCTGGAGGGTTTGGCACGGAACGCCTCCGCCTGCTGCCTGCTGCCTTGGTGGAATTCCTGCCATCTCAAATAGTTTGCTTTGCAAGCCTGACATATCCATCCCCAGACCTGTCGTGACATAGTTGTCATAGCAGTGATCTGCAGTGGGAAGCCTTGTCTTGTTTCCTTTTTGACAAGCTCTGCGTATGATTGTGGGTTCAAAAGTTGCGCTTAGCTTTGGTACTAAACAGTTGAATGTTTCTGGAACCACTAGAATGAAGAAAATAGAAACTTCAATGGCTACACGGGCCCAAAACATGACTTCTTCGACTTGTTAGTAAAATCACTCAAGTGCAACAGTTCTGAATTTAAAAGCCTAGTCAAATTAAATGAATTTTCACTGGCTAAAGTCATAAATTGCCTAAAAGAATTGGAGTTCTGCCTTGACATCCAGATGGTAGGATCAGAATTGTTTGCAACCAACATGAAATCTTGGATCCATCCTGCCTTGTGTCAGCAGTTTAGGCTTCTGCTGCTGTAATGGTGTGGGAGATATTTTCTTGGCACCTCAGTGCCAAATGAGCATCATTTAAACACCACAGCCTACCTGATTATTGCCAATCCCTCAGTGTGACCATCTTCTGATGGCTACTTCCAGCGGGATAACACAGCACGTCACAAAGCTCAAATCATTTCAAACTGGTTTCTTCAATATGACAAGGAGTTCACTGGTGACTGCTCTCCACATCCACCTGATTTCAGTCCAATAGAGCAATTTTTTTTAAAAAACATACTTTTTTTTGTTTGCTTTTTAAGTTATGCATGCTTTTTTAAAAAGCATGACCATTTTGACTGAGAGATGAATGGCCAGGTGGGTGTAGCTGCTAGCTGTGTGTTAGACCAGTGTAAAGTGACTACTGTAAATATACAGTGTATATATATACATAGAGAGATTTAGTGGGCTATACTACTTCCCTTTTATGATAATGTTCAAACACCAAAGCTCTTGTGTGCCTCATGTAACCTTTCCATGTAAGCATCCAGACAGTAGAGGAAATATAAACATAAACACATCAAGGACATCAGGAATGTCATGACTGAACAAAAGATCATGCACACTCTGCACTCATACCCTATCTTAAAGGTCAAAAAGCAGATTTGAATAGATATTCAACAACTGCTGTGTTAAGTATTCCTAAATATACATGGAAACATTTCTGCTGCTGTACGTACATATGGGTTATATGATTAAGAAAAAAAAAATGCACTATAAGGGTCAGTAATAGTATAGTAATAGTATATACTATATAGTATGGTATACTATTATAGTATACTATATACTACTATAGTATACTATACTATACTATATATAGTATAGTATACAGTATACTATATAGTGTGTGTGTGTGTGTATATATATATATATATATAAGTATATTATACTGTACTATATAGCATAGTATAGTATCTTACAGTTTTTGGAAGCTTTTGGATTCATTTGCAGACCAGTTTATTTACCTGAATTTTTTTTAGAGGAATCTTTTTAACTTGCTTGTTAAGTCACTTAACACTGATCTATGGATTGTTCAAGCGTAAAATTCACACCTAACTCAAACTGTGAACGGTGCAGGAAGAAGGCTGAAGACAATTAGGAAAAGAGGAATAAAGAGCAGGAGGAAGCTCTCAACACTGCTGAGGGAAGATGACAGCCACAGGCTGAATGCAAAGTATTTTATGAATGAGAGAAGCATTTTCTCCCCTCAGGCCAGAGGTCAGTTTGAGTCCAAATGCTTTTTATTTCTGTAGAAGTGGTTTCACATATTATTCCTGAAAATCAAATAAAAGAGACAATTGTTATAAACTTATAAAAGCAAGCATAATTTTACTTCAAATTTCTTCCAGAAGCAGTATGAAATAAAATAAAATAAATCTACATCACTTAAAAAATATGGAGACCTATAGGGACTTTCTTTGAACAGACATTAAAAAAATATTTTCTATACATGAAGTAATATCAATAATGTAACTCAGTTATTAGGCATTTCCCAAAGGTGCCATTAAGAATAATGTATTTATGTTTTATAATGTGAATATTACACAAATTAGTACAATGTGGTATTCATGTAAACCGAACAGTCAGTGTTTGCTTGTAAATGAAAACTTGAGGAAGCATGCTTCCTTTTCAGCATCTGAATCTTCCGTTTCAATCTTCTCACAAAGATATCATCTTAATCTGTGATTACCTGCTCCAGCCTGATTCCCAGGGTGAATGACTTGAAAGCATTCTTTCTCATCACAGTGTTTCAAAGCTGAGCACAGACGGCTCAGCCAGTGAACTCAGGCATTCCCCAGAGGTTGTTTTTGAGGTCTTGAAACCATTTCACGTTATTTTACACTATCAACTGTTGGTCCCTTTACTCTGCACACCCACCTCTATCTCCTTTCTCCTCCCCTTTCACCTCCGAGCAAGTACACATTCTCCCTGCTCATATGCAGGGAGAATGTGTACTTGCTATCCCAGAGAAAAGCATAAGGAGGGGGTGATGGCAGGCTTGCCAGAAGAAGTCTATGTGAACATGTGTGCCGCTGTGAGGGGCTGTCCAACTCCCTCTCTCTCTCTCTCTCTCTCTCTCTCTCTCTCTCTCTCTCTCTCTCTCTCTCTGTTCTTACAGGAACCAGGCTTGCTGTTTCTGTCTTGCCATGATTTCAGTGACATTGTTTAGGAAACACAGACAACTCATTTCTACTCAGCAGGTAAGAGTCACCTTCCCTGTGCTTATGAGTGTAGAAACCACGATAACTGTTAATTTCTCTCTTTGCTAATAATGCTTAGCTGAGTTTGTGTGTTAGGCTGTATGTTGTTTCTAAGTATGTTGAACTATTCAGGACTTTTTTCTTATTGCCTTAATAATCCCCCAAGACTCTTTTCACTTTTCTAGATAGTCTTGCCATGTCAGTGAACACACGAAGTCTGTCTTCACTCTGTGACTTCTTCTCTTCATTTAAATCAGCCCGGCATTCATCTGAGGATAATGAGACTTTTCAAGGAAACACTAAACAAAAGAAAAAAAAGAGAAAGAAAGAAGTAAGGAAAAAAAAGAGCATTTCCTTGAAAGGCACCCTAATCCTCTGTACACTTCACATACACCATGTAGGGACAGGTTGTACTGAAGACCCTATACAGAGTTTCGTAAACTATTATATAACACTGCTTATGCCTTTGCAAATGCATATGTCTAGCATTGTTTTTCCAGTTAGGATTTGTCCTTGTCTGAGAATGCCTTATCTGCTTGTTTTCCAAAGTTCGTGTGCATGTGTGTTTGTGTATGACTGTTTGTCAAGTGTCTCAAGGCCATGTAAAGGCGTTGCCAACTGCTGATTTCTCACAGAAACAGCGCCGACCCACATGGGCTAAACTACACAAATTAACTTTCAATATACACGTAAATACACGTACCTAAATGATGATCTTGATAAACGTTTGGGCTTGCATGTGACTTGTTTTGCTTTTAAAATGCTGATTAGAAACAGCAGGTCTCCTGTAGGTTATGGTTATTCAGGAATCGTCCTGGATCATCTGAAAAAATGTCATTTGACTTACACAGATGACAAACTTGTTTGGTGGCAAAATAAGTGTCGCGGTTCTGGGTCAGTTTGACCCAGTATTTTGAGTTGTCGTGTTTTGGTGTGTTTTTGCATTTTGGATTCTTTCCTTATGATGATTATGAATCTATGTTTCAGTTATTCTTGTTTAGGGAGTTGTTAGTAGGTTTTGTGTTCTCATGTTTTTGCAGGTTTAGTTCAAGTTCCATGTGTCATTTTCTGTCTGTCTCTCAGTGTCGAGTCTGCGTCTTTGTGTGATGGTTTCTTGTTCCTGTTTTATTGTGAAGGTCTGCGTCTCATGTGAGTGTGTTCAGTTTTACCTCTTGTCTCGTCTCGTTGATTACTCCCAGCTGTGTCCCCCACCTGTGTGTAATCTCCCTGTGTTTCTCTGTGTGCATTTAAGTCGCGTCTTCTGTCTTTGTAGTTGCTGGTCCGTCTGTGTATCCACCCTGCTTCATCTGTGTGTTTTCCTGCTGTCCACCGCCATCTGTTTCTGTTCGCTCTCATTCATATTCAGGTTCGTGTTCTGTAGTCAGTTTGTTCCCAGTATAGTTTAGCCTTTGTTCCTTTCGCCTTTTGTCCATTTTTATTTTTTGTGTTTAATAAACCACCCTCACACCTTTACAAGTGCCTGCGTTTGGATCCTCCTTTATTTTTCCACACGGCTCATCTCATTCGCCGTGACAATAAGGAAATTGTTTGTTTTTCCGCGTACACTTTGAATGTCTCGGGCTTGTCCAAGGTGCGTTTTAAAGAAGGGCTTAATGAAGGGGTGACATCCACGGACATCCTCTGCCCTGATGAATGGCGGAGTGCGTAATAAATCACCAACTGTGGAAGAGCAGTCAGATTCCTCTGTGCAGTGATGTCACCACTATTGGGTGTGAAACAGATCCAGACTTGAACAGCCCAGCATGAGCCAGATGTTGAGTTTAGTTTCACTCCACGCTCTTGGCTGGATGGCATGTACTCAGAGCCGTTCAAAGCTAGATTTAGAGGCTTTATATTACACATGTACAGGGTATAGTGAGGCTGTGGTAATTACAGGACACAGAGACATACGTAAACATCTCGAGTATGTATCATCTCGTTTTACGTGTGCTGTGAGCTGTGATCTTCTTGTTCTTTTTCACATGAATTACAAATGATCTGTCTGTTTGTTTCAGGTTCATTTGCTTCACAGTTTGAGAGTCTTGCATGAAAAATGGCCGTCCGATATATCAAGCTCAAGTACTTGTGGATTTATGCTTTGAATTATGAAATACTATAAAATACAACAAAAATGGAGGTCACATCGGAGGTGAATTTGGAGAATCATCAGTCTTGGACAGTTTTAGGATTGCACAAAGTGACCTTTCTCACAAAAGACTCACCTAGAGAATATGCTGCTATCTCAACTAATGACTCACTGGAGCGCAGAGGAGATGATTTTTGTTCTAAAGCCCAAAGCTCACTCTTAGAGCGAAGTGGAGATATAACCACAAATGAAAAGGCTTTTGTTTGTGCTGTTCAGAAGACTGTGTGCTTTCTGGAGACTGAAGAAAAGTCAGTCATCCCTAGGGAAGCATCTCTGAACTCAGCTCAGCTTCTTGAATCGAAACTTATTTCACTCAGGACTAATCAGAGCTGCTGTGGTAACTTTTCACCTCCTCCTCCTGAATCAGAAGACCAGTCAAGCAAAGCTGTGCAGAATCATCCTGATGAGACGCTGGATTTTACCTGTGAATATTTGAAAATAGACCGCAAAAACTTTGACCTAGTCGCCCTTAATCGGAACTCCATTCCTGCCACTGAGGTCCCTGCAGTTATTCCCGAATGTGGCTTGAGAGTCCTGGATTTGCCACACATTGTGAAACACAAACAGAGCTCCATTACCTTCTCAGACTACACCTGCCCTCCGACAGGCAACGGCTATGCTTTTGTAAATGAGAGCTCTGACGACGGAGGCTCATCACAGGAAGGTGAGCAGGACGATGATGGTCATCACGACGGCGACAATGACGACGACGACGATGACGATGTGTTCCCAGAGCTACCTCACGGTCAAGATCTCCTTGTCCATCATAGACAGAGGAACGCAGGCAAAGAGAAAAAGAAACTTTGCACGAGCTCACGAGCAGGAAATGATCACACACTGAGAAGCTGTGGTTATGAAGCAGAGGGGGAAACCAGCAGTGAGAAGGTATGCTTTAAAATATTCTCTTTTGCCCTTCAATTTTAGTATTAATCAATTAATAACCCCTTGCCATGAAAATAGAAGTTATTTTTAGATGCACAATTTCACAAATAAAATATCTGCTTACTTAGCAACAGAAAAGAAACGTAATGAAGTGGAAATCTACAACAGTAGATTCATCACTAAATGCTGCCACAGAACTGTTTATTCCTGCCACATAAGGCAGCGCTCACAGCACTCATAAATGACATGCGATATTTATTTTAGATGTCCCCCTACAACCCCCCCCCCCCCCCCCCCCCCCAAAAAACTATATATTTAACATATGAAATATCTCAATACAAGACATAATGTAAGAAGACCCTGCACTTGAATTTAGCACATGTGAAATATTTTCCCACGTGTGCTAAAACCGGTGAATTCTGTCATAAATTCACACAAGATTTCTTGGAGGCAAATAAAATAAAGTGTTTTAGAGCATGATATCCTAAGAAGAGGGAAACGGATATACTGATAACATAGGTACAGTTCAGTGTCTGAATTCATGATTTTTCTGTTTTCTTTAGAAAAGGAAAGGTTGACACTGAGAGCTAAAACAGAGTTGCTATAAGTGTGTGGGAGTACATAGACTCCACATTGGTACTGATGTACAAAGCTGTTTGCAGTTCTGTTTCCTTGCACTCCATCAGAAGGCAGCAACATTTCAGTAGGCCTATTGGCACCGAACTTAGCTGCCCATTACTGAGCTTTCTGCCCCATCTTTATCGAAGGCAATCACTAATCTTTATTGCCCTTTTAAAATCTTATATGCACATTCGTCTTATAATCCATTAAATATGTGTTCCGCTACAGCTGAGGAGGTTGTATCCAATTGCACATAACTGTCTTTTTTTTTTTAACAGTCGAGCAGGGCAGAGTAAAGCGCATGTCGACTTCTCTGTCTGTTGGTTGGGGAAGATGTCGTAATGCCAGCTTTATGTGCAGAATGATACTCTGCCCTGAATAGGTTGTTTTGGAGAGGAGTTGAGGAATGCAGGGAATCCAGGGAGTCTGTTGTAAATATTATTAAAGGACAGCAACAAATGTTTCTTGTGCTGTCACACGACAAACCGTGTCATCTTATGGCAGGCAGGCTGTTATGTGAGGGTTACTGTAAGCCAGGCAAGGCATGTAAAAGTTGTTTGTGAAGTTTTAAGGAACTAGTGTGCGGACAACTTTATGTTTCTGTGAGCATGCTTGAGTCTCATAGTGTGTTATTAGAAGGGGGAGCCAGTAGGGCTATGGAAAATATACCAATAAATGAATACACAAGTAAAATAAAGTAAAATAAAAAGTAGCAAACATCAGCGTAGCAATATAAATTAGTTAACTAATTAATTACTTATCTTGTAGTTATTGTTATTTGCTTCATCTCTCAGCCTCATCCTGTCTGGGTTTTTTTTCCCTTTTCTGGGTTGGCTCCAGACCTCTGATTGAATAATTTAAATATGTAATTGCAGAACACTAGAGCTGCACAGTCCAGTTTGTTTTGACTGTGGTAGTGTGCATATCTTTCTTTAAAGTCTCTGGATGTGAAAGATTATTTCTGAAATAGCACACAGTTGCAGTAGTTAACATGAACCATATGAGGGCACCATTTGCATAAAGTTAACACTCTGTGGTATCTTCACAACTCTTTACTTCAGCTGATTTTGGCTCAAATGTAAGTAAAAGAATGCACTTCTTAAACTATCTTTCCAGCTCTACAGATATGGCTGTGGCTGTGTTCATGGGGTATTTTTGCAACACAGGGTAGTAGGAATGTAATTTATTTCTCCAAGCAGCCAGGTAGCCGTTGCCCTTTCGCATGACCGGCTGCTACATTTGGATACCTCCATGGTGATCTCTGGCACTCTCTGTGGGTGGCGTAGACTAGGCAGCCAGCCCAGATCTCACACACTTAACTCCTCATTTCCATGTCAAAGCCAGTATGTTGGGGTTTACAATGTGGCCAATTTGCGCTGATAAAGTTATAGTCAGCTCACATCTTGTTGTCCCCAGATGATAGTATTGATGCATTTATCTAAAGGATTGACTCATACCAGCGCAGTTGCTATGGTGTAGAGGCTTCACACAATTGCCAGGGCAGGATTGAGGGTAAAGGCATGACGAGATGAATCAAGGGTAGTGTCTCACTTGACTGTCAAGTCCTCACTGGAATTTGTCTCATTCCAAGTAGAAGTGCCCACATTCCTGAGGAGCACCTTGTGGGGATGTCACTAAAAAGATGCAGTGTGAGTGTGTTACAGATTTGGCTCAAGCTTGTTCCAGAATGAGGCATCTGGCTCTTGCGTTTGTGTTTGTCTGATACCCAGGGTCAATTACCTCACAAGATCTCCAGCTTCCGTTCCTTCAGTATTTTCAGTCATTTGGCCTAGAATTGATCACCAATATCTTTAAAATGACTATTTCGGCTTTTTGACTCTTCATCAAAAGAGTTCAAATAGCCACAGACAAACATACACTGAGCAGCTGAACAACTTTTTCCTTCCATGACTGTTTTTCATAAACACAAACAGGAAAATATCTTGTTTTAAATCTGCAGAATACCTCAGACAGACACAAACAGAAGCCGAAACAGAAACACTGAGCGTGTAGGAGGATTCTTTTTTGGGAATAAGTGTGTATTCTTTCATTTTGAATATCCTGATGAAGCTTACATGTAAAATAAAAAAAGCTCAGGCACAGAATCATTGTTATCATTCTCATTTCACTTATTAGCAGTGGCCACAAGTTTATCCACCACAGGGCAGAGTTTGTGCTGTCTGGTTTCTGTTCACAATAAGTGAAAATTCCTTGTATTTGTTAAGCAGACAGAGAGGATTGGGCTGTCTAAACATTCTGATCCAATGTCAAACCTTTTACATTCCCTGATCAGTCTTGAAAAGCAGACCTAGCAGAGAAAGGAAGCTTTATTTTTTCCTCTTTGGTGACCCCTCAAGACCCTTCAGGCCTTAGAGGTCAGCAGGGGATTGGCCAGATTTAGGTCATTCCTCTGGGATTGAGTGAAAGGAAGCACTTTCTCCCAGTGCTGGGTCAGTCAGCTAACCATGGCTGATCAGCCGGCTGAAAAGTGTGCCTGGTGTCTCCTCCAGCTCATCAAATTTTAGAAAGAATGCAAAATAAGTTTGTAATATTATTTAAATGTTTTGCTACATTGAGAGTGATTTACAGCTTTAAGAAAGCTGATGATATTAAATAAAAAGGGATAAAAATATTAAGTAAAAAGGGATATTACTATTAGTACAAATATTACTCCTACTGCTATTAGTGTTATACTTGCCTCAATGTCACAACATTTGTAGAGCTCCATGTAACCAGGGATTGTTTGAGTTTATTTCTCTGAAATGGAGGTATTTATTAGTAAGAAAGTTACTTTAAAGTAGATAGGATAGCTTGTATTTATTCTTACTTTTCATTAGATTTTCCTTTTTTGTTTCCAAACATTTGAAAATAATGACCTTCCGACTGGAAAGGTACACTTTTCCAAGGCATTGTCAGGAACTCCCCAACAGAGCATTCATTCGGAAAAGTAAGCTCTAATGTTGGAGAAAATGACTTGATTACAGAAGGCTCAGGCATGGGTTTTAGTTAAAATTCTAGGAAATTACGTATTGGTTTTACGGAGGTGGTTGATGATCACTGCCTCTGAGTTTAACAGGAAATTGGAGTCGATCAACATTCACTGAGGAAAAGAAACACCCAGGCATTACTTTCTGTAACTATCTGGGATTTCGAGGAAACGTTTAAAAGCCTGGAGTCACGATTGTTACACACTCTTATCTTTTGTTTTTACTCAAAAATCAACATTTTAGCAACAAAGTAGCTGGGAAGGAACTGATATGACAACTCCGTGCAAACTTGAAGACGTCACAGACAACGATTCAGAATGGCCTTGGTGCATCTACCTCATACAAAAACATGAACACAGAAGCTCTACTGGATAAACCACGAGTGAACCTTTGCTGATCTGAACTCAAACTTCTGTTTACTAAATGTCCAGCTCTTTGTCCTGGAATACAATTTTAACATACTTACTCTGCAGTGTATGGAATACCTGGAGGAGCTCCCTTAAAACTGTTGATACTGTGATAAATCCTCCAGAAAACCCAGGATTTCATACTCAGGTTCTTGAAAAAGGTACACACGGGTGCTGTTGGATTTGATCTTTCCCAGGGCTACACAAGGAAAACACACAGTGATATCTGTCCTTTCTGTCAGGCTGACATTCTACTCAGATTACAGAACAGCAATGATAATTTATGCTTTGGTGACTGAAGTGTATCCAGCTGATTAATGAGGATGGACCTCCAGAAGCACCGACACAGCTCCTGTCTGCGTAAAGATGGTCTATTTATATACGCACTGTGTGTCTGGGGAGTGGTGAAAGCCAGTGCGGGGTATTCCATCATGCTCTGTATGGCACACATGTCTGGAACCTCCTCGTCTGCTCTTTCACCCTGAGGATATCACATTTCATGCATGCATGGCAGCAAGGCAGACCTCTGATCTCTGCATCTGCAATTTACAAGAACATTTTGGGGGGTTTGTCTGTAACTTTTTGAGCCTATGGGGATGTGGTAAATTGACAGATGTTACCTGGAAGCTTGCATGTGTCAAATTTGACTAACCAGTCACCCTCATTTGGATTACTTCCATTGCAGTTTTGATGACGACTTTTGATTTTGATGATGTGATTAGTCTATGCGATTTATTTGACAGTTAAAACTTGCAAAAAATAAGATACAGATGTTTTCTGAAAACTGTGAAAAGTCTATTATAATACATCAGCAATAATTAAGATAGTAAAGGTGACAATTTAAAATGCCCAATTTTTTGCAGAATAAAACACCCCTTGATAGTTTTAATTAGACAGTACTAAAAAGTGTCCCTGTATTGACTCAATTTTTGGCTGAATACTATATAATGGCATTGTTTGCTTGTTGACTCTTACCTGAGTGCTTGATTACTCACAGGAGTCTCCACAGGTCCAGTCACCCTGGTCGGAGTCAATAAGTCAGCTAATGAAGAAACTAGACCAGCTTAATCTGGACATAGAGGAGGCTCTGAGTGCAAGCTCGTCCCCCTCAGACACGCCCTGCACCACCCGCAAGAAACAGGTTGGTGTCTGTTCACACAGCTTGATATCATAGCTATAATTAGCAATGAGTTTTGTATTTTGATACTCGTGCAGAATTAATAGTACGTGTCACTGAATGTGTTATAAAGCAGCACGCGGGGTGCAGCACTTCCACTTTCAGTACCTTATGATATGTGAAGTGTTACAGCCACTTTGGTGTGGTATGTCTGCATTCCTGGGAAGCGCATGCCGCATACTTGGTCACACTTTTTAAACTTTCCTAAATCAATTTAGTTTGCTCTCTGAGAAAATCCCAGTGGATTATTTGGACCTGTAAGTAACAGGTGTTCAATTTTTTATGTCCTGGTCCATATATTTAAAGAGCTGCACATTAGGTGAGGATATAGACAAGCTCTCAAATAAGGCAGGAACAACCCATAAACCCAGTATGTGGAGGGAGGTATAGTGTGCTGCAAGGTTTGTGAGATATGGTAATAAAGTCTGTGACACTATGGGCTTTGTCACGCTGTCTAGAAGTATCTGTGTGCCTCTTAGTCTGTGTAATCATGTAGGTGTGCGGCACTTAGATGTGATACTGGAATCTACAGTGCTTTAGCCTGGTCAGAGTGGTGCAGCAGGAACAGACTGCTATTGTACTTTTGCCATTACAACTGCGACCATACCACTGTTTTCTAAAAAGGGCCCTTCTCATGGTGGCGTGTTTCATGGAATATCCCACAAGAGTTTGCATTCATGAACAAAAGTGCTCTTTTGGGCTCCATATGTATGTACTGCACAGAAGAGCTGTTGTGTTGGAAGGGAGTTTGTATGATTTGGTCCATTAGGAATGGCTGAGAGAGGCTTACATGCCTCACAGGCATCTGCATAACCATCCCAGGCATTCACTATTACTTGCTTTAACTAATGACAGGCAACTGGGCAAGAAGACAAGACATCTTTACTGGGACATTTGACAAGGTCATACTCTCTGTCTTCTCAAAGGAAGATGCACACATACAGGCTCCTTTGTGTGCTTCTGTCAAGCTGATTTGAGAGTGGAGATTTCACTTCCCCAGACGCCGACCTCAGCCTCTTGTTTTCTTTTCCCCTGGCCACTGTTGAGCCCATCCTGTCCTTTTCTGTTTGACCAAACAGTGTTGTTGACAGTTTGCTGTTGTGATGTTGTTGCAGTGGGGTGGTGCGCTTCCAAAGCCCACGTTAAAACGAACCCTGAACGACCAAGTTCTCCATAGACCAGAAAGAGAAGAATGTCAGAACAGAGACTGGTTTTCTACACCTCGCAGCTCCTCAATGGGAACCAGAGCAAGAACCAAGAAGACGGTAAGTTTTTCTAAGAACCTCAGCTTCCTGCAGGGATCAGTCAGTTTCTCTAAGCCAATAAGAGCTTATAGTGTGCAGTACAGGATATGCAAACTCTGCTGTTGTTCTCAATTAATTTGGTAGATCCAGCCTAAGATTTAAGTTTCTGGATTTTTATTACAGCATATTTGGGTGACTGCCAATGGGCATTACTCAATGGACTGCCTGTTAATTTAAAGTAGCTAAGAATTCTTTTCTTTCTTCTTCCTTCTAAATTATAATGATCTATAAATAATCCAATGACAAATGATGTAAATTTACCATTTAGCTTTTCTGCTGCTTTATGACAGATGATCCAAGTCGATAGCTTTTTAGGTTGTCTGCTTGTCCTTGAATCTCATTCTGGTGAATGTAATATCTCAAACATTCAAGTAGTCAAAAGTCATAAGTAATGGTGACTGTGACCTCACTAGTTGTTAACAATCAGCGATTTAAATAAACCACAGTGGCACGGTGGTTAGCACTGTCGTGGAAGCGAAGGATAAGCGGAAGCAAATGGATGGATGGTACAAAGACAGATTTGTTAATAGCAAATGTTATGAGCTAGATTTCAGTTTACACCAAGAGACATTAGCGAGTCAGCAGTTTTTCCTACATTCTGTTAAACCCTGTTTTTATTTAAATCAATTTCAGTTCAATTTTGTTTATATAACACCAAATCAGAAACAACAGTTTCTTCAAGGTGCTTTTTTTTTTTAAGGTAAAGACCCTACAATAATACAATAATAGTACAAAACCTCGGGCCAAATTACCATCCCATATGGTAGCCAATGATTTTGATGTGGCAATCAAAGAGACCTTAAAAAGTGAATGGCATAGGAGAAATAAATACTGTTGCAAAGTGGCCTTTACTAAACCTGCAGGGAGGTAATCGATGTGACTATAAATAAGAGTGAAGAATTTCAAGCATGAAGTCGCTTGAAATTCAGCAACTTCAAGCAACAACCTTTTACCTGTCTCTGCACTGTTAATATCAAAGTGTGTAGACAAAACAAAATCCCAAAAGTAAACATTTTAAATGTGTAACTATTTTAAAGATAAAGCCATCATTGGGATTTTGATCTTTTTCATTCCCAATCTACACAACATTTCCATCTGTCTACACATCTGTAAATATTTAGGGTTTGGATTTGAAATCAGGTCAGTCAAACATCCTTAGAGAGGCACAACTCACTTCTTATGGCAAAGAATGTGACTGTTTCGCTGCCGTGAAGAAATAATTGAACAAATAACTGAAACTGAAAGATTTCCAAAATATAAAATCCCTCTAATACATGTTTTTAGTATCATTTTGTGACATGTTCATCCACATTATAATATTTGATGTTAGTCTGAAAAGGTTTCATTTTGTTTAGCTGCAACACGAAACCACAGACTGGATTTTGTTGTAGTTAAACAAAATGGATCATTTTGGTCTCTGGAACATTCTCAGAATAGGTGACACCTGTATGTTCTGTGAAACCCGTGAGTACCTCTTGGAAATGATGACGGCATGAGTTAAAACTTGGTGTCAGAGCAGCTGTGTATGTTCACATATTTTATAGATGGAGTAATTTTGTTGGATAATGAGTTCATGTTATTCTTCAGTTATGAAATGTTTTAGGCTGTTCAAGAGATCTGTCCCATGATCACCAAATACCATATCAGTAACTATAGCACTATCCCTCCACAAACAAGCAAATGAACATATATCTGCAAATGCCAAACAATATAACTAAGTGACCATGCAAAGTTTACAGATATAGGTGAAATGAAATGACATGCAGCATGGACATGTTAAGCTCTGGGGTCCATATGAAACTTCTGACAGCTGGGAGTTGAAATGAAGTCTCAGTCACAGACTTGGAGTCAAAGAATAAACAAGCTGAATGTGTGAGACAAAACACACGGCTGGAACTGGTAATTGCAGCTTAATTTACAGATGTTTTATGAACCATGTGGCAAAGGTTTTTTGCACCTGGATGATACACTCCCTTACATCTGTAACATCTCTAAAAACTGGAATGCAGTTCATAGCTTCCTCAGGCTAGACCTTATCTGAGCAGGAATGTCTTGGATGTTGATTAAGATAATGCCTTGGTAGAGGAAGATGCACACAGAATTCTTTACACAATGTCTACAGCAAAATATTATGCGATTTTATAGAAAAATATTCCTTGCGTGTGGTTCCAATGAGGAAAATACGTTTTAAGGTTTTCAAAGTTGTCATAAAAAATCCATTATGAATAGCTAAACAGACCTGATTTTACAAAAGGCACAAAGAGACGTATCTTTTTTTCTGCAAACAGTTCGATTTCAGTGCTTCTAGCATTAACTGGACTTGAACTGAAAGTTCATTTGAATCATACTGCAGCAGCACTCTCTTGTGTCACATGGTGTTTACCTCCTGCATCTATGAAGCAAGTTCAAGATACCCAGAATATCTTACTGTGATCTGGCTTCATCTACCCTGACGTCGGCAATGTAGGTGGTAATCAACTCGATAAATCTACCCAGAGTTTCTCAATCTAGCAACACGCACGTTCACATGAAAGGGGTGGTGTTAGCAGCATCTGACCAGTCACAAACATGGAGAAGTCTTATGGTAGCAAAGATGGGAAGAGGGTAAACACATAATACAGAGTAAAATAATAGAGCCACTCTAGACAACACAGTTTGAGTGTATGAGAGGTAGCATTGCACACTAGTTTAGCATTAGAGTGCTACTCCTTTTTCTTTTTTAATGTGTTGCGCTGTTCAAAGAAATCCTTAAAAGCCCCAAATCACCATGACATTTAGTTCATGATGAGTATATGTGACTATAAAGCCTGAAAAATAACAACTCTATTCATGTTTGTACTGGTTAGCTTCACCCTGCTTTTGAGACCAGCTTTTTTTCAGTGTTCTGTGATTGGTGAATAGAGACGTATTTGGGTTGAGGTTTCCTCCATTAATTGCCATTGACAAAGACGGGTATACGTAGAGCATGCTGGTCTCTCATTCAGACTGACTGTTCGGCCTTGTTGACTTGTCATGTGTGGTGAGACAGCAGCTGTCATTCACTTACACAGACTTGTCCATCCGTATAAACATTCTTGTTGATGCAAGCAAAGGGAAGTTTTTCCTCTGACAACAGCCATGAAAAGGTACTCTGTGCTTCGCTTCTTTTTAGGATGTCACATTTTCAAATCAAATGGACCATTACGGCAAGGCTGGGATGGTCAGTTTGGTAAAGTAAATCCGTTGGGCATCTTTCTTTGCCTTTAGACAACAATTCTGATGGCAAAAGAGCCAAACGGGACAGGCCAAAAAAAAAAAAAAAGGATGTCACATTTTCTGACCTGTAACCTTTGACATGTGTCTGTGATTGGCCTGAATCAGGCGATGTGTGCTTCAAGTGGGTCAGATCTCAGGATAAGTCAGGATAAAATACTTTTCAGGGGCTTTTGAGACAAAGAGAATGATTGATGTGTTCATGTCTTTGAAACCTCTTCAAATTGGTACATCTCCTCTGGGGCTCAGCATCTGGTTTTTGGAGTGTTCATTTTCCTGAGTTTATTTCTGAAACTAGGTCTAAAGCAGGTCTATTGAGACTAACTTACCAGGGCTGCATTTACAGAAAATTTATTTACAGCACAGAGTTAAGCACAGAGATAAGGACTTTCTTCATGTCTGTACATTAAGAGTATCTAAACACTCTTTTCAGTGTTTAGATACGTGAGGAAATTCTGCCAGGCTGTGCCAAATCTCACAGTCAATAATGAGGGATCCATCAGTGGCTATACCTCATGGTTTGAAGAGGCTCCACTCAACTCGTCTATGTTTAAACAGAGATAAAAATACACACATAAGGGTATGAGTCATACATTTATGACTTGTTTTTGAATTTGGTTCTCAAAGAGAGTTGGATTTTTGTGCCTGGAGGTAACTGAGTGGTTGAGCCTGCTAACCCTGGAGAATTCCCCCTCCACCTGCCAGACACTTGTTGGGAATTATTCCCTTAATCTCCTTTCGACTGCCTGCTGTCCTTTGTGCTTATTTGCTATATTCCCTAATAGTGTCAATGACTATCTAGAGAAGACAGCAACATGGACATGACTTTTACTAGGTTGCTCATCCAGCCTAGAGGTAAAAATGTGAGGGTTTATACTGTTTGTAGTTATGAAATCTTTGCTAGTATGTTAATAGAAAATCTAAACAGTGCCCTGTGGGCTAATTGTATGTTAACAGTCGTGATGGAGGCTCTGTAGTTTTAGAAAAAAGACATCTTGGGACTATATGCTGCATTTTTGCCTATTCCACAATGAACGTGGAATCAGGGCAGGCAAACAAGTGGATAAATCAAACCAGTGAGCCACAGAGGGGAAATGGAAAAGAGAGATGGGCAGGAGAGCAGATCATGTCCAGTCAGGAAAAGATTTTCAGTTCCTTGGCCTCTATTGGCAGTAGCAGAATTATATTAATAACCATTAAACTAAAAGGTTATAAAGAATATGCTGACCAGCGTAATTTTACAGTGGCAAGTTCATGTATCAGCACTTCATTTCCACTGTTTATAAGATTTGGGGGAAACCTGAAGTCAGCTGAGACTGAAGAAGTCACTTGGATGAGTGACGAAACTTTTCTCCCACAAAACGCTATGTCCAGATGAACAGAATCAACTTTTTCAGATTTACTTTCCTGGATGATTGAGAATGCATCAAGACCATTTCCACACAGGTCTATTTTCCAGCGCTAACAGCATTCCAAAGAAATGATTCTGTAAAATGATCTTTGATAGTTTTTCTTTGGTCTTATTGGGGAAAGCAAGCTGATAAGACTCTCTTTAAAAGGGGATTATATAATTATAATTAGATAATGATAAGTACATTTTAAAGAAAATCATTGAACTAGGAGCTTGTATCTGAATAGTTTTCATGGCAAAAAAAATGTGAACTGGTGCATATGTATGGCTGCCAAAGTGAAGCTGCATTCAAGTAAAGCCTTAGTGACTATTAATTTATTGTTGTTGTTATTATTATTATTATTATTATTATTATTATTATTTATTATCTTCTTTTTTGAAAAGTGCCATTAAAAAAGAAACCATGTTATATATACAGTTTCTGCTACAGTGACCAGTATTTGAATGTTTTTTCCTGCAGATGTTCAGTAAGGTGACCGATGCATCAGGTGCAGGTAAGACAATATTTCTGTTTTTTATTAGTGGCTGCCCAACAAAATGCCTGTCTATGCAGTGCATGCTGGGAGAGCATGTGACCAGATAAAGCTGATAGAGAAAATGCTTTCTGAGTATACCAGAAAGCAGTGGGGGGTAATTGCATATCAATAAGTATTGCTTTCACTTTTAAAAAAAAATCAGTATTAGTTAATATTACACTAAAGCTAAGGGTCGTTTTTTTTGTATAGCTATAATCAAGTGTTAAAGTGGACTGGCACCTTCACTTAATAAGGAATTAAATCTGATAAGTAGGTTAATGCATATTACTATTACTTCCAGTGATTGCATGGAGGTATTTGTTGATTAATACAATTATGGTCCTTACATCTTTAACATATCCTTTTCCCTTCATATTCATGTAAAGTTCCGCTCACGGTACTTTAGCATCTAGGTAGCTACAGAAGAGTGAGCATAAACAGAGTAACATTTTTTTGATTAGTAATTTCTAATGCAATTTTTCAAATATCTCAGCAAATATAATGCACCATGATTTTTTGTTGGAGGGGAAGGAGATCTGTAAATCAATTAATGTTCACTGTACAGTAAAACTACTATTACATAATAGTACTATTATGTAAGAAAAGGATTAGACGCTGTCACCTTGTAGAATTTCTTTTGGGAGTTTGAAAGCATAAGACCCTGAAATTTTAAATTTTGATGCCTTGAAACTTTATAACTGGATCATAAAGTGTCATTGTTTAAGGAGTCTTTGGTCTTAGTCCACAGCCAGTTTAACATCAGTGAAGTACGGTCCTGTATGACAGCGGTCCCCAACCTTTTTTGCACCACAGAGCGGTTTGTGTCCGACAATATTTTCTCGGACCGGCCTTTAAGGTGTTGCGGATAAATACAGCAAAACCTGTATCGGTACAAAAAAAGAAGATTTATTCATAACACAAGGAAAAAGACCCAGGGAAACAGAGTTAACGATAAAAACGATTTAAAATAAATAACGATAAAAACCATAAATTTCACACCTGAGTTTCAACTCTCGCGGCCCAGTACCAAACGACTCACAGTCTGTGGCCCGGGGGTTGAGGACCGCTGCTGTATGTAATTTAAAAAAAACAACCCTCTGTGCACTCTGAGGCTGGATTGCACGCTGGCTCACATGGTGGCATTCTTCAGGCACCAGACAATAAGACTGATGGCCACAGGTGGCAGCTCCCTCCCAACCGTGTCTTGAGAATGTCCAAATGCACAGAGTCTTGTTTTAAAGGCCTTTTATATATTGGTCACATGGTGGTTAAAATTGTTTCTGTTTTGCTGTGAGGAAATATTTGGCTTGGTGTGATGTAGGCCTTGTGGGGCAGCTGCAGGATTTGGGTAGATGCCATTTTAGTCTCAGGTTGCACTCTCACATGACCTCAGCTGTACATGATTGCACTGCACAAGTGGACATTACGGTCTGGAAAAATTCCATGTCACTTTTATGAAGCAGTTAACTAATGTGCGGTCTGGTCGTGTGAATGAGATATGTCCTGTGACTGATTCTTGGAAACCTGAGTGTGCGAGCACAGTGAAAAACATCAACAGATCTGTCAACCCAGATAAAAGATTCCCATCAAATGATTTCTGATGGGAATTTTTTTTAATTTAGTTTGGATAGTTTGATTGGAATTAGCTAGATTAGACACAATATCCCTATCTACTTTATTAGGTCAAAAAGCACATAGAATCTACAAATGGTTTAGACATGAACCAGTGACACGGAGAATGATCCTGTAAAAGATGGTCTTTTCTCATTAGGTGTGAGTTTTCCTGGTTGTATTTTGCAGCTGGGCTGCAGGAACCTCTTTAAAGACATGAATATGAGACAGCCAGATGGTCCTCGGTGTAGACTATAACATCACCGTCCACCTCATTACATTGACATTGACCAGAAGAGGCTTTGTTTTTGTTGTTGCTTTTAATGTGCTAGAAATGTCCTGCAGGCTTATTACACATTCACATGACTTGTATGCAAGGATGCCCAAAAGTTCTTTTACAATGATTAATGCATGGTGGGTTTCTGTAAATTATGTTATTGTCATATTTATTAAATAAATATTATTTAGTATTTATTTAATCTTTATTCTTTTTTTTAATTGCCACCACACCTGATTTTTATTAACAAAGTGTGGAAAAAAAAATCTTTTGTTAGCATGGTGGTCGGTCAGAGCAGCACAGCTTTTAATGGTGTTGAATTCTTTTGAACATTGAACTTCATGTTTGTAACTTATAATAGAACGAGCAGAGAGCAGAGATCTTTGAAATAGTTCTTCCTACTTCTTGTTGTTTATTTAAGATCATGTTGTGAGTCATTTCTGGAAAACAGTCAACCTTTTAACCTTCTTGACTTTTGGTTTTGTTGTTTCCTGATTCAAAAGAAAAAAGAAAAGCCTAGAGCTTCATTCAAGCCACATATGGAAACACTCAGAGAAGATGGGGAAAAAGCTTAAAACTGATTTTGAAATGTTTAATTTCTGAAGATATTGCTCAACATTTATAGAAAGTTTTTTAAACCTTGCATAGATGATGAGCAAAAAGTACCTTAATCCCTGTCACATACAGTCATTTGTATGGAAATCCAGTCCCTCCCATGTCTTTGATTGCAGTGTGGAAATGAATGGCTTCCTTTGGTGAGAGGAGGCAACTATGTTCAACCCCACTGCCTGACTGATATTAATCATAGATTTAATGAATCCACAGTGACACTAATGCTGAAAGCTGCATATTCGGCCAGGTCTCTGCCAGAGATACAGATACAATACAGATAAGTAGAGTAGTGAAACTGCCTTTACTGTCTTCACTGAAAGATTTATTTAATCGTAGGAAGAAATTTAGGTTTATTAATAGATGCGTTTTGGATTTTGTGTCCAGTGAAGTTTAGACACAGAAATGGCTCCAAGACACAGCTATGTCGAACTCTGTGACTTTAAACTTGCGTAAGTAAGTGGTCTTTTGCTTTATGATCAACATCGTATTACCCAAGCACCAGTCTGAGAGAAAATCACACAAATGTGGCTTAAAAAGCACTCTGTGGCCCAGAACTGTCAGGCTGAGGCTTCCCTCTAATACTCTCATTTACACAGATCCTGTCTCTGAATACATATGCTAATCTACTTTCAGTGTGGAAATCTCTTGCTGCTGATTATAAGAAAAACAAAGGGGAAACAAAGGGGGAAAAGAGAGTTTTCACAACTAAGTACACCCTTACTGATTCCTTCGGAATTAAAAGGATAAGTTGCACCAGTGTGCTGCTAATCCCGTGCACTTGATTGATTAATGATCAGCAGGTGTGTCCATCTCTATAAAAGCAGAAGCTTAGGCAGTCTGCTGCTTTGGAGCGTTTACCTCAATCTTACCAGAAGTGGGCGTCCCTTCAAATTCACCCCAAGGTCAGACTGTGCAATGCTCAAAGAAATTACAGAAAAAAAACTTAAGAGCTGCGTCTCAGCTTCTACAGGCCTCACTTAGAATGTTAAATGTTAAATTTCATGACAGCGCAATTAGAAAATGACTGAACAAGTAAGTTGTTCAGGAGAAAGATTGCAGAGGGCTTAGGTTTGCAGAGTTGTGTCTGAACAAACCATTTCTTGACCAATGTCCTTTGGAGAAACATAACCCAAAGTGGAGGTGAAATACACAGCTCCACATTTGGCAAAAAACAAACTTAGCACATATGCACAAATGTCTCATACCAACTATTAGGCACTTGGGCTTGTTTTGCAGCCACAGGACCTTGGCACATTGCAGTCATTTAATCAACTATGAAGTCCTCTGTCGCCACAGTATTCTAGTCAGATGTGAGGCCATTTGTCTGACAGCTAAACCTTGGCCAAAACTGGGTCATGCAACAGGACAATGACCCCAAGCACAGCAGCAAATCTACAACAGAACAGCTAAAAAACAAAAGAATCAAGGTGTTGCAATACCCCAGTTCAGACCTCGGCCTGATTGATTACTGTGGTGGGACCTTAAGAGAACCGAGCATAAATGAATACATGCAAACCTCGGTGAACTGATGCAATGTAAAGAAGAGTGGCAAAATTTCTCTACGAAAAATTGTACTTCACTTCCACAGAACTGCATAGTGTCCTTTGAAAAAAGTTTTCATATGACTGTAAATATAAGCAGTGAAACTTGAATTTAAAAATATTTTTTGCACACTGAATAACAGCACATTTTACAGCAGATTGTATTGATCTAACAGAGGGGACAATAATTTCTACATTGAGGAAATGACCAAAATCTATCCTTCAACCGTTTTTCAATAACCACTCATTTAGTTAGGATTGCAGGAGAATTGAAGCCTATCCCAGCTGACACTGGCCCATTGCGGGGCTAACACAAATAGAAAGCAGATATCTTATGAACAACTGAGAATCACCAAAATTAACTGAACATGCATGCCTTACTTTTGTGTGAGAAGAAACAGGAGCAGACTGAAAAAACCACAGTGCTACACCCTGCACCAGTGTGTCACACTGAATGCTTAATTTAACTAATAATGGCATGCATAGATGGTCAATTTAATCTGTTATGCTTAAGTGCTTGCATGCACAAAGCTTACTGTGGATACTATACAGTACCATCCAAGATCACATTGTATATACAGTAAGATTCTATTTTAAATTAATTTTTACTTTAACTAATTTGTTCTGCTCACATATTATAGTTACATCTTATTTCCTATGAAGTATTTCGCTCATGATCCTGATGACTGAGACTGAACTGCAGAGGGGTTGTAAAATCCACAGTAAGAGCTAGTTGCTTGCTTTGTGTACAAGGCCCAGGTGTTTTTGATCAGACTGTGAAAACTGAAAAAAACCTGTACTTATTTATGTAAAACATCACCACAGATGTTTTCTCTAGTCTGCTATTAACAGTATAAAACTAATATGACAATGTTGACTTCCCTGGACAGTTCCCCTTGGCACCAAGTCAAGTTTAATCAGGCTCTGATGATTGGGATTAAATGCACAGTAGAGCTAGAACCATTTACCAGCCTTACTCATGATTCCCACAGTGAAACTGGCCAACATGAGAATCCTTCTCACTGTGAAATGACTCCTCTGTTGAGCCTTATGTATACACTGCTATTATAAATCACCAGTCCGGCTATAGATGGTGCACCAGTGGGTATTATATAATGTCCATGGCTAGTAATGCATTAAAGCAGGGTTGCTGTTTTTTTACTCCTGCATATTCTTCAGCTGTTCTCAAACTCCAGTGTCACCCAGGGTCACAGCCTGCTGATGGAGACTGACTGTGACCTCAGACAGCTGCAGTCGCTCTCTCCGTTTCTCTCCCTGGAGGCTGGTTAGAGACTATAATATACACATCACAAGAGCATCATGGGAATGTGAGTAGTAGATGACATAGCCTGACACCTACGCAGTTCTAATCAGAACATATACAAGCAAAGTGGGCTGGTGGGGCTAGTATTGAAATCAGATGTACGTTTTAGGCTGTGTGAAGGAATAATAACTCTGTTGTTATTCTTTGTTATGGTCTGACCTCATTCTCATTCCATACTTAGCTAAGTGTCGCATTTTTCCCTGGGGAAGAACAAGGAATGGATCATTTTGAAGGAACTCTGATCATTTTCCTATTTTCCTTGAATTGTTATTGTAGCTTTATTTCTCTTTGTTAGAACACATCCAGAATCCAGTACAAATATGTCCAAAATTGTGTAGACACTCACAGGAGATTGTGAAACCTCGGAAAACCCATAAGCATGAATATACAGCTACAGTGCTTTGAAAATGTATCTGCCTCCTCCTTTCTTTCTTTGTGCACATTTGTTACTCTTACATATTTCAGATCATCAGTCAAAATTTAGTATTAGACAAACATAACCTGAGTAAATACAAAATGCAGTTTTTAAATGGTGATTTCATCTATTAAGAGGAAATAAACTACCTATCTCTGTGTGAAAGTGTGAAAAATCTTTTAGTCAGCAGTGATTTTCACTTTGGAACTCTATCATTGAGGCTATTTTTGTCCAGTCTTTTTCTCATTGTTGAAACATGAACGCTGACCTTAACTGAAACAAGTGAGACATGCAGTTCTTTATATGTTTCTCTAGATTCTTTTATGACCTCCTGGATAACACTCTAGCTCTTGGAGTAACTTTGGTAGGTCATACACTCCTGGGAAAGTTCACCACTGTTCTAAGTTTTCACCGTGGTTTGCTGTAGTCCCAGAGCCTTAGAAATGGCTTTATAACCTTTTCCAGACAGATTGATGTCAATGATTTTGATTCTCTGCTGTTCTTGAATGTTTTTAGATCATGGCATAATGTTTTACTTTTTGGGGTGTTTTAGTCTGCTTATATTTGCCATACACTTTTATTTAAGTGGTTTATTGAGTCAGCAGGTCTGACAGTAATCAGTCCTAGGTCTGGGTAGTGATACTGAACTCCGCTTTCCAAAATGAAAAATGAAATCCTCGTACAAAAAGTGTGTTCTATATTTACTCAAATGTTGTTTGATAATCTGAAACATGTAAATGTGTCAAATATGCAAAAAAAAAAAATATTTTAAAAAGAAAAAATCAGCAAGGGGCAAATACTTTTAACAGCCTGCGATTTTTTTTTTTTTTTTCCTCAAGGCTTTTCACAAGATTCTTACACCTGACTGCAGAGATTTTGTTTTCGTTCAGCCACAAGAGGATTAGTGAGGTCAGCCACTGATGCTGGTGATAAGGGTGGCTTCCAGTCTTCAAGTTCATCCCAAAGGTGCTGGATAGAGTTAGGATGTAAGAACATCAAGTTCCTCCAAATCCAAATTGAGAACACAAAAAATGTGAATATATTTTCCAAAATGTTTCTGTAAAATTGGGCACACACTGTTGACTTGGCTGCCACATTATTTGATTTTCTGTGATATTATTGCTACGTGAGACGATATATTATATATAGGCTGTAAGCAACACCAAACCAGATGATTTATTATTCTTGTTAGCAGTAGAATGAACCCTTTGAGATCCAATTCATAAGAAGTGATGACTGACTTAGACCTTAATTCAGTTCTTCTTCTCCTCTCAGCTGTTTCCTTTAGTGGCTGCGGCAGCTGATCATCTGCTTCCAACTCACCTAGTCCCTTGTATCTTGTTCTCCCACACCAACCCACATGTCCTTTACTAGATCCATGAATGTTCTCCGTGGTCTTCCTCTTTTCCTTTCCATGTTCAACATCCTTTTTCCAATATATCCACTATCCCTCCTGTGTCCAAACCATCTAACTTCAATGTCAGCAGCTGAGAGGCTTTTGACCATGCCACATACAAGTATGTATGGCACCTTTAGTCAGCACACAAAGTCCTTAAAGGAAAGGTGCTATAATTTGCACGCAGTGTTTCATGACAAAGATGTGATTGCTGGCCAGAAGCGCAAGGATTTAGACATCAGCTGTTCTGTCTCATAAAGACGAAAGAAAAAGAAAATTTTTCCTAAATTAATTTACTACTACCACTATTACCACAGAAAAACTAACGTTCACAAAATCGTCCCATTATTTTTATTCCCCTCTGGCTGTTTCCCGACAGGTGCCAGATCAGTGACATCATGCTCTAAATTTATAAGCAGATAGATGCAGCTCAGACTATAAAGGGTGCTGCTGGCATGACAAATGCATGAAAAATTCCACACATGGAAAGATGGAAAACGACTTGCGGTTTCCTGAGAGCAGAGGCCAGCTCGGCAGTTTCAGAGGGAGAGCAAGGGTGGGGGTGGAGGTGGGCTGGACTGCTAGTATTTCTGGACTTTTCTTTGTATATACAGTAATTTGTCAAGGTTGTGCAAACATTACAGAACAGCGTGGTTAACAAGGTCTGAAATCTTTTAAAGTTTTCATTGCAGTTTCAACATTTTCATTGCAATTATTTTAGCAATCATATATGCAATAGCACATAATATCATTTAATAATGCCTCCAAGGCCCTTGCACTGAATGAGATCATCATGTTCTACAGTTTCTTAGATCGTGGAGCATAATTTATTGCCCAGTATAAATCATCTGGTTTGATCCTGTCATTGTGTATTGTGTGTGTTCGCAAAGCTGTTTGAGCAGACACTATCTCCCAAGTGTATGTCCTTCATGGAGCGGAAACGGGTTTATTGTTCTCATTCCCAATTACACCCATGCTGCCAATTAGAGAAAAAAGCAGGCAATAAATCCTTTAGGGATCAGCTTCCTGAGTTGGTGTGCACGTTGGGATAATTCAGGCCTGGGTTTTGTAAACTAAGCCGAAGGAGACATGGGCAGCCGTGTCAGGACGCAGGCCAGTTTCACAAGGGCAGAAACTCTGTGTGTGAGTGAGTGTGTGAAGCAACACAAAAGCTACCAGGTTGGTCCACCACTCAGCTGAGAAGAAAAGCAGAAAGAAGATTGAGGAAGTAATGAGCCAGGAAAAGACACACCACTTTAGGGTCCCACACCAGGATGTTGGTGACTAAACAGACAACCGGCTCATGTCCACGTGTCTCCTTTTGTGTGTAAATGTTTACCAATCTACTGGAAATGAATGCAAACAATAACTTCTTCCTCACATAAAGCTTCATCGAATCTGGTGATCCACTTTGTACCTCAGTGTTCCTGCAAAACACACACACACTCAACTTCGAAGCCAAGAACATTTCCTCAGGGCCAGTTTAGATACAATAACTTCATTGGCTCTCGCAGTGGCCTTCCAAATTTCCCACATAAACCACAGAGATTCCAGATGTTGCAGGGAGGCAAAAAGTCTGTTCCTCCGCTGGGCCTCGAGCCCTTGCCTCCGCATCCTCAGGTTGACCAATCGCGTGGCACATCTCACATCACGCACTGTGTGTTTTTGCACTGAAGCAAGGCTACAGGCACCCATGCTGCTGGAGATTTAGATAGCCGTTCCCTTTTCACTTGTACCCAGATAACAAAAAAAAAACACAGCACGCTCTTAAAAGAAGCTCTGTCCTTGGGCGGTGTAGCACTGCAGCTTTCTTGTGGTTTCAGACCTGATTGAACAATTTGGCTCAGTAATCAAAGAGCAATAGCAGGCTGAAGCAGAGCAGACTTCCTGCATCCTCTCTGCTCTCTGGCTCACTGGCTTTAAAACTCAAGGGCCCACTAGGACTTGTTTGTTTCTCAGTGTGAAAACAATACCTGTACTGTACATCCAGCTTATCATGGTTGATGAGTTGAGCAGAATTTTTGGCAATAGGCTTGGCGATTCCACATGTGCTTCATTATGAAAACTGTTTGAGGGACAGAGATAAGTGGGCTCTGCCCCCCCCACCCCCCGATGTTGTTAACCTAACTTTGTTTTATAAGCATGTGGTCTAGGAATTCCCAAAGTGGCAACTCATAGGTTGGGAAATAATGTGGTTTACTAATCATAATAAGGAGTTTCAGATCTCTGAAAGCCAACTGTAACAACTTCAAATGACTTTTGAGTGACTTCTGATGTCCTATTTGACATTTGTCATGGGAGGGGAGAGTACAAACACTTGCTGTGGCTTTAATTTTAAGCAGCTGTCAATTTTTACTTTGGTCTCTGTTAGCATTTTAACTCTGTCTTCTTGGAAAATGCTTATCCTGAGCTATAAACAGTAACTTCCTGTTTCAGTTTGTGTCATTAGGGCTAAGGCCCTGCTGAAGAAAACAAATGGGATTCAATGAAATGTCACAGTTATGTTTGAGAGGCATAAAATGTGCCTTTGTGTTGATGCCGTAATGCACCAGTGATAGCAACAAGTGCAGATCATGGTCCACTGACAAACTCTTCAAGCTATATTCAGTTTGCTTGTTTGTGTCTAGTTTTCACTTTCATTCCTTTTTTCTTGGTTAAGTTCACACAAAAAAAAGATTGACGGGTTAAATTATGCCTGTTCACAAGATTAACCTATTGCATCTCTTAAATGTGAGATGAGTCGCTATTGGCTGCATCACAGCACAAAAGTCAAAAGACAGCTTGTGTGTATATTTGAGATGCCGGCGACTTTGACAAAATGGTTAGGTTTGATGCCATGAGAATAAGAACCTCGTCCGAGATGTAATTTCTCTAAAGTAATCCCGTCAGCTGTATGCCGCTGATTGCTTTGAAGGTACCATGGAGCACAAGCTAATAAACATTTTACATCAGCTGTTATTGAGAAGCAGTTATTGAGAGAGAAGTGTACCTCTGTGATTAAATCCTCATTGCTCTAATAGAAACCAGGTGCCCAAGAGTTGTGTAAATGTTTTCCCATGGATTTTTGTGGGCAGCAGAGCTTTAAGAGATTCAGACCTGACAGCATTACATGCTTTGTCATTCAATTAAACAATAGCCACATACGCTTGTCATGCCAGTTTTACATTCCTCAAGCCTGTTTTTACAAACTTTGACCCCTGTGGACTTACGCATCTACAGAAGCTTCATGGCATGGGGAATATTTGTATATGTTTTTGAGTTTTACCTCACTTATAGTTTAATTCAGGATGTCAAGTTATGTAAACTTCTACTGCAATAACAAGATATGAAGAAACATGAAAAATCTCAGTTAATCTGTTGAAGAAAGACTAAAAGTAAATGATCATCTATTTTGGATTTAATGGCTTTAAAAAGAACAAGCCTTACTAAAGGAAGAAACCATTACGTTACAACAGACGGCCCTTTAAGAAAACAGAATTAGTGGCCACTTTAATGGATTGGGACCAAAGTCAGCCCCTCCTTCCTCAACCACATAATCTAAACCCAGATATACACCACATGTGTGGCTCTGCTGGAAAAATGAACTCGGCTTGGGAATATATGGTCAGGAAATTTATAGCACATGCCTGAGACAAGCCCTCAGGGGCAGGGATGGAGGTGGAGGAGCGATCTCCCCATTCCCTGTGCTTTGTTTCCATTAGGCTGGGAAGTGCAATCTCCCAGACATTTCAAGGGGGCCTGGTGTAAGACCTCCTGGCCAAGAACATGACCTATTCAAGGAGGAGAAATCAGTTTCCTCGCATCGGGGATTTTCCCACTACAGCAATGGGACAGCATTCCACATCTGTCACCAGACATAGGCACAGACAACGGTTCAAACTCTGGAACTGTTCAAATGCAGACATATAATGCATGAGTAAATATCAGTGTGTTTATCTGTTTGTGTTTATGAAGGATGGA
Source organism: Rhamphochromis longiceps (assembly GCF_057381845.1). NCBI lineage: Eukaryota > Metazoa > Chordata > Actinopteri > Cichliformes > Cichlidae > Rhamphochromis > Rhamphochromis longiceps. The sequence continues at coordinate 32,629,446 of NC_140570.1, forward strand.
GAGAGAGGGTGGACAAGGGAGAAAAAAAATGTAGTCCAGAAAGTACAGCACTTTTTCGGGGAAAACGGGAAAACGAGTGCTGCCTGGCCAAAATAAACAAGTGGGTGAGTCAGCAAAAGGAAAACATTCTCAAGCTGACTGATGTTTCCTCTCTTTGCATCTGCTATTACTTCTGCTGCCAAGGACTGCTCCAGAGGCTAAGTCATTGTCTAGCCACAATGATCCACAGTGTGATAATGCTCGTCTTTACTGTCCAAGTGGCTTCTTTTTAGAGTAAGTAGATTGCGTTTTTTCCTCTTTGGTGATTCATGTCAAAAGAGGTCAAAATCTAGTTGCTGTTCTTCCTCCATCACCTTTGCTCTTTAGAAGATGACAGGGTTGGTATTGTCTATCTGTCCGTTCTTGCCTTCTACGTCACTGAGACTAGAGACTCGTCCCTTGTTTACATTGCCAAGATCTTGTCTTCACTGTCCTTTTTTCAACCCGTGTCTACTACAGGTGCATCAAGATGGGTTCTTTGTGACAAAAATCATGTTATAAAAAACCTCCCCCAGAAAGACAACGTCAACAGCTGTTACTGTCTTTTGTGTTAAATTAGATATTGTGCTGTCTGTTGACATTCTGGCCTTTTCTCTGTGGGCTTCCTGGGTCATGTGACCAGTGGAAAACAAAGTGCTTGACTGGGCCTGACCCTGACCCTTTCTAAAAGACTCACAGGATCAAATGAAGCAGCTTCTTTACTGAAGTGTGTACGTGTGTTTTAGTCCTCCGAGCTACATTTTAGCCTGAGGTGAATAAGTGGTGCTGAAAATAGCACCACACTGATCACTGGCTGCGGAACAGGCCAGTGGCGAGCCTAAAAAAAGCATCTATATTTTCTGAAATACATTTCATTCCTGTCACTTGCTAAGAGTGACAGATCGCTTTTTATAGAAATACAGAAAAAGGATGTTACACACTGAGAAAACGGTAAATGTGTAAATTTTGATATTTTGCCTGGTTGGAAGTATTTGATGTTTGCAACATAAAATGAGAAGTATGCAGCTGTTATTGTTGTCATGTCAGATAAGCTAAGATCAGAGGAGTTCTATGGGCTCCTACGTGCAGTTTCTAACTCTCCCTAACATCGTATAATTTCACTTTCAAACAGAACAAATGGAAAACGGAGCCCTTCATTAATATTCTCAGCTGCACACACTTTGGTACAGAGATATCTCACTATGTGACCTTGCTATAATGTTTAAATCACCTGTCCTGCTCAGGAGAAAAAGGGTCTTTGTCTTTTATTAATTTCAGCACTGTCACATCAGCTTCATACTGAGAGGGCAAGCTGGGGTCAGCAGAGGTTTAGTTATTCCAGAAAGTGTCATCCTGTGTGTTTAGCATGGATTTAAACCTGTTACAGCAGCAATCCCAGCTGGTGCCCATGAAATGAATTCAGCTGATATGATATCACTGCATTTAGGTCATGCACTGCCTGAGCGAGCATACAATAATAGGAGGAAATTCCTAAAATAATTATGGTAGAACGATCATTGAAGCTGCTGTCTTCAATGGCAGCTGCCAGCTTAGAAGAGCTTACTGTGGTTATTCTTCAGGGATGACCTGATGTTTTCTTGCGTTAGTATTTTTGTTGCACATTTTTGTAAAAAGAAATTTATTTGTTTTTTCTTAAACATGTAACCTGCTCAGACCTACCTGGGGAGAACACTCTGAACCCATGTTAAGCTTTGAGTAATAGACCACATTGTCCCGAACAGAGGTGCAAATTCTGGTAACAGCTAACGCATACACTCATAGGCTATTTCATTAGGTGCACTTGTTTGGTTGCTCATTAACACAAATATCAAATCAGCCAATCACATGACAGCAGCTCAGTGCATTCAGGCACGTAGACATGGTCAAGATGACCTGTTGGACTGAGGTTAAAACTGAGCAACAGAATGGAGAAGAAAGTGACTTTGAATGTGGCATGGTTGTTGGTGTCAGATAGTCTGGTCTGAGTACTTCAGAAACTGCTGGTCTACTGGGATTTTTAGCACACAAAAGTATTTGGGGTTTATAGAGAGTGGTCCAGAAAAAGAAAAAATGTCCAGTAAGCAGCAGCTCTCAGGGCAAAAATGCCTCATTGATGTCACTGGTCAGAGAACAAATTCCCGACTGCTTCGATCTGTTATGAAGGCAACAGTAGCTCAACTATTCATTACAACCAAAGAATGCAGAAGACCCTATTTGAATGTGCAACATGCCAAACCTTGAAGCAGATGGGCTACAGCAGTAAAAGACCACACTGGGTGATTTTCTTGTCAGCTAAGAGCAGGAAACTAAAGCTAGAATTTTTGTTGATCAATCCAAAATCGGACAGTTGAAAATGTTAATGTTGCTACTTGGTCTGATGAGTCTCGATTTCTGCTGCGAGATTCAGGTAGTAGGGTCAGAATTTGGTGTAAACAACATGAAAGCATGGATCGATCCTGCTTTGTATCTATGGGTCAGGGTGCTGCTGTTGGTGTAACGGTGTGGGGAAGAATTTCTTGGTATACGTTGGGTCCTTTAGCACCAACTGAGTATCATTTAAATGCCATGTCCATCCCTTTAATTTAATTTGTAAAATATGTACACACACACACACACACACACACACACACACACACACACACACACACACACACACACACACACACACACACACACACACGTAGAAAAATATTTAGTATACACATCCAGAAATGCATATACTATTATATATTGTACATATATTTATTAGTTTCAGATGTAGCCATTCTTGTATTTTGCTTGTTTACATTATTGTATTTTGCACAACTCTGTTGCTTGTGAAGCTCGCACACAAGAATTTCACTCACATGTGCTGTACCAATGTATCTGCACATGTGATGTGACAATAAAAGTGATTTGATTTGATTTGATTTGATTTGATTTATGACCACAGTGTATCCATCTTCTGAGCATCTTCCAGCAGGATGGTATTTCATTTACTTTGTCATCCACCAGATCTTAGGTAACCTTTAAGATGTGATGGAACATGAGATTTGCATCATGCATGTGGAAGTCTGTGATACTTTCAGAATTAAGGCAGAGGACTGAGGTAGCTATGAAGGCAAAAGGGAGTTCAACCTGGTACTAGCAGGGTTTGCCTGATGAAGACTATATGTGAGTTGTCAGTTATACCTAATAAAGAAAGACTGACTGTAAAGATAATACACAAATTTGTAAGTAAAATAACTGAATAATTATTATTAATCATCACACGCAAAGAATACCTATAATAGAGCATTTGTCTAATTTTGGATTTATTTATTTCAGTGCTATTTTTCTGGATTTTCATATTAGAATATTGTGACAGTACAGGAGAAAGTGATTGCTCGCTTGTGGATTCTGTCATTTGAGAGCCACGGTGTGTATTTGCGGTGTTGCGTGGTTTGTAGCTCGTGATGCCTTCAAGTGCCCTACGTAGACCTGGGCACCACTTGAAAATTGAACGAGTACAACTGTGGAAGCGTTAATCTAAAAAGTAACTTTGTATGCAAAGCGTTAACATTGTACACAATATTGTATTAACTGCTCAGCTGTAATAGTGCTGATAAGATGACAGCCAGCGTTACAAATGACAGAGTCAGTTTCACGATGGAGTCCAGAAAACTTTGCTGCACAAAATGTGTGTTTATGTTCTGAAAAAAATAAATATTAAACCGAGAACATATAATAAATGTGTCATAGGCTAATGTTGACTTCACTGACATGGGTTTAAAGGTAGCTAATATTTCTTCTACTGTACTCTATATACTGTAAACGTATTTGTTAAATGCATAAACTCATGATTCTATTTTATTCAAAACTGGGTTTTAAAATTATGTAATCTAACCACTTTTGCTCACACCAGCCCTCTAAGCTCCGCTGATTCTTTCCCAGATATTATGTACTGTTTCGCTGTAAGGATCTTATCGGTTCTTCTAACAATTTCCATGTTTCCCACGGTACTTGAAGGCATCACGACTACAGTGCTGTATGTCGATACACGCGCGCACACAAACACATCTGGTGTGAAGTGGGAAAGCCGCGCTTAATGCTTTACTGTCACTTTCTTACTTTTACTTGTCTTGCTGATTTCCGTTTTTAACTGGGGGGGATACATTTAATTCCCCTTGAAATGGTGACAACTTCGTTTGAAGACCGGTCACCGGAGTCAGGTTTGCCGCCACTATAGAAAGAACTTGAAGCCGGGAAAAAGGTGATTTTGTGTCGGGGTGTTTAAAGGGGTTTGTGAGATACCAGGAGGAGTTTATTATTATGTCCGAGTGGAGGATTTGAGATGAATTCTAAAAGAAGGTCAGCGAAACTGAAGCTCCGGCGGTCTTTCAGCGAGCAGCTGTGGAGCTCCACATCCAAAGCCTGGGATTTACTCTGGAAGGGTGTCAGAGAGCGGAGACTGGCAGGTCAGTAGCCCGCTTCAGGTCAGATCTTAGCCCGCGGTATAGGCTGGAATAGAGTGTCATCCACCGCAGCAGAGACTGAGGTGACCCCATCCTATTACTGGGAAGAGTTCTTTAATTCGTATATAATTCGTGTATAACAATTATTATTGTTTTATTATTGCACACTGATCAGAGTGACATTTAAAGAGAATTTAAGAAGAAAACACATTCTTAATGTGGTAGGCTATGAATTTGTTTTGTGTTGGTAGATTTTTTTTTTGTCTAGACACTATTGATACTGTTTATCCTAAAAATTACTCCACGCGTGCATGTAGTCTGGTCTAATATTACAATTTTAAAAATTATTTTTTTAGTTGCGCTCAGTTGAAGGTGTAGGTAGTTAGGCAGCAAACTAAAAAAACTGTCTAATAAATGCCATAAACTTATAATAAATACAGTTTAATACCTTTCTGTAGGAGAGTTTTCCTTTATTAGCGTCGATTTTTTTTATTACTTTCAAATGACAGTGGGGTCGCAAGGGGGCGCTGATAAGTAATTTCACCAGCTTTATGAAGTGAATGAGATTGAATGAAGCAATGTTTGATCTTATTTTCTGTCACATAATTTACGTTAAGTTATTATTGTGTTCATAAGAAATTGGTTTTCATTTGGTTTTCTTTCATTAGTTATAATGACTGTATTTCTGCAGGGTAACATTATTGTGCATGCTTTCTGTGCCACTGTCTTTGAGATTATAGATCACATTTTTTTCCCTTTACATTATTTGCTCATACTTGGCTCAAAAAAAAATCCCAAATAAACCCAAACTGAAGCAACTTTGTGACTGCATTGAAAATATTTACACATAGGTTCTTTAACACCTTCAAAATGCATCTGCCTTTTTTGGTGACAACACATGTGTTGCCAAGAATTATTCAGTGAAAGTGAACTTTATTTTCCAAGTAATATCACCTACAGCATACATGTTAACTTTTTGAAATGCGTATGAAATTAACTCTATATGAGGAAGTGGCACTTAATGGCAAAAGAGATGGAAACATTTACCACAATAGGCACAGTTTTGTTATTGGTATGTTATGGTATTTTTTTTGCTTCTTCTAAGACTGTGTTACATAATGTGGAAAATGTTTAATTTTTAGAGTACTCTGGGATCGATTTAAGTTAATAATTTCAAGGTCAGTTTTTGTTGCACTGGTTCTCTTAATGGCCCTGAGAGAATTGCGTCAGAAGTGAACGTCAGTCATCTGTGCAGTTGCCCGAGTGTACCGCCAGGTGCAGTAAAGTGACCACAATAGCGCCTTATGTGGGGAAAACCACATGAATGACAAAACAGCTCTGTCTTCACTGGTGGATTTGAAGTGCTGTAGTCATTCAAATGGAGACCAGATGTTTTTATGAGTGTGCGCACAGAGTTGCATATCAGATCTGATCCATGCTTGGCTCAGCTGTGAAGCCTGTTTAGGAACGTCACTGGTGCAGCAGCTGAGTTTGCCAGTGTCTGGATATCTGACACATTAATCTTGCATTCTTTTCCATATGCAGCATGTGAAGCTGCTTATGCAGACACTGAACAATGAGGGGACAAATGCTGCATAGAGACCAGACCCAGATGTAGATGGCTGACATATGGGAATTGATTTGAATCATTTGTGAACTCTGTCTGAAAGTTTTTTCTTTTCTCTGTTTTTAGGGTGCTAGGTGCGGTACAAATTTCTATTTTTGGATATTTTCTTTTTTCAGTGTATATGTAGATAATGGTGCTAGTGAGGTACTCGAGATGGATTTGGTCTGTCAGCGAAGAACTTATGATGTCACAAAGAACTTATGTTGCGACAAGTGTGTTTGCACCCTAAAATACTAACGAACTGGCTAAAAGTTTAGTTTAATTTTTTAAAAATAAATTACACAGTATCTTATATTATGAAGATACATTTAAGGCCATTCTGCAGCAAACAAATTTAAACCAAAGCTTTAATAAGCCTTATCAACACCTCTGAGATTAATGTGTGTTCATTACATATTCAAACAAAGAGATGTGAGCTGCCAGCCTATGTAGATAAGTTTAAATCACAAACTTTTTTTTCATTATAAGGTGACAGTCCAAGGTTATGACTTTGAGACTTTGAGCCTTTGTCCAAATCCTAGACATTAATTAAACCTCTTAAACTGAATTTTTGTTGGCAAAGCAGAAATTTTCAAACTGAAAGTTTAGCTTTAAGTCAAATGCCTGATTTGATTTGTTTGGCTTATTTAGGAGCTTTGGAGTAAGTTGTGTTGCAGCCTTAGAAGTCAGCCGTAACAGTATTTTATTTGACATTTAGGTGTTGAAACTGAATTCTGTGGAGGAATACAAATATACAAGATTGCCTGTATTGTACAGTACTGTGACGCATCTATTACAGCTCTTAAAAGTGTTAAAATATTTGGTTTATTTATAAACTGAGGGTTTAGTGGTTTTCTCTGTCAATCATCACTTTAGTGAGTTGAGACGTTCTTGATCTATGTGTCCAGTTCTGATAGATTGTGGAGACATAGGCATCCTGGAATAAATAAATCCTGGATACTTTGGTCTGCTTCCTTATTTCCCAAGGGGTTGCCACAGCAGACAGATCTGCACGTTTGATTTGGTACAGACTTTACACAAGTAAGCCTTCTTAAAACCTCCAGTTTATCTGGGTATGGCATTGGCATTAGGGCTATCTAAGCCAGAAATCGGGTTTTTGTGTGTCCCCCAATCTTGAACTGGGGATCATTTGCAGATTATGCCTGGTGTCTAAACCCACAAATATTCCTTCTGTACTTAGCTTTAGAGCTCAAGCTTCAAATCCAGAAAACAGTTGTTTTTTTTTTTAGAATCACACCTGGCTGATGGGTATGCTAGATATTTGTTTAAGTGTCAATAAGCAGCTTTGAGCAACTGTCCTCCTGTCGTAATTTTATCTGGAAATTTTACCCCCAGCAGAAGCAAAACTTACAATTAACAAGCCAATGGTGAAATAATTGGTTTGTAGCATTTATATTGTTAAATTAACTCCCAATGACAAATATAGGCATGAAGTCTTGCTAAAAACAAAAAAAAGCATCCAAGAGCTGAAGCGAGTTAAAAAGTTTAACCACCTCATCATATAGAGCTCAACTGGTCTTGCAGTATTTGAGCGTGATGATCATGCAGAGCTGAGTTCAGCAGTCAGAAATGTGGTGGCTCATGAAGTGGAAATCTTCTGTCACACTAGAGTTATTCTTAAAACTTAGCCACAGGAAACATAGCCACACCAGAAGCAAGACTGCCCAGTCCAGAATACATGTGTCTGCTGCTGAATAAAACCACATCAGACTAACGTCAACTAACTCAAGATGATTCAGAATACAAGTTCCCCTTTTGTAATCACACATGGCAGAAAGTGAGTGGAAAGCAATGAAAGTTTGACATGTATTAAAAGTCTGCATTATGGCTTGGGCCTAATAATGAAGTGTGATACTGCTGCTATATGTGAACTGGACATGATTCAAACCCAGTATCACATATATCTATTTTTTTCTTTATGGGGTATATAAACAATAAAAATCCACTTTGTGACATGGTAGCTATGTTGACAGAGCCTCTGTATGTTTTTGTGCATCTGTAATGTGAGTCTGGATTCCTGTTGTCATGTGGTATAGCAGTTGAGCTCTGAAACCCAGACAGTGGCGTGTTGAAACAAGTTTGATAAGGGCTGGAGTCACTGCGCTCCCTCTAAGGACAGACCACAGCCATTTCATCATGGCTTGCGGCATAAAGTTAAACACAAGGACATCTCTGAGTACACAGAAGATGTTGTAGCTCTTTCACGATCACCGCTCAGGTATTTGAGCATGGACGGAGACGGTGACACCATTAATCTCATTCACTGTCATTTACAAGATTGATTCTGTAATGTGATACGTATGATGCACTCGGTGATATACATCGTCTAGACAAAAGGGAAGAGAAATATGCAGAAATGTTTGCCCTCATTTTTTGCATCTAACACTTTAAGCCATTCTTTCACAACATGAATGAATGCAGGTGTTTGTGTGTGTGTAAAAAGAGGGGGAAAAAAAAAAGAGTCGTCACCCAATGAAATCATCTGAATGGTGTCGCACCATCACCTAGTGCTTTTAAAAAAGCGAGAGCCTTGTATTAAACATGCCACTTGAGGGTGTGGGGAGGGCCATTAAACCCGGGAGAAGTTTATGAAAATGTGAAGCGGGCTCTGAAGTGTGCTGCTGAATTGTGGTCTTTGTGAGTTTAAGCTAGGGTGGATTATGCCAGCTAGTGAGAGGAACAGACAGGGGCTGTGTTTAACTTGGTCGCTTGCCTATTTCTGCTCTATTCACGTGTGTGGCGCCATGCTCACACTAAACAGACAAGCCTGTATGCTGAGGCCGGGACAGTCACTGGGAGAGTGGCAGGGGCCTTGATTGGCACTGGGTGTGTCTGCTGGTACCAAAGCATATTTCAGGTATTAGAAGGCTGTTATTTTATGGTGTAAACTGGCTGACAGAAGTGGACTTTAAAATCATAAGAATATATGATTTAGTTTGCCATTCCAAATGGAGTAAGTGACTTGCTTTTGAAAATATTTGAGATGTTTTTTTTGTTTTGTTTTTTAGCTTAGAGGAGATTCATTTTTGGTTTTACTTGTAAAACCTGAAAAGAAGGCGGAGTCAAAAAATCCAACCTTGTAACGCCGTTTTTATGCTGAGCTTTGTTTAGTTTCTGGAGGATATGTTTGGGATATTTTCCACAAAAAATAATCCAAATGAGATGTGTTTGCAATACTGGAAATAATAAGCTATGTGGAGTTGCCTGGATAGAGCACAAATAAAGTGAATGCACCGAACTGTCACCTACACTGCCCATACATTGGTGCAATCTAGCAGTTTCAAAGAGCGGCTAATATCTGATCCCACTGGGATAGGACATTTACCTTTTCACAAGCTTCTAAAAAGCTTTAGGATTGCAGGGGATGTGTTGCTCTGTCATTAGTAAGCATAAGGGAATCACAAAGAATGTGTTTAAGGGAGCATGTGATTGTTTATCTTTATTTTAATGCATTGTACATTGATTTAGCTGTTACTTTGTTACTGTCCTGGAATGTCTTACAAGAAAATGAGCTTGCGGAGTTGCATATGAATAAATAAACAAATAAATGGGGGGCGAGAGGGGGATTATATGCAAAAAGAAGTTGTAATAAGTTGTAGCGATTGTCCCATAAATACCTAATTTTTCCTTTTGCTCTACACAGCTTTATTTAAAGTCACAGTTTGATAGATGTCTGTTGGTCCATGGCAGAAAATGGAAAGTCATTAAGTCTTTGTGTACCAGCTACAACAGCTGCAATTATGAGGAACTATTACATGATAATAATAGTCAGATTGTACAAAAGTGAGACTAAACATTATTGTGTCAGGGAGATGAAGCCTTTAATTTTGATCATCAGAACTGATTAAAGTACTTGCTGGAGATTGATCTTTACTTTTCAGTTTAGTAAAGTGGAATTAGGTCAGTCGTGTTCCAACTCCAAGCTATTTTTCCTGTGAGTAGCTGACACTTTATAGGCAGCCTACTGAGAGCACTTCCTGTGACTGGCTGTTATGAGAGGCTGTTATGTGGTGGGTGTGGGTGAGCAGAAATGAGACTTCTCAAATGAAGAACAACTTCTCGCTCTCATTCCCGTTCCGTAGTTTTCTCGAAAACGACACCAAGAATTTCTCGTGCAGTAAATTTGGTGCCTGTGTGACCTGCAACAGCACAAGTATTGTTCTAGCACAGGGAGGGTCTGAAAGCCACTATTTTTGTAAGCCCTCCCAAACCCCTCTTCATCCTCTCCTGCTCTCCTTACTCAGTTCATAGGCATTCCAGTGGTATTTATATTTCCCTCCAGAGCAGGGGGAAGTTGACAAGTATTCACACAGACATTGGATTCAGCTCAGAAAGGTGGGCAGTACTCCCACTGCCTGCTTGCAATTGGTTTCATTGTGGTCACATGGCCTGCAGAGACAGGCTGAAGTGTTGGCACTCCTCCCCCCATAGCCTCCGCTGTGCCCTCCCTCTCTGCTCACTTTAGGCTTTTCACGCATGTATGTGAAGTTTTCTGTTGGTCAGACCCTGTGTGGTTGAGTGTTTATCAGCCAGGGGATAGGGGCTTATTACAGTTATGTTTTGGGAGCTTCCCGAGTCCACGGCCAGTGAGTGCCTCGGGAGTATGACCCCTGAGACTCAGGATATATACCTGAGAATGGACCATCACCGCAGACGCTCTGGCTACAGGTTGGGCAGGATTATTGCCAGGCAGCAACTACTCAAGAAGATTGCTGGAGGTAGGAGGCTTGTTAGGACAGAAGTGACAGTTCAGACAATTATTCAATTCTTTTGGTTGTTTGGTTTTTGAGTGAATTTGTCATTTTTCCAGGATTGAGAGGAATACTGACTAAGCGAGGTGGTAGTCAAAACATGGAGTGAATAAGTTCTGTCATGTGTTTGTGAATATGAGGCTGTGATTGCAGGATGATATGTTGACAAAGTAGTGTCTTGTTTTGATTGGGATAAGCTGATTGTCTTTTTCATATCAGTTTGTATCTCTATTGGTTTCTCACTTATTTCTAGATAAAAGTGGAATTCAGTGTTAACAGCCTTTTTAAGACACATGTACAGGACACCCGGAAACAGGGTGTGCTTGTGTGTATCGCTGCAGAAGAGAAAAAAAACTTGACCTTTAGCCAACAGGTAGTCAAGGGTGCAGAGGTGTTAAATAATTGGTATTGACTGACTATAACAAATACAGATAGGTGATAATCAATAGGGTCAGTTATGTAAGAAGAGCTGGGCCCACAGTGTAAACAATACATCAATGAATGTCTTGACTTGACAGGTTTACAAGCACTCCGTTCATTTAAAGATTGCTGCTTGTAACCAGGTGAGCCCTTCGCCTTCAGCTTCCTCCGGGGCCTCTAACCTCTTTCCTTTGTCTTTAAATACCTGGAGACTTAAATCCATTCCCCAGAGGCCAAGAAAGGGCATGTATAACAACAAAGACAACTAAATACTACGACTCCCGCTCCCTCATGCAGGTGTGAGCACTCTGCCGCTGGATCAAAGGGTGGCTGCATTTCATAACATAAGCTTCATTGCTAAGAAACTTTGGTCATCAGATGGTAACGTACAGCATAGTTCTCCTCTCAGTCACAGTAACAAGAGCGTGAGTCAGATAATGCAGCCTTGTGTGGATAATATTTTGTATCGCCGCAGAGGCAAGGGCAAAACACAAGGCTTGTTTTTGATTGTGATGATGTAAAAGATGCACAAAGGGTGCTGTTGGGTGGATTTCCCAGTACTGCGTGTGTGTACGCCTGTTTTCTGGTGGAAATCTTTATGATCTGGTGTGTACTGACGTGTGGCGTCATGTAACCAGACGTGTTGTTTTCAGATCACAGATGTCTAGGTTGACAGCAAACCAACATTGTGGGTCATCTATGACAAGGACAGAAAACATGTATGTTTAAAGTGCAATGTAAGATGCTTTTATTCAAGTTAAGTCATTTTAATAACAGGGTTTCTTTTTATGGGAGATCTTATTTGTCATGTTTTTGAGGAGTAGCTTGGAATTTTTAGTTGGAACCAGTGTTTTGTCACAATTAAGCAATTTTCCTGCTGTGACTTTAAAAAAAAAAAAACTTTAAAAAAAATCTAACCAAAAAACAGTGATAAACAACTAAAATGCTTCTTAAAGGAAGTATCAGTTGTGTATCATCTTGTGCTCTTACACCAGTCTGAAGTGCTGAAGCTAACAGTGAAGTGGTATTTTAAAGCACTGGCTACAGAGCCACCGAATTGATCTTTGTGTATTGGCAGTAGCTGCTGCATTCCAGCTGGTCGGCCCTGTTGACACAGCAGGTTGAAAGTGAGTGTGGGTCATGGTGATGGGCAGCATTACTCATGTATTGTTTCATTCCAACATTCCAGGGACGGCCGTTCGATCTTAGTCACGTTTCCGATTAGATGACATTTCAAGGTATCCTGAGCTATCTGCGTGGGATCCTCCTCAGTCCTTTAAGTTAAGGTATCGTTAGTTGTTACTCTCGAAATATTCTGTCTTTCCAGCTTGGAGAGTAGATGGATGTGCACGCACAGCTGTGTGAATTAAGATGAGAAAAAAAAAGGTATGTTGGCTGATTCCAGATCTGAAGGGGTCTGTATATTACAGCAGGAATGCGTCTCTGTCCTTGAAAATATTTCTGAGATTTCAGAAGAGTATCCCACATGCGATTACTCTGGAGGGCTTACAGTCTGTCTGCAGCTTTTTGCCCTCTCCCTCAAATCCTCCCTGCTCAACCCTTGCCTGGATTCTCAGAATTTCTGCATCTGTTTGTTACTATTCATAGGGCAGAGATACATACAGTACATCATACATTTAAACAGCCATTTGTGTCCAGGCACTGCACATAGTCTCTGGACAAGAATGTGTCGATTTTTTGTACTGTTGTTCTTGTTTAAAAAAAGAAACGACCTTTATTACTGACATTTGAATGATACATTTAGTCTTCTACCACAGGTCGGTACTAGCCACATTTATTTTTGCATGCACATATGTCTTACGTTAAAAGGGATGATTTTCATCTGTTTTCCTATAAACTCGGCCAGACTATCATGAAACTTGACTGTTCATCGATTGTTCATGGACCATTTTTTCCTCTGTGGAAGCATTCCTGTTTTATCATGGAAAACTTCTGGAAGCTTCATCTTTGCTGGAAATGTTTGCTCCAGCAAAGATGAATTTCCAGCAACATTGCTACATTTTCTCGCTTACTGTGTTGGGGCCTTTTCCTAAGTGAGGGGCTGTTGTGTTTTGAACAAGAAGCTCTGTCCAGTGTGACCCTTCCATGGCCTTTCTTCATGCCTTATTGACCTTGGCGCAGGCAGCGGGCTCCAATCTCTAGCCTGGAAAGGCCGTTAGTGCTTTCCTTCATAGCTGAGGACAAATCCTGCTCCTTTTAATATGACAGAAGTTACTGAGTGGCAGCTGTGTGCATATCAGTGAATCTGCATCTTTTCTTTTGCTACCATGGCTGTAAGGCTCCTACTTAATTGTGCTGTCAGCTACATTAGTACTTATGTCGCCACACAGCAACACTTGGTAAACACCAAGTGTTTGCTTTTTTTATCAAGGTTTCATGACAAGGTTTATATTTTCTGTAAAGTTTAAATTATTAAAAGAGATAAGTTACTGAGGCAGAAATATTTGAGTGGGATAATGTGTGTACTGCTTGCAGATTTTTAAGTAGTTAGCATAGAGGAGACAGGACCACTTAAGCTTTTTAAGAGGACAAGCTGCACCGTCTGTTCTTCCTCCGACTGGAAGATGGTTTGAAAACTGCATTGGAAATGGGTTTGCATTGTTCTGTCTTTTGAGAAGTTGTATCAGTAGAAGGGGCTCCTCAAAGTAAGGAATCCAGTGAGACCGTGCCCTGTCCCTGTCAAGGCTCCTCTGCCAAAGCACTGCATTATTCATCAGCGGTCTGCTACAACATGTGGCGCGTTTGATGAACTGAGTGTGAAACAAATATAACTGCTCCTTCTTTCAAATGAAAGTATGATGATAAGTCAAGATGTAGCCTTGCACATTGTTAACTTGGCTCCTTCAAGCCTGTTTATCTTTTATTCACGAGTTTCTGGGCTGTAGCTGAGAGTGCTATGCAGATTTTGATTGCTGCCTTAAGGGGGCAGTAAATAAAACTGACAGGGAGGGAAAAGCAATTTTGACAATGTGCTTAGCTGGTTGTCTACATCCAACATTACAGTCATCACACTTCAGATAATGAAATCTATGGCTTGTACTGTTGCAGTTTGTTCTGTTACATGATTACTAAAATTGTGTGTGTATTAGTTTAGGCATAACAATGCTATGTCCCAATCCATACCATGCTATTTCTAATTAAGTCTTAGCCTTTAGTGTTTTTGCACTTTGGTGTTTTTTGCAAAAGTGAAGCTGCTTAGCTGAGGAAAGAAATTCAGGATGTAAGCAAAGAGTCTTAAAAAGACTTTAAAAAGTTCTTCCTTTTTCACATTTTAATTGGCTGCGATAGTCAAAAGCTGCTAACTGACTGTCATGTGGTGTTGGACGTATTGTATAACTTCCCGTTTACCGAAAAGTGTGTTGAAATCTGTGTGATAGTTAAACATAGTAGTTAAGATGTAGATATATGTATGTATGTATATGAGTTTGGTCACATGCCAATGTGGTTTTATTCTCTGTATTGCTGTGGGTGTGAACATTTGAGGACAATGTGCTGCCTGTTCTTTCCAGGGTGTATGCAAGCTAGGATGGTACTCAAAAAGGTTAAGAATTTTAGAAAATTAATGTTCCAGTTGTTATACTTTTTATTGTAAATCCTGTTTTGCCATTTACATCTACGAAACCAAAAAGCTTTTTCCCCCCTCAAAGACTTTCTTCCTAATACCTGTTTAAAAAGTGTAAAGATAAATAGATTGTTAGTGTTCAACATTGTTTAAACAACCCTTGTTTCAGATTTTTGTCTCCCAATCCTCCTTTGTTGAACTGGCAAATGGAAAAAGGTCTGAATTTCAATGAAAACATCAGGCGTACACATTTTATTTCAGATATTATTTGAGTGTTAAATAATAGAGCACATATACACTTGAATAACAGAGCTATTTAAACTATAGCTCTACATGGTTCTTGTTGTAGATCCCACTGTTCCTAAGGTCAAAATGTACTGTGTACAGTTTGTTAGTTGGTGGAAATTTCTTGCTCTGTTGACTAAAAAACAGAGGGGGAAAAAACAAATGGTTAAGAATCTTGTAACTCTCAGGAACAAACTGGCTCACTCCAACCAACCTCTAACAAGTAAAGCAAACATCGCATTCATAAAGCTCTTTTGCAGATTCCCACTTTTTGCCTGTATTTGGCAAAGAGCAAAGAGCTCACATACTCTTTGCAAACTCCTTCTCCTGTGTGTGAATCAGTTGAGGCTGACAGCTGCCACATGTGTGGAGCTAATCATTTACTAGGTGCAGATTGAAGAAATGCCTTGGCTGCACTGTAACAGGAACACAAAGTCACATATTAACAGAAGTGCTTTGGAAAACTGCTCAGATGTTTTATATTCCACATGCCACAAAAAAATGCTGTACTGTTTTTACAGTGAATAGTAGATTTATTTTGGCTTGGTATATAGTCAGTGCCTTTAGGGGTCTGACCTTAAATTTCCACATTTGCTTATATATAAATGTATTTTGTATGGATGTAAAATAAAAAATATAGATAACTATGTATTATATAGTCCAAAATAATTGGTGATTAAAACACAGTGCTCTAAGTGCCAGAGTTTAACACTTGACTGACCTCTTGTGGTAGAAATGTGCATTACAAGTCATAGCTGGAAAAAAATGACAGAAGTGTAAAGGCAGCGCACATCCAGGTCACAGACATTCAGCCGCCGTCTCTCCTCTTTATAGGCTATTCAGCCCAGACGCCGACGGGCACAGATGAGAAGTGGTTTTACATTTTTAAGTTATTGTTCTGTGGGTAAGAGTACAAATGCTCTAATAGAGCAGAACAGTCACTTAACTCTATGGGTGGCTGGCAGTACTGGTAAACCAAAGCTGTACCTCGTCATACACAAAAGTTGTGCTGACAGTATGATCCTCTGTGCTGCCACTCACAAGTCTGTTTCATGAGTACATCAAGCTCCTGAGGAAATCTTGTAGCCACTCACTTTGAAGTTGTTAATTAGGACCAGCATCCCAACGGATGCTCCATGCTTTTATTGTGGAGGTCCTGAGAGGGCTTTCTCACGGTATGGGGCCCGTGCTCTGACATTGGCCCTCTCTCTACCCTCTGACTCTCCCAGGCCATTCCCAGAGAAGGAGGGAACCCTCCATAGTGCCCTCTGGGAACCTTTCCAAATGAGAGGAAGGAGGACCTAATAGAGCTCTGCAGGATCTGACTTCAGAAGGATTTCTTCAGGATGTTTTTTTTCCTTTCTATTTTTGTCTTTACTCATTACTTCACTCATAAACTACACAGGATGTGTTAGTTTATACTAATTATCTCAAAAAGTTGATTCTGTTCATCTAGATGTAGCCTTTTCAGTGGGGGGAAACGTTTCGTCACTCATTCAAGCGACTTCTTCAGTCTCAGCTGACTGCAGGTTTCCCCAATCTTATAAACAGTACATTTGCATAATGACTGAAACTAGCACCACTGATGAAAAATGGGCTGTGAGGTCAGTTTCTTGATCATTAATATGCAAATTGTCACAAGCATTGATCAATGGTCATGGGAAGCATTCACAGAGAGTTGGGGAATGGCTGCAATGTGAAAGATGTACCCTTAGGCCCCCTCCTTGATTCAGAGATGCTCTTTCTCTTTTCACGAAAAAGGGCCTCCCTGACTCCCCGCTCAAACCAGCGTTCCTCCCTGTCCAGGATGTGTACATCCTCACCATTGAGAGTGGCCACTGGTTGCTTAGTGCTTCTGTGTTGTGCCATCCGCTTAGCCAGAGGTTGTTGGTTTCCCCGATGTATTAATCACAGTAATTCTCCTGGCACTTAATGGCGTACACAATATTACTCTGTTTGTGCCAGGCAACTGGATCCTTGGGGTGGACCAATTTTTGGTGCAGCGTGTTTTGGGGTTTGAAAATCACAGAGAAAATGTGCCTCAGGTGTTCCGATACTCCTGACTCATAAGGGCTCACTAAGGGTTTTCACTTAGGCAGCAGTTGTCCTTCTTCTCTTCTGGATCACCTGGAGCATTTTGGGATTTCCTTACCTGGATGATTGAGCATGCATCAAGACATTTATACTAATTAGCATCTGAATTTTTTTTTTTTTTTAAATCTTTGTGGGTGCCACAACATTAGAAACATGTGTCATAAAGCTTCCAGTAATTCTATTTTCATGTTACTGTCAAGATTTCACCTGAGCTGCCTGAGAGTTTGTCAGTAATTCTTAGCAATTAGTAATTCTTCTTCACTGGAAAACCAAATTGTAGTGTTTACGTAGACTATCAAAGAGAATGGAGAATCAAGGCATGCACCCTATAGAATTTCACATAAAAGACAAGATGTATGGACTTTGAATGCAGATGCATCAAAGACCTACTGTATAAGAACTTGTTTAGTTTGTTTGTAGGACTAAAGTGTTACATTTAACTACATGGCCACATGGGAAACTGTAGGAGCTAACTGTAACAGAGCTGCCATAAAAGACGAGGAGGAGGGAGTCAACTAGAAGAGCCCTGACAGGAATCTTGCTGAGAGAGGGAAAAGGAAAAGAAAGAGGGGAGGTAGCAGACAGCTCCAAGGAGATGTTAGTGAAGAGAAAGTGGAGCTCACCGTAAGTCTGATAGGATTGCAGGCCTTACATCAGGACTGCAGGGAGCACATATGTCCACAGGTACAATAGCTCTCTAGGATCTGTTTCAACAAGCTATGCTTCCTATGTTGGCTTTAAAAAAAAAAACCACAGTTTTGAAAAAGGAAAATTTATGAGAGCAGATAGCAACTCCTTGGTGCATGTTATTACTGCCCTGCCCATGTTATTAATCTTGCACTGTGTTTCTTATCTGTTGATAGAGTGAATAATTTCATCTGAAAACTAGAGCAATGATTAATCTATAAAGATCACTGTGGGTTGAGGAAATAGTCCAGGGTTTCAGGGACTTTTGCCTGCATGAAGAAGGAAATCAGCAAAAGCCAAAGCTGATACTTTTATCACAAAAGAAAGCAAATCCTTAAGAAAAGGGCCTCCACGATAGTTTTCAGAACACTTTAACATGCGTGGGAACGTGGCTTCAGTTCAGTGTCTGGAAGTGTTTAGCTTTCACATTGTCTCTTGGAAGTTGCTGCGTATGTATTTCACAGAAAGCTCGACTGATTGATTTCTCCTCTATTCAGAGCTATTGGCAGTAAAGTGGAGGTACATGGGGATCTGGAAATTACCATCCTTTCTAGAGTTTGGGGTCAGAGGTCCCTTCTGTAGTAAAAGACACTTCTGTTTAAGTGTCAGTTTGAAGCCATGTGCCAAAGTATCCTGTAGTGTGACCAAAGGGGAGGAAGCAGAACACCTGTCTGTGAAGCAGAAGTACACTTGACACTAACCTCAGTTTTTGCTATTTGCAAAGCAACCCCAGGGATTCAACATGTGATTGTTAGAACGTTTTCTCGAAACCAAGTCAATGTGAGACACTGTAACAGCCTGCCTGAAAACACTGTAGAGCTGATGGTTTGAACTTTGAAGACTTGGCTTGCTCAGAAGCCACGTGGCCCCAGCATCATACCCAGTTATTTGTCTTCTGGCTCTGACTCCCAGCCAGCAGGAATGGCTATCAGTTTACAGTTTGTGTCTGGGATCATCTGTAAATCCTCCATGGAAAGGCTGTTTGTGGCAGAGTGATTTTGAAAGCTTTCCCTTTTCTTTCTGACTGTTGACTTGGAACATAAACTGATATTTGCTTTTAGAAACCATTTGTAGTTATTTACTAGAGTTTAGCAATGTTTGGATTATCATGAATCGTGCCATTCCCACATGATTTTCAAGTTGGAATTTTACTGAAGGTTTTTTTTTGTTGTTGTTGTTTTTTAAACCTACTGCTGACCAACACTGCACAGGAATGAGCGTATGTGAGTTAGCGTCTTGGTATTTAATTGTTGTCACTGTGCATTGTATTATCATTACTAGCTTGTGAATGCTGAAAAAGCTCTAATGGCTATTTCTAGACAAAAGGCAATATGAATGGTGAAAGAAAGCGAGCTGATGGGTTGTTTCCCCTGAAGATGAAAGAACCTTCTCTCTGGGTGTCCTTCAGAGGTGAAGGAGAGTGTTACCACAGCTGTGCTGCTCTTGTTTAAATTCAATACAGGACCTCAAGAGAAAAACACAGCCCAGATGACTTTTGACCCAGCAGGCTTTGGCAATGGTCAACAGCAGCAGATCCCTAGCTCACGTTGTTATGTTATTTACTCATTTTACTATTTAATCAATACGTGCTTGCTGTGAGTTTGTGTGTGTGTGTCTGCTGAGAAATGAAAAATGCTAAGGTTTATAACTTTTAACAGACAAAGAAAAGAATTAAAGCCCAAATGATGATGATAGATTAAAAGGCTGGTCTGTGGATCTAAGATTTAATTGTGAAACCTTGCATTTACACAGGTTCAGAATGCTAATGCCGCCTTGGCACCAGGTTTTTCTGGGCTCACACTGTGATTGTCCTAAAGTCTCTGTTCTTCAGGAGGCACCGAGATTTTTTTTATCCACTTTGTTACTGGAGACCTGTCGGCCAATGAAAGGATCTCTCCACAGGTCAGTGTGGACCACAGGGCAGAAGTTGGCCCAAGATTTGCACAGCTCATTTGTATTTGGGGACATTTTGCCTTGGTGTCTTAGCAACACAGCCAAAAGATGATCATTTTAAACCTGCATCCTGTGTCGACCGCAAGATAACAGGTCCCCTGTGTGCCCCACAGGATCAAATGAGGGGGTGGAGGTCCCTGGATGATTCAACATTGGCTCTCTGTAATTACTTGGCCTGTGGAGCCATCTAGCTCATGTGCCAATCAAGAACAAAGTCAAATCTGCAAAGGTACTCTGTTGTCACTCAATACGAGAGAAACAAAGTCTCTTGAATTTGACTAGTAGTCTTTATTTCACTATCTTGGTAGTTTATCAGTGATAATGTGAATGTTATAAACTGAAAGGCAGTTGTGATGTTAAGCAGTGGCACCTCCTGTTTCGCTGTGGCATATTGTGCTGAGGATATTGGAGTCTGAGGGACATGTAGAGCTTTGTTAATTAAGACCTTCTTTTGAAATAGGAAGGCTTTATTCCCACGGCATTAGGTGAATTGCATGGGGCAGCACACTATTAATCCACCTTGTGAATTGCAAGCATTTCCTTGAACTCTTCTGTTCTCTTCTTTTGCACTTCCTGTTTGCTCCCCTGTACACAATTATAAGCTGTGAGACAGAAGGAATGTAAGGCTATTTTCAGCATGAAACATCAGATGTTGCGGTTTTGTTGCAGACTAGGAGAAGGACAGTGTGTTTCCCCTGGCTGTCTGTCTAGCCTTAGCTGACTCCACACAGTGAGTGGGTGTCTGTATGCAATTAGCATCATAAAGGAGAAGAGAGGCCTCACCTCTAGGCTTCCCAGGATGACGACACCTTCTAGTGGAATCTTTTTTTTTTCCATATTGCTGGTTCTGTTTATCATTCTCCAGGTGTTCCTATAGACAGTCTCAGTACTCAGTTACAGTCTGAGTCATCTGGCTGATTCATTTTGTGGCACCGAAGTATGGAGGAGGCACATTTGTGTGGGCATACACAGATAGTAAATTAAACCGTTTGTTTGAGCGTTTTAAAGTTCTGCCATGCTCTTAGTGTCTTTGCTGTTAAATGATTTATTGAGGTAACTAAAGTGGAGGGACTCTGCCATTCTGTCTGTGCTTGAAGCTTTATACCCAGTCCTGGCCCCATTAGACCAGGAGAGGAAATGGCAGAAGTGTCACAGCGAGGCAGGCAGAGGGCAAGCGGAGTACATCTGGAATTCTACTCACATGATAGGAAATTATGGATGGATATGATATCCTTACGTAATCGCAGAGCCATGGAAAACCCTGATCATTTTAAAGTGGCTTTATCCGCATATTAAACCAATAGGTTTTCCTCATAAATCATAATTATGGGGATTTAATCAGTATAATGTAAAATTAGGCTATTGATGTATTGTACAGCCAATCCGGCCCCAGTGTCCTTCTGGATTTGATTTATAAAAACATTTGCTTATTTGATTCTTTCACTTTAAAAGATTTACATTGAACTCTAAGGTAAATTGAGTTGACTTTTTGCTTTTTTTAAACGTGTGTTTGTGTCAAAATATATTTTATTTAAAGATTTTATTTTTAAAAAATCGTGTTCTTTATGCATTTATTTACTTGAAACTACACTCTCACCATATCAGACGACTTTGAGTGTATTTGTTTTGTTTCAGACATAGAGTTGAAACAGATTGACATATATTACTGTTAGGATGATGTTAGCGCAGAGTCTTGTGAGCCGAGGGGCTCAGCATGATTCACTGCTGCTGATTGCTGACAGTTTATGTCATGGTTTTCCCAGAGTTCAGCTGCCTACGTTTTTTCCATTTCATTGACCCGCTGTAACAACATCTGGAGTCTGTAAAAAACGTTCTTCCCTTTTGTTTGTTTAAGTTAAACTTTTCCCACATCACTTTTAACACTTCTTGGATGAAGTTTCGAAAAAAAAAAACTGTAAAAGCTGACCTCGTGTAATCTGGACAGAAAACTGAGTGAGAGTCGAGAAACATCTTTTAGGAAATGGTAGGAAATTCTTAATTTTTAATTATTGAAATACAAGAGAGTCCAAGGATTCAGAGGCAATCTCCTCTGTTGGTTATAGCTTAGATGTTTGCCAAAAAAATCTGCTGAGTGGGGTATAAAAGAGTTGTCGTGGGCAGAGCTGGATAGGAGGGTCGGGCAGTAGGAGCTGAAGGGGAAGAAGACGGGGGTGAATGTTCACAAGTCTGCCACAGAAAGGGGTGGGTTGAAGGAGAGATTTAGTGTTGGGACAGGCACATGGTAGTTGGGGGTAGACGGAAAGAGAAAGGGAAAGGAGCTGTGGATCTGAGTTCCAACTGGAAGCTGTGTTCAGACAGGGAGAGAGGGCAGGAATGTGGCTCAGTGTGGGAATGAAGATGCTCTGACATGCTGAGAGACACTCTTAAGATTTGATGGATATACCGGTATGAACCACTCTGGCTGTATGATGAAAACATCCCGTGAGTACATGATAATTTGTTACTGGCAGGAAACTACAGTGGTAGTTTGAAGTGTTTTGGAGAGTAGGCATATTAAGACGGATGCTTCACTGACGATAATTACTTATTAGACTAATGAATGAATGAATTTGTTCTTTTTATTTTAGATTGTTTTACAAAAGAGTATGAAAGGAAGAAGATTATAAAGGCTCAGGACAAAACAAAATAAAAACCCCAAAAGTTTTTGCTCATGTTGTTGCCAATCAATATTTATCAAAAGTTTGGGATGAGACTGTGGGACTACCCACCTAATTCTGTATCTAAACTAGGTTTTCTTTGGGCATTTTGTCACGTCATATCCATGCAATGAATTACATAACAGCTGGGTTTTTTAAAAATATATTTTTGGTAATGTTGCACAAAGAGAATGGTAAAGGAAGGACGCCCTCAGTTGAATCAGAATCAGAATCAGA
The DNA here is from genome assembly GCF_057381845.1 of Rhamphochromis longiceps. Classification (NCBI taxonomy): domain Eukaryota; kingdom Metazoa; phylum Chordata; class Actinopteri; order Cichliformes; family Cichlidae; genus Rhamphochromis; species Rhamphochromis longiceps. Next base: position 32,652,191 of record NC_140570.1, read on the forward strand.
ATACTTTATTGATCCCTGGGGGAAATTATTTTTTGTTACAGTGCTCCATTTTAAACCAACATTAAGACAAGACAGACAATACGCTAACTAAGAATAGTACAATATATACATATATATACATACATACATACATAAGTCACTTATAAATAAATATTTGGAAAAGAAACATGTGTAGTTGTAGCAGCAAACAGTGTGTTAAGTGGATGCGTTGTACAGGGAGATGGCCACAGGCAGGAATGATTTCCTGTGTCGTTCAGTGGTGCTTTTCGGTAATCTCAGTCTCTCACTGAACGAGCTCCTGTGACTGACCAACATGTCATGGAGTGGGTGGGAGGTGTTATCCAACATTGCCACAGATGCTTGAGTTGTGCACAGCTTTTAACATTCAGAGCCATTGTGTCACAGCCAAACTGGGTTTCATCTCTTTGTGAAACTGTAATTTTATACTGTACACAGTTTTAAAGATGTGGGTTGTGGAGGGAAAACACAAGTTCTCATTTTTGGCATCATGCCCATCCAGCCTTTTATCCACAAGAGATTTCCTTAGAGAGAGGATGAGAGGACAGAATGTCTCAGTATCGTGTTACAGAATGCCAAACAGAGAGGAATTCCCAGCTCATGTTACTTGCTCCCAGTGGTCCAACCTGTGGCTGTGGGACACAAGAGGATCTGGCAGCGCTCTCACTATGAGCTACAGTTGAATAATACAGGCCTGATATTATCCCCCTAAGAGGGAAGGCTAGCTGTTTAGAAAACCTTTAGCTCCTGCTGATACAGGTGGGAACAGAGCAGAGTGGCTCCTGGACGCCTACACATGTTGACTTAACTGCTGGTTAAGGGGGTAAACAGCAGACCTTTTCTATCATCCAAGGACAGAGGGAACTGTTAATATTTATTCAGTTGCATGACCAAAGTCACTTTTTATAGATTTCTGGATGGAAAACAAGTAAAGCAGCACAGGTGAGTTCAGGATTATATCTGGAAAAACGTCCGATAGCTGTATATTCATTTAAACAATACAACTGCTGTAATTATGAAGTATAGTGTGATGAATGATGGTGTTTTATGTTTCAGTCGTATTTTGTCAGGCTCAGATAGGGCTTAGAAATAAGACTTCAGATGTAATGGGAGAATTGTTTGTCAGCCGCTGGCGCAGTTTATGCACGATTATTCTGGAATTAATATTTACTGTCTGTATTCTTCTTCAAATTGTGGAAAGGTTTTTGAACAATAACAACAAAAAACCCACCCTGAAACTGGTAAGAGCTGTTTAATAAATAGATTTAGGTAGATATAAAATCTGTGCTTCATATGTTTTATGTAAAATAATTTACCACAGAGTCAGTTAGGTTTCTAATGCTTAAAATGTACCTGTGGAGTGACTCACCATGATGTAAGGCATTGTTTGGTTATGTGTTTTTTTTGAAACTTTAAGAATTTTTGTTATAAATTAGTCTTTGGATCAGTTTGTTAATTATCGTGAGACAAACAGTAAAACAAAAAGCATTTTTCAGAACAACCAGAAGTTTAAAAACCTTAAGAAAAATGTTTTTATAGGAAACTGCAATAAACAGCAAATAATCTTCTTCAATGAGGACAAGTAGGCCTTTTTTCAACATAAAAAAGCTATAATAATCCTGCATTATTTCTCCTAACACATTCTTATAAATTCTGATGTTTATTGACTACAGTTTTACATTTCCTCTCCTAATGTAACGCAACCTATTTACTGTAGCACTGGTGTGTCAGACAGCATGTCTTGTGTAGGCGGTAAATGTCACCCAGCTCTATTAGCATTAATGGAAAGGCGCCAATGGTCTGTTTCCTCTCCTTGTCATCAGCAGAGACGTCAGGTCACCGGGACCAGTTTATGATCATGACTGGAGGGATCAATTATCACAAACTCTACTTGTTTGCTTTGCTCGGACTCTATTAAAGAGACATAGAGTGCTGATAAGGATCCTTTTACCCTATTTACATTTTGTCACTGTTTGTTTTATACATAATAGTATCTCTGGATTTACCCAGATCTGCTGTCTGTCCAATCTTAAGTCTGTTGTGCGTGTTGGAAAAAGGCTTGGTTTTGGTTTCACTTGAAAGCCCAGTTTCTTTGTCAAAATGAAAACTAACTCATGTAATGTGACTATATTTCACTTTTTATCTCAAACAACAAAATTTCTTGTATTTCAGAAATTGAGGCGAAAGAGGCGTGTGATTGGCTGCGGGCAGCAGGATTTCCCCAGTATGCTCAGCTCTTTGAAGGTAAAAAAACAAAAAAACTCCTCCACACATTCACACATAACCAAAGGGTCGAAATGTTGACATTGAAGGGAAAAGGGTTAACAAAGTAGAACAGCAATAAAAGGCTTCTGTAAGGAACTAAAAATGGCTTTTTTAAATTTTAGATCTGTTCCTAAATAGAACAGTGTTTTTGATTGAACATGGACTTGCAAGCTGATGAGTGAATAATGGTACACAGTGTTATCTGGTCTGCCCCCAACACTGTACACAAAACCATGTATTCATGAGCTGCATAGTGCGCCTCATTTACACCACTATTCTCAGGAAGCCTTGGAGCTTGAACCGCAGTCAGATCCCTAGACACAGCAACACAAGTGGAAAATTCAGCTGCTTTTAAAGTCTAATCTTTTCCAAGCTACGATTACTACATAAACATGTCTTCTGTGCTTAAAGACTAAAGTCATGGGACGAACTGGGTTTTATCAGAGCTTAAGGTAGCTATACTCCCTCAGATCTCTGCGCTGTGGCCAGACTTCTGATGTGCTGTGGTGCAATATATTTGTTTTCTGACAGTTTGTAGATAGTATGTGGACTTTGGCAATGAATGCAGACATTGCTGTTTGAGTGAATAATAAGTTAACATAATTTTAGTATGATATTGGGATTGTGTATTAGAAATTATCCCAGTGCTTGAAGCTTTTGCCATTTTTTTAAGTCCAGAATACAGTTTAACAGAATATTCGCCCAACTTTAAAATCAGACTGAGCAACCTCTGCTTTTTATAAGAATTCGACAACTTGACATGAATGCAGTGGAATGTTAGATTCATCCTCTTAAGTTATGTAAGAGGAAGCCCATACCCAGGGCAAGACGTAATGCTCACAAGTCTGAACGCTGTTATTTGAACAAATTCTGTCTCTGCTCATTAGCATCACATACAAAACAAGTTTAGTGGTCTCCCAGCTTTCAATGTAGTTCTGGAAAGAATGTGTTTTCCCCATCTCTCTATCCATTCATCATATCCAAGAACACTGCTAAAATGTCAGGGAGGAATTTGAACACTGCTTCTTTCTCCAACTTTTATTCTTTTTATTCCAGATTCGCAGTTTCCCATTGACATTACTCCTGTGAAAAGAGATCATGATTTTTTGGACAAAGATCTTGTGGAACCTCTGTGCAGGTAATGTCATGTCAGATATTTATAGCTAATCTTTGAAATAAAGTTGCAAACACTGAAGTGGAGCTATGTTAAAGGCCCTGTGAAGTTTGGCATGGAAGCACAACTTCCATGGAATGATGTGAAAAAAGTTTAAAAAGCTAAAAGCTGCAGACACAAATCCTGTATTTATACAACTGTTATTACATAAACTCGTTGGTTATCCCCTTTGGGATCGTGTCAGGAAGGGCATTCAGCTTAAAACTCTGCCAAATCAAACATGAAGCTACCCACTGTGGGGACCCCTATGTGGCAGCGATCAGCTGAAAGTAGCTTACTATGAAGTTTTTTCCCCACTTGGAGTTATGTTTATTATTTCATTTACTAAATCACTGCTTACAGACCTTCATCAGGTTGCACAGATATGGTGGTCCCCAAATGGACAAAATGAAAATTTTGGTTTAAAGTTGGTGTAAGCAACATGCTCTTTTCTACTGGATAAAATACTTCTATATTAACCTGATGTCCTTCTTGTTGTTTGTAAGTAATCTGAGAGATAAGAGAGTTTCCAGGCTTTAGAACACTTAGCTTGGGATTGGAGACTTTGGCTAGCATAAATTAGAACAACATCAGGTGGAAGGATATGGTTGTCTAATAGTGTGATTGACTCTTTTGAAGTCAGATCGGATCGTTGACCTATTTTTAGCACTGCAAGAGGATACGGCTGTTTTTAAATTTTTTTTGGCCTTTTCCACATTTTATGCCTCTTGCAGCTTTATTAAATCCTTCACTTGCAAGAGCACTGATGAGACTCTTCTGCTGTTCATCTAACCCAACTATGCATAAATACTGTATATGATTTCCTAGTTTGCCAGAGAGTGACTAAAAACGTACACTAAGCCAACAACTGGTGGTTATAATAACGTTCTTGTAGGGTGAGACAACGCATATACTTTTTCGAGCCAAGATGCAAACAGCACTCAGGCTACCAATGTAACTATAGCAACCATCCCAAGAGGACAGCAGAAGGAACGTGAGGGGTGCCTTGCACAGCTCAATATGCTGTGACTCTAAACAACCCTAAAGAAACTCATCTGAATTCCAAACTAGCCACGGGATAAATACAACACAATTGGAAACAGTTCCACCTCTAACGTGATTGTTGTCCACGACGTTCCTCCATCTCTATGGTAACATTAGGATGGCTTTATTATCAGTTTTGCCACCACAGGCATGTGTGCAAAAATAAACAGCGGCCTTCATCTTGTGATTGAACTGAAGCAGATAGTTATTTTATGTGTGTGAGTTGCTCTCTGATCCTTCACTAAGCAGCCTCCTTTTTATAGTAACCACATTCAAAGCTCTTCTGGCCTGCGGAATAAAGGGCCCCCAGCTTAGAGATCCCCCTCTTCAGTGCTCCACTATCTACAGTAACAATCATGGGAACGTCTTGTTTAACTAACCCCTTCTGTAACACTGGAGAATGGTTAGAGGCCTTTTACTGACACAGAACAATACTGTCAGTCGGTTTAAAAAAAGCCTGTTAGCAGTATGTGGAGCTGTTAAAGCTTGTAATTATCTTACCGCACATTTGTTTCTTTGTCTAAAGCCAACACTCAGTTTAGCGGGAGTGTGTTTTCTTATGTCGTCATTTTTTCCATCTGCAGCGGTTGGTTCATTTTCAGCTCTTAGTGCCGTTGTACAGTGTACTGTAAATTCCAGTTGGCACACCCACAGACTCCTATAAACTGTAATCACTAAGGATACGCTCAAAGCCTTAGTTCGTGATGTTTATTAGAGATACTGAAAGCATTCACTGTTTCTTTTTATAAAACTACGCTAAGGAAATGTACATCAGTATTTATAAATAGATTATGATAAATGCAAAACCTACAGCTATATTGTCTATGCTTCATGTTAAGGACAGTCTTTCTAAATCACCATGCCAAGTTGAAGATCACATTTAAGACCTATATGTTAGCACGTACAGGGGAAAATTTTGAATGAATTTGATTAGGCAAAGTTGAACTAAAGTTCACGTTTGTCAGACTGCTACAGGCAGCCCTTCAAGCCACTATCACTTAGAGAACAGAGCAACTGACAATTACCGGTGTTCATTAGGTTTAGGATACTATTATATGGATAAATTCAGTTTCCCACTGGGTCTGGCTGTGCATCCAAACAGACACTGATCAGATTAACACTTAAACAACAAACAGAAGTGGATCTTTTTCTAGTCTGCTCATCTGGTGTTGATTACTACTGCTGCTTTCTTTTGTTTGCTTGGAACAGCTTTTCATCCTAAGGCTGTTTTTCTTTCAGGCGACTCCACACTTTAAATAAGTGTGCCTCTATGAAACTTGACGTGAATCTTCCAAAGAAGAAAGTAAGTGTTAAAGTCTTTTTACTTTTACAGTTGTGACAAGTATAATATAACATTAAATGCATTTTGGATTTGGGGAAAAAACAGCATCCTCCTTGAAGAGATATATTTTTAAAACACTTTATGACTCAATTGTAGGGGTGCAACGATACACAAAATTCACGGTTCGGTTCGGTTCGATACTTTGGTGTCACGGTTCGATATTTTTTCGATACAAAAAAAATGTTCATGCCTTTTTAATTTGTCATTTATTAAAATTATAAATATATATTTTAACTCAAAAGTACAGTTTTTAAATTTAACCCTAACCCTTGTGCGTGTTTTTTATTTTGACAGCGAATGCGCACCTGCGGACCACTTATGTGCAGCCCTGGTTATTTAGCTCGTCATATTGCAGCCACAGAAATTCTTTTGTCCATGAAACCATAAAGCTGCACTTTCTTTTTGCCTTATAGTCTGATTTGTCATAACTTCTCAGTTTTGTGGTAAGCTTTTCTTTGGCTGTCACTTCTTCACCCTGACCTGTCTTATTTGGCTCAGCAGAACTAAAATATATATCTGTCTGTGAAGGTCATCGTAGTCAAATATAAATCCTGCTGCTTTTACACACGCACTCACATAAGCTCAGCGATTCTCTGCGCGATCAACCTCTCACATGTTTAAGCTTGCTGCGGGAGATTTCACTTGTCATGTTTGCATAGTAAGCTAACAATTAATAAGACGATGTCAGAGGAATTGGTGCACAAATTATCATCACTCACAGATCAGTGCTGTCATTGCAAAGTGAAAGCAAAAAAACAAGCGCAAATTCAAATGCGATTTCAATATGTCACATATTGACAGTGGCTCACCGATGCCAATGACATAATTACCCAGCTACATTTCTGAAAGAATGCAAAAGCATTGACATATATTTTTCCTTCCTGCAATAGCCCGACGGGCAGGGCAGAGATAGATTTTGGTAGCCCGACTGAAAAGATCGCTAGCCCCGGGACGTCGGGCTAGCGATATTGCGAGCCCTGTATCTGATTGAGGAATCACTCATCTTTGGAAAAAGAGAGTTTATTACAGAGAAATGGCTCTTTCCAAAATAAAAGCTATACTATCCGCTTCTTCTGGGCTATATTCTCAGCAGCATATTAAACATATAAGGAGAATCATGTGCTAACAGCTGTCTAAATGACTCGGCTAAAGTTAGTAGCATGCTTGCTTGTTTTTTTTCTGCTTCCACTTGTCTTTGCACTAGGATGATGTCGGCGTAAATGTGCAGTCATATTCGTTGTGTTCCCACTAGTGCTTTCAGGTTAATCTCGTTGAAATGACCTTAACGCCACAACACGGCAAATCTCCGTTAACGAGCTACCGCCGATCGCCCCGTGCATGGGGCTAGACGGCCAACACCTTAACGAGCTAACTGCGCTAACACACTAGCTCCCACCCATGTAATTGAGCATTGCATGGCACATCCAACATACTGTTTTACTTTAGTGCATGACTCGCTTACCTTCAGGGTCATACGTCACATGAAAACCAAAATAATTCCAAACGCCAGATCTGAATGAGGGTGCGGGAGGTCCATGTTGTAAGGAGAGCTTAACTTCTGTCTCGCTAGCTTGCCCTGCGCTCTTCCTTCTGATGATGCTGTCTGTGTTGAGCGCTCAGTGAATCTGCGTTCGACTACTCCGCCTAGGCTGCACTGTCGAGCCTAGGCGGAGTAGTCGAACGCAGATTCACTGAGCGCTCAACACAGACAGCATTGTCAGAAGGAAAGTTGATAAAATAAATTAAACATTTTGTATTGTTCGATACATATGCGTACCGAATCGAAAGCACTGTATCGAACGGTTCAATATCGATACGAATATCGTTGCACCCCTACTCAATTGGTAATATATTTATTTTTGCCACAACAATAGCCTTTTGTGTGCGACTCTCCACATAGTCTGGACTGCTTTGAGCTGTTATTCTTGGTTTGTAGCTCTTAATAGAAAAAAAATCTTTGAGTCTAATACCACAGTAGTTATCAGTAATTTTTAAGATGTTGAAGAGAAATGTTAATACATGCTTCAGCACAAATAGAACCTAACTTTATCTTTATATACAACTATTATTACATTCACAGTTATTACTTCTTATTTGTTCGCGCACTGGAATGTAGCCTTGTCTTGGCTGGTTGCATAATGGTATTAGTCCTTTGCAAACACATTTTCCTTTTATTGCCTGTAGCTATCCTTTGTGCTATAGATTTTGTGTGTTAGTACACACGTTTTAGCTTCCAGTGAAAAAATTTCACACACACACTACAAAGAGGTAAAATATGCAAATTATCCTTTGTGGAGTGTTTCTGCATCCATGGTCTTTTTGATTGTTATTCTTATTTCAGTGGATAGTTATTTATTACTGCAGTAACTTTCATGAGACCTAAATAGCAGCAGTTGCAGTTATATCTGCCAGAATAATTAGTGTAAAATAATCTTTCTTTTCCCAGAGTGAAGACTCTGATGAAGACGATCTGTTTGCTATTAGTGACAAATGGACCTTTGAGTGGAGCAGCCGGCGTTGGTCCAGGTTACAGGACATTGACAGTCTGCTGGGAAATCACAGAGAGGGTGAGCTCTCCAGAGATGGTGTGCCTCTGAGAACTACCACCAGCAGCGAGAGTGTTCTGACAGACCTCAGTGAGCCAGAGGTCTCTTCTTTGCACAGCGAGAGCAGCGGAGGCAGCGGTCATCGGGGCCTCAGCACAGAGGACTCTGACTGTTCTAACCGCACCTGCTCAGACACTGCAGCAATGCCAGACTCAACTTCTCTCACAATGCCTCACATCCCCAAAGAATTTGCTCACTTCAATTCACCATCTGACAAGCACAGCAAAACAACCCACTCTCGTGCCAAGGAGTTACTAAAGCGTATGGATACACTGAGCTCCCGAGGTACTCTGGGAAAAGGCCATAAGACGCTGGTAATCAGCTCTCCTGTGCTGCAGCAGAAGGCCCAGGCCCTGAAGAAATTGAGGTGTGAAGACATAATAAATGGAGATGGTGGAGCTCTGGAACCACCATGCAATAAAATTCTGCCATCCCACTCCAGTAGTGAGGGTAGCAGCCATTCTGGTGGCAGCACTGTCAGCACACCCAGCCTAAAAGAGCGTAAGCCTCACCGTGTTGACCATAAACGCAGCGGCATGTATTTGGAGGACATGGACATCTTCTCAGGATCCCAAATGAATAAAGTTGCAGAACAAAATCGTAGAAATGAATTTTGCTCTTATGAAAACCTCGTGGTCCACATTCCCAAAGACCACAAGCCAGGAACCTTCCCCAAAGCATTGTCCATAGAGAGCCTGTCCCCAACTGGTGGCGCCTCAATTAACTGGCACACTGGCAGCATGCACCTGGACTCCCCTTTAATTTCATGCAGAAAGGAAACACGGCCTGCCACCCAGTCCTCTTCCAGAGGTAGCCGCATCAGTGTGTACGATAATGTTCCTGGCTCGCATCTGTATGCCAGCACTGGAGACCTGATAGACCTGGAGAAAGAGGATCTGTTTCCACACCTGGATGATATCTTACTGCATGTCAATGGTCTACAACAGATAGTGGACCACTGGTCAAAAAATGTGTTACCTGGAGGCGAGGGGATAGTACAGATCGATGACGGGAAGGATGATACAGCAGGGCTTCAGTCCTCTAGTCAGATTACATTGGACTTTGAGGGAAATTCTGTCACGGAAAGCCAGATCGTGCCTAGTGATGGAGACAGAGACAAAGTATCACTTACAGAGACAGAATCTACAAGGCTCAGGGAAAGGAGGGACTCCGGTGTAGGTGCATCACTCACAAGACCTAATAGGTAAGACTGAACTGATAGAACTAAGCAGTAAGAGTATGTTAAGATGAATAAAAGTTTACTCTATTTTCTTTGCTTTTTTAATCTCTTTTGGCATTAGGTTAAGATGGCCCAGCTTTCAGATATCTAATCGTCTAAGTCACTCAAGAGCATCCCTGCAGATCACAAACCAATCAGCAGGCCAGCTGAGTTTGTTACAAAAGTTTTCACTGTTGCGTTTGACTGCAATCATGGAGAAGTATTCCCTGACCAATAAACATGGCTGGACTTGGTAAGTCTAACGTATTCTCCCAACTACTTATGTTTGATTCCTATTTTCAATTTGGATTTTATTACAGTTCTTTGAACTGATAATCACTCTCAGTCATCAGTATTATTTATGTATGTATTTGTCCAAATCCTGATATACTGTATTGGCGTCCTTCATTGCCATCATCTTTCTTTAGTCTAAAGAGAATTTTTTAAAACATGTGCTAATGTCTCTCCTAGGTCTGTGCCAAAATTTATGAAGAGAATGAAGGTACCAGATTATAAGGATAAGAATGTGTTTGGAGTTCCTCTCATTGTGCATGTGCAGCGTTCAGGACAGCCCTTGCCCCTCGGCCTGCAGCAGGCCCTGCGGTACTTGAGGAGTCAGTGCCTTGACCAGGTCAGTGACAGTATACGATACTCTCACACTGCACATGCCTTTCATTTTCATATATGAAGTTTATGTGATATAACTGTTTTGCTTCCAGGTGGGTCTTTTTCGTAAATCAGGCGTGAAGTCTCGAATCCAAGCTCTGAGGCAGATGAATGAAAGTTCTCCAGAAAATGTAAATTATGAGGATCAGTCTGCCTATGATGTGGCTGATATGGTGAAGCAATTCTTCAGGGATTTACCTGAGCCCCTACTCACCAGCAAGCTGGGAGAGACCTTCCTCCATATTTACCAGTGTAAGTAAAGACTGCATTTTTATCTGTTATCACTACCTCTGCAAAGCACAAATGTTGTGTTCTAATCCTTTTATTCACCTGTGCAGATGTACCAAAGGACCAAAGATTGCAAGCTGTCCAGGCCGCCATCATGTTGATGTCTGATGAAAATCGAGAGGTACTGCAGACGCTGCTCTGTTTCCTTAGTGATGTCACTTCCTCTGTGGCGGAGAACCAGATGACACCTATGAATATTGCTGTGTGCCTGGCTCCGTCCCTCTTCCATCTCAACAAAATGAAGAAGGACAATCTATCACCAAGGTATTGTTTTCTTTTTTTCTTGTGTTACACTTAACTTGGTGTCTGTGGTTTTGGGTAACATTACCTGCCATTCTGTGTTTACAAAAATAATGATGAAGACATGCATACATTAACTCCTGCATGATTATCTTCCCCACAGCTCCATAAAGATCGCTATAAAGTGGGTTACAGATTTTACTCATCCCTCAGGGGTGCAGTAGATAACTCTCTTTCTGGGCCAGTTTTACCCCAGTTAAAGCTTAATGTTTTATGAGATCATGCTGTGTACAAACAAAGCAAAGCTCTCTAATTTAGCAAGTTGAAATTGTTGCTAAAGAGATCAAAGCGGTTTCCTGCAGAGCGGAAGAAGGGTTTATATACTGTTTCTTGTGGGGATGTTGACCTGAAGTCCCTGCTGGCCTAATAGGTTTTCTCTCCTCATATAATCTCCAGGGCCATGCATAAGAAGTATGCTACTGGCAGACCAGACCAGAAGGATCTGAATGAGAATTTAGCAGCGGCACAGGGCCTCGCTCACATGATCATAGAGTGCAACCGCCTCTTTGAGGTACGAGAACCTGTGTTTATTATGCAGTAAGAATTTAAAGCCTGGATGCAGTATCTAGTCTTGTTTTTATTTGCTGTGAGCCTTACCTTATGCTTTTATGCACCCATTAGATCCCTCATGAGATGGTTACTCAGTCGCGTAATTCCTACGTGGAGGCTGATTTGCATGCACCAACAATTGACGAGCTGTGCAAGCAGTCGGAAGATGAGGATGGAACATACCAAACACTTTTGGAGGGGAGACTTCAGAACCTGCTCAAAGAGGCCCGGGAAAAATCCAAATACTGGGTGTCGTGCAGCAGCTCTGATAACACAGAGCTCTATTATAAGAAGGTTAGTTTTCTAACCTAAACTTAAACCACTATCTTTATTTCAAAGATAGTGGTACATGAAAACAATCCTTTTTGTGTCTTATGTGTGTGATCCAGGTGGGAGATGGCAACCCTTTGAGACGTTGGAAAGTGTCTGTCGAGGTGGAAGCGCCGCCATCTGTGGTGTTGAACCGGGTGCTGCGAGAGCGCCACCTGTGGGATATGGACCTCCTTCAGTGGAAAGTGTGCGAGACACTGGACAGGCAAACAGAAGTGTTTCAGTATGTCCTGAGTCGCATGCCCCCTCATCCCAGCAGGGACTTTGTAGTTCTTAGGTGAGTGCTTAAGAAAACTCAGTGATCTCTTATTTTGGGAATAGCTCAAATTGTATTTCTTAAGATACCATAATCAGTCTCTTTCTGTGCATTCAAGGTCATGGAGGACAGACTTGCCCAAAGGTGCTTGCTCCCTGGTTTCTGTGTCTATAGAGCACGAAGACTGTCCTCCTTTAGGAGGGATAAGGGCTATAGTCCTGGAGTCTAACTACCTATTAGAGCCCTGTGGCTCAGGAAAGTCCAGACTAACTCACATCTGCAGAGTGGACATGAAGTAAGTCCTACAATGAGCTTTTACACAAGATTCTTTTAGAAAGTGCTATATAGAAAAGTTGTTCTCTTATGGTTTGAGCTGCATTTCTAAATATTTTGTGATGTATGCTATAGTATATTGAATATAGTGATTTGATTTCAGGGGACGGACTCCAGACTGGTACAACAAAGCCTTCGGCCACCTTTGTGCTGCAGAAGCTGCCCGAATCCGCAACTCCTTTCAGCCACTAATCACAGACGGCCCAGAGACCAAAATCTGAAATTCTTTGCTGCTTGTGTCTGCTCAGCCTTGAGATCAACATTGAGCCTTTGAGTCATTGCTAACAGCCACAAAAAGTAGAGACGGGGCTCCAGAACGAAAGCACAGTTTATTGTTTGTTTGTCTGAATGCAAAATGCTCTGATAATAACTTATGGCTCCTCTGAAATTGCACAATTTTAAAAGAGGACATCTTATAGGTGCTGAGCATAATTCTTCATTGGGAAATTAATTATCCTGCCAATATCATTGACATTTATGACTATTTTATTTACCTTCATGTTTCTAAAACTGTATGTTATAATAATTATCTTTAATAATATTATTGTATTATTGTTTCTACAATGTCTAGGACATTCGAGCTCTGAAATGCTTCTGGGAAGCATATATTTGTTTGTTTCAGATTTAAAGCTATAATTATTATGATGTACACTCAAGTGTATATATGTGTGTCTGTGTGTGTGTGTCTGTGTGTGTGTGTGAATATACTGTAAATTAAATAGAATGTATATTTTGTATATATGTATATATGTGTATATATATATATATATATATATATATATATATATATATATATATATATATATATATATATATATATATATATATATGAAGGGGTAATGAGTACATATGTTAATTTTCCATATATTAATTAATTTTTCTGTGTGAACCGTTCTGTCAAACACATGGTACAAAATTGTAAGCTGGTTTTACTTTGCTCCTTTATTGCCATTTTGAAATGGATGTAACTGTAATAAACGTTGACCTTTAGTGGTTGTGAAGAAGGTGACTTAAGGTTTGACTTGATCATACCTGCTTTAGGGTACTGGATTGTGCAGTCAGGTCCAAAAATTTCTTTTTTAAAAAAATAAAATAAAACCATGAAAATGATGAAATGCTTTGTGTGCTGATTCCTAATTGTATTATCCGATTCTAAAAATAAGTAAAAATTTAAACAGTATTTTTGGGAGTATGTGAACTCGATTAATCCTCAAAAGAAGCTAAGAACTTGTTACAGACGTTTAAGAGGTGTCAGAAATTCTCATTTAAAAATACTTAAATATTTTTAAATACAAAAGTTCATACACCGAGCAAGAAAATACACTTCACTCTGATTTGGAATGAGAGGGACCTCTGCTGGCTTTTTACAAAACTCATGTGACTCGAAATAGTGCACAGAGGATGGCTTATCTGAAATTGATTGCTTTTCTAATGCCACCTCAATAGTGGTTGAAAAAGCTAATAAAGACTGTTTTATTATTCTCTGGCTTTTTTCTTCCAAACTACATGGTAACTATATGGTAACTTGCAAATGTACTGTTTATAAGATTGGGGAAACCTGCAGTCAGCTGAGACTGAAGAAGTAACTTGGATGAGTGACGAAACGTTTCTCCCACTGAAACCGCTATGTCCAGATGAACAGAATCAACTTTTGGAGATTTACTTACCTGAATGATTGAGAATACATCAAGACATATATGGTAACTTGGGTTAAACTAGGAAAACGGTCAGTTTCTGCCACTAGATGGCTCCTCTATTTGCAGATTGATGATCTTTATCAATGATTTTTACAGTGGCAGCTTTTATTTTTCCTCTTAATGATCTTGCCATCGGTACATTTATTTATTTTAGCACGTTGAGAACATATCACCATACATATATAATACATTTTTGATGGCAGTCTAGGTTTTTGTATGCCATTTATGTACATGCCGTTGGTGTGTGTAGACCAAGCCTCCTTCACTGATCGCAGTTCAACACTAGCAGTGTTTGTGTCTCAGTTACATTGATTCAGTGACCCGTTGATATGCAGAGACAAAACATTAGAAAAAATAAAATAGAATATATGTATGCCTTATACAATGCATTCTACAAACTAAGCCACTATGCGAAGATATAGCAAGAGAAAAATAGAACGCGAGAAACGTGAGTAAAAACAATGTCATTCAACAAACTTCTACATTTCATTCGCAGGTGAACTGGCAAATATTACAATGTGGATCATTTTGCGGTGGTTTATCACAAAATACATCAAAATTACACAATGGTAGTCATGATAGGCACAGCAGTAAAAACTGACACGACTCTTTTGAAGCCATGCTGACACAGATCTGTTTAATGAGCTCTTGAAAGGCACGCTCAGCTTCCGACTGTCAGAAAGGAAGATTGACAGAATTGTCCCAAGCTGTCAGTGCCAGCCTGTTTTATATAAATGCTGGAAACTGATTTTTTGATTATTATCTTTTTTAAAAACAAACAAACAAAACAGATGTTTGTGCACAGAAACGTTCTCTAAAATGTATCTATATGTATGGGATTACATCTATCCATCTATTCATTTTTCTTTCTTTTATAAAAAAAACAAATAAGTGGAAAATGCCCTAACAGTGTATCTTTTAGTCATTGCTCTGTGAGAAATAAGGGCATGTAAAAGATATTGGAGAAGTCAGCCTGTTGAGTATTGCAGCATCGACAGCGATCAACTCGAAGGAAAATGACGACGGAGGCAAAAATGTCCTTAATATTTTGGGAACTTTATTCCTCATTAACACGCGGCAAAACTTTTCTCATGGGTGCCGTATCTATTTCTCTTCTTCTTCTGTTTTAGGAACGTACAATGAAACAGTGCCTCCTTGTGGTGAGCACTAAAACACTGTCTCTGTTAAACCACAGTAACCATAATGCAGTTAAACAATGTACAACATGAGTACACACAACGAATATCTTAACACCCCCTCTTGTACTCAGGTTGCTGGAATCTAAAGAAAAGTTTTACAATGAACGATAAACAGTCGTACAATCTCTACCACACTTCCTTTTCCCTTTTTTTTTTTTTTTCCTTTTTAAGTACCAAACATAATGTCAGCAAACTTAGCAAGTTTTAGCTTGGAAACAGGTTTGGTCATAACATCTGCCACCATTTCTTCAGTGGCGCAATATAACAGACACATTTTTCCTTCATTTACAATGGACCTTACAAAATGATATTTAATGTCCACGTGTTTGCACCTCTGTCGGCTCACAGGGTTTTTAGCCAGGGCAATTGTTCCCTGGTTGTCCTCGTACACTATTGTTTGAGTGTAGCTGTAGTCATCTATACCTTTCAAAAGCTGTTCTAAATATATACACTCTTGCATTGTGGAAGCCAGAGCCATATACTCTGCTTCACAGGTAGAGAGCGCCACAGTGGGCTGTTTCTTGGTCTTCCATGAAACTAAAGAACTGTTGTTACATAGACGTACACAGTAACCAGTAGTGCTGCGTCTGTCGGCAGTGTCACCTGCCCAGTCAGCATCACTGTAGGCCACTAGACCCAAATTTTCATCTGTGTTTCTTCTAAAACACAACTTCTTATCTTTGGACCCTTTGAGATATCTCAACACATGTTTCACTGTTCCCCACTGTTCTTCTGTAGGCTCATGGAAATGTTGCGATAACTTGCTTACCACAAAACTCAGGTCAGGACGGGTACCTGATGCAAGGTATATAAGACTGCCTACAGCCTCTCTATACATCCTCACATCTCTTATCTTAGTAGCACCTTCTGTGTAACACAACTTCTGATCACAGGGAGTTCCTCTGGGTTTACAGTTCTGCATGTTAAACCTCATCAGTATCTTGTTGACATAGGTTTCTTGTGACATTGTTACACATCCATCAGACTGAGTGAAATCAATACCCAGAAAATGCTTAAGTCTGCCCAAGTCTTTCATCTTAAATTTGACTGAAAGCATTTCTTTCGCATCCTTCATTACCTTTTCATTGCCAGCAGCAATTATCAGGTCGTCCACCCAGATGATCATAATCACCTTACCATCTTTTGTCTCTTTGGTATAAACACAGTGGTCTGCTGGGTTTTGCCTGAAACTGTTCGCTGTTAGGTATTCATGCAAGATCCTATTCCAGTTACGACCAGATTGTTTTAACCCATACAAGGATTTTGTAATCTACAGACTAGCCCTTCTCCCTCTTCATAACCTTCTGGCTGATCAATGTAGATTTCATAATCAATGGGAGCGTGTAAATATGCTGTCTTCACATCCATTTGATGGAGTAACAGGCTCTCCTGCGCTGCTTTCTGTAACAAAACTCTTATGCTGGGTAAGTTGGCTGTTGGTGAGAATGTCTCTCCATAATCTATCCCCAACTGTTGGCTGTAACCTTTGGCTACGAACCTTGCCTTGTATCTGTCGTTTCCCTCAATGTCACTCTTAACGGAATAAACCCACTTCCCCCCCTACAGTTTTCTTTCCCTTTGGCAAAGTGGTTAGGGTAAAAGTGTCATTTTCCCGTAACGAGTGAATTTCTTCATCCATGGCTTTGATCCAGTTCTTTGAGTTAGCTGATTCTATGGCTTCCTTAAATGTGTTTGGGACACCACACACTGCCCTGTAGCAGTAGTCTATGGTAGTGTGGATCTCATCGCCGCCACTGTTGGCAGCTACAAAGTCATTTAAATGTCCCGGTTTTCTTCTCTCCCTAAGAGGATACCTTTTGTTGACAAATCCATCACTTGTCACATTTGTCTCTT
Organism: Rhamphochromis longiceps; assembly: GCF_057381845.1. Lineage (NCBI taxonomy): Eukaryota > Metazoa > Chordata > Actinopteri > Cichliformes > Cichlidae > Rhamphochromis > Rhamphochromis longiceps. Next base: position 32,669,310 of record NC_140570.1, read on the forward strand.
TTCGTTCACGCTCATCAGGTATACCACTTTGTGGACTTGTGTCTGTCACAATAGGTTCTGGAACCTCATTGTCCTTGTCACCTTTCTCTGAAGGTCTGTTAGCCATAGGCTGTCTTACTCTGCTACAGTCATCATTTAGTTCTCCCTCATCTGTCTGTGTTTGTCTTTCTACATTTACTTTGCTCACAAACTTAACAAGTCTATGTTTCTGAACTTTCTCAGTTTCAGGGTGGTAAACTAAGTAGGCGGGACTGTTCTTATCATAACCTACAAAGAAACCTTGGTCACATTTTGAATCAAGTTTCCCCTTGTCCTGTTTGTATGCATAGCACACAGACCCAAATTTCTGCATTTTTGACAAGTCTGGCTTTTTACCTGTCAGCATTTGGTAGGGTGTTTTCCCTGTTCGCTTATTAAAGCATCTGTTCCGTGTTACAGCAGCAGTTTGAATGGCATAGTTCCATAGGCATTTCGGTAGCTGACTCTCAATTAGCATGCACTTGCCCATCTCGAAAAGAGTACGCCACCCCCTCTCGGCTGTACCGTTCTGATGGGGTGAGTACGGGGCTGATGTCTCATGCTTAATGCCATTTTTCCTTAACAGGGTTTGGAAATCTCTGCATGTGAACTCTGTCCCATTGTCTGATCTAATGCATTTTACGTTGCCATATGGTGCAACATCCGCTAGAAATTTCTCTGCTGCCTGCACTGTATCAGTTTTCGTCTTCAGGAAATATACAAACACTGAGTTTGAATAATCATCAGTGAATGACTGCACATATTTGTACCCATCAATAGATTCAGTGGCTATCGGACCTGCTAAATCTGTGTGTACCATTTGTAAAGGAGCCTTTGCTCTTGTATCCGGATCTCTGTTTCGGGTTTGTGCAAACTTTCCCTGGATACACACTTCACATTTCTTTTCAGGTCTGTCGGTTCTCCCCTTAATCTGCATACCGTTAACCACACCTTGCAATCTTGCTACATCTTCATAGTTGCAATGGCCTAATATCTCGTGCCATGCTTGTATGTCATGACAGGTGTTACACTTATCATTACCCTCAACTTCAGTCTGCAAATAGTACAACTTGCCATACACATGAATGTTAAAGTTAGTACCGGCTTTGTGGGTCAACGTGTCCTGCCCTTGTTTAAAGGTGACTGTTGCTCCTAATGCAGTGGCTGACTTTACAGAGAATATGTTCTGGGGGTATGATGGAATAAACAGCGCATCTTTCAGCGTTGCTTTGCGTCGCTGGCCTGTATTGTCAATCAGGAACACCTCTGCGTCCCCCCTCTGTTGGGCGACGCCTCTGCACTGGGTACCGTCTGCCAGTTCTACGCTGTGTGACTCCGGTCTGAACGCGTCGTCGAAGCTCTTGAACTTGGCGATGCTGTTAATGATGTGTGAGGTAGCCCCAGTGTCCACCAACAGGCCTTTCTCCTCAATGCTGTACGCTGACTGCTGGACTTTGATGTCTACGCCCTTAATCCTGAAGGCATAATCTGGCGTTTCTGCTTTGGATCCGTTGCCGCTCTCATCTGCGACCTTCCGCGCGCCATCTTGTTTGTCTTTATGTCTACATGTGGTATCACTGTGTGTGCTGCTTTTGCAATGACTGCACCACGTCCTCCGTCTGCACACTTTTGCTCGGTGGCCTTTTAGTCCACACTTGAAACACACAATGTCCACATCGCTCTTGTATCTGCATTGTGCGCTGGATCTTGTGTGCTCACGCCCGGTTCTTCCTCCTGTTTTCATTACGTTGTCGCTACACTTGGATGCGCTTGACTTTTCAGTGTCTTCGAAACTCCGTAGCTTTGTTTTGAACTCAGCAAATGTCATATCGTCTTTATCGTGAGTAACGTGTATTGCAAATGGCTTAAAACTTTCAGGTAGACCTTTTAAAACCATAGCAATCAATAATCCATCACCTAAAGTCTCACCCGCATTGCGCAGTGCTGTAATGGCGGCCTCTGCTCTGATGTAGTGATGGGTCGTTCGCGAACGAAATGGCTCTTAGAGCCGGCTCTTTGACGTGAACGACGCGAGCCGGCTCCTTATCGCGAGCCGTCACGTGGGTTTTTTTTTTTTTTTTTCTTTCTCTCAGCCTCTCTCTCGCACTTTTTTTCCGCTTCACTCTGCACGCGAGCCTTGTGCTTTACGCTGGGCAGAGGGGGGAGGGGCGGTAGTTACACTCAGTAGCACAGGAACAGAGCCAGAGAGAGAGAAAGAGAGGCAGGGACAACAACATTAGAAAGGTATAGTAATCATACACAACTATTTTCAGTTGCAGATGATAAAGGATTGAGAAAGTTTATTCATGCAGGTCCATATGACAGAGAATATGCATGTTCTTTTAGTTTTCATATTATAATTTATATTTAATTGTGTTGTGGTTTGCAGTGTTTTGTGTTCTTTTCACTTTAAATTTGTGAAAGGAAAAAGCTGAAAATTTAAATAGTTAAAACTTGAAATGTGAATAGTTGATTTTTGTATTATATGATTTATTTATTACATTTTATGTGGAGTGAATAAATAAAAGTATATTTACGGTGGCCCCTAGAGACAAAGCACATACAAACTTCAAAACACGTACAAACTCCGAAGCACATAAAATGTCATGGTCCTGGGTCGTTGACCCAGCGTTTTGTGTTTTGTGATTATTTCCCTCTGTTCTAGTTATTCTGTGTCCTCCCCCCTTGTGTCCGGTTCGGGTTCTAGATTTCCTGTTTTGTTCTGAAAGTCTGTGTCTGTTGTCATTGTGTTCAGCTTGTGTCCTCCAGTCATCATGTGTATTCAGATCAGCTGTTCTTCCCTCCTGTGTGCGATTACCCGATTACCTTGTGTGTGTGTGTGTGTATATATAGTGGGTGTCGGTCTGTGTTCGTTGTCGGCTCGTCTGTGTTTCTTGGTATCCTGGTCCTTGGTCTGCGTCTCTCTGCTCCGCTCTCCGTTTTGTAAGAGTTCAGGTTTGCTCTTTAGTTTCTCCCAGTTTAGGTTTGTCATTACTCATGCTTCATTGCCTGTTTTTGCCACTGCCACCGTGTAAATAAACTTCACTCGTATCATCAGTTTGCTGCATTTTGGGTCCTCCTTTTCCTTCACTCCACACGGCTCACTCCGCCAGCCGTGACATAAAAACTCAGAAGCATATAAAAACTCAAAACACGTACAAAAGACAACAGAAGTGCTCCAGGATGCTGGGCGCAGTGTTGAGCCTTTGTTATCTTGTGGCTACACAAGCCAGCAAGTACCAACGACCGGATTTGGTGTGTGGTAATAACAGGTAAATGAACTTTTTTTTAAATTATTTGAATATATATATATGAGTGCCTGTGTATAAATACACAAACAATACACACATGCTTTCAATTGTGTAATTTAAGTGATCTAGTAGCTCTGCTTTGGAAGTTCAGTTCATGCTAGAAATGTGTTTTGGAGTTTGTACGTGTTTTGTCTCTAGGGGCCACCGCATATATTTATATATAAACATATATAAATAAAACCACTTGTTTTTATGTTAGTAATTCCTTTTGTGCATAATTTTATATTATTGTTAATAATAAATTAATTAAAGCAACAAAACAACCTGAAGAGCCGGTTCGGAGCCGAAAGAGCCGGCTCTTTTTAGTGAGCCGAACCGAAAGAGCCGGAAATCCCATCACTACTCTGATGACATAGTCTGTGACAGTCTCTTCCCTCTTTTTCTGAAGCGATGATAGCGTGGTGTACAGGTTGATGATTCGGGGCTTCCCCTTTCCAGCGTAGTAGTCCCTCAATATTTCTAATGCTCTTCTCCCATTATCAGGGGCATCTCTCATAATCAGTGAGAGGCTTTTATCGTCCAAAAATTGGATTAACTCAGCGTAAGCGTCAGCGTTCTTCTTACCGTCTGCTGCTACTTCAGCCTCACTGTTCGGTTCCTTCAGAACAGTGGCTTTTAATCCCAACAAGTGCAAATATCCTAGCACCTTAGTTTCCCAAAGTTCATATCTGGTCTCATCTCCGTCAAACATGAGTCGAGGCAGCCTGCTTGCTCCTCGTTGATCCATGTTGCTATTTAGCCGTTAGCCCGCTATCCGTTGTGGCTCCGGATCTTCATGAGAAAAAACTCTTCTTCGAGTCGGCCCTGGGCCCATAACCTGTTGAGTATTGCAGCATCGACAGCGATCAACTCGAAGGAAAATGACGACGGAGGCAAAAATGTCCTTAATATTTTGGGAACTTTATTCCTCATTAACACGCGGCAAAACTTTTCTCATGGGTGCCGTATCTATTTCTCTTCTTCTTCTGTTTTAGGAACGTACAATGAAACAGTGCCTCCTTGTGGTGAGCACTAAAACACTGTCTCTGTTAAACCACAGTAACCATAATGCAGTTAAACAATGTACAACATGAGTACACACAACGAATATCTTAACACAGCCCTCTTAATTGTCTCATAAAACATTTAAGGTGGGGGGGAGTGGCAGAAATGCTGCATAGTATAATTACACTGTCCATTCGATTGTGTGTCCACAAGACGACTGCTCCCTAATTCAGTAGGAAAGTTAAGAGAAACCCTGTCTCAGTATTAGTATTCATCCTAATGTAATTAAATTTATATTGCCTTGCATAAAAGACTATCCAAGGTCACATTTGTCCTTCATGAACTATGCCACACCTGGCGCTCTATAACGAAACGACCATACATTTTTGTGAGAAAGATAATAATAATTGTCAGCTACAATACAGACATTTACAAGTGTACATGTGCAGTGCTGATTAACCTTTCACGAATATGTAAATAAAAGCAACAGTGAGTTATTTGGTAATTCTCGTTTTTGATAGGAGTACAGGTATCTTTAGCAAGCTGGTATATGCGCATAATATCATTGGTCAGGTATTATATTCAGGTGTACCAACTCATCACTGAATACAGTAAATACAGTTTGGTGCACCAACAATGGAAGTCATCTGTAATGTTCGGCTCTGGCTCTGCTTTTAATGCGAATATTTCCACCACATGTGGTTTTCTTTTCTTTTTATCCCGTCCATTTCTATTTTACTCAGTGTTGATTTCATATTATTTTACTTTATTTTACATATAATTGTTTTCTATTTTCCAATGACAACTTTTCTCATACCTAAGTTACTAAATTAGCATCTCTAATAAAAAATAGATAAATCTCTAACCTTCACCGGTAAAATCTAATTTTGACTTAAGGAAATGAGAAACCTGTTGAAATTCATTACCCATCAGGATAACACGGTCTATTTTTTCTGTCTACATTAAGTGTCTGTCTAAAGTTATTGAAGCCAGCCGGTCTTGGCTGTTCCAGCCCACGCCGCGGAGAACGCGGCGAAGCGACACGTCTCCGGTATCTCAGACAACGCAGGCGTAGTGAGGGAGACGACAGGTAGGGGGCGGCAACATGGCGGTAACGGCAGCACAGCCACTGAACAGCGCACATCCTGAGAGCGGCACAATCACACACAGCTTTGTGTGTTCATCGCAGGTCTGTCAGCTCGGTAAACTGCCCGGCACCGATTTCACACAGGACCTACTGACCAGAACTCCCCAGAGTGGATTTCACTGAAAGAGAGTGATTTCTTTTTTGGTGTTTTGCTTTTTTTGTTTTTTTTCTCGAGTGTTTATTTCATTTTTTTTTCGTGATGCTCCAGAACAGTGATTAAGTATATTGCAGAGATAAAGCGTAACAGCTCCTGAAAAGCTCCCGCTTTGGCTGGAAATGACAAGCGGTAGACCGGTGACAATGCCGGGCTCGCTGTCGCTCTCGGACCGACAACCTCCTCCAGGTCACGGGCAACACGCGGCTGCAGTCTCCGCTGCGGCCGGTGAGACTGTGATGATGTCCGGATCAGGTTCAGTGGTCCTCCCGGCTGGGATTATGAATCCATCGGTTCCTATCCGGAATATCAAGATGAAATTTGCCGTTCTTACCGGACTGATCCAGGCTGGAGAGGTTAGCAACCGGGATATTGTTGAAACGGTGCTGAATCTGGTAAGCAAACATTTTACCTATCACTTTGTGACTGGACATTACGGCACAAACCCCAAATCATCACTGGTGTTCAGTGGCAACTAATAGAATATAACGTGCATGTAACAAAATAATATTTATTTATTTATTTATTTTTTACATCGAGCGGGGGAAAATAATAATTACATTATTTACAGCATTAATATGAGCAGCTGCCCCAGGATATGGGAGAGTATACAGCAGTGAACAGTTAAAAGTCACACATGTACACATACAGATAAGGAAGGAGGAGGTGGAGGTAAGAACACAAAGCCATAGCTCAAGTTTTCTAAGAAGTCCCACAAAGTCCCAGCTTCCCTTGTGTTTTCCTGCAAATCAAGCAGAGTCATTGCAGGTGAAGTGCATCACTTGCTGGGATTTAAAGGGCAATGTCAAGTGGTATTCATGTTAAAGTAAAATATGAGCCCATGCAGGAAGGCAATTGCTTCTTCTAAGTGTGGGAAAATTTCAGGGATAGACCTGGCAACTGCAGGGGAGCTATTCTCACGGAGCCCAGACTTACTATAGCCCTGCTTTGTGATGTGATCAGTGTAGCTCCCCAGCAGCGTGTTAAAGATATAGATTCTGCACTTAATTAAAATGTGGTATCTTGTGGTAGTATGATAGTCACCACCCTCTGCCCATATACATTTACTGTTACCTGTAGAACATTTTGTTTCACTGCTGCTTCTAAAAAAGTAAGAATGAATGATTTCAGCACAATGTGTTTGAGAATTTGAACCCATATATGACCAGGCTAACCAAGTGAAACCAGTTTGCTGTCCTGGTGTATAAATAGACTGTGTAGGCAGTTAATACCTTTTTGCTTTGACCATCTGCAGGAGTACTGCACAGCCTGTTTGCAGAAGTTTGCCTCTCCTTGTTAGCACACTAGAGATTAATTACGACCTGTTCTGGCACAACAGAGATCCACTTTGTGGAGCAGGACAAATTGTAGCCTTTGGCATGTTCAGGCATGAGAGAAGTACTGCAATAGCTGGAGTCTCTGACACCTTGCCCCCTCACACTTTGCAGCGCTTTTTTCACAGGAAATGTGCACACCAGACAAGGAATAACACTGCAGCCTCTTGGTTTATTCTCTTGACCTACTGAATACAAAGTGTTAATGTCACAGCTTCCCCTTTCTCCCTGTGCTCATTTAGTTTCAGTTATTTGTAATGTACAGTAAGATGCATTTTTATCAAATCATTTTCCAGCCTCATCTGTTCTCAATTTGTTTTGAATGATAAATTTAATTAACTTGGGTAATTAGTGGTCTGCTCTGGTTAGGCATTTTGGATATCAATCAGTTTGATCATGCTTGATTTTTTTTATAGCGCAAACAAAATAATGTCCCTGCAAACACACAAAAAAGACATAAACTTAGACCGTAATTGTTATTCTGTCTCCCTGTTAATATATCCAAAAAGTGTGTATGGCTCTCACTAGTCAGGGAAAATGGTGAAAACATTTATATTTATCCTTACAAGATCAGGCTGGGTTTTTTTTTTTGTTTTTTTTTTGAGTGTACAGTATTTGGGAATTCTGAGGAATCCTTAAGTTTGCCTCACGGGATCCAGCTGTAGAGTAATAAAATATTAATGTTTTTCTCATTCTCTAAGGAAACTGTTCAGAAAATTGTGGTTTAAGGATACCAGCTCGAACATCTGTCATGTAAACATTTTATTCTGTTTTCTACTCCAGATGTGCAGTTTATGACCATTTTTTGGAACCTGTCTCTCTGATGAGTTTCTCCAAGTTAATAATTAGCACCAAGAATAAATAATTTAACGATTCTCTGATTGAAGAAAGTCAGGTATGCTCTAATGGATCATACGTTGAACATTGGTACTCAAACAAGATACCTTGACCTATGGATACAGGCTTCCAAGCACATAATTATCATGACCCTGACACCATGGCTTCCCATGTAGTGCCAATAACTGGTTGATATTAACACCAAAAGATGACACTGTCATGTCAGGTCAGAGTTATCACAAGGCTTACTTGCTCATGCTCATTCCGCTCCATGATAGAGAGGCTGCTATTGTTTTCACCTTGTGAGTGTGTGTGTGTGTGTGTGTGTGTGTGTGTGTGTGTGTGTGTGTGTGTGTGTGTGTGTGTGTGTCATGGAGATACTGTCATGGAACTAACTCAGCAGCTGAGTGCTTTGGCAGGTGTTTATGTATCTGTTTATGGACAGATTGTGTTCATGTGATTGCAGTAACTGTGTGTAGTTAAGCTCAAAATGAAGGGCAGGTTGAAAATGGATTTGTCTACAAAGTATTGATGTAATGTAGTAATGACTACAGAGTACTTGTGGACTGGAACACTGACATGTTGATAAAGGATTCTCGTTACCACGGGATGTATTAAAGGAGCAAGGAGGCAAGATGGAAGAACTGATTTAGTATGATTCTATAGTATTGATGCTGCTGTCACAGGTAAACAAATTTGTGTAGATGCTAATTTTATTTGGTCGGAACCACATTTTTTAAAGAAAAAGAAACTGCTAACGTAGGGTGGTGATGCGTAAAATAATTTATTAATGCCTCACCTTGTTGGCCAGTGGTCTATAAAAGGGTTGTGAAATCTTACATTAGTTGTCAAAAATAGGAGTTTAATAATAAATTTCTAGAAAAATCTTGCCTGTACAGTGTTCCCTTAAGGCCACACTAAGGTCTGTTACTTAGTCCTCGCGAGTATGACTTGTCTTGACTGTCTTGCCAGCTTAGGTAGAAATGGCACTAACATTCTTAAAAGAGAAATTGAAGGCAAGCTTTTTGTACACTCGCCAGCCAGTTTATTATATACAGGGTTGGACCCCCTTCTGCCTACAAAACTGCCTTAATTCGCTGTGAAGCAGGCACCAGGAGACACTGTGTTCATGAAAGGATGGAAATTGTCAGTGACACTCAGGGTGCCTGTGGTATTTAAACAATGCTCAGTTGGTACTAAGGGGTCCAGAATTGTTAATAAAACCCCCCTTATACCATTAAACATATGTCTTTAATCTCAATGTTGCAGCAGGCTCATAAGATCAGGCAGCATTTTTCCAATCTTCTGTTGTCCAATGTTGGTGAGCCACAGTGTATTATAACCTGTTTCCTGTTCTTAGCTGACAGGAGTGGCACCCGCTGTGGTGTTTTGGTGATGTAGCCCATCTGCTTCAAGGTTTGATGTTCAATTTAATTGAATTAAACTGTGTGTTCAGAGGTTCTCTTCTGTAAACCTTTGAGTTACTATTGCCTTCTTATCAGCTCAAAGCAGTATGGCCATCTGTGATTCTGACCTCTAATATTAACCAGTGTTTTTTATCTTTTCTGGACCATTCTCTGTAAACCATTGTGATGCTCAACATGAAATTCAGCATGATTTGATCATATCCATATGTCTAAATGCATTGAATTGCTACTACGTGTTTGGCTGATAAGATATTTGGATTATGAACAGCTGAATTGGTGTACCTAATTAATTGGCAAGTGAGTTTATACCCTTGATGTTTTGTTGATTACACGGTCAACATACAAATGAGTTATTTTCATGAGCTTATTTGCAAATGCTGCTAGAATTATCCTTATGACAAGTGCAGTGATGCATATTGGCCTATGGTTGATTGATTATTTCAGATAACAAAATACTCTAGAGCTCAGTTTCACTGAATGAGAACCATCTTTGTTTTATCTTTAATTTATAGTGAAAGCCAAATTAGTCAAGATGCTGCCATACTGAATAAAGGTGAAGAAACTGGAGAGTTGACATACTTAAACAACGAGTGCTTTGCACCAGAAGGCTCTGGAGCTTAAACATTTGTCTGCACTAAATTGGTATTTGTAATTTTAAAACTGGTTTTCTTTGTGATGTGTTCACTGATTGTCGACAGCAGTCAACAAGGGGTAAACACTGCAGTTGTGTAGTGCAGCTTGTCTCCTCAAAATGAAGTTTCTGTGTTACTAAATTGTTTACAGAGTGAAGTAATTGCTATCTAGAATTTTGGGCTTTTCCTTTTTGTGGGAATGAAGCACTTTTTGTACCTGGCCAGAGTGTGACGACCGAAGGGTTCGGCTGTTTTCCATACAACCTGTGTTTCTCTTCTAGGTAATTGGTGGGTTAAGGTGACCCAATTTAGCATGCAGCACACATGAGCCTGAGGACTCAGGGTTCCATCAATCAGCCCATCCAGAATTTTTTGAGGGCCTCTTTTTCTTGTCCTCTCCTCTCCCTCTGTCAGCCAGCTGAAAGCGCACTCAGACATTGCCTGGACACTGATGTGCTGACAACAACTGATAGTAGTCTTTGGTTCCATTTTTTAGTTAATTTAACTATTTAACAGCATCTTACAACTATGTGTCATCTCCTTCTTTTTGTCACATACGTTGAATTGGATTGTGACAAACGGGGGCTTGTCTAAGAGTTCGAAAACCCACTTGTAAGATTAAAGTTTTTGGTCTGCTAAATGCTTAGCTGAGCTGAAATGCTTCTTTAGTACAGTCAGAAGTAGTTTTGTATTTAGTATCATGAACAACACAACACAAGATGGTGTTAGTTTCAATCGATTACCTTGATTAACTTTGAGTGACTTCTGATTGATGTTAGAAGATTAGTCCCCATTTCTTTTGGCCTCAAACCAAGTGTCTTTGTCTTATTGCATGAATCTAGCCATGCGTTTATCAGTGTGACAGCTCTCTTAAAGTCTTGCCACAGAATTTATAATTGTACTGTCATGAACTTCAGCATTTAACATGTTAACTGAGGCTTTTAGAGTCTCAGATCATGTGCTTGGGTTTTTTGCTGTTTCTCTGAGCCTTTCACAGTCTGACCTTGGAATGAATTTGCTGTGATGTCCACTCATGGGAAGATTGTGTTAACACACCTGACTTCTCCAGACCAGCGAACTGATTTTTATAGAGGTGGTTACATTTGCTGATGATCAGTTAATCAAGTGCATTTGATTAGCAGCCCCTGGCTTCTTCCAATCCTCTTAATTCCTCTGGAAGCAGTGCACCTAATTTTTAACAGAATTGCCTAGAGTCCTGTGAAAACTGTCTTTTTCACACGACTGTGTGTCGTGGCTAAGCCGAGGGCAACCGGTGTCCCATCTGTGATAGAGTTACAAGGCATGAATGTACCTTACAATAAAAGGCAAAGCGTATGGCAGTTTTAGGAGAATCATGGAGCGACATTGTTTGAAGTTGATCTTTCTCACATGATGTCACAGTTTCACTACTGGAAATACTTCGTGTCTGATCCAGGAGGCAGGGCACATGGTATATACTTACTCACAGTGAATTCTCCAGACATTGTAATAGGGAGCTGGCAAGTTAAAGACCATTTCATGTCTGATCCAGACACTCAGACTTCTGCATTCTATCATACAGATCCAAGTTCAGGGCTGTACTGTATGTGCGAAAACCTCTTGTAGGAGCCCTAATTGGTTACTTATAGCTGTTCTGTCCACAGTCCAAACATTTAGCCGTAATGAATACTTTAAATATCTAATATTTGTAGGTGTGGGCAGCAGTGGCCAGGGTGATGTACCAATCATCCATTCAGAGTGTTTTTGCTCTCTGCCAGCTGAACTTTTAGATAGGCTTAAGCCCCACAAATGTAATGAAATATACAGAGCATAATGAGAATGTTCTGTATATTTCATCTAAGTGATTGATCGAACAGCTTGGAGCAGCACCAGTCTGACACGTTCTTTGAGCATTGTTTCACTATATATGTTAACAAGTTAATTGAATAAGAGTTAAATAGCTTTCCCCCCACATGACCCTAAAACAAAATCTTGTTTGTGCAATAGAGTAATTGAATGAGCAAAACACTGAGATGGTACTGTTTTGTGCCACCATCCCTTATCAGACCTAATTAAAGAGAGATGTCATTAATCTTTCATGTATAGCCAGCCTCAAATGAAAGCTGTAATTAAGATAATGTAGTAGAAAACAGGTTGTGGAGTTCTGCCTTCAAGGTTGATGTAATTCCGTAGGAATTAAATGGTGTAACAAAGGCGAGCTTGAACCCTGCGATTTTTACCTTGGGATAGCTTGTCTTTTGTGCATTGCTGTATATTAGTTGTGTCAGTATAATAAGATCTCTTAATTCCAAAGACTCCAAAGGTGTTCAGCTTTGAGAGGGGGCAGTGGTGCTCATCAATCTGCGATCTGCACTTTAAAACCATCCATCCATTCGCTTCCACTTCTCCTTTTCAGGGTCGCGGGGGGCGCTGGAGCTGATCCCAGCTGTCATAGGGCGAGAGGCGGGGTACACCCTGGACAGGTTGCCAGTCTGTCGCAGGGCCAACACACAGGGACAGACAACCATTCGCACTCACATTCAGTCGCACATTCACACCTAATGGCAATTTGGATTTTTCCAATTAACCTATCCCCACAAGCTGCATGTCTTTGGACGGTGGGAGGAAGCCGGAGTACCCGGAGGGAACCCACGCAAACACGGGGAGAACATGCAAACTCCACACAGAAAGACCCCGGCCTGATGTTGGAATTGAACTCAGGAACTTCTTGCTGTGCGGCAACAGTGCTAACCACCGTGCTGCCTAGCTGTTTTAAAGTATACTTTAAAACCAAACATGATATTACTGGTGCAGTGGTAAAGGTATACTTGGCCCAAGTTTTCTCTGGTTATTGAGACCTTGGTAGATTCTGGTTCTGTTCTGCAAATTATCTTTGTTTCTTCTCTTATACTGATTGTTGATTTTCACTGTAAAAAAAAAAAAGGCATATTTTACTTTGTTTCAATGTCACGGAAGTAAAAAACGAAAGGTGGACCCTTTTTACAATATGTAAATCACAGCAAAAACAAAAAAGGAAGACTTTCAGTCTCCTTCTGTTCTGTGAAGGCGGGAGAAGCTGGAAATGTTATAATTTAAAACCAACATGTAAGCAACCAAGTAAACACACAAACAAAAAAACAGGGAATCAGACAATTTAAAATAAAGCTCACTTGCCATCAAGAGACATTCAATATATATGAAAATTGATAATGGATGAAAGACAAGTGCTGAGACTTGTATGTGGTCTAAGCAGCTTTCAGTTATTATTGGCCTACACTGTAAGTGTCCCTCTGCTGCTGTTGAGTCAGTTTCACACTTTGATCAATCTTGGATCAATATGACCTCTGGGCCCTTGTGCAGTTCTACAGATAGTTGTTTTTTGTTCTTTTAAAAATTATATTGGCTTCATGACTCTTTTATGTCTTTTGTGCAGACTCACTGCATGCATATACGGAATAACTATTTAATACGACAAGAGATGAGATACACGCATTCTCAATTTAATGGCATTACACAGAACAGGAACACATTTAATTGTTTTGATTGTGATGTGGCCGTTGCTGTGTTAAATGTCATAACATGAGACTCTAAATGTAGCGTTTATCTGAAACATGTTTTGCTAATGCTCTTCTGTAGCTGTGTGGTGCACTGACCTCTGTGTAGAGCAGTGTAATGAAAGATAATTTACCTACGTGGCTCAATTTAGGCATTGCATTAATGCTGTTAATGTACCTGGGACAAAAGCAGTAGGCTTCATGCTCTTTATAATGAGAGATTTAACATTCATTAGGAATAGCAGTGTTTACCTTTATGAATTCTTCACTCAGCCTTTTCTTATTTTCCACTTTGAACCACGTGTATTAGAGGGGACTACAGTATGCTAAAATTGTCTTTCCCTTCTAAAGTTTATTCTCTACTAAGCCATCCAATTTCTGCCAACAGCAGTCTCCTCTGATCTACTCCATGATAATCTTCTTAGGATCTAAGGAAAAATAGAAATTCTTATTCTGTTCAAAGCTGTTTATTTAAAAGTAATTTACCTGAACTGTTGACTGATTCAGCCAGAATGCTGATATGCATTTTCTTGTCCTCAACCAAGAACAAAGCTAAGGAAAGTATTCAGCGTTTTTGCTATTGAGGCACAGCTCCACTGTTGTATCTAATTTTCAGGAGGTCTCTGCAGGTTGTCAAGTATCCTTGTGGTTAGGGCTGGGCCATATCATACCGTTCATGGTATAATGTTGGGCAGAGATAAGAAAATGAAATATTGCGATAGAATATGGGTAAAACGGGCATGGCGGAAAAAGCATGGCGGCGACGTTATTACCGTGTTGTTTGGAAAATATGGCACACTTAAAATCAATCCTTTGATTTTTCTGAAAATCGACAGTGCCTCTTATAATCCCGTGTGCCTTATGTGTGAATTCTGGTTGTGTTTACTGATCTCGAAACAATTTTATGTGGTTATGCTGAGGATATGGCGGCCAATTTCCACTGGAAATGCCTTTTGGTTAAACTTTCAGCAAGGAATTTGCATTTGCACTGTTAAATTTTTATATAACTTTAATGCACATAAAAAAACAGCTGCTTGTTTAAGTGAAAATACATTGATGGTTTTTTTGCACTAATAAAGTTGTGGAGTTGTAAAGTATTTTGTCTGGTGTCAATTATACCGTCAGTTATATCATTATCGCAAATTTTCGCAAATTTATTTGTATATTGTGATAAATATTTTTGGTCATATCGCCCTGCTCTACTTGTGGTCCTGATTTATCATATTTTTATTAAATTGCATATTAAAATTAGAAATTCAGGGACATTAAAGTTTTAAAATTCTGGACTATGATTAAAATATTGTTAATCATAATAAAATTTATTTTAATACAATAAGATAATAATAATAATAATAATAATAATAATAATAATCCTATATCATGATAAGGTACATTTTTAAACGTTACTTACTTACACAATACACGTAAATCCAAGCTACACTATATGGACAAAAGTACTGGGCCACCTACACATTGCACCTACAGCAGCTTCTCAGCCATGGAAACCAATGCCGAGCTGCTCCATGCACAGTTTTTGTGCTCATGATAATGCCAAAGGAGGTTTGGAATTCAGAGCATTGGTGACTTTTATGCACTATGCACCTCAGCACTCAGTCACTCTGCTCTGTAACATTACAGTGTCTGCCACTTCATAGCTGACTTCCACTTTCCAATAATACCACTTACAGTTGATCATAGAATTTCTAGGATGGAAGAAATTTTACAATCTGACTTGTTGCAATGGTGGCATCATATTACAGTACTATGGTTAAATTCAGTGTGCTCTTTAAAACGACCCAAACTATGTGGTTGATTTTAACACCTCCGTGCCAGTGGGACTAAATCAGAATACTTTAATAATCCCCAAGGACAACACGTTTAATAGATTGTGTGGCACAATACTTTTGTCCATATTCTGCATTTTCAAATGGCTTTCGCTCTGTCATCTTGAACAACCAAAACTGTTCTTGTGGAAGTTACTGTTCACCCCTTTACATGGTGTTTATGCATGCTATAAAGCTCAATTTTTCCAGATTCTCTGGCTTGCAAACCATCTGCAAGTGACATCATTGGTACATATTTTACATTCAGTTTCTCACACGGCCAGATTTTAAAACATAACTGCAGAGATGACTTATCGATTTGATTTCAGGAGGACAGTCTCCTAAACGCACTGTTGGGGAGAAGAGTGAGAAAAGCTAATGTACTGCTTCAGCTATTCAGAGCTGATACGTGTTAAGAAATCAATTTTTTGACCAACAGTAACATGTAAAGCAGCTTTGACAACAGTGGGAATGCCGCTGGGTATAGACCCTTTGTGGTTTTATTGTGCTGTCAAACTACTTTGCAGAGAATCAAGTTGTGCTTCACAGTATGACCTACAAATTAGAGCCTGGTCAATGCACCTGTTGGAATCAGCATAAACTCCAAAAGCAGGACTAGTCAGACTCAAGTTTGGAAGATTTTATTGATATGTTAGAAATGCACTGAAAGGTTGAAAGCTTGATACATTCGCCTGAGTACTATTTTCTTCTCTACTGCTAACTCCAGAGTTTATTAACACCCACGTGAGCATATGTGCAGCCAATAAACTGAGGCTCTATTGTGAATTTGTGTGGTCAGGGGACATTAGAATGAAGCTTGTTTTAAGTTTATATTAAAAGGATTTTCCTGCAGTTTTCTAAACAATATTATGTGTTTCTTTTGTATGTATTTGTATCATTTATTTGTGTATTTAAGAATTTCCAATAATACTAATAACATTAATAATTTTAATGTAAATGGTCCATGCAAGACTCAAGTGGAAAATGCAACGCAACTCCATAGTTAAGAACCAAAAAACCCCCAAAAAACCTAAAAATTAAAAATCGACAGAACAAAATAAGCAAAATGAATATACATAAAAAAGTTTGAAAAACATTTACAAGAAAGCCTGATGATATCATAAAGTCTTTAATAGTGATTTAAAACAAGATGCTGATGAAGCAGACAGGCCCTTCCACCAACAAGGCAGCATCTTATTTAGATTTCAAATCTTCTTTTTCTTGTTTTTTCTCTTGGTTGAGTCACATAAAAGTATTTCGAAGAGCACATCTCGAGTTTTCTATCAAAGGACATGTGATTGTGGTTGTGCTGTGATGATAATTCACTTTGACATTGAAAGGACATTGCATGGATGTTTGATCCAATTTGGCATCACTCATCCTTCTCCAACCTCTGAAGGGGAATATTACAAGAAAGCCTGTTCAAACCATGATATGTTCACTCTCTCCTTGGGGATTAGTCTCTGTACACATACAATAATAATGAATAAATTGCATCTCATTTAATGTTTCAAGATTAGCATTTTTTGAATGGTATAGGTAAACATCTACAGCTGCTAACAATACAACATGATCTGGGCTGTAACATGTGGCATAGCAACGTATTACTCATCTGTGGTCTGTTAGTGGCCCATTCTCACCTGTTTATTATGTCAGGGATAAATATGTTGGGTTATCGTATGTAGCAGCAATATAACTACTCCCAGGTGGAGTTAGTTGAGTCAGTTAACTAAATTCCAGCCTACGTATTAATGCATTGTCTCCCCCCAAAACAGGGCACAAGATCCTACATTCACATGCTCATTTCTATGGAGATGAGCTGCATCTCTGATTAGGCAAACATGCAAAGTCATATTGCTTGCTGCAGCTCAGTGACAGCGCTATAGCAAAGCAATGCGTTCACATCGCAGTGCAGATGCAGCAAAAGCAAAGATTACTTGGCTGAATGTACCTGAATATATGAATGAATAAAATAGTTGGTTTTCTGTAGTTTGTTTTCACTATTAAATCTTTTGAAAACAAACTCACCAAACACTCCAATTGATCCAGTTTACTGTCAAGAAAATATCCGTACATGTATATAAGTCATGAACCCTAACAAATATATTAAAGGGCATGTGACAGGCTGTTTAAAGTTTCTTGACATCACAGGCCAACTGTGATGCATACTCCGTTACATGTGCTGCAGACAGTTGAGGTAGCATTGAGGGGGAATGGATGAAGTATGTGATACAGTCCCAGAAAATTGATTCTGCTCATCTGGACGTAACGTTTTTCGTGAGAGAAATGTTTCGTCATTCATCCAAGTGACTTCCTCAGTCTCAACTGACTGCAGGTTTCCCAACTTTATAAACAGTATATTTGCATAATGACCCAAAGCAGCACCACTGATATATGGTGTGGTACAGTAATACCATCTTGAAATGACCCCAAATATCTTTAAAAAAATACATTTTTGTAGTGGTGAATATCAGACATCGCTATTGCCAATACTGATATATCTGTGATGGACTGATTTGTGCTTTGATTTTAACGGGGTATTTTCTTGTATGTCTCACAGCAATATGACTTCAAGGTTCAGATGTGCCTGAGGTCTTTCTGTCTGGCGTTTGCATGTACTTCATGTGCCTGCATGGGTTTCCTCTCACAGTCCAAAGGCATGAGTACTAGATCATCTGGTGACGTTGTCTGTAGGTGTGGATGTGAGGGGGAATTGTGTTTGTGTTTGGCTGCTGATATGCTGGCGAACTACCCAGGGTGTATTGTTGTCTCTTGACCAGTGACAGCTGGGATTGACTCCAGCCCCTCTGCTACCCTAAAATTGGATAAATGGTTAAAAAGATGAATGAGTGGAAAATGTTTCAGAATCTATATACTTTTTCCTTTGTTATTTTTTCCGGAGGCAGTGAATGAAAGGGTAGACATGTGTGTACTTTGTGCTGCGTTTTTCTTAATATTATGCATCAACAAAAAGGTGCTTCAACACATGTTCACTGTCATTCAGCAGCAGCGTCCCTGTAGAAAATGTGAGGATTTTCTTTTTTTTCTTTTTTTTTTTTTTAAATCTCTGCTAGTGACAGAAAACGTACAAGAGAGCTTTGCTCACTGTATTGATGTAGCATAAGGCATGAGGTCCGTGTTACGGAGAAGTGACATATTTATAATTTTCAGTTGCACATGAGCCACTAGGCAGTTAATGATGTGTGTTGTGAATACAGATTTTTGCATTATGCCTGACAAAGCCGGCATTGTTGCCAGGATGCTTCTCTTTCATTTACACTTCATTCCATTGGTTTTGAAGCGCTGTCAGTGTACCCTGCAGTGTTTCACCATAAACATGTGTAGCCAGGCTCCCATGTACATCCTTTTCGCTTGATTTTTTTTTTCCGGCAGTTCCATGAAAGCTTTACTTTTTGATAAAGGTTAGTGTAATCAATCTCCTAGATGTTTATATTTATTGCTCCAGTACAGCTGGGATGTTTCCATTTCCTGCTGATATTGAAGCATGAAAGACTGTGTAATAGATCACACACTGATTTAATGTGGCTGAAGTAAGGGAGAAATAATGGAGGGCTTAGTGAGAGTTAGGGGTTTGGATTACAATTAATACAAAGGGATCAGCATAATGAATGTAGACACCATTCGTTTTTATGGCTTATTATCCTCCTTGCCACATTTTAACTGGATCATTTTATGATTAGTAACTTGGACATTGTCTGCTGTTGGCTTGATTTCTTCCCTCTGGTTTGTTTCATTAACTTCCTGATTTTGATGGTATCTCATCATTTGTTATTGAATGTTTAGGTATACCTCTAATGAAACATAACTTTGGTGCTTTAGTTTTAATTCAAATGCCATTTAACGTCAGATTTCCTCAGCACAAAAGCGTTGCTCATGTATAAATTCATGAGAGGCTAATGGACGACTACATGTGATGTTCTACTTCACTTGTTTAACTGAATGGATTGGAAATGGCAGCTTTGCTACTCCTTTAGAGTTCATCAATTCAGAGCGTATTTATTTTCCAATTCCAGGCAGATCAGTATTTGTCTTCTCTTATCTGGAAGTAAACATCCGATGGTGTATGGTACATTGTATATGGCTTTTTGAGCCTGTTTTAATACTCACTGTTCAAAACTATTGAATGCAGTTGAGCTTTAAGCACAAGATGCCTAGTAGACAGTGCTTTAAAAATAAACAGCGAGTTAGTGCTGTTGATCTGATTTTATTGTGTTATATGTTTGTTCTTGCTACATACTTATTTTCTATGTAGCTTCGGGGATTCAGCTCAGTATGTTGTATCTATAGGGGTGCTCAATCCCAATTTCAAGCAAAGGCTAGACGCTGAATATGTGTCTTGGGCTAATGCTATTAGTTGCGAAAGCAGGACTGCTTTGAAAGGAACATCTGGTTGGAGTGCCTCCCTGTTGCTCCCAAGTCTCAAGCAGAGATGGATTACTGCCATAGCATTTGGTGGAAGATGATTCAGCATGGAATTGGATGCCCTATATGGAACATGGCTTGGGACAGTGTGTTATGAATACAGTGTGTTAGTAGTGATAAAACGCTGGGGGGATTACTGAATCCAGACATTGTGATTCTGACTGATTTCTGACTGATTACATGCTTTGATTAATCTGGAAGTTGTTCATCTATTATTTCCTTGCTTTGGGCAGTAAGTCCGCACAGCTTACTTGTTTAACTAACACACACACACACACACACACACACACACACACACACACACACACACACACACACACACACACACACACACACACACACACTTCAAGCACTTTCTTCATGTGACAAAAATCTCAGAGTATTTAATAAAAATATAATAATTAAACAAAGTCAAATATTTAAACAGCATATTTTCTAAAATACCCCCCAAACACATTTCCCACTGATTCTGAGGCTTTAAATGGACAGCTCTCCTTAAAAGTGGGAGAAGATACTTATTGGATAATGTACATCTAATCCAGTGCACTTGAAATCTAGTTTTTAATGATATTTCAAGTGAACCAGACGGCAGCTATTTGTCTTAAAAAGAAGATACAAATCCCTGCTGAAGAAAGAGGCTCTATATCTCAGCAGTAACGTTTGCATGTGGCATATTTTTTCCTGGAAAGCACAATGTGGTGGTTATTGTGCTGACAACCTTGTCTGCACAGTTTAAATATGTGGCTCCAACTTCCTGGAGAGAATCACGGTGTACTATTTATTTTATTGGTATCACAGTATGTCATTACAAACCTGAAGAAGCTTTTTTTCCAGTCCTGCCAAGGCCAAAATTGCTTTCACTAGGTGTCCTGACAGTTTGTCCAACTGGAATCACAAGAATGAAAACCGGCAATTGTGTTTGGCAGGCGCTTGCACAGTGTGACATAAATTGTGATTATAGTTTTACAGGCATAATGTATAAATTTATGCACATTAAATGTTATAATATTAAATGCATCTAATTGTACTTTTAGTGTAGAGACTATTATGTTTCTTTACAACTTGTTTTACAGCTTTGGGTTTGGTCACAGCAGTGTAAGTGTTTTGTTTTTTTTTCTTTCTTTCTTTCTTTCTTTCTTTCTTTCTTTCTTTCTTTCTTTCTTCCTTCTCTGGTAAAACGACAGCCGTGGCTGACGCAGGACTCAGCCTTGGACTAACCTTGGGGAAAGCGCTCTTTCACCACAGGGGGGGGTAGTAGATTGGGGGGGGGGGGGGGGGGGGGGTAGTGAGGTGAGCAGAAGTTCAGGACAGCCACGATGCTACTTCAGGGCACAGGAGGACAGCTGAGCTAAATCCATGTTGCTGCTGCACTTGCATCTTATAACAGCAATGTGTTCACAATCCACACTTGTACAGTGATTGTTCCAAGTTGTGCTTCGTGGCTAACAACAGAGAGCTCTTCATATGGCTACCGTCTTGCAGTGGTCGTTGTTAACATTTCCAGTCCAGAGCTGTGCAGCTCTGCATCTGCAGTTTATATTCTAATATTTTCCTATTTCCTATTATTTTCCTCGTTAAAGAAGGTCTCTATGATGCCATCATAAACCAAACTGTGTTTACACTTGATATGTTTCAGACGGGCTCAAAGAACATCAGTATGATTGACTTCAGTGAAACCTATTTATGTGCATGAGCTCCCCAAGTGCCTATCGACCAGTGACCCGCAATCACAGTTGGCCAGCTCATTCTGCCTGCTTTCTGGCTGCAGTGGAGTCATAGCCAATTCTCTGGAACAGTTTTATCTGTCTTACCTTTTTAAGAGTGTGAGCAAATTATCGAGCCACCACCGGCCCAGAAATGTCCTTGAGGCTTTAAAGTAAGTTTACACTGCTAAATCTAACAAAGCTGTACCTCAAGTTTCTAGCATTCTGAAAGCTCCCACACCTTCAGAGATCCCATGTCTCTGCTGACCAGGCTTTTTGTTTTAGTACCACATATGGTAATATGGTACTGTGCAAAAGTCTTGAGCTACCCCTTATTTTGCAAAATTTGCGGGATTCCCCCCCCCCCCCCCCCCTTTCTTAAGGACATGACTGTGAGATATTGTTCGTCTTCGTTTTTTAGTCCTGGAACTTATTTTTTCCTCCACCTGTCTAGTTTCCTCCAAAGTTTTAAGTACACACTACACACCGTGCTGTGACATATACTAGGTTTTTGCCTAATAGCTCTTTGGGAACCAATTTGTTGGTGCGAAAATACTATTTCATGCCTGCCAAAATGTGTTATGTTTTTATGACAGGCAACTAGTAACAAAGTACCCAAAAAAACAATTTGGTTAATTGCTATTTTTTCTTTTACGTGCAGATAAAGCACTGGTTCATCCCTTGAGTTGGGTGCTTTGCTACAGCTCGAATGAGTCATAGGTCAGTGTTAAGTGGCTTGAAGACAAAAAAGTGCCTCGAAAACTACAGCTAATACAAGAAAGTCTTGCTGATTGGAAGTAAAATATAGAGAAATGAGAGGTGAGCAATTTTTCATGTAGAGTTTTCAAACAATAGGAATATCAAGTTTTAAAAGTGGGCTACTCAAGGTACAGGGACACAAGTTGTCATCTATAGATCATTAAAGTCTACAGCTTGTTTAGTTTCAGTGTCTTGCTTGTTAGACTGCGTCTTCTCAGAAATGTTGAAGCATAAAGGTTTATAAAAATTACTACTTTATAAATTATTTTGGTGGATCCAGTAGAAAGATGAGAGAGTAAGTAGCCTGATGATTGGAAAATTTGATTCCTGTGGCATATATCTACCTTACCTGAGTAATGATAAGTTTTTAAAAGGTAGGTGTGGTGGCCATGATGAGTCATGGTTGCTTGTATAAAATATCATGTGACTATATTTTTTTTGTTGTCTGCCTTGGCTGTCTTATTTTAGGTGTAGGCACATCTGCTTCTCCTCTGGATTCTTTCTCAGCGTTTTTGTCCTGTACAGGATATTTTAAAAGGTGCAGCTTTTAATTTACTGGCTTGGTCATTGAGCCAAAATGTTCATTTTCAGTCACTGTGAGGAAATATTTGTGAAACACTGTGACATCTGCTCTTTTGGCAGCCGGTCCATACCGAGCAACATCTCGGAGTCTCATTTAGAGAATCCACAGAGCTCAATGGACTGTTTGGCCCTGACTCTGTCTGAAACCCGTCCTTAACCTAAAGTGCCATGCTAGACATAAACACTATATGCACACACATCTAAAATTAGCCTGGAAGGGAATCTTTCAGCCAAGGAAATCATCTGAACTAGTGAATTAAAAGCTCTAAAGAGTATTCCCCAAATAAATATATATAAATATGACTTCACAGCTTCCATCTTAAAATCATTTACTTTCAGTTTTTTGAAGCTCTGCTACTGAAGTCACTTGGACTGTCAAGTTTACTTTCCTTGACTGGATGACTGGATGTGTAAAGCGCTTTGGGGTCCTTAGGGACTAGTAAGGCGCTATATAAATACAGGCCATTTACCATTTTTTTCCTGTGAGGTTTAATGTTTTCAAATATATTGTATCTGGCATGCTTTAAAAAAGTCAAATTCAATCTTGATAGTCAATCTTTGTTTCCTATATAAATAATAAAAGAAAAGAAAATATCCCAAGACTAAATTGCATAACAAGGTGCATTTAAAAAAATGACTATTCTAATTATAAGTGATGTCCTGCTCAAAACTTTTGGCTTGATCCCAGTCAGAATCCTTTAAATATGGACATCTACCGATATAAGGAGAGAGACGTGGAATAATTTTATAAGTGGTGCTGTATTCTTGGGAAACAAATAACCCTGAATATATGCAAAAGCATATTTTTAATATTCAAGACATTTTTATCTCAACTACAAAAACAAAGTTCCAAGGTTTCTTACTACAAACAATCCTTCAGAAGAGACACTGGTAAAGTGTACCATCAAAAATCTCACAGCAGTAATAACAGTTATTAACAGCTGACTGTTTTGTGCATTGCACTATGTCATTGTGTGTAAGCTAACATGTGAATCTGAAATCCGCACTGCTTGTTCACATTCTGCACAAGCTAAATACATGTTGACACCTCAGGTGCAGATACTGCACAGGTTTGTGAATTTCCAGCTGCCGTTAAGTTATGAAATCTTGTTTATTCATTCCTTTTGACAGCTGTCATTTCATTCAGTGAGTAGGAATGATTTTGCTACACCAACAGCAGTCAAGCATGTTTAAAGTTCAGACCAGTGTTCATGTCGATACTTTATGAGACCGAGGGTATGTGACCTGTTAAACGTGGGGTCATGCTCAGCATGGCAGGTGAATAAGAAAGCACCAGTCTAAAAGTTACAGAAGGATAAAGTAAGTAGAAGAGGAGAAAATGTATCTCTGTGGATTTAATCAACCGGCCATGATCCCCCTCAAGCCACACAGCTACATCAGTGTGATTTAAATGCAAACCCATTTGCTGCATTAATGCAGTGATATATGCTTAGAGCTGAAAATCCTGTAAGGATATTTAGGTTTTCGTTAAAACAAATACTGCAACACAACATCATTAATCGTTAAACGTTAACAAAGCTTGTAGCTATTCTGCGGAATACTTGCATATTTTATTTATTATTGAAATGAACAAAATAGTTCAACTGTTTTGTGCAAAGTATGAAAGATGTTTATTCAAATGTCCTTTTGAATTCCAGATGGAGCAGGCTGTTTTTACTTTGCTGTCATATGGCTGTGTTTTTTTTCCTTTAGGCAGGATATATCACTTCACTGTGCATAGCTGGACCTCGGTGTCCTTTGTTACTTTGTCATCTGTCACACCAGGCTTACAATTAAATTATGTATCGTAACCTCATTCTTTCACTGACAGAAAGTTACTATATTATAGTAGCAACGTTGTTATATTTTGTTTGAAAATGCCGTTAACAGTGACCATAAGGGTATTTAAAAGATGGGCATACCCACCATGACATCATGTGTTGGTTTGCTATGTGACAGTTTGAAGTGTCAGCATTAGTTTTTTGCCTGCTGACATGTTGTTGTTTTGGAACCTAAAGTGATCATATTTAGAGAAGATTGTGGTGTGCTAAATGATCAGCTAATGCTAAACTGGTTGGCAAGCTACATTCATAAAGTGTAAAGGTGCAATATACACACATGTACACTAATTAATGCAAAGTAATAGATTCATAAAATACTTGCAGTCACTAACACACCACAGATTTCAAGATGTATTATTTATTAAAAATAAATACGGTGAGTTGGGGTGATTGTAGCTCAGGAGACAGAGCTGATTATTGGAAGGCTGCTGGTTTGATCCCTGGCTGCTGTAAATGTTTTTTGAGAGCTTTAAGAATTACCAGTATAACACCAGACGACATACATATTAAAATAAAATAAATAAACACAAAAAAGAATTAATAATTGATTGTTATGAAGGGTTAGACTATCCTCTTTTTGTAAAAGCATATTAAAGCTCGTTCTTATGCTGTGAAGTTGGGCATTTTAACATTGGACCGACTCACTTATGGAGTCAGCTAAAGTGGCCATTAGAGGAGCAGCAGTTTTTTCTATAACAGAGGTTCCTATTCGAAAACAACAAAACAAACAAACCAAAAAAGTTGGCGAGTTTAAAAGCCAGCGCTGTGACATCATCATGACAGCAGTCACTGTTTAACAAGGTTAGCCTAAGCTACTTGACATTTACACTCACCGCACAAAAACTGGATTACGTGAGAAACCGGATTAGGGATGAAATCGGTGGCCGGTGATTGAATCAAACCATTGCTTTTAACAGTGTCAGTTCAGCTCCTCTAACCTCGCTGTGCTTGAAGGCTCCAGAATGACACTCTGGGGGGGGGGGGGGAGAGAGAGAGAGAGACAGTTGGCCTCTGTCAGTACACTCGTTCTCGTTCAGAGGGCAGCTGGTGCTTCCAGGTCCTCCTTCAGTGGTGTTGCGGACGGTGTGTGCCTGTGTTTCTGCACTGAGCCGTGTGATTGCCGTGTGGCAAAGAGCATGGCCAAGCCTCGCTCGGGGCACCTGCAGATTAGTGTGTGTGGTGCCTGAGTGCCCATGTTTCTTGGCTGCCCAAACCTCTCCTCTTTCTTCCTTTTTTGTCTTAAGTTATTGGCTTCTGTTTAACAACTCAGTCCAAATGCGCAAATGTCAAAGGCCCTTCAAGGCACTTGTTATGTTTTTAGTGTTTTTTTTAATAATGATATCAAGCATGCAGACATTTTGTCCATTGAATGCCCCCCCCCCCCCCCCCCCCCCCCCCAAAAAAAAAAAAAAAAAAAAAAAAGAAATTGGGGATTTTTGTCACTTTGTTGACCTAAACTGGTAGAATGCTATACAGGAAAGAGCACACTGGGAAAAAAAACATACCAGCTGACATACTAGTTCCTGACATCAATTTGGAATTTTTCAGCAGTAAAATCCTTGGGGAGAGAGTACTGGGTGTATGTTTAGATTGACGAGTGATTTCTGTGCGCTATAAAACCACCACAGCAACAGCTCCTACTAAGAAAACTCTTTTCTTGGCTCAGTTTTGAGCTTTGGTGAGTGAATATGCATCTAAGCTGGTGCATCTCTAAGACAGGCCATGTATAGCAAAGCAATGACTCTTTTCACCCTATTTAACACAACTTTATGGATTATTATTGCAAACACTGAGTGCAATACTCTTTTTCTGACAAAAGTGTATTTTACTCAGTTGTATGTAGCATTTGTATTCTATTTTATTCTATTGTATATATATTATTTTATTCTATTCTATTCTATTGTGTACAGTTGTGTACAGTATCTTATTCTATTCCAGTGTTTTCTAATTTTTGCTATGTAACTATGTGCTGTCCACTTTCTGCTGTAACAAAACAAATTTCCCACGTGTAGGACTAATAAAGGTTATCTTATCTTATTTTATCTTGTTAATACTGTCCATTTGATAAATAAAGATGTCCAAGAAGGAAAAGTACAAAACTTGTTTAAAAATTGCTGTATTACATTGCAGGTGAATTTCTTTTGGCTCCAGCTAAAACCATTTTTTCCCCTTTAAAACCAGATACGAACAAAAGATTCATATCTACACCGTGACATCACCAACTAATGATGACTGATCAAGTCTTTCTTTGAAGATTTGATTTTAGCATTTTGTTTTTTGTAGCCAGTCTTGACCCTATTTCTTTCGCATATTTATGGAAGCTGCATGCTCAATTTATACCCTGTATGAGTGTGTTAAAAAATATGAAACAACTTAAGGTGCACATGACCAGGTTGTCTCTGAGGTTTATTTACCTTTGCAAAAGGGTTAAAACAACAGTACAGACACTAAAACAGCAGTCTGCATGTTTTTTTAAGCAAGAGAATATTTATAGAGATGAGTTACCTAACTGCCATGGTCACAGAATGTCATCAGAACACTGTGTGATAAAAGATAACTCATAAATCAACATGTGGTTTATCTGAAAGATTGCATGGAGACATGTTCAGTAAGTTCATCTTGACACAGAGAAGAGGAGTCTTAAAATTTGCTATCGCAAGTGCAGTTCCCAGGCCTAGGTACCTGCTAATTACGTCTAAATAGCATGCAAACCCTAAAATTAGATTCATTCAAACCAGAACACAGTGTTCTTGAGTGGTTTATTAGTACAATTAAGCTGGAGATATTTTGTGCCAGAATTTAAAAAAAGCTACCAAGACCTAAACATGGTCAAGCGCTCCAATGCAGTGGCTCAAATTAGATTAGGTGACAGCTAGCAGGCAGCCACTGGCTACAGCTGTCTGTGTCAGCATCAACTTGTCAGTCAAAGCAGCCATAGCCCTGCATAATCTTAGTCCTTTATCCAATTAAAATGGGTGATTATGTAAAAAATTGAATGAACATGGGTAAAATAGGCATTTGCCACCTGTTTTATCCATATCAAACACAATATTAAATTGAATCATCAATGCTGTCATCCCTGGAGAGTGTTCTGATTTTGATTTTCTCTACAAGAGTAGCCTGTATATTTTTTAAAACTAATGAGACGAACTAAATGACTTGAAATCCACAACCACACTTAAGACCTTTCAATCTCTCCATAGTGCTGTTTCTGAAACATGTAAAAGCAAAAATAAGTTGCATCTGTTTTCGGCTGGCAGCAGTGTAGCTAGAGCAAAGCTAGTTTTTGGTTGGTTAATTAGTGTTCTTTTCCCCATAATATAATTATAGCTGAATTCATTTGCTTTTTCTCCTCCATTTCTGGAGGTAATTGCTGTGCTTTCTGGGGATTAAGTGAAGGGCTTCACACTGTGGGCAAACTCCACTGTTGGCACTGTAGTGTGACTCTGCTGTTTCACAGCCATCTGGCTCCTCTGTCTGTCTAGACCCAGGCTGTTTTACCACACCCCAGTCCATCTTGAATTTATAAATGGCCATAAATTCTGACAGGATCTAATAATTCCACATGATTTCCATCTTAAATTTGCAGTCATTCCTACAGTATTTGGTTGTTTAGCACTCCAAAAAGTATTCACAGTATTTGTGGATTTAATTAATTAATTAATTAATTAATTCTGTACCCACACTAAAACCTACTGTCAAGAAATGAAAACTGGGATTTATGTAGAGCTGATGCTTTTTCATTGATTTACAATTACACGCTCAAAACTGAAATATATGGTAGCTTAATCCGTAATGGTCTTCTTATTGGTAGTTTTTAAAACCTGTCTGACATAGCTCACAGTATGGTTAGCAGTATATATGTAAACTAAGATTATTTAAACACAGTTTCATTACAGGACTAAAAGATGCTGGGAAATGAGTGGGAAATACTGGTGGCTGCTTTTGAATGGTACAAGCTTTTGTCTTTGTGTAAACTTTGCCAAAACAAATTAGCTGGCAAATTACTGTTCCCACTTGATTCCAGCTCATGTTTTGAATATGACACGGACATGGGAAATGAAAACAAATAAAATATATTATATATATATTTTTGTATTATATTGTGAACTGAAGCACTCCCAAAAGTAAATTTGAAACCATCCATCGTTTTTCAAGTCCGGCCTCCTATAAATCCCGGAAGCTGAGGCATCAAACATAATGAATGTAACGGTGCAAAAGTACTACACTTATTTTTTTGTCTCATTTTACTAATCTACACACTTCTTCCTCACGGACTCAATAAACAAATACCACAGTTTGTCCATTTGAGCTATTACATATTTTTGAATATGCATATGCCCTGCAGAAGGATTTGCAGACAGCGTGCTGTCTGCAGTTTGTCTGGAATTGATCAGTGTATGTGAATGAGAACGATGCATTGTTGACATTTCTCCCATTTCAGTGAGCAGCATTCTGCTCAGCAGCCTCATGACGTTAGGCAGATTGAAGCTGACAGATTGTGTTGATGCAAGTAATTACACACTAGATCAAATAAGACCATAATAGAGCCATCAATCACTGTGCTGCCAACATACCACACTCATGCAGTAGGCATGTGTTTAGTTTTCTTAGACAGTACAGTATTAAACTTGGTCAGGGTTTTTTAGTTCAGTATTAAACTGCCGTCACGTTTTCAAAGAATCTGTTTACTCACTATGTGAATTCAGCTGTTTCTTAGTTGATATTTTTGTTGGGGGGGTTCGTACAAGTTGTTCCTTCAACACTTCAATGCCACGAGATACTCAACAGACACTTTCCATGCACATGATTTCAGCTTGTTCACACTGTCTTTGTTTTTTTTGGGGTGTTTGATAACCTTTTTGACATTCAGCTGGAGAGAAAAGTGAAAAACACTTTGTCTCGCTCGATATAAACTGAGCATGCACTTGACTGTGTTGTTTTATGTTTCTGTGGCTTGGTTAAGAGGAGCTTTCACAGCTTGTAAAACTCTGCTGTAGATGATTGTTTCCCTCTGCATCTCTGTCCACGGTGTCTATTTATGGTATCACTGATTATTACATATGCCCCATAGCTGACAAAAAGGCACAAATTTTGTGCTTGTGTAGTCATAATGTAAATATTCTCATGTTTCAATATGAGATGTGCACATAGCCATGCTTTTTCTTTTGTCCACTCAAGTCAGAGCTGAATTATTTATTTTCTCCCACCATGAACGAGACTCTCAGGGTTGAGGTAGAGGTTGAAATAGAAAAAAAGTCTTGCTCTTTCCCTCCTTTTTTTTTTTTTTTTTTTTTTTTTTTTTTTTTTTTTTTAAAATAGCTTCACCAAGTGAATGAAACAGATTGTGCACTAAAGCTGAACTACAGTAATGTAGGTCCACATTGTTATTAGTGATTTTAGCTAAAGCATGGAATAGCTGCTTGATTATATGAATATATTTTCTCCCTCCATCAACAACGAAATAACAAGTCTGTTTTTTACAGTCTATACATGCCCGCATATCAGAGTGGAAAAAAGCTTCTTTGACTAATTGAAAAGTAGTACAATAGCAGTATAGAGTAAATGTTTTCCTTTTTTTTTTTTTTTTTTACTAAAAGCACTTCATATAAAATATTTTTTAATGAAAAGCAGAGCTAATGCAGTAGCAAGAATACAGAAATGTTTCAGCGAGGCGTGTAATGTTCTTTTTGTCAAAAGTAGGTTGGCGCTAAAATGCCTCGTTAGGTTTAAAAATTTTATTTAATGACAGCACTGACAGTTCAAATGGGTTTTTTGTCTAGAAAACAATCTCCAGATTATGCAGTCCTCATCAGCTCATTGTGTTTATCTTTCTCCCTCACAGCTGTTTCACAAAAAGAAAAACAAACTATACACCAATACTGCAATACCTGGTCAGCCTTAGACAACTGGAAAAATTAATGATATGTTAATTAAAAATATCTTTTTGGCTTAAAGATATGCTGGAAATGTAAAAAATACATTGATGTTTGTGTTCAGATATTGATCAAATATCATCTTCTCCTTTGTTGCCATGTTAATAATGATTGATTGACTGTCATTTTTCCTTGTGGCTCAGTTTAGTTGCATTTTCTTTGATACACAAATTTTTTTTTTACTGTTCTATTTATGTCAAGTGTGAGGGTTTATATTAGCACTTGCATCATCACTCCTTTTTGAATGAGCAGCATTTGAGATCCACTGTGCTCAGCTTCAGTGATTTCATATTCTACCTAGCCTGAGAAATGAATCATGGATGATCCCAGCACGCAGTGATAAAGCCTTTTCTAAGGAGCAGAGATTTCTTCATTTTCCTTACCGCAGCTACATGACCATTTCTGTTATGGGAGGATTCTACTTCATGAGTGCTGAATTTTCATGTGAATTTCTTTTTGTGATGTGCACAAGTCTAAAGTCTAGTATTTTGTTATTATAAAGCGACCATTTTGGAGGATATGGGGGCCAGTGTGGAAAGGGATTTGTCCGTTTTTCTTTGGTTAATGTCGGTGGATTTTCCAGGACTGACAAGCCACGCTGGTGGAGCAAGCGGTAAGCGGTGGAGTAATTACACCGCAGGACCGTGAGGGAGACAGGCAGAACTGCTTGGATTCAGAGGTGTTGAGAATGGCTGAAGTGGCCTGGCCTATCAGTGAGGGGGGTGATGGAGTGGTGAAAGAGGGCAGCTGGTGCTTAAAGAAATGGCAAGCAGTGAGGACAGTTTGTCAGTGGAACCATGACCAAGATTGGAAGAACAGTATTTTACAGCATACAGACTGACAAGCAACAGCTTACTTACAAGTGTCACTCACAAAAGATTGCCATAGGCCCCTTAGTTGTTTTGGAGGCAGGCTTGCAACTCCCATACCCACTCTGACACTCACATTTGCTTATCATTTACCCAGGCTACTGCTTAGTTTTACCTGACTAATAGAGTAAAAGGGTGAAGCTTCCTAACAAATTCTCTACATATAATTGACCAGAATATCATGGCTATTAGACTAATTAACAGCATTAAGTGACTGCAAGCCATCATTCCCATTAGTTCCGCAGCATGATGTTGACTGAGAAGCCTTTGAAGTTCCCATGAAGATGGTAATATACCTGCAACAAGAGACAACAGGGTATCATACTTGACCCCCTGCCTCATCCCGATGTTAAATATGTAAAACTCCCTGCTCACTGCTGCTACAAAGACTCTTGTAATGAGCTCAAACCTCTCATTAATTGTCCTTTTCCACTGGCTGTTAGAGCATGCTCTAACTAGTGTCTAGTACATAATGATGTGTATACAACCAGAGTCCCGATTCATCTAATACTCACCTGCCACCCCCAGGCTTTTTGTGTTACCGCCGATTGCTGCAAGACCTGGTGTAAACTCACTAGAAATCCTTCATAATATTAAGCAAAATCCAGCTTTTCCTGTAATTATAGCTGCAACATTGCTACTTTTTGACAATGTAATAGTTCCATTTAATCAATTATTAGAGATGGTGTTTGGAAAGATTACATTAAATACGCATTACATTTAATATGGTATGAGAACACTAATGTTACAGGAGATGAGAGCCTTTGTTGGACATCTCCGATAGCTGATGCAAAAGTCTCGGTTGGCTGAACATGTCAGGAATCTCTGGCATTAGAATAACAGGCAGTAAGGGTTTGGTTGGCGGTACATTTAAATACAAATTACATTAAAGGAGAGAAAGATTAGGAGGATTTAAATGTACATGCCCCAGGCATGTATCTATGTGCGTGGGAATGAGAGATAAAGCATCCTTGCCTTTTTTTTTCTCTGCTTTGGTGCTCTTTGATGCTTATGCATGCGTTAGGTAGTGTGGAGCAGGGAAATTATTTTACTGCTATTGCTAAATAATTGTCATCATTACCATTGCATTAATAATACAATCTGGAGTTTATATTGCATTCAGGGGTTGAACAGTGTGTCTTTCAGAAAGGCTAAAAGTAACAGGACAGGAAACAGGCTTGGAGAGTTTTGCAGAAGTGGAAGTTATTTTGAGCAGCAGGCTAAGACGAGGCTTTAACAATGTAACAGATAGCTTTAAGAAGGCCTTAAGCAGTTATGACTATTTTATACACAATGCATATCTGTGCTTATTAAAGAGTTGGAGCTCGGTCAATTAATTGGGGGTCGGAAGCTTTGTTCGGCGCGATGTTCGGACAATCTATTGTGCAAGTGACTTGGAGCCATAGAAGGAATTGCAATACATGCTTACAAAACACTTATATATCAGATCATTTTATATTAAGGTTTTAGTAGAGGTTCTTGGTTAAAACATTTATTTAGTAGAAGACATACACATAGTCTCAGTGAGCCTCTGGTCTGGTAAAAGGTCAGAAGTGCAACAGGTGAATTGAGAAAGAGCATTTGAGGACGAGACACAGACAGTAGGTGAAGAGGTGACACAAAGAGCATGTGAGGTCAACACATACACACACATTAGTTATGTCTGGTTGTAACTGCAAAAGTGTCTCGGCAAGAAAGAGGAACAATTCACTTTAAGATAAGAACGGAAAATACCAGCCATGAAAATAGAAGATGATCTTCTGGGTTAAAAGTCTGATCTATGTATAAAATGTATCTGTGACGCATGAAGGGGCGTCAGTAAATCAAACCCTGATGCTATAAAATATCTGTTCATGCTTTGATTGAGTCGAGGACTACTGGCTGTCTGCGTACAGAGTGTCTTCCCACACGTGTGTTCATTAAAATCATTGTTTGACCAAAGAGCTTCTGGACCAAGAGTGGTTTGTACTCTCCCTCCTCAATTTTGAACCTTAACAGTAGTAAACGTGTGAGTGTGACAAGTCCTTTATTCTTCTTATTTACCCTTGTGAATTTTAATGGGGTAAATATATTCCTTCTTTATTTACTTAGGTAATTACCTCTGTGAGGAAAGGATACTTGTACCAGTGAAATATTTGATATATTTGCACTAAAGTTCAGGGTAAAGCTACACATATATTCATTCATTCACATATATTCATGTGATTTTCATGTAATTCAAGGACTTTCAAGACTTTACAAGAATAAACCTCAGCTCAAGGTTCACATCACTTCTCCACAATAACATCTACAGTCCTCTGAACATGGAAAAGGATTCTAGTGCATGTATTTTACATTATATTTTCTTTTTTTAAGTATTGACTGTGTGTTTGACGGTGTTATTACTATGACATCTAGTTTTTTGTTTTATTTTTTGCTGTAAGAAACCAGTGAGGGTTGCTGTCAGAGTGTGATGAATTGTCCGTGAGGAAACAACGTCATTAGTGTTGTGGTCAGAGAGAGGAAGTGGGAGATTGCTGCAGTAAACACAGTGGACTGTTTCCACCACTTTCTTCCTCTCCTCTTTGGTTCTGTGACCTGCATACTGATCTCGGTTTTTTTAACCTAGAGGACATCTTGTCCCTAGCCTGGTAAGAGAAGTGACACAGGACAGAGTGAAGAGCTCTCTGCTGTCACAGTCTTTTCATCTTATGCTGTTTTTTGCCTTCTAAAGGCCCATCTCAAGCTTTTCTGTTTTCTGTCCTCCCTTTCTATCTCTGCCTCTGTCTGCATTGCAGTGTACTTTTCTTCTCTCTATCAAGCAGAGATGTTTATATCAGCAGTGGAACTTTAAAGTCCTCTCCCTTTTCTCTCTCACTCCTTGTCCCTCCTCCTCTCCTCTCTTCTCCAGATGGAAGCTAGCAGCACATATTTCTGGATGGATGCACCTTGCAATATACGAGATATCAGGAGAGCATATGTTTTTTGACAGCACTATTCAGCAGGAGGAAACTGTGCAGACTAATCACAAAAAAGATCAGTTGTGCTAGTCCCCAGCTGTCTTTCATTGTTGATGTAACGTGATATTTTTCAAATATGAGCTTGATTTCAACCAAATCATATCTCGAGGTCAGTAGGCTTAATACAGGCTCACAAGTGTTGCTTCATATTTAGTGTGCCTAATTAACTGGGAATTAGAGGAGCACTTTTGATGCTAGTGTGTTTAGAGATGCAGAGAAAGATGCTTTTGTTTCCCTTGCCTGTGTTATGTGATTGCATGGAATATGCTGCAGTGCAGGGCACAGTCAAGGTGACCACATAGTGTAAAATTGATAAGTGAGTTATTGTATGTGCCAGTTCACAGTTTTTGGACAATATGGTATCTCAGCATTATTTCCTTAGACTTACAAGTTGTTCCTGTTTAGATGATTTATGACACATTTTTTGCATTGCTTGTCAGATTTGACCTGCAACCATTTATTGATAACAACATTTTTAGATGTTGGGCTATACGCATTTTCTCTCCAGGGTCCTATGCGGTTATAACTGTGTCAGACTGTATGATGCTCTGTGACAAGCACTATCATTCACTCAGGCTTCTTAGTAGCTATGTTCACAGTGCAGGCTTTTTCCGTGTGCAAGATATATTTCCTGCAAGATTGCCTTTTAATTTTCTACCTCTCCCCCTCTGGAGAGGTGAGCACTTCTCCTGTTTGACAATTCCAAGCATTTCAAGGGATTAGAGGAACGACCACATGATGCAAACCACCAGAATAGTAAACAGGCCGGCGTTGCCACACAGTAAGCTGTGAATATGAGATAGGGAAAGCAGTGTGGCTTGGGGAGTTTTACCCTCCCTTGCACTCAGACTGCCTTTCGACTAACTGCCCCACTGAGTGTGGCCAGCTAAAAGGTGTGATTAATTAGTAGAGTGGAACAAAGACAAAGTCTTTTCATAAGTGCCATTCAAAAGCAAACAGACCAGCATTACTAGGCTTTGATCTCCATTTTAGTTTTTGACAGTCAGGGTGCTTTAAAGTTCAAGACTGGCCGCAGATGAAAGGCCTCACTTCTATGTTCATTGGCTGCTCCACATGACAGCGTTTGGCATGGAACTGACTAGTAGAGGCTTGACAGCATAGACACTGCATAAAAGTATTTTACACATTCATGAATCCATGGAAAGTAAAAACTCCACGTTACAAAGCTAAATCTGCCAGTCTCGCTTAAAGGGGACCTTCCCGTATGGCACGTCAGAAGTCTTGCTCTGATTCTTCAACAGGTTTTCATAAGAAGGGAGCTGTCCTCAGTGCTGAAATCAAGACAGGCAGCTGGTGTCAAGGGAATCTCACTGCTCAAGTGCGTCTTTTTCATTGCAGTAATCATCCATTTCATACCCTCCTCGTAGACTGAATCATTCAGAAGCCTATGACTTTGCTCTTAAAATTATTTAGGTTACTATTACCCGATGAGCTTTGGGGGGTTTTCTGAGGGGAGAAAAAATGGAAAATTTGACATTACAGTACTATTCTTTAGTTTTACCTTCAAACTCAACCTTCAACCTTCTGGCTTTAGTAATATGAGTAACTAACTAGCAGTTGTCCTTTAAATGCTTTATTTCTTTGTATGCTTAAAGATCACCATATAATTTGATAGGTTAAACATGGTTAAGTATGTTTGTTAAATTATGAATAACCACAGTGTCTGCAAATTAAATATCTGGTTGTACTATTAAGTGGAAAAAAAAGAAGTGGGACACAGGACTAAATGGTTTTACCACACCTTGCTTGTATTTCCATTTATTTTCTTTTCATGTTGATGGCACTAAGGGTCATGCTATTAACTTAGGTAGGAGCACGAGCAAATAACCAAACCTTTGCAAATTGCACCTGCTGCACTTTTTGAGATTCGCTACATTTAAATTTTCAGTAATTTACCAGCAGAGATGATGAAAACACTGGATGAGTTCACACCTTTCCGGAGGTAAGGTCTCTTACTGTTGACAGTAGCAGAGTTTTTTAATATTCAGTTCAGGTTCCTGTGCCTCTGTGGTCTTTTTATGTGATTGAAATAATTGTAGCAGCTGTGTCAGTTAGGGAAAATAGTTTGAGGCACGGAAAACGAGGCAAAAGATATGAATTCGAGATCTAAATTGAAAAATATCTGTGGGTGTGCTTCTGTGAGAGAGGACCTTTGGACATAATTGTGTTTCCAGGAGTAGGAGTTCAAAATACAATCTGTTTTTTCCACTATTACTTCTTGTTCTTTCAGTAAATTCCTTTTTTTTCCTGTTAATAAATGGACTCTTACAGGATGAATGAATTGACATATTGCTGATGATGTGGTAGACCGTCCAGGACATTTAATTTAATACAGCTAGACACTGCCAGGATTAGTATGAGATGAAATATATGGGGTCCCAGTGATGCATGATAGGACACAGTTACTCTGCCGTGCACAGAAAATAAGTGGATGAGATGAGGAGATTCACAGCTTTTTGTCAACTGTATCTGGATACTAAAGTCAGATACAGCACACAAAGCCTTCCAAAACTGGCCGGTTGCCATTTCCCTTCCAATCCAGGAGCTTTCTTTGAACTTCTCTGTTTTGTTGTTGTTTTGTTAATTAATTAATCTTTTACTGCAGACTTTGTGTGAATTATTTTTTCTGCTTTTGCAGCAATGCATACTTATCTTGAGAAAATAAATCAGTAAAGCAAGAATGATTAAATGAGTAGAACAAATTTATGTACTATGAGCTTGAGGAAGTCTCACTTTTTTCCAGTTTGGTTTCCGTTTTGAGTCCCAGTGTGAGGCTGAAAGGTTCCATGTCTGAGCAACAGTGACTTGTGTATGATTGCTGTTGTCTTGCCATGACTTGCTATTCTAACGCAACCCGTTCAGTAAACATATTGGCTCATGGTCCTCTCTGACAGCCTGTCCACTTTACTTACAAAAACAGTAGCTGAAGGTTTGGCTTAGACTTTGAAACACTTCAAATAGTCTGGTCTTCTCAACACCTAAGGTTATCCGTTAGATGTCAGTAGTTTTACTCAAGTTATGCTGTTAAGATCAGGAGGATTGTTTGTGTATTTATTCCAAATTTTCCAATTTCTCCATAATTCTTTTTTTGTTCACTCCTTGCTGGTACAGAACTGTTTTATTGTTGCACAGATTCAACAAGGTCCAACATTCCTCTGAGAATTAGGTCCGTATTGATATGATAGTATCACACAGCTGCCACAGATCTGTTAGTTGGATATCCATGATAGAAATCTCCCATTCCACCCCATGCCAGAGGTCCTCTATTGAACAGAGTTCTGGTGACTATGGGGGCCATTTAAGAACAGTGAAATGATTGTCATGTTCACAAAGTTTGAGCATTGTGACATGGCGCGTTATCCTGCTGGAAAGAGCCAGCAGATGACGGGTACACTGCTGTGTTGGACATGGTTAGTAACAACACTCAGGTAAGCTGTGGAAACAAGTGATGCTTAGTTGGTATTAAAGGGTTCAGAAACTGCCAAGGGAATACCCCCCCACACTATTATACCATTAATGTAAGATGGATCCATGCTCTCATGTTTTTTAAGCTCCGACCCGACCCGACCATTTGAATGCTACAGCAGAAATCGGACCACATTGTGTTTTTAGTTTTTTATTTCGTTATTATTTTCAGAAGAAAATTATTGGTGAACAATGTTAACACTGTGTTGGAGTTTGTTACATTGAGCTGTGCACATGTTATGTTCTATTCTCATATCCATGTCAATAATTTATGAAAATAAAAAGGATTGGCAATGTTGCAAATAAACCCAGGACCTGGGTTCAAAAATAGGACCTTCTGTGTGGCGTTTGCAAGCTTTCCCTGCCTGTATGGGTTCTTGCCAGGTACTCTGGCCCTTCCAAAGAAATGCACGTTAGGTTACCTGATGATTCTGGATTGGTTGTAGGTGTGAATGTAAGCATGAATGGTTGTCTGTCTTTATGTGTTAATGCTGAGACAGTCAGGTGACCTGTCCTGGATCTACCCTGCCTCTCGCATTTGGATTGGTTCCAGCACCACTGCAACTATGAATTGGATAAGTGGAAGATAAGGAATAAAAGGGTGGATGTTTTACATTATAAGTCTGGATTTCACAGCTGAGTATTAAAGATAAAATAAAAATAATGATGAATTAGAGAGGCTGAAGTTGAGGGAAATGATACTGAAAATATTCAGCAACAAGAGATTTTCCTATTTTTTTTCCCTTGTGTAAGAGTTAACCCTGTTGACAGCTGAGTCTCTGTTCATAAAACTCTCGATGTTTCTCTAGTCCAAATATTAATGTTCTACTTACATTTGGCCTGATGGAAAATAGCTGGCGAAAGGCAATAAAGTTGGCAATTTTGTATATTCATGAATTATAAAATGTTTCAAATAGCAGTTGTCTCAAAAACTGAATGGATCACAGATGAGAGGTATGGTCATGTAAGTGTCTGCATAATTTTTGATTTTTAGTGCTGAAACTGCTAATATTGCTAAAATATTATAATTCAAATGAAAAAACAAGCAAACGGGAAAATAAAATTTTGCTGCAGTCATCTTTCTGCAGCAAACTGTCATTGACTATAAAGAAAACAATAACTTCCACTCTCTGAGGCTTTCAAAATAAGATGAGGGTGCTTTAAAAAGTAATGATATGAATGAATTTTATTTATCAATGAACTTGCAGTAATCTGAAGAAATCTAGAACAGATCAATATTTGGCAAGGGCGCTCTTTACCTTTAACGCAGTACTATTTCTTCTTGGTATTTTTGCAGAGAATGTTTTGTTAAGTACGTTGAGTGTTGTTCTGGTGATTTAGGGTGTCTCTTTGTGTACCGCCAGACTGTCCCAATGATGTTCTTTTTTTAAGATGTTGGTTAAATGTTAGGACTTCCATCATGCTACAAGTGAATCTGGGGCTGATAAGCCTGAAAGTTAAATGCAGCTTCTATATCTTGGTAGTTAGGGTGTGATTTGTATCTACCAGCCTTCTGCTAGAAAAGGAGAGCATTTTTAAATGATCACATTTTTTATGAGTTACACATAATTTTAATCATGATAAAGCTGTCAGTGTCGTTAGTGATGCAGCTGTTCAAAAGCATTAAAAAGCTGATTTATTGTTCCAACAGTAAAATAAGTTTTAGCCTTCCTATTTAAAAATAAATATTGAAATGAATAAAGAAAACAAAGAAATTGCTGCAGCTTTTGAGCCACTACCACAGCCATAATAGCAACTTACCAGCAATTTGTACTGTGAAATGTAGTTTACATTAGGTTAATTAACTGTCAGGAATAATTTAATGTTGATAGGTCTTCCATGTGCAAAACACTATAGTGAGGCAATTAGTGTTCAATTATATATTCCAATCAGCATATTGGACTTAAAAAATTAAGCAAAGCAACATTTTCTGGAAATCTTGCCTTATATTTTATATTCTTTTACTATATACAAGTAGCCAGAAATCAGAGAAACAAATCTTTGTGTGTGTTGGTTTTTTATTTCTGATATGTCGTGAGTTTGCAAACCCAGCTGATAATGAGAAGGTATGAAGACAAACTTGTCACTGAACTGACAAGCAGATGTTTCCAGATAATAAATTCAAAAAGGATCTGTTAACTAAAGATTTTCCACGATCCTTGCCCCTGGCTTCCCTCTTTGACTGAATGATTACGGAGCAACTTTCATCATCATCATTTCTGAGGGCTTGTTAGCCCCATCTGTATGCTGCAAGCGCCCAGTTCAGTGAAGCATAAACACATAATCTTTAAATCTCTGGCACTGTTTCCACAAACACGAGCCGTCCTGATGTCATAGTCACTGTCTGGTCACGTGTGAGGACTGCGTCAGTAATTCAGGTCACATTCTCTCCAGACCTCCCAGTGCATGTACCTAGTTTAGATTGGATGCATGTATTGCAGCTGTATTCAGAAATGGTGACATTAAAGGTTACTTGAAAACTTAAAAATTTATTTTACAAGCTTAACGTAATTGCCTTTATGATTTAAGCACATTCCCTTTTGATTATGTCACTGTCCTCTGAGCTGTGAGAAAACAAATATTGCCAAATTTGTCCACCACTGTCAGACATTTGGATGTCAAATATAGTCTTTCTTTGTATCCACACTCTGACTGTACATGACATGAGATGTGCTCCGAAATTCAGACACACCAGGTGGCTGCTGTCGGCTACATGTTAGACTGAGCCTAATTTTTGGTGAAGGAGAGGAGCCTCCCCAGGTGTCACACAGAAGTTAGTTGGTATAATGCAGTGGGTGTTATGCGGCCTGTATCCTCTCATCTGTCTAGATAGTGCTTCTCAAACATGAGGTGTACTTTCGATTATGAAGCAAACATGTGCTTCACAGTTTGCGGCAAGATAAGAAATGATTGGTTCAAACTTTTTCCAGATGGATATGTAATTCAATTCCATTTTCTTTATATAGTGCTAACTCGCAAAAACAGTCATCTCAAGGTAAGGTAAAAACCCTGCAGTATTAGAGAGAGAACCCCAATGGTCTGACACCAAGAACTTGATGATGATGATGATGATGATGATGATGGTGATGATGATGAGGAGGAGGAACAGGAGGAGGAATGACTTACTTTAACGGGAAGAGAACTTGAACCTACTGATCTACCGAAGTGCCAAAAATGTCTTGTTGATGCTATATGTCAGTGGCTAGATTGGCATGGAGCTGATAGGGCAAAAGTAACTCAAATAATTGATATAACCAAGGTATATCAAGTGGCATCTCTGACTGTAAAACATATCAAATCTTGAAGCAGATGGACTACAGAAGCAGAAGACTACACTGGGTGCCACATCTCCCACCCCATGCAGCAGACTGTGACAGCACTGAGCAGCTCCTTCAGTGGGAGACTGCGGCACCCACGGTGTGGGACGGAGAGATTTCGCAGATCTTTCCTCCCCACTGCTGTCAGACTCCACAACAAAGACTTTAACTGATCAAGCACACACATCCATACATATGCAATAATACTAAGTGCAATAATCCTTTCTGTCATCGTTGTATTTTTACTCAGTTGTATATAGTATTTGTATTTGTATTCTATTTTTATCTTATTGTATATTTATTTTATTTTATTCTACTGTATATAGTATTTTATTTTATTCTATTCTGTACAGTTGTGTACTGTATTTATTCTTATTGTATTCTAATTTTTGCCTCATAACTTTTGCACTGTCCACTTCCTGCTGTGACAAAACAAATTTCCCACGTGTGGGACTAATAAAGGTTATCTTATCTTATCTTATCTTACTTCTGTCAGCTAAGAAACATATTAAACATTACAGTCTACTTTGGTGCCTTTGCTGATGGTGCCCATCCCTACGTGAACACGGTGTACCTCTTCTGCCTGCTGCTTTCAGCAGGATTAATGTGCCATGTCACAAAGTTCAAATCGTCTCAAATTGGTTCCTTGAACAATGATTTCACTGTACTTAAATGGCCTTCATATTCACAAGATCTCAATCCAACCTTTAAGATGGGAGGGAACAGAAGATTGAGATCGTAGATGTTCAGCTGACAAAACTGCAGTAACTGTGTCATGCTATCATGTCGACATAGACCTAAATCTCTGAGTAACGTCACCAGCACCTCATTGAATCTGTCATGAAGAATTAAGGTAGGGGGAATTAAGGAATTAAGGTTAAGAGTCCAACCTATTGCTAGCAAATCATTCCTGGAAAACTGATTTCTTTGTTAGCATAAAGTAATCAATTTTCATTGTGAAAAAGGGGAAAGAGGTTACTTTAATGAGGAAGTCATAGCATGAGGCTTGGAAGACTTAACTGAAATCCGAGCTTTCCCCAACAAAATTCTTACAAGGTGTTTTGTTTTTCTATTTCCTTTCCATATGGGTTTGCAAAAGAGTCTGACTCTGTTTGGTTTAGCTGTAGCATGAAATCAGAGATGAGTGTGTTTGCAATATCCCTGCAAATCTTCCCTGTATAATTCAGTAAGCCAAAAGGCCTGTATTAAATTTTTGGCCTTGGTTAAACAGACACAGTTTTCACATGGTTGCATGATGTGGCAAAGCAAATATGAATCGTGATTGAGTAGAAAATGAGGAAGTGTTCCACTCTCTCAAGCATGCCAGGACTAAGATATGGTTCTCTGCCACTATGAGACTTAAGAGACTGTCATATTGATTTCAACTCCTTTTTCTCTCGTACTGTAGTTTAACCATGTGTTTAGTCAGAGATGGGACTTGCTCTCCCAAGGAAACAATATTCAGTGTAGACAGAAGGATGGTGCTGTCAATATGACTGTAATTTGTATGCAGCATTATCTCGGAATCCGTACTCCTTGTCTGACATTAGTTGTGCAAATTATGCACCGTTTGTGTCTATATATCAACAGTCTAGCACAAAAAATGTCGTGTAGTGTGAATTTTACAGTATTTTGAAAATGTTGAATGTGGCGTCTGATGTCTCCCTGCAAGCTTTAGACAATGATTGCCTTTTAAAGGGAGAAAGAATAATTATTTTCTCCCTTGCAGACAGTCCGCAGCACTGTTGTGTGCTTAACTCATCAGTGAAGCAGAGAGGATAGGGGCATTAGTATGGCCATTAGCATAGTTCAGCATTGATGTGAAGGCCATTCATCAAACTCAGTGGAAGCACAGAAGCAATAAACTAATTTCTTACATTTTTGACACTCCCTCCTCCAACGCTTCTCACCCATCTGCCTTAAATGGCTTGACCTTTATTTTGGTGACATTTTCAGACTAAAGAAAGAATGGCCCTGAGTGGGCTTCCAGCTCAACTCTTCAGAATTGTTCCCTGGAGTGGCAGCACCATTTTGTCGCAAGGCACGGCGGCATTTGCATAACATCTTGATCCATTTTTCTTTTCATGTCATTTGTTTCGGCACATTGGAGAAAGCCTAAAAGCTAATATGGTTAGCGGTTTGTTTTTTGCACATTTCTTTTTCTCCAAGCAAGAGAAATTCTCTTGTATGAATGGTTTCCCAAATTAGTTTGACATTTCGTTTTTGAATATAGTTCTCAGCTTAATATTGTTTGTAGTTCCATTACGACTTGGAGAGCTCTAATTCTGTATTTTCTATCCTCATTTTATCTGCAGAGGTGAACCCCGTTATCCAAATTCATAATCTTATTTCTGTGGTTCAACTGTGACTTTTTACTTTTTATCATTTCCATTCTTTTTCTTTTTTAATGCAAGAACACCCAAATTAGCATATTTGTTTTCAGAAGTAGAGAATGCTTTTTACCTTCCTTTTCGGTTCTCTTCTGTATTTGTGATACATTATTCAAAATACAGACACTTGAAAATTATTCATTATTTCTTCAATGATATTTTTCAAAATAGACTGTGGGTCTAAATCCAGACTTATTCTTGTGTTTTGTGTGAATGGATTGTGCTACCATTACATAACACTCTCTTTCATGTCCGTTATTATTTCACACTTCTGAGATTTATTTGTCTTTTTCTCCTTGGTGTTTAAAAGTATATATATTTTTGCAGAAACCATGAAGAAATGAGCAAAGTTATTGGGTGAAAAAAACCCAAGTATGCTGCTTGAATATTGTATTCTGCATTTAACTCTCTCTGGTGCTGTTAAGCACTTGGCTGGGGAATGGTCAGTTTGTTGTTTCCTCCTCTTTACTTGTGCATGCCACATTTTTCATCATCCCCTTGACTGCATTGGTTTTTCAATAGATGGGAGCTGCTGGCTTTCCTAATTTTTGTAGTTGAACCTTACCAGAGTTTGTCTTCCAGGTTGTGACCCTGGAATAAGCCACAACAGTACACTGACCTCCAAGCAAAATCTGCGATGGTATCTGCTTTTTTTGTTTGTTTGTTTTTTTTTATACGTGTGATGACTTGCTGGTTGTTACCAGCACCAAACATTATATATATATATATATATATATATATATATATATATATATATATATATTTTGGAGCTTCATTCTCCAACTTTTATGCATCATGAGCACTTCTTTTTAGCCTTTTTGTGCAAGTTTAAAGTAGTTCTGATTGGCAAACTCAGCATTATCAATCCTGTGCATTCGATGATTATGAAGGTCCCAGTTAATTTTTTAGGGATAAATACAATGGTAACCAATTTTATTAACAGAATGGACAGTATCTGTGTGATCTTGAAGACTGCATAAATTTGTCTTTAAACCAGGGGCACTTCTCATTTTATCAATTTAAAAATATCAGGGAGGATATTTGTACTCTCCACATCTGCTTTCAAGCGACTCCGTCACTGCAGCAGTCTTTGTAAATAGGACATCACTTCTATTTATTTTCACCCAATTTAGTGGCCACTATAGACTTCCTTTGGAAACTGTCTCAAGTCCAGTCATTGCTGCCTGTCACCATGGCGACCGTAAGCCTCTAGCCCTGGCCTAATCAGAAGTAGTTGA
Organism: Rhamphochromis longiceps; assembly: GCF_057381845.1. Classification (NCBI taxonomy): domain Eukaryota; kingdom Metazoa; phylum Chordata; class Actinopteri; order Cichliformes; family Cichlidae; genus Rhamphochromis; species Rhamphochromis longiceps. The sequence continues at coordinate 32,714,073 of NC_140570.1, forward strand.
AAGTGGGGGGATTGTCGAGGGCTCAGATGTAACTCTTAATACTGTGTCTCATGGCAATGACACACAAGTTGTTTGATGGAAAAAAGTTATTTAAAGGTATTTAATTGAAGTTCATATAACCCTGTCGCACTAAAAGAGAGTGTCCACTGGGGTAAGTAACGGACACCTTAATTGCTTTCAAATTTTTAGCCATGCTACCAAGTAAAATAAATACCTACTTGGTGGACTGCATATCCCATCATCCCATTACAGTAAAAAACTTACAAACTTCTTAACTTTATGGAGTTTGCCTTGTGTCGTCATGCTTGTGTGAACTCTGGCTTTGTCCCACAGTCCAAAGGCATGCATGTTGATTTACTGGTGATCCTAAAAAGGTGTGCATGATAGCATGAATGATTGTCTGTTACTCTGTGTTCCCTATGATAGACTGACAATCTGTCCATGATGCTCCCCACCTTTTGCCCATTCACAGGTGGGATAGGCTCCAGTCCCATTATGACCCTGGAATCCATAAGTGGTTAAGAAAGTGAATGGGTGGCACAACAATCTCTGCTGGGTTATTTGTAATTTAATAGGAATATCAGTCTATGCAGGTCAGCCAGATGGAATTACTGATTGCATATATGGTGGTGAGCAGCTTAGTGATGCGCCAGTGTGCTTGAGTGACTGAGAGACATTATTACTACTCCTTACTTCACCTCTGGTTTGTGAATGGAAAGTCTTTCTCTTGATTTTGAGGCGCTGTATAGTGAAAATAGCTAGCTGTCACTCACCATCCTGACATCTGACAGCCTGAGCTGCATCCATACGAGTTAGAGCCTAATTAAGGTGGTGTTGCTCTCCCGACTCACATTGTAGTGTTTTCATAAGCTTCCTCTCGTTTTTATTTTTTTTCAACCCCATCGACCTGGCGCTGCACTGAGCTTCTGGGCATCTTAATAGTCCCAGGCAGATATTCTTAATTGAAATTATATGTTTAGCCATAGCTACAGGAAGCAGGTTTTCCCCTTCCATTGGCCCTTCCCCTGAGAATAGGTAAATGACTGTCTGCAAAACCCTGATTTTTAAGCACAATGGGTACTTGTGAATTGTTGGCTGCGGAGTTTTCTTCTCTCAATTATACCAGGCTTCCATATGACTAAGACTTTCTGTACAGGTGGACGTACATGTGTCTGTGTGTTTCTCTGCAATCCAGTGCTCTCGCACTATGCAGAACATTTATGCCTCTTTGATGTTGAACCATGGCACTTTCAAAGAAATGTCAAATGATTCAGTTCCATTTAAGTTTGTATTTGAGTGAAAACAAAGTGAATACAGGTTGGTAGTTGCACAGAGACTATAATAAATACTAAAGATGAAACTTGATATTCTGACTCAGAACTGCAAGACAGACCTTAACACTCAAACACCTAAAAGTCTTCAGATGGAGCCCATCCTTTCTTAGAATCTTCCCTTTAGTGAGACGAAGCGGCAGAAAGGAACATGTGATTAAAAGTGACATTATTTGGATCCTCCAAAGGACACATACAGAAATCAGAAACATTATTATTTTTCCCTTTTGGATAAATAAAATGTCTGAAAAAAGTTGGTGCCTGTAATAGTTTTTTTTTATTTTTTATTTTTTTAAACCTATTGCTTTAAATAATTTTATTTAACCTCTTTCCTATAAAGACAGCATACCTTTTAGTATTTTTTTCATAAATGTAGCTAAGTGTGAAATCACTATGTCAGTGGCAACTGTGATTAGGTGTACAACCCTGATTGACAGTTCAGCTTTACAACGATATCTGATCACATCTCAAGATAAGACTTGAAATAAGGCTTAAAGAGTGCAGAACACCATTTGTCTTTTTTTCCCCCCATATTCATACTGATGGAGGTTTAGATGTAATTTCCCATAGCCAGACTGATATTAACCACCTTTAGCAACCTTGAATCTTCTTATTTATAACACTGTTTTTTAACAGGGCTTTAATGATTCAATAAATTCATAGACTCTTTAAACCACTAAAGCCACTGGCTTGCTTTTTTGACATATACAGTGGGGCAAAAAAGTATTTAATCAGCCACCGATTGTGCAAGTTCCCCCACCTAAAATGATGACAGAGGTCAGTAATTTGCACCAGAGGTACACTTCAACTGTGAGAGACAGAATGTGAAAAAAAAATCCATGAATTCACATGGTAGGATTTGTAAAGAATTTATTCGTAAATTAGGGTGGAAAATAAGTATTTGGTCACCTCAAACAAGGAAAATCTCTGGCTCTCACAGACCTGTAACGTCTTCTGTAAGAAGCTTTTCTGTCCCCCACTCGTTACCTGTATGAATGGCACCTGTTTGAACTCATCATCTGTATAAAAGACACCTGTCCACAGCCTCAAACAGTCAGACTCCAAACTCCGCCATGGCCAAGACCAAAGAGCTTTCGAAGGACACCAGGAAAAGTATTGTAGACCTGCACCAGACTGGGAAGAGTGAATCTACAATAGGCAAGCAGCTTGGTGTGAAAAAATCAACTGTGGGAGCAATCATCAGAAAATGGAAGACATACAAGACCACTGATAATCTCCCTCGATCTGGGGCTCCACGCAAGATCTCATCCCGTGGGGTCAAAATGATCATGAGAACGGTGAGCAAAGATCCCAGAACCACACGGGGGGACCTGGTGAATGACCTGCAGAGAGCTGGGACCAAAGTAACAAAGGTCACCATCAGTAACACACTACAACGGCAGGGAATCAAATCCCGCAGTGCCAGACGTGTTCCGCTGCTGAAGCCAGTGCATGTCCAGGCCCGTCTGAAGTTTGCCAGAGAGCACATGGATGATACAGCAGAGGATCGGGAGAATGTCATGTGGTCAGATGAAACCAAAGTAGAACTTTTTGGTATAAACTCAACTCGTCGTGTTTGGAGGAAGAAGAATACTGAGTGGCATCCCAAGAACACCATACCTACTGTGAAGCATGGGGGTGGAAACATCATGCTATGGGGCTGTTTTTCTGCCAAGGGGACAGGACGACTGATCCGTGTTAAGGACAGAATGAATGGGGCCATGTATCGTGAGATTTTGAGCCAAAACCTCCTTCCATCAGTGAGAACTTTGAAGATGAAACGAGGCTGGGTCTTCCAACATGACAATGATCCAAAACACACCGCCCGGGCAACAAAGGAGTGGCTCCGTAAGAAGCATTTGAAAGTCCTGGAGTGGCCTAGCCAGTCTCCAGACCTCAACCCCATAGAAAATCTGTGGCGGGAGTTGAAAGTCCGTGTTGCTCGGCGACAGCCCCAAAACATCACTGCTCTCGAGAAGATCTGCATGGAGGAATGGGCCAAAATACCAGCTACTGTGTGTGCAAACCTGGTAAAGACCTATAGTAAACGTTTGACCTCTGTTATTGCCAACAAAGGTTATGTTACAAAGTATTGAGTTGTATTTTTGTTATTGACCAAATACTTATTTTCCACCCTGATTTACGAATAAATTCTTTACAAATCCTACCATGTGGATTCATGGATTTTTTTTTTTCACATTCTGTCTCTCACAGTTGAAGTGTACCTCTGGTACAAATTACTGACCTTTGTCTTCATTTTAGGTGGGGGAACTTGCACAATCGGTGGCTGACTAAATACTTTTTTGCCCCACTGTAGTTAACTTAACCAGTTTCTTTCAGTTTGATGATGTAATTGTGTCTGAATTTTTGATGGTTGTCTTTTACAAAGCTGGAGTTTGACAGTGCAGATTAGCGATCATTGAGTGTCAGTGGGAAAGGATTTGGCAGACGAGCTCAGTCTCACCAACACACTCAGACACCCTTGGGTTTAAATATGGTAAACAAAACAAAACAAAGCTACCAGTGCTCTATCATTGGGAATCATCAGGGGCAGAAAGACAGTTGCAAAATAAATTAGAGTACAGTCACATCCTCTCTCTGTTTCCTTATATAATAGTGTTTTAGATGGGTCCTTTAAAGCAACACTATATGGGCAAAAGTATTCAGGTGTTTTCAGTCCCTTTGCCATGCAGACTGCTTTGATGACTACAAGAATGGGTCCTTTCTACAGAGCTCACTGAATTTGACTATGGTACTTTAACAGGTTTCCATTGTTGCAACAAGTCAGTTAATTAAATTTCTTTCCTCTTACATATTCCACAATCGACTGTAAAGTGGAGAAGTCAGAAAGGTTGAACAGGAAGGTTGCTGAGCACAAATGTATTGGAGATTATGTATCGGAATTTCAGGAGCAGGACCACGCCTCCAAACACTCTCCTTCCTGTTGTCATCTACATGGGTTCCCCCACTTCTGCAAGCTGTTCATTCTCGTTTACGTGTCCCACCCTCCCTCCCTCCTTGTTCTCAATTCTTTAACTTTTCATTTCTATTTAATGCGTGGGGATCTGCCAGGCCCCTATCGAGGCCTTTCCCAAACCACAGCTCAATTCATGTCAAAGCATTCACTTTTACCTATTAAAATGCTGTCAAACCTAAAATGAGGACGGGGACCCAGCTAGTGAAATAGTTAAATGTGAAATTCTCTCTATGTTGATTGCAACGGGTATGTAATTTGTGACAAATTAATAAAGTTAGGGTCGCTGTATTATCAGAAACAGATTGCATGTAACAGATTTGACGCAGAACAGACTCAGAGTGAAAAACTAGAACACAACTGGTAGCAACAGTAAAACATGATTATTTTTAAACTGCAATGCCACATCTTAGTAAGGACTCATAAAGACCTACACATGTTAGGAAAATCTGTGTATCCTGTTTGTCTGGGGGAGAAAAAGGATTTTTAAATCACCAAGTATTATATTGGTATCTGTCTTAATAATCCTACCTACATCAATTATCTCATTATTTTTGCCTCTTCAGGTCTTTAAGCAGTGCACACAGTATTATAGATTGCATTAGCTATCATTTTAGATGGTATTGGACAGCATTAGAGACTTAACAGTGATCATTGGAAGGAGCTATTAGAAGTGTTATGCTTTCATTTCACTCTATAGGAAACTTTAGACATGACATTTTCTTTCATTCATCGGTGTAGTGGACATGCCTTGAAGTGCCTTAATTACTTAAGACACTTTTTCTTGACTTATGAGCACAACATGCTCTTCCGTCTATCACTTTTTGTCTCGTTTGTGTTAGTCTTTTGTGACAACCCCTGACAGACCGGATGGATTTATTGGAGAAAACAACCTTCAGGCCTTTCCAAAGATTTTCAAGCAAATTCACCTCCAGACCATAGCTGGTGTCTTGATCACTGGGCATTAAGACACATATCACGTAGCATCTGCAGCACTGTCTTTGCTATGTGCCGAAAGGTCATTGTCATGCTGAAAGGTGAATCCTTCCTTTGAGGTCATCTTTCTTGAAAGATGTTTCGGCTTTTATCTTTGTTTATGGTTGCCTCACTACTACTGGTTATGCTGGGACCATCATCTTCTCTGCTAACCAGGTGACGAGCAACTGCAGTTTGTTTCCTGTTTATTACCCCCATGGTGTTCAGGTTGGTGTTCCGAGGAGAATATTTTCTGCTCCTGCTGTCAATTTTGCTATCATTAAGAAAACTCCAGGGAGGCTAAGATAACCATTTAATATAGGAGCGGGATCTATCTAGCTACTCTTCCAAGAAGGTCTAATTAATGTAGTGTAGAGCTCTTTTGGCAGGTTTTCCATCATCACAGCCAGACCCAGAAGTTCTTTTACACCATCTAAGCCTAAGGAAATACATTTTTTAGGGGCCAGTTATAGTCGGTTTTTCCATGATAGCAAGCCTTTGAATGACAGTGGAAACTACAATTGGTCTTAGGAGCAAACACCAAAAGCATCATCTCAGTACAAACCAGTAATTTTGCTGTCCACCCATGTCAAGTCTCCAACAAAGAATCACCTGACCTTTTCAGAAGCTGAATAGGGACATATCAAACACAACTGTAGAGGATGACTTGCTGTAATTTACCACAAATCTTTGCTGTCTGTACTCCCTTTGTTTTCCCTGTTTTTCACTTCAGCTGTGTTGTGTGCATCTTGCCGTGTTTGCAAGCAGGACATTTTCCTTACTCACTTGATGTAACTGCTTGTTTTATGTGGAATAGTAATACTAGTTTGGTTTTGCTTTTTAGCAACAGTTTGTTGCAATTTTATGTTTTCTGCAGCATTTCCTTCTAAGCTTGGTCATTTACACTGATTATGGGGTTTGCATCTGAAGCTAAGCAGTGTTCAAACTGTGCATTGATGTTGAATTGAATTTTTATATGGCTGAGATACGCTGTGCTGTCCACCTAAGTGTGTAATCAGTGATTCAATGTCTTTATGTGCCTCTTGTAAGATAATGGGTGAAAATTATTCTGAGGAACCAAACCTGCAATTACTTCACTTCTCGGGATTGTGACATGCCTGTGAATAGTGTGATTAATGGCAATTGCACTTAAGAATTATGAGGTTTAGTCTAGATTTTATGGCTTTTTTCCCTCTTATTGCATATGCTCGTGGATGACGAACATCATAGCGACTAAAAAAGGAGTCTTTTGTCTGATAATAATTTACTGACAACCTTTGACAGCATTTGAATTGCAGGAAGTTGCTTTCATCATCAATCTTTTGATATATTGTTATTCTTTATGCCTCAAACAACCACACATTAAAAATCACATAAATGCATTGTGATCTTGGGTAAACCTCATGCTGTAAAGACACAGTCACAGTTCATAAAAGAAGGGAACATGGCAGGTGCTGCATAGACTGAACTGTTAAATTTTCTCAATACAATATCTGTTGACATCATATATGATTAAGCATAATGCCAATTTTTTTTCTTTGTATTATTACACTCACCACTTCATTAGGTACACCTATTTAATTAACCTGAACAAAACGTATCTAACCAGCCAATCACATGGTAGCAAATCAATGCATTTAGGCATGAAAACATAGTCAAAATAATGTGTCAAAGTTCACATTGTCCATCAGAATAGAGAAGAACTTTCCCCTGAACCATCTTTCAAACTGCTTCGAGCTGTTAGGAGCAATCTCTCAAATAACCCCTGGTTACAAACAAGTTATGCAGAAGAGCATCTCTGAATGCACTAAAGCCTTGAAGCAGAAGGCTGCACCATGTGCCACTGCTGTCAGCTAACAACAGGAAACTGAGGCTACAGTTTGCACAAGGTCACCAAAACTGAGCAATAGAAGACTGGAAATACGTGGCTTGGTCTGATAGGTCTTTGCTTTCTTGGATGGTATGGTCAGAATTGGGCATTAACAACATGAAAGCATGGATCTATAATGATTTTGCTGGTGTAATGGTGTACCAACTGAGCATCATTTAGAAAAATCACTTCTATGAAATGGTGACCTAAGCTTTCCATCAGTCTGTTAATGTCCAAAACCAGTTAACCTGGATCTAGACTTACACAGACGTGTTACAGCTTGTTTGGGTTTATAGAGTTTATAGAATCGTCTGTGCCCCCCCCCCCCCCCCCCCCCCCCCCCCCACCACCACCACCTGTGTTTTCAAGCTGTGAATACCTGCAATTGTTAGCATCTCACTGATCGATGTCTCTGTTTTTTGTCAAGAAGACTGATTTGAGAAACTGGTTTGAGAATGGTTTTCTAAATATGTTGACAAGTGCTTTTTATTTCATTTTTTTAATGTTAAGAATTATTCTACCATTTATAGTTCTATGATCTCCACATGTGCAACAGCTGTTAAATGTGGGGAGATGGCAACAAAGCACAACCAGTAGACCAATAAGATGTCATGGGTAAGCTTTTGGTCATTTATAGCAAACGTTTCCTTAGGAAGTCTATTGACATAAAAGACTGCCTGAACCATCTGCTCTGTAGGAAAGTTAACATTGCTCTCAGGTCATTGTTTGATGATGCTTGATAGGAGGACTTATATATTGAGTCCCTTTTATGTACATAATACCAAATAGCATTACATATGAATGTTCCCATTATGAATTTTTCCATTTCCTGCAATTATTTTTTTAATAACTGTGGATGCTCTTGTTGTGTTGTGTGTAAAGCTATTGTGTGAACTCTTGTTGCAATACAAATAACTCAAAGTGGGCCAATAACGATAACTTTTAGCCTCAAACCTCAGCCAGACTGTGTCTGATGAAATTGTGTTTGTGAACAGTTTACTTTTTGTATGCACATCAATGTGTATTTTACCCAGAGAGAATATGTACATTATTGTGCAGGGTTTTTCTATATTTTATTTTTTCTGCACTCGGAGCAAAGACTGTCATTCAGAACTTGAAGTCCTAGCAGCCCTGAAGCGCACATCATTGTAATGTAATTGTGCCAAGATCTGATGATGATGATTGAGGTGAGGCCTTATTTATACCTCCATGGACTAGTCTTTCTCTGCTACTTTAGGCAGCTTTTGCTCTCACCTAGCTATTACCTGTCAGTCACAGTAATGTGCATTGGGTATCTAGGTCCATTTTCCACCTGCTTGCTTTGATGCCCACCAGCAGGTTGTTGACAACACACTCCATAAATACCATGCCCTTTTTTAAAGGGCTAATTTCATGCTTTTTGGTCTCGAAGAACTGCATTATCGATTGCACTTTTCTACTTTCTTAATAGTGATTATCAATTGTGTTTTAAATGGAGCAGTATAGTTATAGTGGCTCCATCTGCCTTCTCCTTTTATTTTGTTGTATGCCAGCTCTATTTTCATGGGTGCTTAAATTCTGATCGAAATCTTGTAGAAGGAAAAAGATTTTCACTTTCTCTTTCCAGTTCTAGCCCTAACCATCAGTGTAGTGAAGTGTAACATTTATGAAAGGATCCTATTAGTTAATGTCCCCCCTATGGGGAAAAAAAAAAAAGGTGTGTGTGGGGGGGGGGGGAGGGTTGAAAGCTGGGTCAAACAGTAGTGTCCAGTGTATAAATTTAATAAAGGTTGCTACTTGCTGGACCATTACATTAACATAGAATAAACTACATCTTAAGCAGAATGTGAAAGGCATAAAAATTCAATCTCTTCACACATTTTCCTTCTGTCTCACCTTATTTTGCAGTTGGTGGGTGGTGAGTTTGATCTGGAGACCAACTTCATTATCCAAGATGCGGAAAGCATCAGCTGCCTGGTGGAGCTGCTGGAGCACTGTGACATCACCTGCCAGGCTGAAATCTGGAGCATGTTTACCGCGGTCCTTCGAAAAAGTGTTCGAAATCTGCAAACGAGCACTGAAGTGGGCCTTATCCAGCAGGTGTTGCTGAAAATGAGCTCAGTGGATGACATGATTGCAGGTACGATAACGATATGATTCTGTCTTCATTTTTTGCCTGTAGTAGACGTAGTATGTGTGTTTTGTTTGGGGTTTTCTTTGTTGTTGTTTTTTTCAGATGAATTGATGGTAATGAATATGATGTTTATATCTAGAAAGTACATAAGAATGCCTGTTAGGATTTAGCTTCAGTCAAAAAGACAATTTCTCTGTACTTTTTGCTGAAGGTTTTCGTAAAAAAAAAAAAAGGCGACTTAGCCCTAAATTTTATCCAAAACAGTTCTATAGTAACATGATTAAAAAATATAAAAACATCAACAAATTTCTTCAAAACCAAGTAGTGAAGACAACAGTGTACTTGATGATTCTCATTGAAAATATGAAGGAAATTAAGTGTGTATGGGGATTAGATTTTGTTCAGTAATTTAGCAAATCCACACAATTCTTTTGACACATCAGTTTTTGGGAAAAGTCACAATAGCCTTGAACTGGGTCGCCACAGTTGATCATCTGCCTCCATCTCACCCTATCCCCGTTTGCATGTCCTCTTTCACTACATCCATGAATCATCTTGCCTGTGATCTTCCTCTTTGCCTACTCTCTGGGAGCTCCATATTCAACATCCTTTGTCCCTTTTCTTCACATGTCCAAACCACATTAGCCTTACTTCTCTAACTTTGTCTCCTCCTAATATACTTTATCTTACATAGTATAAAAGAGGAAATGTCTCTCCTGGTCATTCACACTGAAAGTCTTAGCTGCTTCCACCTTCTTTCCCAATCTTTTTGTCAATGCCACCGCCTCCAAACCATACCTCATAACAGATCTCGCTATAGTCTTATAAACCTCCTTTTTCATTCTCGCTGCTATACTTCTGTCACAACTAACCCCTGAAACTCATCTTTGCCCACTTCACTGTACCTGCACTCTCTTTTTCCACCTCTCTTGTGTACTGTCCATTGCTTTGGATGTTTGATCCCTGGTATTTAAACTCATCTGCCTTCACTACTGTTCACTCCATTGCATTCACGCACATGTATTCTCGTTTCACAAAAGCACTTAATATTAAATATAAACTACTGTATTTTACTGTTTACTTATCCTGCAATATTTTACATGTATTGGTTAGAAACTAAAGTTTTGGGGGTTTTTTGTTGCAGAGCTTCGAATAAAATACAGACGTAATTAAAATGTGGTACCAGGATTATATTATATCTTTTTGATAACACCTTCAGGTAGAAATAGACACACAAGGATGTAGAAACAACTGAGCTCAGAACCCCTCAGTCTTTGAAGATTAATTTTAGAGATGAGTTTTTTGTCACTGCGGTTTTGTGTACTGAAGTCATTGTCACTGACATGCTGGGCTGTGCAAATTACACCCGTACCCCATCTTACTTCTAAATTATGCTTCAGATGATGAAATTAAAATGCATTTTCGCTGCAGTGTTCCAAGTCATTCTCCATGCAATTTCGGCTTTTCTGTGTTAAATATAAGAATTTCACGGACAATGAACTGTAATCTAAAGTAAAACTGTTTCCATTATCTCAGATGTTCAGTCATATGAATACTTTTCCCCATGAGAAACTCCAGGAAAACCTCCAGCGTGGATGAATTATAATATCAGCAAAGTGCAGCTGCATGTGATGTGTTTATGTTATCTTTGTCTTTAAAGATTTGCTAGTGGATATGTTGGGAGTACTGGCCAGCTACAGCATCACAGTGAGGGAACTAAAAATGCTCTTCAGCATGTTGCGAGGAGGAGGAGGCCTCTGGGTGAGTAATACCAGGACGAGCTGTACATGTGTGTGATTGTTTGACACTGTCACTGGAGTCGCCTCAAGAAACCCATCAACACTGATCGGTCTGTGGCTTGTTCTGTAATTGACTTACTGTCGAATGATTGGATGAAGTAACTGAAAAGCTATTGAATGTCTGCTGTCCAGCCAGCCACAGAGAAAGCCTTGCTGTCTTATCTATACCCTTTTTATCTTTGCCACCTGTGCAGCCGAAGCATGCAGTCAAAATGTTGTCGGTGCTCAATCAGATGCCTCAGAGACACGGTCCGGATGCCTTCTTCAACTTTCCTGGTCGCAGCGCAGCAGTAAGCTTTCAGATTGTACATTCTGCCATGAAGCAGTTTTCATACATGCATTGCAAGCATGAACGTTTTTGCATGCACAGTGTGAAAATGCAATAAAAAGATGCAAATGAACCTTAAAATCAAAGATTACACAGGTAACAAAGGGTTCTGTTAAGAAAGGGGGAATAAGGGGAGGTGTATCCACATACACAAACTGCATCTCAGGTACTTTTTGGTCTGCATAGTGGGCAATACACTTTCTATAATGTGGAATATACCATACTGTGCCTTTTCCTCATTAAGGCTTTGCAAGATCAAAAGCCTTGTTGATGTTTTTTTCTGGTTTGCTGGATTTTTAATCAACATATTGCAGGATGCTGATTAAAGCAAGTAAATGAGGTGTCATAGTGATGTCATTAAATGTTTGTTTTTTTTAAACTGATGGTTTAAAAGTTATTTTAAACTAAACTCCCGAAAGTCTTTGAGATTAATTGCAAATTCACTCAAAGTGGAACTCAAGCAGATTTATGTCAAAGAGGCTGAACACATGCGCTGATAATGTAGTCTGCATGAGAATTATGTCAACACCTAACGCTATGGACGACAGTTCCAGAGCAATTATTAAACATCAATATTTAAGTGGAGGTACATATTTGGATAATTAAAATAAAGACTTTCCTTTATGTTAGTCTCAAAAATGGAATGAAAGTATGGATTCAGGGATATTCTTTTTGTATTTTTTTGTAGGTGAAATTATGAACATTTTAATTTACATTACTGACTTATATATTTATGTTTAATTTTAATTCATATGGTATAGTATAGTAGCATATTATCCTGCTATAATACACCAGTCTCTCTGTGTGTGAACTCCTCCTACACAAGAACTCGTTCAGCAGCCAAAACTGGCACAAAGAGGTACATCTAAGGCCCCTGAAGCGTCTTATACAAATCAGATATTATAATGCTATCATAGTGTCCAGCAACCACCTACCAATGGACTAAAATGACCCATATGTAGCATTTATGAACCGGTAACACCTTATGAGTCATTGTGTCATTTTAACTTCACAACAGTAACATCAAATGTATAGCCAAAAAATCTGAATATTCAGATATACTGTATATTATATATTATGATGTCACTATGCCATCTAACAATGGACTAAAATAACATTTGTATAGTAGAGCAGGACCTGTGCATTGCAGGGAAGCTGCAAAAGTTGGTTAAACTTTATGCAGCCAGTCCAGTATTTATCTTCAATTTATATACTGCCCCTATTTTCTTCAAAGCAAACAAGAATAAAGCTTAGGTGCATACTAGTCTGTATAATTTAGCTTACCCTGTCATGTAACTCAGCGATAGCAGTAGGGGAACATAATTTTAAGGAGCTATCTCTGATGGTGCATGAATTTGTCCTTTGCTATCTTTTCTGTTTGTTTTTTGTTTTAGGCAATTGCTTTACCTCCTATTGCTAAGTGGCCTTATCAAAATGGGTTTACATTTAATACCTGGTTCAGAATGGATCCCTTAAATAACATCAACATGGACAAGGACAAACCATATCTCTACTGGTGAGTACACACTAACTTATGCTTTTACTCCTTTTTCCAATGTCCTCAGTACACGCCCATCCCTCTCATAGGTGCTGTAAGGCCACGTTATGATGCCAAAGAGAAGTGAATTGCGCTTTCCAGTTTTCCATCATTCTAATTGTTTTAGCTTTGTATTAGAAATCATACCCTCTCTGCAGAGGCCTATAAAGCTACAAGCAGTTTTATTGACAAAGCAGTATGGTGTCTGATATGCTGTGACCTACAGTGATTTTTCTCGTCTAAGTAGATTATGACTGCAACTTGTTTTTCAAGGTTAAACTAGTTTTACAGACAGTTTTTTTACACACTGCCAGCTCTTATGTAATGTGGTTTGTGAAAAGGGCTTCATTTTTGCCAGATAATATTCACGAATTATAATAAGAATAGGGAATTAGGTGAGATTATTGAGATTAAAACCCACAGAGCCATGAACTACAGCGGCTACACAACTGCCGACTCCAGTGGTGAATTGCCGCTCTGGGAGACGCTATGGAGGTATTAATTTAGTTTTGAATATCTGCCACATAAGGCTCACGTAGCAGCCCTTCCAGGAAGGAGCTTGTGAGTAATTAGTGCTAAAGTCAATAACCTAGACGTGCAGTGATGTTTGGCTGCTCTGTTTATTAGAGGAACTCTAGGAGAAAAATACAAAAGCGACATATAAAAGAATTGTAGTAGGAGAGCGAGCTAATAATAAAGATGAAAAGTCAGAGAGAAGACTAATTGCCCAATAGGTAGTTCAGTGTGAATGAAAGAGTCTGTTCACCTTGGAGAGACTTGTTCTGTGTTTGTCAGATGTACAACATCAAAAAGAAAAAAAAATGGCTAAGCTGTGATGTTTGCATTCGTCCAATCATGTTTGTATTCAGCACTGGTACAGTCCCACAAAAAGGTGAGATATGCCAAACTAATCCTGTTTATGCTTTGCTCTGAATGCCTCACAGCTCACTGGTAGGGCATGTAGACAACAAAAAGAATTGTATCTTTAGAAAGGAGTGTGTCCACTGTGTCTTGGCTGCCTCAGCGGTATCCGTGTGTGGGTCATATATTTCTCTAGCTCTGCATCCAGCCCTGCGTTGCACAGGCCTGTATCCTCTTTATCTGCCTTGACAAAGAGGTCTGTTTGTCTTAGATGGTGGTGTGGTGGAGTGGGTCTTTGTAGATGGAAGACTAATATAGACCTGAGGATTGTGAAAGTGTATTGCGTGTCAGCAATGAAAAAGATGTTCATTCCAAGCAGGCTACGAGTGGAGAACTATTGTTCTATTGCAAGGTTGTTTGTGCGTGTACATAGTGTGGGCTGTATAGGGTCGGTTCTTATTGTTTACAAGTTGAATTTCCTCAGTGCTTCTGTAATATATCTTTTACCAGGAAGGCAGGAACATCAGAGTGGAGCGATTTGCCATTGAGAGCGTTGTCAAAGCATAGTCTCGCTTTTCTGTTTGTTTAAATCCATTCACTATATAGCTGAACAAATAACTACAGCTACTTTGCTCTTGTGATTCTTGAGGTATAATATCACAATTCTCTTATGAGTTATTTGTCAGTTACTTTTGTAAATTGCTTTCTGGCCACACAGTGCAAGGTATTTAAAATAGCGTGACCACAAACTTATTATGCAGTGCAAAGCCACCGTTTTCTTAATTTCTTTTTCTTTGTTTGGTGCCTTAAGGAGGAAACATACGAATGAAGTTGAAAGGATGAAAAAATAAAGAAATTGGACTGCATAATTTGCTAGTCAAAAAGTTCTGCTTTTGTTGCTTTAAAAATATTTTTTTTTCTGTTTGTGGCTAAGTACATTTGGGTTACCCTGTCAAGTTTGCCAGCTCATGATTTACTGTGTGAATATCTCTTTCTGCAGCTTTCGCACCAGCAAGGGCATCGGCTACTCTGCACATTTTGTTGGTAACTGCTTGATCATCACATCTCTCAAGTCCAAAGGAAAAGGGTTTCAGCATTGTGTGAAGTATGATTTTCAGCCCAGGAAGGTAAGAGCACTTTTGGTTTGTTTCTGCTCCAAGTGTTCTAGGCCAGGCTTGGCCGACTCCAGGACTCAAGGGCCGGTGTCCTGCAGGTTTTAGATCTTACCCTGGGTCAACACACCTGAATCAAATGATTAGTTTATTACCAGGCCTCTGGAGAACTTCAAGACATGTTGAGGAGGTAATTTAGCCATTTAAATCAACTGTGATGGATCAAGGACACATCTAAAACCTGCAGGACACCGGCCCTCTAGGCCTGGGTTTGGACACCGCTGTTCTAGACCATATATCATTATTTAGACTTCTTTCAGTTACATTATCTGTACCCATGGACTCTATCTATTCCTAGTAAGGTCTGTGGTGATGAAAACATTTATATATTTCATGATGAAAACTGGAAAAATGTGTAGTAGCTGTAAAAATAAGTAAGTCTAACCCTAACAGTCCATACACACGATGTCTGTTGATGATATTCCTTGTTTTTAGTGTATTTCCTCTTATAGATTTGATTATAGTGTAATGCAGTGTACTTGTATTCATATAGTACTTTTTGTGTTCTTCATTGTCATTCAAAGTCCGACACTTTATTCTACACACTTCAAGCGCTTTATCCACCTCACATCTATGGCCAATTTAGAATCACCAATTAAGCTGACAAGCATGTCTTTGAACTGTGGGAGGAAACCAGTGTAGCTGTAGGAAACTCCTGGAGAACGACCACAGCTGGCGTTCAAACCAGGAAGCTTCTTGCTGTGAGGTGACAGTGCTAACCACTGCACCAGCATGCCACCCTCTATCGATTCCTAGTGTATCTTCTGTGTGGCGGAAACAGTAGGTGCAAAGAGCTTTTCTGCATCAGTGCAGTTTTTTTATTATCTAAAAGTATAACAAATAAAGGGCTGCATGGGCTCAGGGGTGCAGAAACTCTTTCCTTTTGATATGATTATTTTTCAGTGTACTGTCAGGAAAAAACAAACAAACATGCCAGTGTGGATTAGGGGATTTAATAAGCTTGGCGGTAAAAAATAAATTCTCTTGAACTGTTTCTTGATCCCAATTGCAATTCCCTGTTCCGTTTTCTTAAATTGACAATTGTGCTTGTTGCCTTTGTCTCTATACTATATTAATGTCTTGAACTTATTGTTACACCAAATCACTACACATAAGTCATGCTGTGTATGTTTCCATGTAAACGTGAATGTATTTAAAGCCCCTGAGCAGTCTTAACAGGTCTAATTGGATGTAAATGTAGATGAGAATATGAAACTTAATTTAGCATGAAGCGTCAGTGTAGCGTACCTATCCCTGCAGAGAATGAAAGCTGTCTCTAAGCATGTGTCAAACAATTAGAGGCTTCACATAAGACCTGGGAACAACTATTCGTCTCATTCCAAGTGTCACACTGCAGGTATGTTTTTGTGGAATAACGTAGAAGACAACTTGTTGTAAATTGAGTTTTTAATTGATTTTGAGTTCAGACATCTGTGGATAAGTACAGGTAGCTTGCATTCTTCCCCATAACCAGGAGTCCTACTTTAAGTGTCCTTACCTTTGTGTGAAGTAGCAGTAATTCTATTAGACTGCTCACATTGCCCTGCCTGGGTCAAACTAATAAAAAGTGGGCATAGTCACGTACTGTAGGAGATGGACAATCTGTTTCCTGCTGCTGTGACTGATTGTCTCAGTCTTACCCTATGTTCATATTATGAGCAGCCTGAGTGCTTTATAGTGGTATGCAGTTCTGCATCGGGCGTCTTATTGTTATCGGCACAAGCAGCTTGACAGGGGGAGCAAGTCCAAGAGCAGTGCAGACACCAATTCAAAGGAGTTCTGCAGTATTTTTAATAAAAAGCAACATCGAATTAACATTTTTAAAAACTCATAATTAAGAGGCCACATATATTGCCTGGACTGCAGTGTCACTGTCTCTTTGCTACATGCCATGTTCCTACTCTCAAGTAAAGGCACAAAAAGTAAAAAGACCGAAAATATATCTTAATAAAAGGTGGAAAAAATATATTTTTCTACTTGATATCATTTAATCCACATTGTTTTGCTTCTGCCTGGTGTGCCTTTGTCCCACTTTCCACATTTCCAACTGCTGCTTCCAATTCCTGCTACTATTGCTTACAGTTTCCTATTTCTTATTATATAAAGAATTGAGAATTAATTTAGAAGAATTAAGTTTTAGTTACTGTTTGTTTGTTTTTGTTTTTTTAGCAGATGAACAGTTGATATGGTCAAATATATAAATACACTCACTGTTCACTTCTTTAGGTTCGCCTTGCTAGTACCTAATGCTAGCAGGGCTGGGACTACTTTTTCCTTCAGAACTGCATTAAGTCTTTGTGGCATCAGTTCAACAAGATGCTTGAATGATTCCCCCAGGAATCTGGTACACGTTGACGTGATAACTTCACACAGTTGCTGCAGAGTTGTTCATCCAGTTGTACATCCGCAATCTTGTGTTCAACCACATCCCAAAGGATTGAAATGCGATGGTTGTAGAGGTCGTTTTTTGTACAGTGAACTCATCATCATGCTCAAGACACCAGTTTTAGATGGTTTGTGACACAACATGTAATCCTGCTGGAATGAGCAATCAGAAGATGAGTATACTGTGGTCATAAAGAGATGGACATGGTCAGCAACAATAATCATGTATTGTGTAACATTTAGTGAATGCTCAGTTGGTACTAAGGAACCCAAAGAGTGGAAAGAAACCCCCAACCATTACCATCCTAGTAATGGTCGTGAAATCCCAGTACATCAGCAGACACCAGCAACCACGTCATGTTTAAAGTGATTTAAATTAACTTTTGTCTCCATTCCGATGCTCGGGTTGAACTTCAGGTGGTTGCTGCTATATGACTGGCTGATTTGTGTTGACAAGCAATTGAACAGCTTCACCTTGTGAAATGGGCGGTGAAATAATATAATAACAGACCATTAATGTTTACCTCTTTTAGCATATAGTTAATAAGAAACAACTTTCTCCCTCTTGCTAATTTTTAAATTGTTTTTTTATTGTTGCACCCTCTCACCCCTTTGGCTGCAGTTCTCCAGTATTTACCTTCCTTTTGTGTGTGATAAAAATGAGCTGTCTTGCGTCCCTTTGGCCTGTCCTCTGATCTATTATTTACTCTCCTCCTTTGTAAATCTGAGAACATTGTGTAGCAAGCTTCATTTCCATTGTTCTTTTGAACTTTGTGATTCATTTAAAATTATTTGTGATGTTGTTTTATAAACTAAATGATACATTTAGTTAAAACATTAATGACCTAAATACATAATGCTGTATTCTTAAAATCTCAATCTGATTTCTTTCTCACCTTTAGTGGTACATGATCAGTATAGTCCACATCTACAGCCGCTGGAGGAACAGTGAAATCAGATGCTATGTTAACGGACAGCTTGTTTCTTATGGAGACATGGCATGGCACGTCAACACAAATGATGTAAGTCCTCCTTATTTGTTACTTTTTCTCACTGTTGCCGTTTTGTCGTGATTTTAATGCCATGGCACAAGGCTGACTAAGGCTGCCACATCAATGTTTCGCATGGCTCGCGCTCTGTGGGAGTAAAACATGTATACATCCTCAATAATTCTCATTGATGAAATGAGAAAATGAGTTTTAACTCACTGTTTTCCTCTGAAGTCTGTCTAGGGTTTCACTCTTTATTTGAACATGTTTGTCCCGGTTGTGCTGCAGTAGATATCAGAATACAATTTTGAGACCCAGTAGCTGTTTTATGTGTAAATAATAACTTCCATTAGACTGAGGATGTCTTTTTTAAAATGTGTGATAACAAGGTGATTTACAGTCTAACAGAATATTTGTATGTTCAGATGATTTCGCACAGTTATTTAGAAATGACTAGTGTTGCATTTGGACTTGCAGAGAGGAAACACATTTAGAAAGGTGTGCTTTGAACCAAGTGTAGTTCATGAAATATTCAACCACATTAAATGAAGATGCCTTAATTTGTGATTTTTGTAAAGAAATGTTGCGATACATGAAGAAAAACATGAACATTTGCAGTATTCCATAGACATAAGCAGGTCTCTGGTCACATACAGTGAGCAACAAATTTATTAGACAACCTGACAATGTGGTTTAAGCCAGAGCTGTCCTAAATTTTCTGTAATTTCCAAAATGTTTCTGTGATGGTTAATCCATCACTATGCATCAGTTTTCACTAAAAATTATATTTTTATTTTGTTATATTATATTTATTTTTGCTGAATTGTAATTGTTGTTGTTGGCCACAAATTTTCAAATTGATTGTTTTACAGAAAAGCAGATAAAATAATCAAACTTTTAAAAACTTTTTATTAAGACGCTAAATTACAGTTGTTTTCCCGCATCCCGTCCTTCCATCCATTCTCTTCCATTTATCCTTAACAGGGTCACTGGAATCTATCCCAGCTTTCATAGGCAGAAAGGCGGGGTACACCCACTAACAGAAAAGTTTTAGTGGTTGAATGTTGTCCTCTGATGTATGATTTATTCTCTAATCCGTGGTCCTTTCCTCCATGTTTGATGTTCGACATGCTTTCACTTACTCCCACTGTGTATTCAGTGTAACCGTAACTGCACTTAGTTTAAATGCAGAGATTATTGCTGCCTAGGGTTACCGTTTCTAGTGCATGTTATGATTTATGGCTGTAAATCTGACTGTGTTGTGCTTGATTGATTTCTGAGAAGACCAGAGGGCATAAAAACATGAATTCACATGAACTGAAATGTGACTTTTTTTGTCTAAGTAACAATATAGGTTTTAGCTATAAACAAGATTTTGGCAGATTTTTTTTTTTTTAAATATTTGGGTTTTCTTGTTATTTTGACAGGTGGTAAATAAATTTGTTAAGGACTGTATATTTGCTGAAAAGCTCTGTGTTTTGTAGACAGTGAATTTTCTTTACTTAGTTGGAAGACATCTAACATGCATTATATGTATAATTTTGATTTCTTCTTCTGTTTTTTTGCTATTGAGGCTACAATCTTAAAGGTTAAATGCTGTCATCTTTAGATATCCTTTTTAATTGCCTTATTCTGTTCTTAACTACAACTCAGATATAGATTATTGTATCTTTCTAAGTAATACAGTCCACTAAAGCTGTATTTCTTAGTTAGCATAAATATATGTGGTAATGTTTTGGTTGACTGTTTGCTTTAAATCTTACACATGTTGGACGTAAAACAGCATTTTTACAGGGTTAAATAGAACCAGATCTCTATCAACTAATCTGATGTTTTTATTCTTCCATTGAACCTCTTTTATAGATCTTCACTTGTTATGCAATTTGCTGTTGCCGCTGTAAATAGCCCTTCGATTTGGTGCTGGATGTAACTAGAGCACATTTTTTCACTACCACAGAGATTATATAGAGGTTTCATGTCTTTGTAAATCAGGGCCGTTAGGAAATTCTTTCCATCAGGGAATTGTCAACGTAAACACTGAAACAACATGAGAGAATGTTATTTTGAAAAACGAAATTGAATTTCTTGGCTGGAATAGAAAATAAAACACATTTGAAGGACCCATTTGAAAAATCAAATATTTTACATTTTACTTTTAGACCTCTGCGTAATAGAGCTGTGTGATATATATATTTTTTTCTTTTTCTTCTAGTCCCTGATGGTGTTGCCTCTTTTTCTATGTCCCTCTTGCAGAGTTATGATAAGTGCTTCCTTGGGTCCTCAGAGACAGCGGATGCTAACAGAGTGTTCTGCGGACAGCTAGGAGCTGTCTTCGTGTTCAGCGAAGCTCTCAATCCCGCTCAGATATTTGCAATTCATCAGCTAGGACCAGGCTATAAGGTATGTGCTTGTGGGTGCCTAAATTAGATTACATGTAAGCAGTCTGCATTACCAATCCATCTGTGAAATCAATGAGCAGCTCTGTCCTGCTGTAGTTCCTTTGCCTTGTATCGCTGTCCTGCTTTTCCTCCCAGATAAACGGCTGCATAAATTACCTACTTCTGGGGAATAATGGCACAGTACACAGAGGAAAGCAGCAGGCCCTCTGAGGGGATAGAGACATGAGCCAAGTTATATCAGCTGCAGCAGGTGGAGCGCTCCCGAGCATCTTAACAAAAATCAGAACATGAATGTGAATATAAAAGGAAACTGACCTCCCAAAATAGGGATTACAGTGTGAATATTTATTATATGTTGACAAAACATCCCACTGATCTGCAAGAAAAAGGAGGTGCCTGTTTACTTTCAGATTATTCTCCTTATTGTCTCACTTTTGTCCCAGATGCTCACAAAAGGCTGTTTCTGTTCTGTTTCTTCAGTGTTAAGCCCAACACCCTCTCACAAAAGTAGGAATGGCATTTCATGCTAAATAAACCCTGAACACAAGATGTGACTCATGCAGTTTGCACTCTCAGTGACCAATTTGTGCCACTAGTGTTTTGTCTCCAGCTGTTTTAAAGACAAACTTACTAAGTAAAAGCTACCCTGCTGAAGATGATTAAAGTCAGGTCTACTGATGCCCAAGAAATTCTCAGAGAAATCATTGTTTTCTCTTTTTGCTAATGGCTGGTTACTTGTTGTTCCCCTCCTTAACTGCATTTCATGATCTTCTATTAAGACACAGCAAAGCAATCGTTCAGAATTCTTGAAATAATGAAGAATAAATGTCCCCAGGGGAGACAATTATCTGCAGTTTGTGAAGTTGTGAACAATGTTTTTAAGACCTAGACAGGTGAGTTGGGGAGAAAGGTCAGACAGTTGTCTACCCCACTGATTTATTGTTGTAGTGGGAGTGCTATACAAATGACGAGAGGTCTGTTTTAATTCAGAATTGCCTCAGGAGTCTGAGTGCAGTCTGAGTGCAGCCAATCTCAGCATACATCTGTTAGACTGTGTACTATACACTCAACTTTATACTGTCTGAACTCAGCAGGGCCTGAGAAAAACCATCGCCTCTGATGTATGATTTATTCTCTAATCCGTGGTCCTTTCCTCCATGTTTGATGTTCGACATGCTTTCACTTACTCCCACTGTGTATTCAGTGTAACCGTAACTGCACTTAGTTTAAATGCAGAGATTATTGCTGCCTAGCACTGGGATTTTCAGGCTTCTACCGTTCTACCTTTAAAAGCCGGAGAGCAGTCAAATGCTGGAAGTGGAAGCTAAATTGGCTGGTCATTCATATGTATATTAGGTCGTTACCTAGGAATTCTGGAGGGAGGGGAGTGGGGGTGAGTGATTGAGGGGGTGGGGGAGTGGAGTGTTTCAGTTTGCCATCTTAGGGAGAAATCAACACATGTCCTTTGTATGTCCTTTGTTGCTGACATTTATTGATGAAAACAGTACAAAAAACCAACCATTTGTACACATATTTACAAATAATGATAAAAAGTGAGTGAGTACATTTCAACATTTTCAGCAATCACTCACAATCCTGGCACTGCCACGGTATCTGTCGTCTGCATTTACCACATGTGTACCTGTAGCAGTGAACACATCGCACAGTGGCCTGATTTTTTTTGCATCTGTGTTTGACCTGACACGTGGCCCTTTTTCCAGGGCTCGGTGTGGAGGGTTGTGTCCGAAGCAACTGATCTTTTCTTGCCTTCTTCGCAGCTACATGAGAGCGAGCCAACTCCCTTGCAAGCTCCACCAGGAAGTCCACCCGTCTTTCCTTCGTCCCGGTGCATGCTTGATACAGCACATGTGCATTCAGTGCTGCCATGTCAATCATGTTATAAAACACGGCGACTGGCCAGCGCCGTGTTCCTTTGCGGACAGTGTACTCCCGAACCATCTGGTCCATCACATCCACGCCACACTTTGTTTTGTTGTAAAGGGTGACAGTGTTTGGCTTCCTTTTGGTAGTGTTATCAGTCTGAACCACGCTGTGCATGCTGCTAAGAATATAGACTGTCTTCTTCCGTTTGGCCGCATACGCCGTCAGCGTGGCAGCAGAGGTTGAAAACACCTAAGAAATAAGATAAATTGTTATTTTCATAGCCCTTTTACACACAATGAAACACATAAACATAGAACCACAAAAGACCTGCAACATACCTGAGTGGTGAATTCATTGCGATCTGTCTGTCTAGTGGATTGAGGAATTTCCCTGCGAATCTTGTTGACTGTGCCGAGGATGGTGGTTTTCCGTCCAAGAAGTTTTTGCGCAAGTGAAAGCGATGTGAAGAAATTGTCTGTGGTAACATTTCTGCCCTTGTCTAGGAATGGTTCCATCAGCCTCATTACTACATTTTCAGAAAGTCTCTCCCCAGTGGGACGATTGGGGTCCTTGCCAAGACATGGGAAGACATGGTTTTTTGTACTGTTTTCATCAATAAATGTCAGCAACAAAGGACATACAAAGGACATGTGTTGATTTCTCCCTAAGATGGCAAACTGAAACACTCCACTCCTCCACCCCCTCAATCACTCACCCCCACTCCCCTCCCTCCAGAATTCCTAGGTAACGACCTAATATACTTATGACTCCAGCATTTGACTGACTGCTCTCCGGCTTTTAAAGGTAGAAACGCAAAATGATGACTCCGCGGGGGTCTAAGGTAGAAAACCAAAATGACTGCTCTCCGGGGGTCTAAGTGCTAGGGTTACCGTTTCTAGTGCATGTTATGATTTATGGCTGTAAATCTGACTGTGTTGTGTTAGCTAGATTTCTTCTTCAGGCTCTGAACTTGGATGTACTTCTGTTTATTTCGTTTAAAGTACAAACAAACAACTTTTTTCTTGTAAAGTTCAAACTTTATGATTGACTTGACATTCACAGACTTTGACAGATACAGTTAGAGGTGCTTCTGGACACACTGTGCCTGACAGCAGCTGACATATTTTTTTTCTCTCCATTCATTACTCCCGTTTTAGCAGTTAGTTAATCTTCAAAAGTCAGGTAATGACTCACGAGGTCTGGGAGTTCTTTAAACAGAAAGCCTAAAAAATCCCCTCTCTGCATACTTATTCCTAATATTTTCTTCTTTTTTCTTTTTTCATTTTTCTTTATTCTCCTGGAAATAATGTCATCTGTATTTGACAAGTTAAAACAGTTGTGCCATGATTAACAGTTTTTCACATGATGCACTTTGTTTTTCCTTTGTTTTCTATTATCACTATCATATGTGTTCTACATAAGGTAGATTAGCCCATGAAATTTGTAACAACACTGCACTGCAGTATGAAACACAAGCTATAGGAGAAGATATTGGGGCACAAATCTGGTCCACTGTTGCCCAAAGTATTTGACCTCTAACTGTGCAGTATGCCTTTACAAACATTTGTGAAAGAATGGATCATTCTCTCTCACTGGATTCATATGTGCCACAATTGCAACAAGTCAGTTTGCGGCCAACAGTCTACTGATTTATTAACTGGAAACTTCCAAACCTCCTCTGGCACCAACATTAATATCAACATAAAAACTGTGAGCTTCATGCCCAAACAGCTCCTGTACATGTAAAGTGAACATGGCCAAATACTTTTGACTATGTAAGAAAACCGAATCACAAAAGCTTCAGATAATCCACAGGAATGTGTTGCTTTACAAAATAATCCCAACAGTAATTTTTATAAATAACTAGTGAGGAGCCGATGGGAAACGGACCAAAGCTGGAAGTAAAACAAAACAATGACAAGCAAAGTCAGTAAAACAGAAAACTAACAGCCTACAAAACAAAAACCATGCAGATGATAGATGTGACTTTTTTTTCCTAGCAAGTAAGAAACAATATACAGAAAGAAAAATGCAAACCCTTGACAGTTGTAATAAAACAGCAAAATGGGGCTTACAGCGCACACAGATATTTAATGGTACTTAATCTTCAAACATTTGGTTAATACTGAAAAACATTTTTTATTTGGAAGTGAAAAATTGCTTTTATTTTAATTTGTAGTTGGATAGTTAGTTCACTGTATTAAAAACACACAAGGGTCGGTAGCAGAAGAAAATGAAAGTCATACGCGGGTATATTGTGTTATTTTTTTACTTGTATCACAGGCAACAGGGAGTGTTGCAGTCCTCTAAGTGTCTTCCTGTGGTGTGCAGAGAGACTGGGTTGCCCCTGGTCAGTGGCAGCCTTTGGGACTAGTAGAAAAAAGGAGGAACTGCACTCTAATTCTTTTTTTATGAGTGTCTGGCCTATGGAATGATGCTGTCACGCTACAGGGTTTGATAGCCCAAAACCCATGGGATCATTATTTTCACACTGCAGCAAGGATCGCACAAAAGTGCAAAGCAGTGGAGCTTGTTATTTCTTGCCACTTGGGTTCCATGAGTTGAAACTTTTGAAGGATGTTAGAGACTTCATGATGAGATGCATGATGTCCGCTGTGTGGACCTGATCATAGCAGGCGAAGAGATTATCTCTTATGCTTTTTTATCATCGGACTGTACGTAGATATGTCATTAAACCCTCTCAGTTTCAGTGCTGTGAGGAAACTGATATAACACCTCTATAAATCTCTATAAATAGACATATTTACTAGCATCATGTTGAAAAAGGTTCATAGCACTTTAGGCAGAGACGAAACTGTAACATGTGTAACAAAACGGAATGAAAATGTCAAATAGTATTATTAAATTTCAAAAGATGCAAGGTAGTGTTGTGCAATACTTGTACTTGTTGTTTAATAATAAAGATTATTAAAAACTTCCAAATGTAAGTTTCTACTAAAGGCTGCCACCCACTTACAACTCTGCACTTCAGAGGCAGTCAGAATAGAAACCATACTCATTGTAGAATTTGACAATCTGAGTCAGATCACATTTTTTTATCCATTTATTCCTCACTGAGAAAAAGAATCCCAGATTTAGATGCGTTTTGGACAGGTGCGCAAACCCTGTTTGCCATGTTGCGGAACATACTGTATTTATCTACAGTCCCTCTAGGACCAGATGGTTGTTTCATCACTGTTGCTTCAGTTCTCTCTGTCTCTCTTTATCTCACCACCACAGTCTTGCTGCCCACAAGTCAGAGAGGGAAGGAAAAGCATTTCTTTCACCCATTAATAATTCAGCCCTCCTGATTAGAGAAATTGATTTCTGCGTTCACACTGCACTGACAGATTAATTCAGCTCATCTGTCAACAGCTAATTGATTGAGTAAATTGAGACTAGTCTGTCATCGATCAGCAGTTTGTTATGGTAGCCATATTGAATGTGTTACTAAACCACTGACTCATTTAACCTGTGCTTTATGAGACATGTTGGTAAAGGCATTGTGGTAAATATGATGCAGTTATTCTTACAAGACACACAGTCCCAGTAAAACATTGAATTATCATCATAATCATCAAGTTGCTGGTTTATTTCCCTCAGCTGGGCGTAAATTTATAATCCGTTTTCTTCCTCTTATTACTATAGATGTGAGGTGGCACAGCAATTTGAAGCTAAACTGCCAACCGCCAGCTTTAATTTGAATGTGTTTTCAGCTGTATTGGCAAAACTCGTCCCCAATTTGTCTCTGCTTCATGACTGTATTGGAAAAGAAAATTACAATGTCAGTGCAAAACAAGCAAAAGCAACACCCCCCCCCCCCCCCCCCCCCCCCACACACACACACACACACACACACCAAAAAACCTTTATATCCAAAAAGACTGCTCTGACAGTGCCTTGTCTGCAGCCTTCTTTTAGTATGTTTTTGTGAGAGTTCAGCAGTAACTGTGCTCGGCTTGAATTTGCTGATGAACAGAGTGGAGTAAATGCTTCTTGGTTAAATTAATGCAGGTACACAATCATCTCTGGTATCAAAGCAGCTTTGATCTTTGTCATCAGACCCTAATCATTGTACTCTGCAGTCGAACTTGAAGATTGTCATCAGGCAATGTTGCACTCAGAACAAAAGGCTTACGTGCACATTCAAAGTAAGACAAAATATGCAGCAAATATCTCCATATCTCCAAGAGACATAGCGATGAAAATAATTCATTTTACAAATATAAGTTTAAACATGAGTTTTACGTCTCATATTTTGGAAATTTATTTACAGCCATTTTGAATACAGCTTTTCTTTTGACATGTAAACATAATACTGCTGTCACAGCTCACTTTATTCTCTTAGTTACTAAAAAGCTAATGGTTTTGCCTTTTGTTGTTGATTGCACCCATACAGAATGATAGAGATGAACAGGATGCTTTAATCAATGGAGAAAATTCATTTTGAAAATGGCGATATGCTGTAATGCACTCAGTGTCAGCCATTTTTCATTCTCAAATGAAGTTATAATTAAAAGATAACACCCAAGAGGCAATGATGGGGTGTATGTTCACTAAGAAAAATACATAGCCCATCACTCTCACACTTTTATTTATGTCATTCCTTTATTTGATT
The DNA here is from genome assembly GCF_057381845.1 of Rhamphochromis longiceps. NCBI lineage: Eukaryota > Metazoa > Chordata > Actinopteri > Cichliformes > Cichlidae > Rhamphochromis > Rhamphochromis longiceps. Next base: position 32,741,308 of record NC_140570.1, read on the forward strand.
TCTCTCTCTCTCTCTGTTTTTTTCTAACAGAGTACATTTAAGTTCAAGTCCGAGAGTGATATTCACTTAGCAGAGCATCACAAGCAGGTATTATATGACGGCAAATTAGCCAACTCCATCGCCTTCACCTATAATGCGAAGGCCACTGATGCCCAGCTTTGCCTGGAGTCTTCGCCTAGAGAAAACGCCTCCATCTTTGTGCACTCACCGCACGCCCTTATGCTTCAGGTCAGTTGCATTACTCTTAACTTTGTGCTCAATACTTTAGGTACTGACTCGTTCATTTTTATTACATAGGGTTTAAAATTCAGTCCGTACGAAGGCGTATTTATGGGTTTTGCCTTACCCTTCCAGGATGTGAAAGCCACAGTGACTCACTCCATCCATAGTGCCATACACTCTATTGGTGGGATCCAGGTTCTCTTTCCCCTCTTTGCCCAGCTGGACTTTCATCAGCTGAATGACAGCCAGGTGAAAACAACTGTCTGGTAAGAAGAAGCAATTTTGAGACTGTACAACTTCTTTTAGAAATGAAAGTAGAAGTTATATACATGAAACTGTAGATGAGGGGGGAAAGTTGTGAATTTAATTCCTTTTTGATATTTTTTTTTATTGTGATTTATGGCTGTGTTTGTGACTGATGAAGGGTTGGCAACTAAAGTAATATTAATCACTTCTTAAAATGACTTAAGGGTTGCTTTTTTTCCCCATGAATACATCTTCATGTAAATTATCAAGTTCAGCTGCAACATTCCAGCATCTGACTTATCCTAATTGGGAAGTCACTGAGGCGTTCCAAATAATTATCACCCTTTTTTGTGGTGTTAAGCTTATTGGCAGTTAACCTCATAACTCACTGGGAGTAAAATCAACAGAAGCAATGGGCTATTTTGTTAAACTTGATGCTTAATATGGTTGAAAACTACGAATGTGGGTTTGCTTATGATTTTATAGTAGATGACAACTTATGATGGATTCACTTCAGAAACACCCAGGGTCTGCAGCATGGATTTGTTGGATAAATAATGCAGTGATGAGATTTTCTGTATCATATAGCAGTCTTGGTCAAGCTGTAGTCCCCTTTCATTATTATCTCTGCTCACTGCTTCAGACTCCTCTCACCCCATCGTTCTGAGCTGGTCTGCCCAAAGCTTCCCAACTGTGCCCAGGATGGAGCCGGAGCTCTGCTCTAATCCTGTGTTAGTTCAATGACATGGATGGACGCAGGAGTGGCCGCATAGCAGCACAAATCCCTGATACCCAAAGCTCTGTCCCTCTGTAGATTCCTCTCCTCTCAGCTCTCTGTCCCTCCTCCTCTCTTTCTAGCATGTTAGAGTCTTTGGCTCACTGTGTGCAACTCTCCCAAGCACTTTGCTTTGTCCTTGCCGTGGCTTTTAGACTGAGTCCTTCTAAAAGCCTGTTGGGCTGAGAAGTTCAAAGCGTCTGCAACAATTAACTCCATATAATGCTCCCTGATCTGCCTTGGCTGCTCTTGACAGCATCATCAAATAGTGATTTAAAAAAAATCCCCTTTAATAATAGCGTGAGCCTGTGTCACCTTGATTTCCAAGCAGTGCTGGTGTCGCATCAGCTACGACTCCTCGACCAAATTGGAAAGAATCTCTGCTTGCAGCAAAGGATCATGGGATAAACCAGACCCACACAGTCGTGTCATTTAATTCTGTTCTCTGTTTAAGTAAATAGACCAAAGGGGGAAAAAACGACTTGAAGTTAACATTAAGTAAAGGAGTTTGTATGCATGTAGTGTATGTTCTCTATACATGAGCAAGCCTGCAGAGGAGTGATTGTGTCCTTGTGATTGTTGTGCTGGGGTGAAAACCACTAGAGGATGTGAGGAAAAGCCGATTAAGAAGTGTCACCAAGCACCACTGTTCCTCAGCCAAAGGCTTCTGCTGAGAAAAAAACCCTGCAACAAAGAAAAAAAATGCCTTCACTGCACTGCCCTGCCTCCTCCTCCTTCCCCCACCTCGTACAAAAATATGATACCTACAAACTCTGTTACAGTTCACCATAAAGAAATTCCCCTGTCCCTGGAGAACCCAGCAAACCAGCCTTTTCTCCTGCACTGAAGAGGGATGAAAGCAGTGAGCTAGAGTTCCCAGCTGACTTCTGACATCCTCTGAAAATGACCTTGTTCCCCCCCCCCCCCCCTTTTCATTCTGTTTATAGAATAGTTGATGGACAAATTACATCTTAAGAGTCTGTGAGTCGATGAGCATTTTATTCCTGTATGAGAGATTGTGACTTTTACTTTTACAGTGCCACTCTCATGGCTTTTCTGCTTGAGCTGCTCAAGAGCTCCGTGGCCATGCAGGAACAGATGTTGGGAGGAAAGGGATTTTTGGTCATTGGATACCTACTAGAGAAGGTATGCAAGAGCTTACACAAAATATTGCCACTGTTTTCTAATTTAACCTGTGTTACCACACCTGTAAAAATACGCAGTACTATCAAAGTCTTCTGGAATCAGTCCATAAAAAATAAAATAGAAAAATTCAGACAGTTTTGCCTTCAGGTTCATCTCCTTGTGCGAGCTGGGACTGCTTTCATCAAAGCTAGATTTAGATTAGATGCTTCCTTGATCTCACACATTTCCACAAGACACAGATTTCACAAATCAGTTCTTGTCGTATTTGCTAAATGTCCTTCATCAAATTTCTCAACATGGTACAGTACAATTTATTGTTCAGTCTCATCCCGGGAACACATTCACAGTTCACAAATCTTGTGAATGTAGTAAAAAAAAAACAAAAACCTGCCAGCTATGCTACAAGCTGTCGAGACATGCACACGAAGATGGCCCTGAAAGGGAAATGATTCGGCTTCAGGCAGTTTTAATTGGTTGTTTGTTTTTCTTTTGTTTGTTTTCTTGTATGAATAATACAGGAACATTTTGACCCAACTTCACTATAGAACCTGTACGCTTATATAAACTGATTAAACAACAGCATTTACCCCATAGCCATCACACTACTGAACACAGAGCATTCGCTCCCCTGCTAACAGACCACAAGACTCAGTATCACTGCAAACACTCACTCATGCTGCTTTACATTTGCACAGTACAGCTCCTCATCAAATTCTCACTCTCTAAATGTGCGTATTTTACCTTTTTATGTATTCAGTATATGCATCTTATTAAATTTGTTATAGTTTTGCTATTTTTATATTAGATATTTTTTTACCAGGCATCTGCTGGCTTGTTCTAAACAATATGTTGTTCTTTCATAATGTCTGTCTGTATGTTTATTGTTATGATGTGCTCATAGGCCACAACAAAAAAGTCAGGGTTTATTATAATAATCATGATGCGTGTAAGATGCTGTCTGACTGTCTGTCTGTGAGAAATTACAAATAAAATAACAGCTGTATAGACGTTTATTATAGTTGAAAAAAGCACATGTTCACCACTTCATTTTCTAGTTCAATAAAAGGATAACTGGGAAATTATTTGGCTTTTTTTCCCAACAAAATCTTTTCAAAGTCCTATCCCAGCGATCTACCATTGTCCCCAGTGCCAATGTGCACCGCGTCTCCCCACACTCTCACAGCCCCGTTACTACTCTAATCTGTCGTTGCCTGTAGCAGAGTCCTAAATGTGTCTTTGAACTAAACAGAGCTAGAGGAAGAACACCCCCCTCCTCCACCCTCCCTTTCTTTTCACATCAATTTTTATTTACCCATTTTGTGATTCAGATCTAGCAGCCGGTGTCTCTAGAGTGCTCGCTCTTTTGGAGCGCTGAGAAATGATGCCACTTTGTCACTCAGTGACTTGCCTTCCTGCTGGCTTCAGCTGCTGTTAACTAACAGCCAGGCAGAGTCGGCACCTGAGAGCTGAAGGTTTTTTTTTTTCCCTTGCTTCCTTCCCGCCGCCAGGTTTCACACTTTCACATATCGCACCATCTGTTCATTATCTGTTTATGCCACACCTTCCCTTCTTCCCGGGCCTTCATTTTATCCCCTCTCTTGCCCTCAGCAAGTGTCCACCTGGACAGTGAACAGGTGCCAGACATGATCGCTAAAAGAACTCGTCAAAGTTGACTTTTCTGCAAAGTCAAAACAACTTGCACTCATTTTGTTTGAATATTTTAATATAATATACAGTATATTTAATTTATAATTGGACTTCAGTAACTTGACAAAATGACTGAGTAGATCAATTTTTCACCCATGCCAACATACACAACATACACATAGATGAATATATATATATATATTTATATGTGTAGATGTAGATTTTCAAAATGCACATTATCATATCACACTATATTATCTGCTGCTGCCCACTTTTGTAGTTTAATGCTTCTGCCTATCTTTCAGGTGTCGGTGACACAGTTACAGATATTTTTATTCGGTTTGTGACAAAAGGCTTTAGCTTCCCCTGGATATTGCAGACACATTTCACAAACAGTTACCTTAAGGGTTTGCTTGATGCAGCAAGTATCAGGGAACATAAAAACTTGCTTACAGCAGAATCGTCTTGGTGACACAATTGTTATTTAACATGACTCTGTGCTTCTCTCTACAGTCATCACGTGTACACATCACCAGGGCTGTATTAGAACAGTTCCTCTCCTTTGCAAAGTATCTGGATGGTCTAACACATGGAGCACCACTCCTGAAGCAGCTATGTGACCACATCCTTTTCAATCCTGCCATCTGGATCTACACCCCTGCCAAGGTGAGTTCCTGCAGGTAACTCTCACTGGCATATCCAGAGTTACAATAACAGGCTTTAGTAATGCCCCACATCATGATTTCTTCTGTAGCGTGGGGTGGTAATAAAAAAATAAAAATCCTTACACATTCATTCTATTTTAATGGAAACAGGCTGTCAAGTATGCATCATACTGGTGTCAGTTTTGATGAGATTCTATGGGCTCAAAATGTGGTCATAAATATTTTGTACTTGTAAAAAAGATTTGTATGTGTAAAAAGAATTTGTGTGTGCATAAAAAAGATTTGTGTGTGGACTTAGGAAAAAAAACCCCTGCAGGTTACAAGTACGGATTTTGACCCTATTTTTCTTCCTTTCATGGTCAATGTCATGTCAATCACAAATGTAACAATCCAATCAGAGAACAGATGGGTTTGGCTGTCGAGGGGCGCTTTTTTTGAACTGCAGGTCTTTGAAGGGAATAAATGCCCTTTTACATGCCAACCCAGCGTTTTCCTTCATCACCACGAAGGAAAACAGTCTGTGGTCGTCCGAGTTTGGTGATTTTTGTGTCACAGGTCTACGTGTTTAATACAGGGACTTCCACAGCCTTTTCAACAGCGCTGCGGACCGCGGGGTGGGGGCGGGCAGTGTTTTGGAAATGACAGTCTTCATTACAAAGCTTTCTTCGTTATGAATTAGCATACATGTTTTTATTGAACATTTGAAGAACCAGCAAAAAAAAAAACTCTTGTAGAGGACATAAAGTCAGAGATAGAAAAGACAAGGAGCAGGTGCATCTAGTACAGGTAGAGCTGCTGCAAAAACCCACAGAGCCCAGCAGCCAGCGTAACAAATTTAAAAAATGACCCATAAAAAATAGGATGAGGTATATCAAAGAAGCTAAATGTGTGTGTGGCAAATACATTTGCCTCAGGAATGCTGCTTGTGGTGCCAAGGCATGAATAAATAAAAAGAGGAAATAAATACAAAAGTGTCTGGAGGCTCGACTGCCACACTCCTCCAAAATAGGGCATAGAGAAAAGAGTAGAGAAATGAAAGAAACAGCTAGGTAATGAAGTGGGGTAGAACACTTTAGCTACACACAGCTACTCTGGCTCCTTCCCTGAGGACATCCCACAAGGTCCACATTTCCTCTCTTCATATTCTCGAGCTGCACAGGCTGCAGAGAGCCAGCTGTGCCAGTGAGCACCCTGACATGCACTGTGCATTAATTACACGGGACCTATGATGTCCTTCCATGGTCATATAAGATTTTGTGAGCAATTTTAATACTCTGTTCCCATGGATATTGCTTTAACAGTATTGCAGTGTTCATTTGTCTCAGAGGCCCTCAAACGATATCACATCACACGCACATCATAGCCACTCTGCCACCTTTCATCATGACTCATATTTGGCTCATTACTATCTTGCAATTTATGACATATGGGGGAAAAGCCATCAGTATTTAGTGCTAAAAGGGCTGTAGTAGGATTAAGGATTCTTCTCAGGTCTACTGCTAATTACAGAGGACATGCTAATCATCACTGAACAGAGTGGAGCTGCGACAAATATGAAATTGAGTAATACAGGGTCAGTGGCCATCTAGAGCATACACCTGCAAGGATAATGAGCTCGGTTAGTGTGAAATATCACAGCAAAACTTCTTTCTAAAAGTGGTTTGTGGTTCATTGGGCTGATGTCAATATTTACTTACATTTTTTACTTAACTGTGCATTTAGTAACATGAGTACATCTATGTGTCTATGTTTGTGTTCCAGGTACAGCTCTCTCTGTGTACCTACCTTTCTGCTGAGTTTATTGGCACAGCGACCATCTACAACACTATTCGTCGGGTGGGGACTGTGCTTCAGCTCATGCATACGCTGAAGTACTACTACTGGGCTGTCAACCCTTCAGAAAGCAGCGGCATCACACCAAGGGGTCTTGGTGAGCCTATGAAGCATCCTAGATCATTTTGAGCAAGTTCTTTTTTTCTCTCTTTGATGTGGATTTAGGATTTGATTTGATGGGGGTTGCTGTTTATGTAAACTCTTTCTCATCCATCCGAGGGCTCATCCACAAGAAGCTCGGTGTTTTCGTAAGCAACTCATTGGTACCGAACCAATCACAGTCATTGTGTTCAGTCAAAAGCCTGCTATCAAAGCGTCTTCCTGAAATGGCAGCAGCTCCCCCTCATTTGAAATGACTCATCTCCACATGGAAGCGCTTGCTTGTCAGCTGTTAGGACCGTGGCCATCACAGGAGATGACAGTGAAGCAGACACACCATATCAATATTGTCATCCCACTCGGGTGCTTAGTGTGGGTGTTAGGTCTCTGAAACCTGGGCCAATAGCATGACTGGCATCCTCAGTCTGTGAAACAACAGCATGTCACCAAGCAGGCTGTGCTGGGAGTGAAAGTGCCCTTGAACTGTCATTTCCTTTTTGCTATCCATTATTCTTTACTGAAACTATCTGTGTCACAGTGTAAGATTTGTTTTATGTTGGATCTTAGAGCTCACTTTATACTGCACCAATGCCCAATGAAATTTACTTGCTGAAGGTTGAAGCTTGTATTCTGACAATGACAATGTCATACTTGTTGTACAATCAGAGGCTGTTTTCTTCCAAAAATCATGCTTCTCTACCCCCAGCATTTCCTGCGGCACTGATCATTTCTTACTAATTCTGTCGGGCTGTTGCAGAGCTGGCTGAATATTGCAGTGTTTTGTCTGTATATACCACATCAAGACACTTTGCCTGCGTCCATGATACTTTACCAATGGGTGTGATCCTAACTGATATAATTCTAATAGTGGTAGTGACATACAGGCTGAGTTACGCTCATGATTTCTGACTTTATTTAGTTCCAAATCACATCAGCTCACACCAGGTAGTGTCCCTTATTCCTTCCTTTGTAGATCAAAGGATGTTAACAGGATTCAAGTAATGAAAGTTCATCCTAGAGATGTGGGCCAGATTAAAGAAACCCTGAATCCTTGACCTTTACACTGAGGAGTTATTGAGGCATTTCTGATGCCATGATTTGGGTACTATTTTTGTTTTTAATAAAAAAAGAAAACAAAATTCTAATTATTAAACAGAGTTATCTGTTTTAGTCATGAAACATTTCTATCCTGATGGGAGCAGTTTATAACAGATCATGGGCCACAAGGGAGCATTTAATGAGTATGAAATTGTATAAATCACATGACTTTTGCAAGTGTTGAAGCCAAAATCCTATTAGGACATTTTTCCCTTTTAATTCTCATGTCTTGTCTTGAGTTCATGTTCTAGGACAATGAATTCTTTTCACCCTACTCCGACAAGATTTTATCATAACCTGTGTGTTGAACACTCCGTTCACCAATTTGTAATAACTTACTGTGATGCTAAAATAGCTTGTTTAGGACTTGTTTCTGTCCTAAACGTAGGAACTGTAGTTTTTTTTTTTTTGCACAAGATTGTTTCAAGAGCGAGTTTCCTGTTTAGAACTACTCTGACTTACGATTATATCTGACTGTAATTTGATTTCCTGTACCAAATGAGAGAATGACGATAAGATAAACAGGTAGGAGCCATCCAAGGATTTCAACTCGTGTGGTAAACAGTCAGCAGAGGTTAAGAATAAAAAAGCTCCAGATTTACCAGTCTATCCCAGACTTTGACTTACAATCATGGGCATTGCCTTGTGACTCAGATAATTGAATGCCTAGATGAGGCTCCTTCACAAGGTGTCTGTGTTTAAAGGGGACAGAGCTGAAGTACACAGGGAAACTAGAAAGTCTGTGAAATTCTGTTTCGGCGTTCCATCATGCATCAGCACAAAATTAAGACTGATCCAAAAAGTACACTGGAGAAATATAAACAAAAAAATGCATTTTAAGTGGCACATGCAGCAGTCGCCGCTCAACAAAACTGTGAATAAAAAGAGGTGTGACAAACACATCCACATCTGCACTTACATTTTGTAGTCCATACTTGTCAAGCACATTCCTCTGCTGAGTTGGTTGTTTTTTTCGCTAAGCTGTCGCTGAATACAGACTTTACAAAGTGCAATTATGGTGCTGATTGTCGTTGTGTGCCTGGTAGACTGTAATGGGCTGAAATAATGGTTGAGATTCAATGGAAGACCTCTCAAATGGATCACCTTTTTGCTGTACGTAATTTTCCGAGTGAGTCTGGTTTCATTGATCTGTGCATCTTTTGGCAATTCAGTTTTTCTCTGTCCTCCTAAACTGAAAAATGACCAAACAAAGATGCATACAAAAAGGGAGAGAGCCAAGCGGATAATGAAGTGTTCAATTATAGGACACAGAGAGGGCGTTTAAAACTGATTTCCTCCAGCTACTCGTTCTTTTTCTGGGAGTGCCTCCCCCTTTTTTTCCCCCTCAGGTCTTAATAGAGAGCGCTATCAAATTAAAGCCATGTATCATTCGGTTATGCGCAGAATCGGTGCAGACACTCATAGACAGTTGCTCATTGCTCAGCTTCTGTCAGTCTGTGACATGTACCCACAAGCCAGCACACAATTTGTCTCAATCTATATCATTCTCCTTTTGTCTTTGTCTCTGCCTTGACTGTTTTACTAAATAATGAGTAATGAGATGGGCAGCAAAGTTTCTTGGCCATTTACCACATTCACTTTAATGTTATCCCCATTATAAGAGAAATCACCAGTTACAGACATGCAGGGATGCTTCAGAGGAATAATACGATCAAGAGTTTTAGATGAATAGTTTGTGCGTGTGCGTGTCGTCCTTAAGGGTAAACCACCATGTATCTTTGGAGAAGGCTTTCACTTCTTTCATTGGTGTGCTGTCACATTTACAAATTTATACCATGAAAACTCAACAGAGCACATGAAGGGAAAAAAAAGGTTTTAATATCTACAAACATTTGTCTGTAGCCTGTCTGCGTTCTGTTTACAAGTCACGTTTGAACAATCTTTGGTGGAGGAAATATGTGGCGAGAAGAAGAGGGATGGCATTACATTTACCATCATGCTGTTTTCATGCACGGAGTGGATCTGACTAGGTAACTGAGGGGCACTATGCACACTCGTAGGATAGCAATCTGGAAATACGACTTATTACAATGTTTGGTTTGGTATGTTATAAAAATCTAGTTCTAAGTTGTCCCAGTGCAGCTGCAACTTTAAGGCATTTTTCAGACAGTATTTACAAAAGAATCACATTTATGCAGTAAAACATCAATATAGAGCCACAAGTTGCTTTACCCTTTAGTAAGGGCAGGACTGAATTGCGGTCTGTCCCTATGAAATGTTTTCTTATTGCAGTTTAAAGTGATTATACTCTACACGCCATAACAAAAAAGGTTAAACCTGGGTAAAAGATGCAAAAGCAACTCATGGCTAAATCTAAAGGAAAAAGTGAGTGCTACTGCAGATTATTACATCATGTCAGAATTTGTTTGTTTGGAAACATTCACTCAACAAATTAATTTACTCACTATTCTATTGAAACCCTTGTAACAATAGACGTCACACATGTTTTTGTGCATGCCATAACTTTGTTATTATCATCAGTCATAACCTGAAATTAGGCTCCTGCATTAATCACATGGACATAAATCGCTTTTCAATAAAGGCTTTCTCCTTGTGCCCTTGAGACGCAGGAAGTAAAGCAATCTGTAAATGAGAAACAAGGGCCGTTCAGAGCTGCTGAGCATAATTGGTTGCGAATAACTGAGATGCGGCAGCTGTAGTAATAATGTTCTTATCGTCCCTTCTATGTCAGACTCTGTCCCTGCCCTGGGTTTTTTGTCTCTCCCTCTATTAATCAGTGTCAGGATGCAGCAGCACTTATCATCATCCTGCAACCTCAGGGAGCCTCATCATTGATTACATTGACCGGTTGTTGAAGCAGGATGGTCAGTTGTCTACTGCGGTTGTATCTGTCATCGTGGCATGGTCACCATTTCAAATGAACATGTGTTCTGCCAAGGTGGAGGTTAGAGTTTATCAGGGCTGAGAGGAGAAGAAAGACAATGAAAAAAGTATCAAATTTTCCATTAAACACTTGGTTTTTTCGGTTTAACGCTGTTACTGTCATTTCTTACCTGTGTAAATGCAACAGATTTTGTCAGTGTACCTTATTGGCTACATAAGATGTATAAGAAATGAACTGTAGATATAAATATGTGTGTGCATGCACCAGATTTCCTGCCTTTGTGCTACAGTGAGAGTTCTGCTAATCCTAAGGGGATTGGCTTGTATTGTCATAGACGGTAATGTATGCCACATCCTGTATATTCTGATGTGTCGGTCTGAATAGCTCTGTATTGTTGTGATCTGCCTGTTGCTGGAGCCCATTAGAGTGTTTGCTCATGAAAACATGTTTTGGTTAATACTGAAGAGCTTATGATAATGAGCAGTGGCTGATTGTGTCAACATTAATTCTTGTGCCAGCCAAATCACTGCAACGGGAGCAGCTCTTTGATATGACGGTTAATCAGCGTTTTTTGTCATTCCTGGCGTTCTATTTTATTTACACCTGGTGACAGCGCTTAGCTCATCACATGTTGACTAAGTTAGAATGTGAGGCTAACTTCAGAGTGCCAAAGTGACCTTAAGTTGGCAAAGGCATTTTGCGTAGATTTAATGAGATGTTGGCAGGTGTGATGGGCAGGTGTGACAGAGGTGACCTTGGGCTGGCTGCCTGGGTACTGTGTTGTGGCCAAGGCTACGTGGGATACACAGAGTTTGGATGCTGTGTGGATGATGAATACGTTTAAGATGAATACTCCAAATGAGCCCTTCCCAGGCTTAAAGCATAAAGCCAGAGTACGTGTTCTGCTCTGATGACAAAGTGGGAGATTGGCTGTATGCCCAACACTAGGTTGTTGGTGAAACTTTTCATCCACACACTGAAGGTGAATCCAGTGAATCAATAAAGGACATCATAGACCAAAAACTGTAACAACAAAACATACCCAAAATAAATCTAAAAATAGTCACTTGCGCTTTAAAAGGCTCCCAAGCTTTTTCTCAAAAGCCCAGAGGAGCAGAAAATATGACTTTAACGAGAGAAATATTTTAAGGTTATTAAAAAACATCAAAAAGGAACGGATAAGGCACCAATAAAATATTAAAAATTGAGACAAGATTGGAAAATAAATGACAGGAATATGTTTTATTTGGTTCCTGTACCTCCTTTCTCATTTTTATCTCTCCTTTCACAGATGGTCCAAGGCCAACCCAGAAAGAAATAATTTCTCTGCGGGCATTCATGCTTCTCTTCCTCAAGCAACTCATCCTGAAGGTATATTCTACCTGTCTTTGTGCCTCATAGCTCCTCACACGGCTGCACTGAGAAAATATGGAGATCGCTCCTCTGTTATCCTATAATGTTATCCTGGCCTGCTCCTTAATAAATTCAGGAAACTAGCTGGGCATGAAAAGTTTAATGGATTCAGTAAAAAAAAAAGAAGAAGAAGACAGTTTTAATAATTATTTCATCATTGCGTGAAGATATATTTGTGAGTTTCAATTTTACAAATTGCTGTTTGTCTTTGCTTCAGCTAGTTTTTCTTTATTGCACGCAGGTAAGTTGACATGTTGCTGCTTACATCCTATGATATTATGTTTCTGCAGTTAATTATCGTGCTCGCATCCAGGGGCAGGGAAGAAGACATCAAATTTTAACACAGAGTAGAAATCAAGTTTGGAGTTATCTGTCTGTTCAATACGGTTTTGTTGCAGAAACGAGGTGCATCGATCGTAAACCCGTTCAGAGTACAACAATGAAAATTGACACTGAGGATGCCAAAACTCTTGTGTTTCACCTCAAGCAATTTCAAACGAATCGATGGAAAATCATAAAAGCTCTGAAGCCTTTTTTCAGCCTCTCTAATATTTAATTTTCTTTGCGCTCTTTCAGGACCGAGGTGTGAAGGAGGATGAGCTACAGAGCATCCTCAACTACTTGTTAACAATGCATGAGGTACCTCTGAGACTCTCGGCTCCTAGTAAATTAACTCAGTGTGTTATTGTATCACTTTGCTGCTCTAAGCTTCGAGGTCACAGTGCATTTTCATAATTGCTCATCTAGAAGCGGTTTGTTTTTATTTTAACACTTTAACTGCCAAATTAGTTTATATCTAACTGACGTTGCAATTTCTGATGTGCAAAAACTGGTCCCTGCTCTCGTACTGATTTTTTTTAATCTTGTATCAGAGCCTCAGTTGTATTCTGTGATTGCAGTTTGTTTAAATTCTGCCTTTACTGCACTTTTATTAGTCTTAATAAGGAATCTTTTTGTTTAGAAGAAAAGCTGTGCTCTCTGCTTTTCTAAAACTTTCTTTCTCCACTGGATTGACTACAGGACGAGAATCTGCATGATGTGCTGCAGCTGGTGGTGGCCCTCATGTCTGAGCATCCAGCCTCTATGATCCCTGCTTTTGACCAGAGAAATGGAATACGGTAAGCCCCTCAGGGAAAGACTCTTTGCTGTTCAGGCACAAAATGAAGAGGTGATTTCACAAAATAAACCTAAGCACCTAACGCTTGTGCTGATGCTGTGTGCCCGTGTGGTGCATGAATAATTCATATGTTCAACGAGGGAAAAAATATGCATAGGAAAGTAACAATATTACCATATTGATTTCACTGTATGTGATGATCAAACTTGCCCGATGTGATCCTATAAAATATAAATGCACACAGTGTAGCATTACAAGTGAGTTCTAAGGAAATTGCTTGTGTTTTCTATAGCAGATTTTGATGCTAATGTAAATTCATTCTGAGAGGAAGTTGTTGTCAGCTAACTGCTGCAAAGCCTTTTTATCATCAGGGCTATACTCTGTCAAGACCATGTACTGTCGTTTTCACTGCTTGTTTATATTGCAGGGTAATCTACAAGCTCATGGCCTCCAAGAGTGAAAGCATTCGCGTGCAGTCCCTCAAAGTCCTTGGGTACTTCCTTAAGCATTTGGGCCATAAGTGAGTTAACATAACTTTGTAATTCCACACGCTTATGCATTTTATAGTGACTAATCTAAAGCTTAATGAAACTCAATATGTAATGTTGTAATATCTAATATGCAATTTAAAAATTTCCTGAGACTTCTTACTTGATTTAAATTCAATCCAATCCCCTTTAGGATGAACTTTCTGTGCACCTCTGGACTGCTTACATAACTATTATTGTCACATGCTGTTGATTTAACTTCTTTGTTAAACTGGCCCATTGCTCATATCAGGGGACAAAATCCCCTCTGTGCCAAAGCCTCCATGTGTCACATTATGTAAGGAGCATATCTTTGAGCATACTCATCATCTGAGGTTGTGCATTGAATTCAGCCCACTTCCACCCCCCAGATTGAGGCTACAGTACCAACCCAAAGTTCCACTCTACCAATCTAATGTGTTTAAAGGCGAGGCGTGCTTTCATGCCATCGTGCAGTGCAGGAGCACACAGCAGTTTTTTTTTTTTTTTTGTTTGTTTTTTGCATCAGCACAATTTTCACTCTACTTACCAGATTTGCCTCCCTGTGTACTTCAAAACCAAAAACACAATAAAGTTAAAGAGGTGCTGTTTTTACACAGTGGAGGATTTCCACTATGCAAAGCAATTGCCCAAGCAAAGGTGTCCAGAATGATCTAAAAATAGCAGGAGTGCTGGGAGCATGGCAGGTGGTGGATATCTTGGCTTTTTTTTCGGTTAGAGTCCTGGAACTTTTTTAATCATGCCTCATATAAAATGGTTTTAGTTTTGTTCATGCCCATGTCCAATTCAAGATTTCATAGGCTGGTGAGATAGAAAAAGAAAAATTCTAAATTAGGTTTTGGAGAAAGAGGAAGTATCATCTGTTTCTGCTACAGGGAAGAGCCAAAAACTCTTGACTTGATGCCAGCTTTGCAAATGTGGGTGCACTTCCTTGTTGAACACCTGAATTCTTGGCAATTTGCCCGTAAACCATTAATTCACTTGAGAAGGGTAGAAGAAGCCCAAGTTACCGTCTCACAGTGTAAAATAAATAATAAAATACTGACTAGGATGTCAGCATATTATCAGTATTCTGCACATTAGAGGGAAAAGAGAGTGCCTACGGGTAGAAAGCTTATGGTTTAAAATGCAGGTTGCAGGGGAAGATATGCGGGTGGTGAGTTAACAATAGCGGTGCATCAGGTAGTGTTACTGGTGCCTGCTGAATAGAAAGAAATGGCAAGCATAAGCCTCAGGCGCAATTGAAAAGCCTAAATCCTCACGTTGCCCTTTAATAGCTTTCGCACAAGGTAATGCACAGTGGCAGTTCCCTATAAGCGCTAGTGCAGCTCATAATGAATTAAAAGGATTTTCTTGAGGTTATGAGTCTTTAATAATAATTTGATTTGTTATGTATATTCATTAGCACGGTGATGGTAGATATTGCTATTCTGTCTGGGTCGATGGGTCAACCCGATAAACAAATTAATTTGTATTTTGGGCCCAGGCAGTAGAAGAAAACTGGAAAAAAGAGCATGAGAGAAAGCAAATATAAGATATTTGCAAATTTTTCAAGTGCAAGTTTCACTCAAATCCCAGTTTTTGGTAATAACTTCAACTGCTCACACCGTAATCATAAAATTAAACATTTAAAAATCCTTGTGAATATGAAAAGGGAGGTTTATAGCTTCAGATCTTAATGTGCTTACAGCTGTACAATTTCCTTATCTTTCTAATAGCAGGGTATTTAATCTTTTTTCACTGAATAGCTCACATCCAATTCCCATATTTTAAACAGTGTGCCTTCTTTATAATATTGTCTCAACTGTTAATTTAAAGTTTATTCAGGGAAAAAATAGAGTGTCATTGTCTGGATTTACATTCATGAAAGCATTGACAACAAAGCTTGTTCTTCTGCTTTATGGTGATGGTAACTGACTGTAAAGCTCAGCATGCTATGCATCATCACTCTGCCCTTTTCTCCTAAATTTCCATATTTATACAGTTGAGAGAAATGCTGCTCTTTCCCAGAGTGTCCAATTTGCCAGCCTCTATAAAATACAGATTTTGAAATTTATTAGGAAATTTCCAACTTGTCTTTAGTCAGAGTAAAGCAGCTTTAGGTTTGCATTATGACAGCAGTCCTTATACTTTTTGCCCATGCAGTTTGTCACTGTTGAACCAATTCACCTGTGGTATGCCTCTGTTGCATCTTGGAGCCTTTCCTAGTGACAGGATAACTTCGTTATCTTACACACCTCCAACAAAATTCCCCCAATTTATGACAGCAGGCAGTTCCTGACACTTGTCTCCAGAGCCTGGCTCCCTGTGGGTGAGAACTGGGAAGCAAGCTGACGGCACTCACTGATCCTTTCAGTGGCTTAGGGAGCTCTAAACAAGCCACTTTCCCATTATGCCGGTGTGTGTGTGTTTGTGTTTGTGTGTGTGTGTGTGTGTGATTGTGTTTATCTACAGGAGGAAGGTGGAGATCATGCACACACACAGCCTGTTTACTCTCCTGGGAGAGAGGCTCATGCTACACACAAACACTGTGACTGTGACGACCTACAACACTCTTTACGAGGTAACAAAACATTTTCCACTCCAATGTGCTAGCATTACTCCAACATTGGTCTTTATGTACAGTATGTGTGACTGACGTCTTTTCATCGCCCTCTGCTCCAGATTCTGACGGAGCAGGTGTGCACGCAGGTAGTTCACAAACCCCATCCTGAGCCTGACTCCACTGTCAAGATTCAGAACCCAAGTGAGCCTGTTCTCTGTCACAGTCTTTTGCTTTCCAATGTACATGATTATCTAGCAGCATAGATAATACCTGCACCTTTTTGTGTTTGGATGGATGTGATATCAGTGATTCTCAAGGTAGTGGCAACTTTATTGAAGAGCTCTGCCCCCAGCACAGAGCTGATGGAGGTTCGCCGCCTCTTCCTTTCGGATATGATCAAACTGTTCAGCAACAGCCGAGAGAACAGACGGTGAGCAGAATCTAGCCACCTTCGCCCTCCCACGCCATTAATTATCCTGCTGGTTAATGTATCAGCCTATTAAACATTACCATCTTTAATTAATGCTAAATTATCTTTGGACGTGCATGTGTTCTCCAGCAGATGTTTCTATGACAGTTTTTGGCACTTGCTCATTTCTTCTTTCTCGCTTTTTCACTCAAATTTGTCCTTCTCATATCCGTATGCACACTATCTTAGTGCACATAGCAATTAGATTCCCGACCCTAGGAAACCTCTGGCCTAAATCAAGAACACTAATTAGCCTAAATTAAAAGGTCAAAATGCTGTGGCGTGTCAATCTGTTGATGTAAAATAAAGAAAAAAGTTCATGTTTTTTGTACTCTGCTCATTTTTTAATATTGGCAATAAAATAATAAAATCATTATAGAAATGGTCAAATAAACATGATGTGCTCTTTTGGTAGAAACAAGGATGTAGGAAAGAAGCAGAATATTAATTGGTTTAAATTATTTTATATCACCAGTCCTAATTAGAAATGTAAAACTAAAGGTAAGAGGATTAAATACTTGCCCTACGCAGATTGTATTAGCTGACTGATGTGCCTTTTGCAGGTGTTTGCTTCAGTGTTCCGTTTGGCAGGACTGGATGTTTTCTCTTGGCTACATTAACCCTAAAAGTACTGAAGAGCAGAAAATCACGGAGATGGTGTACAACATCTTTCGCATTCTGCTCTACCATGCAATCAAGTACGAGTGGGGAGGATGGCGCGTGTGGGTGGACACACTCTCCATAGCCCACTCAAAGGTGAGTGCTGTGTTGTACAGCAAAGAAGAAACACTGCAATTCATTCAGTCTTGTCTCCGCTGTCAGTTCACAGCTGGCTGTATCATAAATGTGTAGCTGATATTGTTTGTAAAACTGACCTTTTTATAGGTGACATATGAAGCACATAAAGAGTACTTGGCTAAGATGTATGAAGAGTACCAACGTCAGGAAGAGGAGAATATTAAGAAGGGGAAGAAGGGTTTGGTCAGCACCATCTCTGGTCTGTCTGCTCAAGCCTCTGGCATCAAGGGTGTGATTGAGATCAGAGAAATAGATGATAACTCCCAGACACCTGAGAGTGAGACAGAGTATGAGAGTTCAGACTCGCGCAATCTTCTGGCTGAAAGTAAAGGGTCTGAAGAGGGTTTCAAAGGAACAGAGGGTTTGGTAGATGGAGTCCGGGTCGAAGTTCATGATCTCCTGGTGGACATCAAGGCTGAAAAGGTGGAGGCTACGGAGGTTAAGCTGGATGATCTGGACCTATCCTCTGAACCTTTGGGAGTATCTGAAAATGGAGCATTGGTGGAGGTGGATTCCCTGTTGGATAATGTTTATTGTGCTGCTGTGGACAAGCTAAACACCAATGTTAACAGTGTGCTGTTGGCAAAAGGCAGCATGGATGACCAAAATGCAGCCCCTCTCATTACCCTAGATGAGGACAGCATCCCTCACAGCAACAGCTTCCTGTTTGGAAAGGTGGCAGGCAGCATTGAGGACAAGCTACTGCATGAACTCAATCCAAATGAGCCTTTGGTGCTACCCAGCCCAGAGCCACCAGTCCACAACAGTGCCAATACTGAACTGAGCCTTTTAGTCCACATGACACGCAGCTCTTTACCCAGTATCCTGGAGAAGGATGAATTTGAACTACAAACAGCCCTGGAGGGTATCAGCTCTGTTCCCGGTGCTGAAACTGACACCTCTTCTAAAGACCTAGAGGTCACCGAGGGGACAGCGGCAGCTGAATCTGAAGGGGACCTCGTGTCTAATAAGACCAGCAGCGGTGTAGATGCAACAACCAACACTTCTGACACAGAAAAATCAGATGATGGCAAAGACAAGGACACGAAGAAGATTCAGACTACAGCCACCACCCAGGTTAGTGTGAAATTAAATCATGTAGTTCCCTCAAGCAAAATAAGTTTTCTCCAATATTTCGAGATTTAAAAAAAAAAAGTTTAAATAGAGGAAATGCTAAAAGTTCACTGACATGACCACCAATTTGAAAGCTTTTATCCAGGAGGGAATTATAACTGATAAATGAAATAATCTTGAATTTTAAAAAAGGTAGTGACAGAGTTGGAAAAAGAGAGGAAAGTAAGGAGTGAGGCTGAGGTCACTGTAGGGAAGTGTTAGCCCTTTTGAACAGCTCTATATTAACAGGCCCACAGAGATCATTCTTTTCCCCAACTGCATTTCTAATGGATACAGGAAGGCCTGGTGCACACAGGCGTCATCCCTCTGAGACTCAGGAAACTGGGCTGGTGGAATAGTTGGCTGAGCCAACATGAGGGTAGAAATAGACAAAGCATTATTCTGCAGCAATCGCCTGGGATTTATTCATTGCTCCCCTTATGAGCTGTGCTCCTTCTCAGAGGTCAGGATCTTTTGCTTGGATTGGGTCACTGTGATGGAGGGCTTGTGGGGAGCAGAGTTTATTTTTAAATCTTTTTTTGCTGTTGCGTAATTGCTCATGTTGAATTTATCACCATTGCTTTTTAAACAGGGCTTTTGCAGCACCTTGCTGACTCATTCATCTTAAAGCGGTTTCGTGGTTCCACTGGGCTTGTTGTTGTTTTTGGGGGAGTTTTCTGTACCCGCAGGTGTTAAGAGGTTATTTGAGGACTCGGTATAACCTGGCAATTTATCATTTGCAACTAATAGTATGACAGTAGGGTTATATCTGATTTTGGGCGAGCTATTGATCAGGTAAGTACACTTAGATAATGTGTTTCAGTATCTCATGAATCTCACTGACTGTATATGTAATTCCAGATTAATTTGTTTAAGTAATTAACTGGTCTTCAATCAGAGTCTGCATGGCCGCCTGATCACCCAAATGGAAAGGGACATACATGTGGATCTTGGCTTCAGGGGGACGCCCATGACAGAGGAACAACGACGTCAGTTCAGCCCTGGCCCACGCACTACAATGTTCCGCATCCCAGAGTTCAAATGGTCAGCCATGCACCAGAGACTGCTCACTGACCTGCTGTTTGCACTGGAGAGTGACGTCCATGTCTGGAGGAGGTGTGTGAAATGATTTATGTGCGCTTGAGAGCCAGTGAGAGGGAGGGTGAGCATGGTGCACCTAGTGATACTTACCCTTACTACCCCTGTACCAGAACTAACACAAAGTTTGATTACTATTTTAGAGATATTAGATTCTTATTCATCTGATATTTTTGTTTCTTTGCTTACAGTGCAGTAAATTGTCCTGTGTTTCATAGAAGCGAGTAACACATGCTCGCGTTTTTTTCCCCTACCTCTCTTTGCAGTCACTCCACTAAATCGGTCATGGACTTTGTTAATAGTAATGAGAACATCATTTTTGTCCACAACACCATCCATCTCATCTCGCAAATGGTTGACAACATCATTATCGCCTGTGGAGGGATTTTGCCCCTTCTCTCAGCAGCCACGTCTCCTTCAGTAAGTAAACTGACTTTAGTGAAGGGGAATAATGACATCTAGTGGTAGTTTATTAAAACTGCTCCGTCTATGCTCTAACGATACAGTTTGTACCTGTGGGGGCTAAAAAAAAATACTTGTTTGTGTTTATTGATTGGGGCTTTGTTTGTTCAGCTTCATCCTGCTATAATTAATGCTTGAGACATTATTTTGGCACAGTTTCTTATGCTTGTAATTAATTTCCCTGTGTGCCTTTCTTGTTTACTTTGATCTTTCTAGTACAATTATAAGATTTAATTTGCAGTCTTGAATTGAAATTGATTTTGATTTTATTTTTTTCCCCTCTCTTTCTTTTTTTCCATTTGTGCCTGTGTAGAGTACCAAGGTTAGTACTTCTATCGCTATTTTATTTGCTCTCTGTGAATTTTGCACTACAGTTATAAAAGAATCTGTTGATTCATACTAAATAGATCTGAATACATATGTACTGCCCACATGTTGTGTGTGTGTGTGTGTGTGTGTGTGTGTGTGTGTGTGTGTGTGTGTGTGTGTGTGTGTGTGTGTGTGTGTGTGTGTGTGTGTGTGTGTGTGATTTACTTAAACTCAGATCCAATACTCCTCCAGTTTTTGCTTGTAATTCTAGCTCTACTTTCTTAGACACCCTATTTAGACCACTTATGAAATATGGTGTTTCCTACTTTCTGGCCTAAATTTCTCTGTGGAAAATTCAGCCACATTCTATACTGTATTAATAGATGTGACATGCCTACCTTTTCACATTTTTTGCACGTTTCCTTTAAATAATTACATTTTAACCACAGCTGGCAGTGAGAATGTGCATATATCAAGTCTCCCTTGTTGCTTCTTCAAGACTGATTTAGAGAACATCGAGGCAACACAGGGCATGTCCTCAGAGACCGCCATCACTTTCCTGTCCCGTCTCATGGTCATGGTGGATGTCTTGGTGTTCTCAAGCTCCCTCAACTTCAGTGAGATCGAGGCTGAAAAGAACATGTCCTCAGGTGGCCTGATGCGTCAGTGCCTCAGACTTGGTAAGATGGTGATCACATGTTTGTGGCCAGAGATGTGAATGAGTAAAAGTCAATGCAGTGAGGTAGCAATTAAATTAACATATCTTTATGTAGTGATTGTATACTGAAAGGTGAATGAGGTGGAAAATACCATGACGGTAGTCTCTTCACATATTCTGATAAATCCTCTAATCCATGACAATCATAAAAAGGTCATTAATTTAGGAATGGTTTGCTAATTGTATACTAGATTGGAGAATGTTCAGGCTTTTGCTGCAGTTTCTATCGGTGAAAAATGAGTCAATTTTTTGGGATTCAGAGCCAGCAGAGAGATTCATTTGCAGTTTGATCAGGTTCTCTTTGCAAATGCTAGCCTTTGTGTCTGTCATTAGTGTCTCATAGGACCCTGTGAGGTGCTCTCTGCCCATGTGCCTGTTTGCATGTGACATTTCATATAATAGAGATCAGATGAATTATATTTAAATAAAAAGGCAATAACAGCCTAAATTCAGAGTTACTAAAATGTGGACAGCTGTAAGATTCATAGCTCAGATGTTTTGGATGAAGTATTTGAAACACAAAGTCAGTCAAAATGTGTCTGTACCTGTTTGTTCCTGTGGGTTTGTGTGTTGGCGAGCCTGTGTTTGCTTGATTGCTGACTCATAAGTTGTGCTCTGGGGGATAGAAAATAGCCTTCAGACTACACAGTGTCCTTGGTGCAAACATACAATTTGTCATCACAGGCTTCAGTGTGAAATCGGTCTGCCTGCTGATTTTACTCCTGCTATCTTTCCTGACAGCCTGGAACAAATAGTCATCAGAGATAACTGATTCGTTTCAAAGAGTTTGTGCCTTTTATTAACATTTAATTTCCACTTAACTCTGAAATTAGCCTATTTATCTACTGTGTGTGTGTGTGTGTGTGTGTGTGTGTGTGTGTGTGTGTGTGTGTGTGTGTGTGTGTGTGTGTGTGTGTGTTGGTTTGTGCGCAGTGTGTTGTGTGGCCGTTAGAAATTGTCTGGAGTGCAGGCAGAGACACAGGGAAAGGGGAAATACGTCTTCCATTCTCAACAACAAGACTCAGGAAATCCTGCATAACGCTACCAGCAAGGTAGGATGTGATGCCACATATGACCTGTCTCAAGTGTCCAAAATATTGCAGCAGCTAGTCTCCTGACTTAGCTGCTAGGAATTAAAGTTCCCTGTTCTGTTTGATGCTCCTTGTTTACAAATCCAAATGAATTATATAAAAGCTAAATTGCCATTAAAGTTGAATAAATGTTTTTTGTAGGGAGGGTAAGCAAGAGTTTGATGCTGTACTGCTGATCTTTGATTCACTAAAATAAAATACAGATCAAAATGTCTTTGTTCATTATTGATAAAAAAAAATTGCAGCCCGTGGGGTGTGAACTGTTTTCCAGCTTTTGAAGTGATTCATGGCAAAAAAGCATGAGAACCACCAGTGAGAGAAAACTTTGACCAGTGCTCATAATGTGACATGCGTAGAGGGACAAACAGTTCTTTGTATCATCTGAACATCCAGTGATGCTAAATCTGACTTTGAACCCACCATATCAGCAGATTTTTTTAAGCTCTATGATCGTTATCTTTTTTCTAATCCCTAAAATAATCTGAAAGGAAAAAACACACATAAAGGTGAGCTTTGATGAAACGGAGTAGCATGTCACGTCCTGTCGTCTCTCTGCTATAGACAGCCATAGAGACTCTCCCTAGTAACCTGTCTCCCATCAAGGACCCCGATCGCCTTCTGCAGGATGTGGATATCAATCGACTCCGTGCTGTGGTGTTTCGTGACGTGGTGAGTCCAGACATGTGTTTGTCACAAAGGTGAGGTAGTGAGTGTGAAAAGAGGATTTCACCCTGCAGGTTAGCAGGGATGGAATCCACAATATACAATCAACATGCATACAAAGCAAATGTAGAAATATGTTGAGAATATTTACCTTACTCGCTGTGACTTTCATGCTTTGTATGTAAGATACTGTGAGAAGTGTTTAAAACAGCAGCAGTGGATTGTGTCAAAATGCATATTCTGAATACAAAGTGGCATTTTTGTGATACTTCTTTACAGGATGACAGTAAGCAAGCCCAGTTCCTGGCTTTAGCTGTGGTATACTTCATCTCTGTCCTCATGGTTTCCAAATACCGTGACATCCTTGAGCCCCAACGTGAGACCGTCAGAATAAGCAGCCAGTCAGGCCGCAGCATGCGTCAGGAGATCAACTCACCAACCAGCACAGGTGTGGACAGCTATGCCAGGCCTTTCCCTGATTAAACTTGTTTTTCTGCTCAGCTAATCTCAGTTTGAAGTGACTGTCTGATATACACAAATGTTAAGTGTCCTTGGTCCTTCTAGTGCCAGTCTATGAGCGCTCCTCCAATAAAATAACAGGGATATCCTGCTGCACTCCACTAACTCACCTATGATTTATTCATGAGCTCTGCTAATTGCACCGCAGCAAATTAAATGTGGAAGCAAGAACACTGGTGCTGGAGATGGTGGTTATGAACTTGAATAGGTATCAACGTTCTGTTTGAAATGAAAGGAAGTACATGCCTCAAGTCATAAATCATACATTAAGTCACATGAAAGGAGATCAGTGGCTGGCTACAAAGGCTGAGCACAATGTCTGCTGCAGTGCCAACTTACTATTATGAAATGCACGAGTGAGCACACTTCATCAACTTTAATTCACACAAAAGGTGAAGAGAATAAAAGAAACGGGAAGATGAGAGAGGCCAAAGGAAACATGTAAGTTTAACACACAGAATAAAGAAAGTGAAGATGAGCAGCAAGAAGTTAAAAGATGAGAAAACGGCCGCATGCTGGCCAACTACTGTGGGTTTTTTGGGGCACTGGAGCCAGGCTTGCTATTTTCAGCCCCATCTGTCAGTCCCCATTAGGCAAGCAATCCACCAGAGGAGAATGGGATCATAGAGGTTGCTGGGAGGAGAGGGGCACACTGCCGCCTTCATAAATTTCACCAGAAAATGGGGGAATTTTCCAGACGGCATGTGGCAGACGATTGTCTGATGGACCAGGAAGCCAGTAGACTTGCTAGCTAAATCAAGCCCTGTTGACCTCGTTAGGGGGCATGTGATGAATATTAATAAGGCCACCCTTGCATCTAGGTTGCCACTGGGTCAGGATGAGCCAGTGAGAGTGAGAGAGGCACCTCTGCATTTTCAGGAAAAATGAAAAAAGACTTGATCCATACATAGACCCTAATTTTAATGACTAAGTTCCCCATGTATGTAGAGATGCACAGTGCAGTGTTTGTTTGTTTTTTAAATTCGCAGAATACTAGCTCAAACTATTAAATAGACATGACTTTAGGCTGAAGAAAGCTGAAGAAAAGGATTCATGCTTATTACCATGGAGGGGGAAAAACATTATCTCACCAGAGAATCAGAACTTGTGGGTAAGAAACTGTCCTGGCATGTGGCTCGTTCTACACATGCTAAATTTACTATTTGGGGACGATTGCAAACCAAACCACGGAATTTATTTGTCCTCACAAATACTGGTATCATATTTACTTAACTTCTTAAAAACCATTAAAAAATACCAATTTCTTCTATGCCAAGAAATTCTATTTGAATTTTATTTTGACACTTGTCAGACTACTGACTGTGTTTTTAAAATGCGTGATATATGGTGCCCTATTTAGTGTAGAGATTGACACAGTTTGAATAATTAACTTGTTTATCCAGTAAACATTACATACCACACATTAGACCGTACTTATTTCTGACTCAGTCAGTCATAAATGAAAAATAATTATGACTAGACTTATCATTTATAATGAATGTACTATATTTATGTTGGTAACGCTAGTCTCAGCCTTTTTAACTTTCAGTTTTCTGTGTATATTTTACAGAAACAGCTCCAACTTTTGAATGCAGTAAAGACCATCTTGTACCATCAGAAGATTTCCACACGGAAAGCTTTCTTCCCCACACAGACTCTGGGATCGGGGAGGAGCAGGTAGCCAGCGTCCTTAATGGGTCTGACGTGGACCACAGCGTTGGAGGGACAAGTGTCGTGAATGACCTCATATCTACACTCTCTTCAGAGGTGAACAAGTCCCAGGAGAGCTTGTCTGAATCCTCTAGTGTGGAGGTGCTGAAACCGACCTCCTCTGTCACCAGCATCAGTCAGCCCAGCAAGGGCATCAATGTTAAAGAGATTTTGAAGAGTCTGGTAGCAGCTCCAATGGAGGGCATGGAGGCTGGGGTGGAACCTTTATCTTATCCAGACCCTGCTGCCAAGGCCCAGGCCATGCTGCCCATGCAGTTTCACTCCTTTGACAGGTGAGGAAGTGAATCATTTCTATGATGGTGCTTCAGTTTTTCTCTGCCAGCTAAACAGCGCCAAGATATTATTGCAAATAATCCCTCCTTTTTCTTTTCAACATGAAAATCAGTGAACACTCTTTATTGAGTTTCAGATTTGTCAAGGTGAACATTTGTTTTGCATTTTTTAAATGAAAGTCACAGTATCATTGGTTTGTCATTACATCACTGGATGAAGCATGACATTTGAACTTTATGTCGACTGTGATGGATTACAAAAGGGTCTGATTTTCATGTTTTTAAGAAATAATAGGAAAGAAAAGATCTTTCCTAAAAAAATCTTTGAGTTGAATCATCAGCGGATTTCTGCCGATATGTTTGGGTGTGTGCAGCATCTTGAGTGGCTGCAGAACAGTGATGTAAATCCTCAGGGTTTACCTTAGTCATCCAGTTTAGCGCTAATGGTTTCTAAGTAGCTTGCAGCACTTTTTTTCATTTCAGGCCACTTGTATTGTATTCTTTGAACAAAGCAAAGGATTCCCATGTTTAAAAAGAGTATCTGAGGCATGGTGGGTCTGCTGCAGTTTATTTAAATTCCTGGATTAGATAAAACCACACAGTAATCTTTTTGGATTTGTGTGTTTACAAACCTGCTTCTACAGGGATTTCAAGCATCAGTTCCTCCGAACTCTGTTTCCTGTGGCTGATAAAGTTTTGAAATAATCATTTTTCACAAAGTAATTTAAGTTTGTTTGGCACAAACCAAAACTAACCCTTTCCTCTGGAAACCACTTAGTTGGTCAGAGTTTTTCGCGTTCAGACCTCAGAGAGAAAGCAGAGGACCCACCGGGTCAGGAGCAACAATGGGGGCCTCCCTTCGCCTTAATGCATGCTGTTGCTGAGCTGGGTTGAGGTGAGCTTGATGAATAGGGGAAAAGATGAAGGGGTATGTGGAAACTGGACAGCTTAGAGGGTGGGGGTCTCCTGGGCGTTGATGACAGATTGAACAGAAGTGGCCACGCACCACACCGCAGCCAGCCATCGTCCTCACCGCTCACATCCTTAATGGAAAGTGGCAGCCTGAAATGAGTCGCCGCGGCAAAGTGTATTATTTTTGAAATGCTTTTACACAAAGGCTCCTGACCACATTTACAACTTTGTCTCATGCTTTTCATGTCACTCCCTCTCCAGCCTCTATTTGCTGTGTCTAATTGTTTGCCACCTGCCAGCGAAATGAACTGCCAGCCGTGGACGGACCTTTCATTTGTCTGTCAGGATGAAAATAGATTGGGAGAGACAACATCAAAAAGAAGGAGGGGAAAAATGGCTGAAAGTGGAGTGCACAGGGGCAGCTGTCACAGCGGCCCCTCTGCTAGACACTTTCACAGAGGAGGGGTTTAAAGTCCTCGAAAGCTGTATTTAAATGGATGAAAATAAAATCAAATATTTACTTTTATCATCTGCTAAAAGTCTCCAGATTTCAGATATTATTGGTCCCCTCTCTACATATTTGATTGTTCATGTGAAGAAGAGCAGCGATAACTGTTTTTAAATTAAATTTGCATGTGTAATTTTACCACAGCACATTTGCGCTGCTTTATTCCTTGTATTTCTGAATAAAGTGCTATTAGATTAGATTCCTACTCTAGATCTACAAAGGAGACATTTCTGTGGTCATACTTTACATTGCAGTCATCCCTCACAGCCGCAGACCTCATTAATATTCATTTCAAGATTAATCCTTCCTTTATTCTCCGCAACTCAATTAAGACAATCCTATTAATAAAATATGCACTAGATAATCTATACATGATTCATGAGCACCCGGCTAATGAATTATTCATCGAAAGAGTTTCATGTTTTCTCAACATACTGTAGATCTAATGTAATGCCCAGGCCATGCCAAAGCATGGGCAGGCCCCTGCAGGAACGTGAGGAAGGGGTGAATGTGGCAAACAAGAGGACATTCACAAAAATCCCCTGCAATCAAAACATGAAATCTGTCAATGATATTTCACTGAGAACTATGAAGATCTGCTCAATAAATGATACTTGTCATCAGTGTTCTCCAGAGCACAGCTGTATCCCAGGAGATATTAATATTTCAGGAGGCTTTCAAGCTTTCCTGGCGCTCTCTTGTTCTCTGTTATTCTGTGTGTAAGTTTCAACTGCTTTTTTCTTTCACTATTATTTTTATTATTGTATGCTTGTTATGTCGTTGTCACCAGGGCTGCACCTTCTGCTTAATGCGCAATTATATCTGCTTTATGAATATTCTCTCTCCGTCAAGACAAAGTAGAGAGGTATTTTTTGGGGGGAAATTAAACATCATACTTTTTAATATTTTGAGCAGAATCAGTAAAATAAATTACCCAACAGCCTGAAACGCATCCAAGGCAAACTCTGTTTCCCAGGGCATGTTTTACATGATCTGTGACTGTAGATACAAAACAGCAACAACCGTCTGTGTTGTTTTTGTGGAGGAAGGATTCTGGGGATTTGGTTCAGATGACAACAGGCTTAGCTCGTGACAGAGCAAAGGCCTGGCCTGTGTCACAGAGAGTAACTGCAGGAGATTGGACGAGACATTATCTGGCACCTTCACAAACCCAAAGGCCAACTGCAGACCCGATAAGGACAAGCTTTCCTTCTCTTCTCTGTCAGGGAGCTCTTGCAGAGCCAAGTTCACTAGATCATCTTTAATCCTTGGCCAGTCAGATTGCATGTGAACTGAGGAGTCTGGTGGTTTAATGGTGTGCCTGTGCTTTTTCTTTTGTCATTACATAAGGTCACAAGTGTCATTTCCATCCTAAGCAACATGCTTTATTTCCTAAGTTAATAAACAATGTCCCTTTCATCATAATACCATGTTCTGTTTTGTGCAGTAGCTTATATGAAAAAGCCACCCGTAATTTTTGACTTCCGTATGTGCATATTTATTTTTGATTGTAGCTGGGGTTTTTTTTAAGTTTTTGGTTTCTTTGATTGCATTTTTATTTTCTATTGTGTTCCTGTCTATCTAGGAACACAAAGTAAAACCAGTAGTAATTGCCATAATATGCCTACACCCTTCATATAGTTTCTGACTGTGAAGCAGATTATGTTCTGTGGCTCTGGATAGAATAAACGCCAAGTAGAGAATTCCCAAATCTGCTTCTGGAAAGTCTTTTGTTCGACTTGGGGATGTTTTCAGGCCAGGCTGCACCAGGGGACCACTGGAGGCAAGAGCAGATGTAAGGGAATGTAGTAGCTCGCTGGCTGGTTCTCATGTTTATTTACTTAAGCCTCATGTGTACATGTGTGTCTAAGTTTGCCTTGCATGCATTACGTTGAAAGATGGAGTTACAGGGCAGGATGTTTACCCTTCAAATGCCCTGACTAATGTGTCCGCATGCTCGTAGTGGCAGGCCCTGCAAGGAGTAGGAGATGCAGATATTTTCCCCCTTAAAACATGAATGACTTTGGTACCAGGTTTGCTCATGCTAATTGCTTTCTGCTATCATCTGATTTAATTTATTTAAAAACACGTCATTTTTTTTATTCCTGTAAGATTTAAACTTGCGTCTTGCTTCATCCATATTTTTTTTGTAGATTGTTTTGTTCCTTTAGTTTTATATCCTTTTTTTTTAACTGTTACTGTGTTACTTTTTTTTTTTTTTACCTTCTGTTTATTAAAACAAATGACTCTCTCTTTTTGTTAAGCAGAATGTCATATATAAAAGGCCTAATTCTGGATCCAAACATATTTAAAATGCTGTTCAATCAAGAATATAAGTCAATTGTGTTAGCATTTTTTTTTTATAATGTACAGTTTGAATCTCATACACCTGCAGCAATTACAACACCCTGTAGCTGTTCTGTGTTTTTTAATAACGTCATTTTATTTTAGTTTTTAATGCATCATTTTTGGTGCATATATAAATAAGACACATTCTGTGTGTGTTTGATGTAGGAGTGTGGTGGTGCCTGTGAAGAAAACCTCCCCTGGCAGCCTAGCAGTTAACACCCTGGGAAGCAGCAGCAGCACCTCTCCAGGCTTGACAACTGGCAGCACCCCCAACATCTTTGCTGCTACCTCTGCGACCCCCAAAAGCATGATAAACACTACGGGTATGCTACAAACAAGGTTACTGGACTAAAACCACGTTGTTCAAATCCTACACTCAGTCCTAGTAGCCTTGCTAGGATTTACATAATACTGCTTCAGTATTAAGATTACAAGTTGCAATTACTTGTAATCTTACTGACCTCTCCCGATTTTCCGTTAAATGATGCTATTCTAGGAATAGAACAAAGTGTTTTTACTGTGTATGATCATGTGATCCTGGATGTCCTTGCAGGTGGTTTTTGCTATCACTAGATGGCACTCTTTACCTTTTTTGACTCCCCAAAGCAGCCCTGTGCTTCTGAGAGTGAAAATGGCTGTTTAGCCACCAGGATTTGTCTAGACACCACCCTAATTTTAATCTGCTTCAACTGTACAGAAAACAAATCTTTTTTTTTTTTGTTTTGCCAAAAGTGAATTTGCATACCCTGACTTTTTATGGTGCATGGCTTCTGATCTGACTGACTAAATGGCCTCTCCCCCCTTGCTGTCACATTGCTTCTCCCGAGGCTGTGCTGCATTGAGCAGGATTCACCTCAGGGCCAGTGTACTCTGGCTTTTGAAATACCCCACTTAACACAAAGAAGCACAAAGGATTTCAAACACCTTTTAGTGTGCTGTATTATTATTATTATTATTATTATTATTATTATTATTATTATTATTATTATTAATAGTAATAGTAATAATAATAATAACAACAATAATAGTAATAATGGTAATACAAATCACTCTCCTCTCTGAGGCCTTGTGAAGGAATTTGAGAAATGTACCCAAGTGAAAGTGTGCTTTCAGCTAAATCCACAGACTCTCACCCAGACCACATGATATCATTCTCACTGGTCTGACCTCTCAAAAGGACAGTCAGAATGATTTTATATTTGCGACTATGCTGCCAAGAAGCTCTGACTCAGGTTTCACCTTTAAATTACAGTTGTCACAATATCCAAATTTCTTGGCTTGTTTAAAGCTTTTCCGATATGTTCGATATGTTGGTTGATTCTTCATCTTTGTCGTTTTACTAAACAAAACAGTTCCATGTGTCCCTGCTGGCACAAGTTTGAACCAGCTAAGTTGCACTTGGATTTAGTTAAAGTGCATAATTTGTTCTACTTGGTTGAAATTTGGGCTGAAGTCTACTGTCAGGGGCCAGATTGTGGCTGCTTTTTTATAACCTCCCATCCTTCCTTCATTTTCTTTCAGTCATTTCAATCTGTGTGCCATTAAAAACATTTACAAGCACTGGATGTAACTTTAATGGAATTTCCCTGAAGATAGACAATGGTTTTGAATAAGGCGTTGCTTCTTTCTTCAACAAATCTTGTGGTAGTATTTAAATGCTTTGAATTGACCACATTTTACTGTCTATTTTTAGTTACCTAAATATTTCTGCTTGGTACTTGACAAGGATAGTTAAAACACAATAAGACATAGCATTGCGTTTTCTTGTATCCACTTGTTCACTTAGTGGGAGGGGTCACTAAAAATCAGTGCAAAGTTGTTTGGTGGTCACCTTTATGCTGAGATGAAAATTTATATCCTGATTCAAAGTGGTATTCTTCCACTGTGACAATGCCTGCATTCAAAGGCCATTAGGGGGCCACTGAATGGTTTGATCAGTGCAGAAATTATGCAAGCCATGTGTGATGGCTTTCACACTTACCATATTTTGACCCAGTTGAACACATATGGCAGAAAGTGCACCAATGAGTTACACACCACCACCATCATCAAAAGCAAGTGCCGTAGCGTGCTTTTGCAGCACTTAGAGGCTTAACATCATAATAAGATGCCTAATGGACGTCTTTCCTCTAATTTGTCAGCCATCTGTATAAATCTGAAATTATTTTTGCCTTGCATTAATGTGATTCGCTTCTGTTATTCCTCCCGCAGGAGCCACTGACGCAGCTGCTTCTACCTCCTCTTCCTCCAGTTTTGTCAATGGAGCCACGAGTAAGAATCTGCCGGCCGTGCAGACGGTGGCCCCCATGCCTGAGGACACAGTAGAAAACATGAGGTACAACACAGTTCTTCCATTCAGCCAAACTCATTTAGTCAAACTGTGTCACTTCTGTATAAAATCTACCTGAAAGTAGATTTTTCTACATTGTGTTTCTTTCCTTAAAGTTTCCTCAAAGTGCTAAATCAAGATTTTCTATAGTTTTCTGCATTTTATGTGTGTGTGTGTGTGTGTGTGTGTGTGTGTGTGTGTGTATATATCGATATATATATATGTATATATAAAAACCAAAATAGTGGTTTTATGTTAACACTGTGGCAAAGTTTGTCCTAATTTATGTGCATGTGTATTACCTTGAGTACAGCTGGCTGTGACCTTGACTCATCTTCTCCCGTCGCTCTAATAGTT
Organism: Rhamphochromis longiceps; assembly: GCF_057381845.1. Lineage (NCBI taxonomy): Eukaryota > Metazoa > Chordata > Actinopteri > Cichliformes > Cichlidae > Rhamphochromis > Rhamphochromis longiceps. The sequence goes on from NC_140570.1 coordinate 32,773,205, forward strand.
TGTGACAGACATCCTTAGATCTACTCTCCCACCGACTGCTGAGAGCCGAGGTCTTTCTCCAGAGTCTCGCTCTCCTCTCTTGCTCTGCCTCAGTGTTTTCTGCCACAGGAATAGAGATTCAGTTGCCATGGCAGCAGTAACCGACATCACTTAGCGTAACTGTGAAGTCAATGATGGTACTATCTCACCACAGAACCTACTGATGCCTGTGTTATATTTTAGATCACAGCCGAGCTGAATAGATTGCTTCGGTCTACTGAAATCAAACAAATAAATCTGATTATTACCATAGTTCTTTATTATAATATAATGACTTCATGATCCCAACTTTTAAGTCCCAAAGCATCATGAAGGAAGGATTGCCTGTGGTTTCTTTATTTTTTTTCTCTCTATTTCAGTGCCTTTTGTGAAGTAGACCAGAATCCACTACGTCAGAAGCTGACACCTCCTGAGCTCAAACCCTTTAGCTCCCTGACAGGATTAAAGACAGCCTCCAGAGGTGCAGGACAGTGTCTTAGGCAAGGACATCTATGCTAGCTACCTAGACTTCCTGCATCCTGCACTTTATGCTAGTGTGTCATCTCTCTGAATATGTTTTCCCAGGTTTCTTGAAGCGGGTTTCCACTACACATAAACCGTCCCTCTTCTCTTTCTGTTTTTCTGTATTCTGCAGCTTTCTGTCCATCTTAGCTGGGAAAACAAGCTTCAGCTCTCCTCGTGTTGTCCTTTTTTTTCTGTGTGTGTGTGTACACATAGGAGATATACTGTATCTCTACTTGTACACCGTCTCAGTTTGTATGGCTGCATGACTCCAGCTCACAGTTTTTCCGAGGTTCTTAGATAATGTCAGCCAGAGGCATAGAGTGATTGTCTAAAAGATGTGGAACTTCCTCTGCAGTGAACAACTGTGATCTCAAGTGCAACTCTGGTAACATATCACAACAAAGAATGCAAACAGCTAGTGAGATGTGAGTTCACATGGCTCTTAATAACATTAAATCTTCACTCACTAACATCTCTGCTGATAGCAGCCACAATCTCATTGATATCTGGCTTAGTTTGCATCCTCTGAAATGTGCTGGTTACCTCTTGCACCCACCAGTCTGACTCTGACAGTCTGACTACACACTAAGTGCTGTTAGCTGTGCACACCGGGTGAACTGTGGGGCTCTCACTGCTCCTTTTTTTATTGCTCCTTGATAGTGTAGCAAAAAGAATGACCTCTTTCAAGTTTTCTTTTTGAAATTCAGGTGTCTAATTTCTTTTTCTGACTTCTACTTTGATGTGCTCTCTGACAGCATTACTACAAAGCTAGAAAGGGCCTTGGAGAAAGTCGCACCCCTGCTGAGAGAGATCTTTGTGGACTTTGCGCCTTTTCTGTCTCGCACCCTGCTGGGCAGCCATGGACAAGAGTTGCTCATAGAAGGTACAGATGTTGTATGGCGCGTTTTATTCTTAGTGCGCTGTTAACATTTTTGTCCCAGTCACCCCACCGGCTGCCAAACTTTGGATGCTGTAGACATTGACAGGAGAGTTGCGATATTGCACACAAGCTGGGGGTCTGATTAAATTTGTTTTCCCTTTCATTCATCTTGTGGCATGTGTGTGTTTGTTTTCTTCATGATTCTTTTCTCAAATTCTTTCCACATATTGTTCCTAGATGTTTTTGTAACCATCAGCATTTCACTGTCAAACCAATCTCATTTTGAACTAAATGTTGGTAGCCTTTGCCACCTCATTGCATTATTTTTAGTGCCAAAATAAGATGAAATTTCCAACTCACTCTTTCCAACTCACATTGTACTAGAAGGGATTTTGAAATCTTTTTTTTTTTTTTTTTTTTAATTTCAGGGTAAGCTTTAACCTTTTTGTGCACAGTAAAATCTATATGCACGCACATTTTTATTACAATGAAGTATAAGTGCTTAAATGTTTCTGTATTACCGTAGTCATTTTTGTTGCTATTAAAATGTACTCTTGAATGTTTGACCTAGACGTGCCTCTGTGCAGCCACGAGGTTTAATGGCATTAATTATTTTATTTTAAAACGGTATTACAGCAGTCACTTTACAAATAGAGCTGCACTGACTGGTTTGGTTGTGCATAGTGTTTGCAGAAGTGTGAAATCTCTTTGCTGCACTCCACTCTATTTCCTGGTGGCTGCGTGAAGCTTTCCAGTCCCTTCCTCAAGCCTCAGGTTGGCAGCCTCTCACAGTGCTACTTGTGCCTAACCTCAGGGCTCTATGCCTACATGTGTGTGCACTACCACTCTATTCCCCAGGCTTGTTTTGGCTTGTATTCACAAGAAAACAGGGCCACCGCAGTCAGCACGCGCATGAGTGAGACTGTGTGTGTTTGCAGATGTTTGTCTGTTTGTGTGTAGTCCAAAACATACGCGGGTGGTCTCCGCTCTCTCAACTTGCACCCAAAATGCTTTCTCTGAATGCGGATTGCAAAAGTCTTTTCTTTTGCTGGTAACCTAACCGACACTGGTGGACACTGGCAGAGAATGACAGGATGCTGCCAGAACGCACTCTTGTGACTGTTATTTAAGCCCTGCTAGAGAAATACTTTGACCCACATTTACTGACCACCATTGTCCACTTTTCTCCAGGGGCATACTTTATTCATTAACTGTTTACACAACCAGTTGATTTAAAAAATGCATTTCCAATATTTTAATGTTTTGAATAACATTGCATTTAGTTAGGGTTTTTGTTGTTTTGCAATGTTGGATCTGAAATTTTATGGATCTTTTTATTAGCATCTTTTATTGTCATCTAATTTAAGCTTTTAAAAATAATCAGCTTTGGCATGTTTAATGATAAGAAGGGTCTTCTTTATTTGATATAACTAGTCTTGTCGAAATGAATGGTGAAATGATGCATTAAGTACTTTCTGCGCTCATGAAAAGGACATTTGAGGTATTACGGACTCCTTTTTAAAAATGTTTCCATTCCAACCAGTTAAGTTCCACAAACAAGCATGGTTTCCTCCAAGTCAGCCGTATATCATACATATATACATAAGTAAATAGAAATGTGAGTATGCTATGCACATGTGGCTTGGTCTACTCACTCAGTGTCAGGAGAAAGGAATGAAAAATCAGGTAGCAAAGCCTTGACAAGTGTGAATATGTCTGTTACCCTTTCACTCAAAGTCTGTCAGCAGACTGACCAAGCTGACAAACCAGAGCTGATCTCAGGCTGCAGACTGTAACCCCACAAACAAGGTCATAGATAGACAGCTCGGGCCTCAGCACTCTAGACATGTTTAACCCTGTCTGGGTCTGTGAAATGTGAACTCTGACAGGGATTAGAGCAGGTTTACCAGTCAAAACACTGCAAATACACAGAATCAACACTTGCTCTTGGACACCTATATTATATGGAAGTTTATCAAGCCACTTCAGCCCATCTTAGTTTCAGTCTGTTCATGACTGATTTTGCTTCGTCTCTTTTCGTCATCTACTTTTCTTCCCGACCCTTCCCAGGCCCGCAGTTGAAATACTGTGCTGTAGTGCAAAGGCGCTCCATTTACCAGTAATTACCAGTCATCCATCACTCCTTAGATTGCTCGGGGTCAAGCCCTCCTGTGCCCCGTGTGCCCCTTTGCCTCACTCTATTCCTTCACCCCCTTTGCAGACATGTGGTCACTGCAGCAATTATGTTGTGTGCACACTGAGCTTTACACTTGGAGTTGTTGGGTAAGAGCTGTGCGCGAACACTGCCGCTGTTGTGATGCCTGCCGCCTGCTCCTTGCTGTCCCCTGAGTGGCCCAGCTTGCTGGCACATCACCCCACAATGCCACATTCACCCATGCCTTAACCCTGCCCTGTTTACAGGAAAGGACTGGCAGGCCATGTTTAAATAGAATGCATTTAGTTTGTCTACCAGCACAAGGCCAGGGTCAGTTGGCCACCTGACTACTGTGTCAGTCCGGACTGACTTATGGCTTAGCGTGTCACTGCTATAACAAGAGGTCAACTGTGGCACTCTGTGTACAAGTGAAGGGTCACATCCTCTTAGAGTATTTACAATATGTTCCCTTGGACAGTCTCTGCTCATGAATAGAACTCAATGGAGAATCAGTGACCAAAAGATCCATCCATCCAGGGTTTGAATATTTTGCATTCTGTGTTAGATTATACCATTTAATCACACAAGTAAAACCATTTCCGCTGAATTTTGTCTAGTTGACCTTTAAAGGGGACCATTTATGCTCGTTCCTGGCTTTCCACCCTTGTACAATTCAAATTCAAAGTTCAAAATAATCCCTATTAATCTCAGTGCTCTCAGGTCTTTTTGCAGCCCCTCTGTTCATTATTTTATTAAAACAATCAGTTTCAGCTCCTCTCCCTTTGCTGACATCGAGGGTGGCAGTGAACTTTTTTCTGATTGGCTGTTTCATGCAAACAGAAGCTTAGAGCCAGAGCTGTGTGGCTGAGATGTTTATATTAGGGATAACCACTGCACTGACATCACACAGAGCCAAGATAAAAAAAACAAACAAACAAAAAAACAGCAAAAAGAAAAAAAAAACTGCCTGAAGAAGATTTAGAGCAGACTGAGGCCTGAGCCCATTGCACATGTCTAATATAAGCATCCAACTCATATGCTATATATATTACAGAAAATAATAAAACATAAATAGAAATAAATAAAAAGCCATGAAGGGAAACGTCATGTAATTAGAATTAAATTCATATTTATAAAATATATTAATATGTTATGTTTACATATCATAGTTTACAAATACACAAGTGCATTAATATTATCAGTATATATCATTGTTATCAAACGGTGCCCATACTTAACAGGCATGTCAACCAATGTAAATGTTACTGCAGTTTTAGTGTTTGGACTTTTGGAGGTAGGTCTGCTGCTGTGTTTACATGTGGACAGCAAATTGTACCTTGGACACACATGTGATTGTTTTATTTATTGTTTTCTGTGCTATTACAGCAGACACTCGTGCATTTCTCATTAAGCTATTCTGTATAATTAGGCTATTCTTTATACCCGTGTCTTCAGGTGCTTTTTGCATACTTTATAAAACCGAATAATATCAAAGATAACTCTGCTTTTAAGTATAATGCAAAACTATTTTGCTATTAATAATTTTATTAAATAAGCCATCATTACAACTACATGAATACTATTTTGTTTTTAAGTATTTGTACTGTGAAAAACTTAAAGTTCCTAGAAATCTTCTTTGGTGGATTCCCCATCATCCATGAAACAACAACATCCATGGGGCATAGGTGTTTTTACTCTGCCTGCCTATAATGAGTACTATAGAGTTCCTTTCTTTGCTTTATTAATGATTGCACCTTTAATGGTTCTCGCCGAGTGCAGCAGAAGGGCTGGAGGTGCAGAATACGAGACCAGTTGCAGCCATTGTTTCTACAAATGAGCTTTTCACACCTGCCCATGTTTCATTAGAGAGTTGTCTGCTTCAGCGGCTCACCGTCTACCGAATGGAGATGTGGGAAGAAGCTGTGAATGTCTTCTGTGAGCGTGTGGCATGTGTGAAGGATGTGCGTGTGTGGGGGTTGGAGTGCTCGTATGTAAATGTGTTGCAGATGTATTTTTTTGTTCTGTCGTTTTTTTTCTCCTTTACAATTTTATGACAGGCAAATTGGGAACACAATTTGGGGAGGGTTGGCAAAAATGCTAAAAGAGGCTATATACAGTAGCTTTGCACAAGTCGAGTACTGTATGTCGGTGTTGTGCTCTATGCGTTTTTCTTTTTTTATATATTATCTTGTTTGCCCAAATGATTACACCTTATCATACCAACAGTTGTATGCTTATGTTCTTTAACATGCAAGATTAATGTCTCTTCTTTTCATCTGCTTTATCTCCAAAGGTCTAGTGTGTATGAAGTCAAGTACCTCAGTGGTGGAGCTCGTCATGCTCCTTTGTTCTCAGGTGAGCATTTTCTTTCTCATTTTTTTCACAGTTTTCATCTTCCCAGGCTCTCTTTGTCTTTTTCTATCTGCCATTCTTTTTCATGTCTAATAGGCCGTTCTATACTCTGCTACTCTTGATAACATACTCTCTGCCAACACTCTGTGGAGACGTGCAAGGATCTGGTTTCAACCTTTGCAGATCAATATAAGCTGACACTCTGTACTGGCAAATTAGACATGGTCATTGCTATAACCTAGTTCACTCACCTCTTACTTTGAAAGATGTATTTTAAACAGAGACATGCACATTAGATATACCCTTTATCCAGTCCAAGTTGTGGATATTTTGAAAGTATACACATTTATGGTTAAGACTTGCTTCAGTTTTGAGGGCTCATGTTAGACAGCAAGTTATTTAATCTCTTCCCTCTTTAAGCTAATTGTCCAAACGGATGGTACAGACACACACTGATCTCTGAGAATCTACCGACTTTCTCACTACGCCCTAGAGCTTTATTACCAAGCTCTCCTTTAGAGAATGAGCTCCACCTCATGCCAACCCTGCAAGTGACTGATCACCTTTGAGCTGACCCTCTGAATCTCTTGTTAAGCCCATGTTTTAGGGAAGGTCAGAGCCCTGATGTAGCAGTTAGAACAGGAGACATTTAACATACCTTCTGTCAGCCCATCAGTCTTGCGTCGGGAGCCCATAAGGAAGCCATTACTTGGTGCCTCTGTGGATCCAGACTGCTGGGTCAAAGTCTTGAGGAGGTGGATTGCCACGAAGTGTGCTCAATGGTATCCATAGTCCAAAGGGCTCTTCGGCAGGGAGCTGTGCCTCTGTTATATGGAGGCCATTATTCAGGGGCTTTCCACCAAAAAATGTACGTAAATGGGGGAGCCAGTTTTGAGTTATTGTTGCTCTTTTGATGGTTTTTGATGGGCTCCTTTTTGTGCTGCTTTTCTGTCTGTGGGAAGTTGCATTTTCCAGCTTTAGGATTTATTGCAGATGAGAGCATCAGCATGCTGTTAAGGGTCTGAGTCCACCCCCCGTTACACAGATAGCATTACTGCAGCTCCAGAGGTTCCTGCCATTAGGGGCTCGCGGGCTGAAACCCAGGCTGAGATATCGATCAGACAGCAAGGCCTTGAAACTAGATTGTACGGTTTGGTGTCCTTCTAAAACTGTTCAGATAAAGATGAACAATTGCTCTTCATCCTTATAATACACTCTCTCTATGTATATACTCCACTTTTGTTACCAGCTGGTATAATTAACTGATGTAAAAATAGATAATTAGCAGTGTGTTCTTCATTACTTTTTTCAGGGAACCAAGCTCATATGTGCTGACCAGCTGTCAGAAGCAGCAGAGACAATCCTTAATCTGATTAATAACTGCAGTGCAAAGAGCTCATAATTGATGTCTTTGGTAGCACATATTGAATCTCAGCTGGTTTTAGAAAGCACAGCGAGTCTTGTCAGATGCAGGGTGAGCTTTTATCACAATAAAATGCCATCTTTGACATGCCCCCTCACATACTTTAACATTAATGTTTTAAGACAGCAAGGAGGGCACTTAGATGACCTTTAGTCCCTCTCTGTTTTGTGACCTGTCACTTTTATGAATAAATTAGTGCTAATGATCTGCCTTTTCTTATTTATGCATACTAATCACAGCAATCATTATGTTGCTGGCCATGGCTGCAGACACTATGTGTCTCTCCTCAGTCTGGGCAGCTGAATGAAAGGGTCAAGCAGCTCTGTTTCTTGTAACAGCTTAAACATACAGGGGGGGATCTAGAGTGGAGCCACAGAGATTTAGTGATGGAAGGCCTCCAGATGTGGAGAGTACAACTGAGCAAAGCAGAGTAGATAAAAGCAAAGGCTCCCGCATACTGACAGGTTGGATTGAAACACCACAAATACTTAGTGCCCTGCTGAATTTCAGGAAGATGAAAGTGGGAAGAGAGAGATGCCTCTCAAGGCCATCAAGCTGTTCACTGGGACAGGAGTTGTGGGATTTTAGGTGGTAGGATTTTCAAAGATACAATGGAGAATTCCAGTATTTCCCCAAGTGAGCATCAAACACTTCTTAGTATCGTTTGCGTTTCAACAAACTCACCTGCTCTTTAGTATTATGGCACTTTTTAGCCACTTGTAGCAAATTCATTTGTATACAGTAGACTACTGTAGTCTTCAGTTTTTTCCAACTGAAGCATTTTTCCCCCAGAAAGCTAAATTCAGTTTATATCATATCAAATACAGTGTAAATGAGTTGTAGTGTGTGGAAACTAAACTCAGCTATAAGCAAGTCACTATAGGACTTTAGTTCTGCTCGGATATTACTAAGAAGTAGTAATCCTGGATATGCCTGCTTGATATGTAATTATGAGCTAATAATAATGAGACAAAAATATGTCAAGCCTTTTTTATTTTTTAATTGTAACCAGACATGTCCAAAAGGCCAAACTATTGGTGCATCTTTAAAATTTCGTTTTTCTTGGCGAAACTACTAAACAAACTTTACATAGCCAGAGGTGCTGCACTGTGGTCATGGTCTGCATTTACATCAAGAATTACATCTCTTTTTAAGGAGCTGCACGTCGAGCCTAATTTCCTTCAAATGAGCTGCAGAGGATTTTTTAAATCTCTGCAATCAAAGGCAGCCTCCTCTGGGAGTTGTGCACTCCAGCTAAAAAAAAGAAAAAGAAAAAAGAGAGTCTCTGAAGTGCTATCTCAGCTGTCAACAAGCATACCTCAGACAAGATAGCATATTTGACTAGTTCATGCTTTACCTCCTCTGACCTGCTGCCACTTTCCCGGTGTTGCCCAAGTGTCACGTCTGCCTTGATTTCCGTATTTATTTTTGTCACGTGAGCATGGTGCGAGTGGAACCTTGGAAGTCTGGCTGTACATGATCCCTTTCCAAATCAACAACAGCCTATTCCAGGCAGATACTGTAGCACAGGAAAGGGGTCAGGGGGAACATTTGGAGACCAGATGCTCAGCAGTTTGTCAGCACCATCTCCCTGACTTAACGCATCGTAGGGTCAGACTGTGCACTCATGCGCGAACCAGTATGTGTCAGTCACAACAACTATGTACAAAAACACGTACCCATACATAATAATGTCAATGTCAGTTATTTTAGTACTATACTAAACAAATGCTGTTTATCTTATCCAGACACTCACAGGGAACAAGCAGTGTGTACCTCTTTTCTGCATGTAGATTATATACCACCATATAGTCTTTCAGTTGGGAATAGCAGTTATATTTAATGCTTTTTCGGTAAACAATGTTCAAAGGTTCCTTTATATATGTGAATAGCCTTAAGTTATAGGTACATTATTAGCCCTTAGAACTAAAACCCTTTCTCCTTTCATTTTTCTTCTGTTTCCCCTTTTTCTTTGAACTGTGGCCTTCTCTATTTTCTCTTCCATTTGCACCTCAGTAAGGTTACAGGAGAGCTGAATTTCCCACAGTGAAAGGCGCGCGCTCAAACTGCTTTTTAATCATTTCCAGAGCATGTTGTGAGACAGCAAGTGCTGGCACTCTGGCCCAGGACTCGGATTCCTTCCAGGCACTCACTGCAGGGCTCAGTGAGCCCGCTCAGTAATCTGTCACTGTAAGGGACGGAGGAAATGGCTGTATTTAAGCGAGAGGATACAGTTTCATCCCACAATTACATCTCTCCTGTGTTTACAGATCTTTTCACAGAGGAAGAAAGGATGGTCTTACATGTGGTGCAGAATTTCAGCTTTTTATAGCTATCACTTTATTTTTTTTCCTCAAAGGATATATCAACGAAATGCTTTTTTTATGTACTTGAATTACAAGCTATGAAACTGTATCTAAATTGCAGTTTCAAATATAAAATTTTCATGACGAAATGTGATTCTTGTCACTCTTTTCCGAATGATCTTGCTGCATATTGGATGCAAAGTCTGTTTTAACTTTTGATGTGCTTTGCAAAGATTTCTGATGTGTTCTTTGTATTATTCTGTTAGCTTTATGGTAATTTAGATGCACGGGCAGTCCTTGTGTGAGTAATAAATATTTTTTCTTTCTCTTCAGGAGTGGCAGAACTCGATTCAAAAGAATGCTGGACTGGCATTCATTGAGCTAATTAATGAAGGGAGGTAAAGTATCAGTTTATTAATATACATAAGATTAAACAACAAGGCCAGACACTGGGTTACTAATCCCCCTGTTTTTTACTAGATTGCCCATAAACCTCTTGCTCCTCTTGGCTGCTCTGTTGGAGGTAAAAGTAAATAAGATTGTTGTGAGAGGATAACATAAGAGTCTCGGGTCCTCCTCTTGTATTTTGTCCCTCTGTCTTTTTTGCTGTGTTTTTCTTGATTCCTCCCTCTTCCTCCCTGGGTGTGGCCAGACTGTGTTTTCTGTCGAGCAGATCAGGGGCGGCTCAGCCTCCTTGCCCATCTGCTGACCCATCTGGCCAGGCCTCCTCGATGCCCAGGTTCAAGCCTGAGCCCAGCCAGGCTTCTGAGTCCCCCGCTGGCTCGGGAACAAAGAGCTTCAGTCAGTAGGGCCACACGGCGCTGTCCAGGGTGCTGCTGACAGACACATAATTTTCCAGTCTTACTCAAATCTCTGTGCACCTATTCTGCTTAACTAGACAGACGTATATGTAGTTGTAGTCTGGTAAATCTGTTTGCCTTACAAGGCGTGGCTGACATAGACATTGTATCTGTTGTATGTGCAACAGAACATTCAGCTATGTTTCATAATGCAGCTGTTTGAATTCCAAGCCATTAACAGGCAGGCTAACAATGCTCTGATTAGGTGGATATTTTATTTAAGCTTATTCCACAATCAGATCTGACATCCACTTTAGAGGCCATTTATCCTCCCCTCGTGAAAACAAAGAGAGCATTCATTAAGTTATTGCTGCTTCTAGCACCAGACATTATCATATTAAATAGCTATTGAGAAAGAAAGGTGTGTTACTACTTTTATAACTAATGTGTTTCATGAGTTGTATGTCAATGAATGCCAACATGAGATGAGAGAGGCGCCTCTGCTAAAGGCACTGTCAGGAGGTGCAATCCACACATGGAAGCAGTCAAAGGACCAAGACAAATAAAAAACAACCTTTTAACTTTAATGCTGTTGAAATGACTGATGATAAGACATTTGTTGTAGCGAAAGAAAGTAGAAATGTTAATGATAATCAGGCCCCCCTCTTGACATAATGAAATTTTAGTTGCATTTGTTGTAGCAGCTAAGCACCCTCACTCCGTCATGGCGCGAATGGTGATTGATTAGTGTTTTCTATGCATGAAATAATACCACAAAAAGTCTGGTGGAGCGCGTAAATGTCTTTTTTCCATCTCCAAATATCACTTGTCAACTTGCTTTCTCATCTATTCTTGGTTTCGAAACAAAGCTTGGCGTTGTCAGCCTCTGTCTTTGAACAGTGAACTTCTGTCTATTAACGAGTGCTTGTCAACAACTAAAGAGGCGAGAGCAGCTGATGAATGCAGCCTTGGGATTATTGCCTCTCCTTGGGATGGGAGGGAAAATTACAATCTGTATCAAGCACTGAAGAGGAACAAGGGGTGTTTTAATTAAAACAAAGCTGGCCTAATGGTGTGTAAAATGGCATGTAATCTACACACAATATCCAGGGTGTTTTCACTTATTAAAGATACTGGAACCTATGTGTGAATGTGGGTGGAGACCACGGAGTCTCTAGACATGTGAGAAGCTTTCCACCGCCAGGCTTGTCAGCAATACAGTTTCTGGGTTGATGTTCTGGTCAGTGGGAAGGGATGCTCAGTCAATCAGGAGCGTGGCAGACAGGCTCCAGTGCTCTAATGACACTCTATTCCCTCCTTAATGCTACAGAGGGGTCTGTCACTGACCTGCAGCCTTGCAACATAACTCAGACAAATGATTCTGTTTACCAGTCTCCTCTCTCACTAAGCAGAATGTTACACAGTCCTGACAAGCTAAATTTACCTTTACACTGTGCTTTCCTTTGGAGTGTCTTTGAAATGCATAGTAATTTTAAAAATCCTTATGTTTTCTCCTGTTTTTAAATTTCTTTGCAATATTAAAGGTTGCTCTGCCATGCCATGAAGGACCACATAGTCCGGGTTGCCAACGAGGCTGAATTCATCCTCAACAGACAGCGAGCAGAGGACGTGCACAAACATGCAGAGTTTGAGGTATAAACTATGCTTCTGAAAGCATTAAAGGCCTGCCCAGAGTTGCACAGCTTACTGAATCAACAGTAAATACAGTATTTCAATATTTCAATTGACCAAATTTCAGTTTTACCATCTGCTGTGAAAATAGATTTTGACAATCTGCTAATGAGCTCTAAACAAATCCTATTAGTATAAAACAGGCATTCAACTTTATATGCTCAGTAATCGTGTCCCTCTGTGTCCTCACGAGGATTAAATCCTCGCTATTACAACTCGTATAAATTTAATTATTGGTGGCAAAGGGATCCCGGCAATATTAATTTAGGATTTTGATATGAGCTTTTGCCAACTAACTCGGGGGATAAAATCCCTTTGTCTGTATTTAGCCTACGCCCATCAAACCATCATTTGAGATATGAAAGGAAACACTAGGGTTTAAGTGGCATAATAAAAGAAGTGCACACTGGAGTAATAAGACCTTATAAAAGCACTAATCACTAATAAATGTTATGAAAGTAAGTAGTATTTTTTCAAATACAACAAATTATTATTTGAAGGTTAATAATTACAATAAATTAGACTCACTGGCCATTTGTTAAGTACACCTGTTCAACTGCTCATTGATTCAAATCAGCCAATCACATGGCAGCAACTCAATGAAATTATAAATGCATAATCAAGAGAACCTTCTGAAGTTCAAAGTGAACATCAGACTGTGGAAAAGAGCAAGTGATTTTGCACAAATGGCGGGATTGTTAGTGACAACAATAACTAAAATAACCACTCCTTACAGCCAGGATATGCGGAAGAGCATCTCTGAATGCACAACACACTGAACTTTGAAACAGAAGAAGACCACACTGGTACAGAAGTACATGAAAATGAGGATACAGTTTGTGCAGATTGACCAAAATTGGACAACTTAAGGTTGGGAAAATATTGCCTGGTCTGATGAGTCTCAATTTTTGCTGCCACATTTAAATGGTAGGGCCTCAATTACACATCGATCTATCCTGCCTGTGCGAATGGTTCAGGCTGCGTGTGATGTCATGGTGTGGCAAAAGTTTCTTGGACCCCTTAGTTCCAACTAAACATTGCTTAAATACCACTACCTGGCTATATGCTTGCTGTAAATGTCTGTTTGTTTTATGACTATGACAATGAGTTCACTGCTCATTGTCATGGTAGCTTACCTTTGGAATGTGGCGGGAAGGGAGATTTTAATCATGGATGTGCAGTGGAAAAAATCTGCTGCAACTGTGTAATGCTACAGTGGGGCAAAAAAGTATTTAGTCAGCCACTGATTGTGCAAGTTCCCCCACTTAAAATGATGACAGAGGTCAGTAATTTGCACCAGAGGTACACTTCAACTGTGAGAGACAGAATGTGAAAAAAAAATCCATGAATCCACATGGTAGGATTTGTAAAGAATTTATTCGTAAATCAGGGTGGAAAATAAGTATTTGGTCAATAACAAAAATACAACTCAATACTTTGTAACATAACCTTTGTTGGCAATAACAGAGGTCAAACGTTTACTATAGGTCTTTACCAGGTTTGCACACACAGTAGCTGGTATTTTGGCCCATTCCTCCATGCAGATCTTCTCGAGAGCAGTGATGTTTTGGGGCTGTCGCCGAGCAACACGGACTTTCAACTCCCGCCACAGATTTTCTATGGGGTTGAGGTCTGGAGACTGGCTAGGCCACTCCAGGACTTTCAAATGCTTCTTACGGAGCCACTCCTTTGTTGCCCGGGCGGTGTGTTTTGGATCATTGTCATGTTGGAAGACCCAGCCTCGTTTCATCTTCAAAGTTCTCACTGATGGAAGGAGGTTTTGGCTCAAAATCTCACGATACATGGCCCCATTCATTCTGTCCTTAACACGGATCAGTCGTCCTGTCCCCTTGGCAGAAAAACAGCCCCATAGCATGATGTTTCCACCCCCATGCTTCACAGTAGGTATGGTGTTCTTGTGATGCAACTCAATATTCTTCTTCCTCCAAACACGACGAGTTGAGTTTATACCAAAAAGTTCTACTTTGGTTTCATCTGACCACATGACATTCTCCCGATCCTCTGCTGTATCATCCATGTGCTCTCTGGCAAACTTCAGACGGGCCTGGACATGCACTGGCTTCAGCAGCGGAACACGTCTGGCACTGCGGGATTTGATTCCCTGCCGTTGTAGTGTGTTACTGATGGTGACCTTTGTTACTTTGGTCCCAGCTCTCTGCAGGTCATTCACCAGGTCCCCCCGTGTGGTTCTGGGATCTTTGCTCACCGTTCTCATGATCATTTTGACCCCACGGGATGAGATCTTGCGTGGAGCCCCAGATCGAGGGATAAATAGCAAAATGCACAATATACACAATATAGAGTTTAAATGTAAATTAAAAATATAAAAATGTAAAAAGCATTGGTCAACAGAAAGCTTGTTTACACAGTAAAGTTTTTAACTGTTTTTTAAAGGATTCCACAGAGTCAACCAAACGTTGTCTCTGAGGAGTGTTTCCAACATCGTGTTGAATGTTTGCCACAAAGAATTAAAGCATTTCATAAAGCGAAAGCAAGTACTAGAAAGTTGCAAGTTGTGTAGTGGTTTACACATTCATTTAAAAAGCAAAAACATCTCCTGTTTTATCCCAGGAGGAGACACAGATCCCTTTGGGGTTTCTTATGGAAGGTTATCCAGTGTAAATATCTACCATATCAAACATGCAGAGCTAACTGCTGTTGTGAAAGAGTGAGCAGCTTTGATTTATGAATTATTTTTGCATCGTGTTGACATCATAGCTGAGAGAGGTGAGAAATGATAACCATTGAACTCAGATATCATTAGAATGCACAATATTCTCCGTGCTATATTACCCCGAACTAGACAACAAAAGTGGATGGATGGTTTGGTAGATATTACAAATCTGATTAATACACTTGTTTAATTTGGTATCATAATAAAAGTTTAATTCCTCATTAGTGAGGGTTTCAAATATTGTTGGGCTATCTTGGCGATACCCACAGGGTTGGGGTCGCAGTAATTGTGAGATAGACTAGAGTAGAAAACAAAACTGAGAGTTAAATAGGACATAAACCGTAGTTTTCAGGTTTTTGGTCTTCTGATTTTAAATTGTAACACCACCTGCTTACTTTAAAACAAAAATATTTAAAACAGCAACATTACAACTTTATAATAGCCCAAAATACACTGTACTGCATTTTTTAACTATTCACAAAGTTTTATAATCATGCGATTATCGCAACGACAGTTGTTATGAAGTATTACCAGTCTGACTGTTCAAAATCAAAATGTGTGTTTGCTATCGAACAAAACCACACACACACAATTCCGCCAGCTCTGTTAACAGCTTGTACATATGAGTAGTGATGAGTTTCTTATCTGGGAGAAGCAGCCATCCTCAAACAGCTGCTTGATATACAGTTCTTGAGGATCCTTGACCCACTAGATAAACTGGAAGAGACGGTTAGATATGCAATGTCAGGAGAAGGGGGAAGTGTACCTGGCCCCATCCGTTCTGTCTGCCAACTCCAGACAGCCTACACTTTTCATCTAGGCCTGACATTACTTTATTACCCACTCTTCAAGATTGAAGATTCAGGACGCAGATAAGACAGTTTTACAATTAAGTTGGTGTCAGGAAGACGCGTCATATGCTTTAAGTGATAAATAATGTTTGATATTTGTCACTGCGTCACGTTGTAATGTGAGGTGACGGGCGGAGATTGAGTTATCCGCTTTATGAGGTATATGTTGAAGTATAATATCTGACAGAATTCAAATTTTAAAGCAGGAAATTCAATTAACTTCCAGCTTCTGTTAGCAAATTAGATTGCGAATATTAGCAAGAGTTCCCCTCAGGGTGGCCTAGTGAGACAGAGTCGCATGTGCTCCTCTAGTTTACATTTAGCTACCTGGTGCGCTTCTGTTGCGCTGACTTCAGGAAAAAGGTTTATAAGTAAAGCTGCAAATTTTACACATTGTATTTTATTTAAACATTCTGACAAGTAGATTTTTTTTATATTTATGATTTGAATTATATAAAACAATATGTTCTTACACATTCTTACAGTTTGTTTTAGAAGATAACTGCAAATCTTCACATTTTAACCCATTGCTATACCAGCGGACAGCATAAACATTTTATTGATATAATGGCATTGTAGCTTTGTAAACCCTGACAGGCTATATTCTTCTCCCCTAATAGCGCCATCCAAAGCTACCTAACAGGAAGCCTCATCTGTCCACAGTTAGGCAATGGACTGCCTTCATGTGCTTGCAGTGATTTAGTGCCCTCCTCCAAGGGAGTAGAAATATATCTCTCAGCTGTCCACTAATATCTTTATGCACTCAAGTGTGTTGAATGAAGCTATAACATTCTTCAGCGTGACAAATGCTCCATTAGAGTGTATATATTATTCTGACTTTATTCAAGTAAGACATTCTCAAATGCTATTAGAACAATGTCCAGCATTAAATTTGATGGTAGATACTGTACCTAAATATATAAATACAGAATGAGATTAACACATTTTGTTTCTTTCTTCTCTTTTCTTAAATCTGAAATTAGTCAAACTGTGCTCAGTATGCTGCTGACAGAAAAGAGGAAGAGAAGATGTGTGACCACCTGATTTGCGCCGCTAAGCACAGAGACCATGTAACAGCCAACCAGTTAAAGCAGAAAATCGTCAACATCCTCACCAACAAGCATGGTGCCTGGGGCACGCTGGCCCAGAGGTAGGTCCCCACACTTGAACAAGTTTAACTGCAGACCTACAGGGGTGGTGTTAAGACTTCAAGATAAACTATAGCCACTCAATGTTAGGTACAACCTACAGGACAAAAGTTACCTGTTCACAGTACTCTGCAGTCAGAGGATAGGGCCACCAGTTAATGTCATTTTCCCAGGATCCGATAGGGTCAGCAATCAGGTCAGCAAATGCAATTACAGTGCCGAGTGGCTTAATCCTCTGGGGACAGCTGATTGGCCAGTCATCTAACATACCAGGGTGGAAGACGGGGGTTGGGGTGTTTCTGCAGCATTGTCCAGGCATTCATTGACCCTCTCAGTAACACAGCCCAGCACCTGGTGGTAGTTGCAGCCTTCCCCATGGGCCCTGTTAAAACAACCACCAGCTCTCCCACTCTGCTGCTTACTTTTCACTATCATCCACATGGTCCCATGGATGCAGGGCTGGTTAGAAGCATTGACAGCTAGTTATTTTAGACAAACAAAGGAGTCACAGCAAGCTGTTTTGTTTTCTTCTGGGCTTATGGCTGGGAATTACAGATATGACAAAAAGCATGCAGTTTTTTATAATAGCAGAACTATGAGCAATGACTTGGTGCAGGGAAAGCCTCAGGCAGTTTGAGTTAAATATCCACATCACATTATACAGGCCAGTTGTAGAAATGCACAGTAGTAGTAAATTTGTTCACATAAAATGAATTCAAGAGCAGCCAGTTGAGAGAAAGTCTGCCACTTTATACACAAACCGCAGCTGCTTATTTGCCAAATTTTTGCATCTTTGCTGAAACAGTAGCTTTAAGTTTGTTATTACGTTTTAACGATACAGTGCAGATGTTCGACTGGGTTTGCTGAGCGTGAATTTGTTTCAGATCTTAAACCAGGTTTCCTCATAATATGAAAAAATGTTTTACTAATTTTTATAGCTTTATTTTATGTTTTTAATGTTTCGAGCATTTTCCATCAAAATCAGTAGATGTTCTAAGCAGCTAAATGTGTTCTTTATCCTTCTACTCACGGAACATTGTGTGCAGTAGCCAGTCTAATTTTATCAAATGCATGTATATTGACATCACATGCTGCAATTTCCCGTTGACACTTGGATTTGTTAGAGGCAATAATGTATTGCAATTGCTTCCAGAACAATGGCAGAAAAACTGACCTTATCCAAACACTGTGTTTAATATTATGTTAATATTTTGACCGTGACTGTGAGGATCTCAGGGTCCAAGTACAGATTTTCTTAAAACTGACTGAACCTTAACTACCCATGGAAATCTATTGGACTGAATTCTGGGCTCTTGTTCAAATATTTATGGAGCTTCTCTCAGAGGCATATCATTTGCATTGAAACAAAAGGTTATTGAGCGTGGGTGCATTGTAAATGATACCGCAAAACTTCCAACAAATTCAAATTTAATGGTAACCTGCTGGTGAAGAAAAATGATGCAATATGCTCACAAGCTCAAGGCAGTGTTGCAGTTCAGCAGCTCAGTCTTATTCAATGCTACATTAACTTTCCCATTTATGCTTCTCTTGTAAAATATAAAGCCCTCAAGCATTTTGAGGTGGCTGTCTGTTTTGTGTGTGTGTGTGTGTGTGTGTGTGTGTGTGTGTGTGTGTGTGTGTGTGTGTGTGTGTGTGTGTGTGTGTGTGTGTGTGTGTGTGTGTGTGTGTGTGTGTGTGAACCTTTAGTTAGTAATGTTTGTTTTTACCGTCTTGCACAGAGATTGCTTTGCCTTTAACTCCCAAGTTCTGCCTGGGGACATGCCAAGGGATATTTATCATTAGTGTAGGATATATTATAAACAAAATTATTCATAGGAAGGCAGTAGTCAGACTACTGACACTTTTCTTTTAGTGTTTTTTTTTTTTTTTTTTTTTTTTTTTTTTAAACCGCATGTTTGCAGCTTTGCTCATTAGATGCCCAAGTATTAGATTTCTCTGTTTTTGAATTCCTGGTATCTGCAGCCAGTTGATTTTAAGTTGTTGTTCACCTTAGAACAAACAGTTTTAGGAAATTGTGTTGTAGCACCAACAGCAAGAGCGGTAAATAAGGAAATGATCTGTACACGGCGTTAAAACAGCTGCTCTACAGTCATATGATCTGCCTGAAAAATACGCAGATCAGACCCTATGGTGGCCCGTTGGATCCATACTATATGCTTGCTTGATGATGAATGTCCCTCTGTATGGAGTCAGCATAGAAAAATCAATAGTCCTCAAATTGAAACAGTATAGGGTTGTATTGATCCGCTGTGCTAAATCAAAATGAGGAGGCTTTGATACATCTCTCCAAGACAGCTCCCTGTGCAGTAATGACACCCTATCAATTTTAGCTTTACACTGATAAATCAAGTTGAAAATTGGATGTCAGAGTTTTTTCCAGGGAGAGTGTGATTTTCCCTGCCCTCTGGTCCCCTCTGCTGTTGACCTCTGAACCCTGCCAGTGGATTATAAAGTTCAGGCTCGTCTAAAGTGAAAGTAGATGTCAAGGCGATGCTGATGAATTCATTGAAGACTAATGTCCAGCACTTTTGCAGCACGGGACTACCGTACTGTGACAGCACAATAAATTCTCTCGACAAAGTTAAACTGCAACTTTATTTTATGCAACAAAAGTCTTTTTGAATACACCGTTAGAGTAAAAAAGGCAGCTTAATGGTGTATTTGTTCATTTTCTTTTTTTATTTTTATATGCGTTATTGTTTTATATTTTGTTATATATTTAAAGGTCTAATTTTAATATTGCATTACATTAACACACACACGTACCTTTAAACACTTGAAAATTCATTGGATTTCATGCACTGATACTAACTGTTTCGACACAGCCAACCTAACACAAATGTAAAAGGGAGCTGAAGCATACAAGCTTCTCTTTGTTCCCATGCGGGCGTCTGAGTTCAGTAGCATCACTGACAGCTGACGGAGGAGCCTCTGCTGGCCTCCACAGCAGACCTTAACCTTACCTGACTAGTCTATTGATTGTCAACATTTCTTCTGTATAATTACTTTTTTGTAGCAGAGGAGCAAAAGGAAAATGGCGGCATATATTGATCTGTTTCGAGGCAGTGAAACAGCCGTTTCCCTTGACTAACAGTGAGTTTCATCTCTGGCACGTGATGAATGGTAACAATCTGCCCGTGGATAATAACTTTGTGATGGAATGAACCTTTTTACTCACAATGTGCCCGCAGTATTTGGTCCTTCCTGAAAGGGGTTATCAATTCTAATAGAATTCTACTACCACAGTGGGGGTGTGAGCACCTTCAGAGATCCTTAAAGCCTTGCAAGGGTTGAGGTCTGATGATCCCTTTGGGGCAGAAAACAAAAGTCAAGGTCCCCAATTGAGCCTGACAGTAAAAACAAAATTTAATCTGGCAACATACTGGATATAATTCAAAGACACGTTTATACTTGACGTCCAGAGCAGCAAAACGTGTATGATCCTACATTCTTGTGATTAATCTGAAGTACTCTGTTAAATATTGTAAAATCAAAAGGGGAATCTTAGAAGCTGCTATAAAATTAATTCACCTCTAAGGGCTTTTTTTCTGTTCACATGCACACTTTAGATGTTTATCTCCCATCCACTCTACCAAAGCGGTTTCTGCTCTTCCTTATTTTTTTAATCTACTATGTACATCAATAAAATGCAGCTCTGTTTAAGACAGCCTCTAAGTGAGGGTGCATTTTATGATCTTCATTAATTTGATCTTATTGAAAACATGATGCTTCTTTGTTCTCGCTCGCTTCTATCCTCTCTTTTTCACATTCGTTCTTGACCTACACCAGGCTCTCTTCCCTTGGGGCCCTCTTAACCTTGTACGCTGTGCTAATTATCTCTGGAAAGAGGCCCATTCACGCAATCATCAATTTCAGTGGGCGTTGAAATTGAGCTGGGCATTGCTTGACTGTGCCACATTTCCAGTGAAAGATAGGTTCCGGAAAGCTGGCGATCCAGGGGAGCTCACCAACAGCACAATGTGGCTCCTCATCCCTCGTATGTCTGTCTTCATTATGCCAGATGACCTGGAGTTAATCTTGTTGCCGCTGTGTCCTTTTGTCTTTGTCCAATAACGTTCTTCAGTGTGTTTCCATTCTATCTCTTAATCAACAAAAGAAAAGTCATATCCAGTAACCCGAAGCATTTCGATCTCAGCTTCGTAACCTAAAGTCTGCGGCAGTCTTGAGAACAGCGATGAAAAGCTATGGTGAAATTAAAGAGATGAAAGTATTGTGTGCCATTTGCAGCCCTTTGTGATAATCTAATCATGATGTTGGCCATACAGTCACTTAACACTTGGCATTCGAGAGACACATGATCAGACTTGGTGTGTTTTTATAGAGGAAATTACTCTGTATTTTTTTCCTTACTTTATAGTTTACTTTGAACGCAACGGGCTCATCACCATATGGTTGCCAGTCACAACTTTCATGCACAGGGTGCTTTTTTGTGTCTTTTTAGTTTTTTAATCTAACAGCAGAATGTTGGTGAATGCTGCATAAAAATCCCCAAAAAGAAGAAGAATGTGCTGGTTGACAGAAGATGTTTTCACATTTTTTCGCTTTGGTTTGCAGCCTCTGCAGGCTGCCCGATGGCTTTCATGGCGTGTGAGGTCCCTGTCATTACAGTGCCACATGTCTGGTTGTCATTTTAATGTACACAAAGGATAGGTTTCAATAAATCAGTGTTAAATGGGCGAACGAGAACTGACTACTATGGCAGAAATTACTGGTTGAGCAGCTAGATAACAAGTGAACTATTTATTACTGTCTCCTTATTTTACTTTAGCTCAATTTTTACCTTAACTGAGACATTTCAAACACGTTCCTCGTGCACTTTTTAGTTCACACTTTTTAGATCACATAGTCAGAGCCTGTTAGGTTGGCAAACAGAAAAAGAAAAGACCACTTGTCCTCAGAATTACACTAAAAACTGGCGTGTTTTCAGTGTCCGTGTGTGTGTGTGTGAGACAGAAACCAGTCGCTGCTCCTTTGAATAGAATTGTCTGTGATTACTGGCATTTATTATAATTACCCCCTACTCATGTCACCAATGGAAGCTTTTTAAAAGGAGTATAATGGTGTTTTATTGAATCAGCATGTCCCTGTCCTTCCTCCCGACTGCCTCACACAAATCCCCTCTGAGCATAAATAGAATAAAAAGAAAATCTTTAACCATGAGAAACTCATCTGTCTGCAATCGAGCGCTGTGCAAGTTTTATGAGCCATTCTGTTTTAAATGGCTTGAAAAACATGAAGTTAATTATTGCTTTTGACAACAGATCACTGTGGTCACTTATCTCTAAGGCATTATACATTTTATTACATTTACAGATGTGAAGTTACAGAGAAATAGGTGCATATTTCAGTTAGTGTTGAGGACTCTTAAGTAGCTGGCCTGTAACGTGTTAGGCCATTGCTCCAAAAAAGATGCATTGCATCTCAAAGGCTATAGATGGATGCTGACATTTTAGTTCGACAGTTGGATCCATAAATATTTGGACAGAGATAACTTTTTTCTAATTTTGGTTCTGCACGTTGTCACAATTGATTTTAAATGAAACAACTCAGATGCAGTTGAAGTGCAGACTTTTATTTTAGTGGGTTGAACAAAAAGATTGCCTAATATGTGAGGAACTAAAGCTTTCTCTTTTTAACACATTTCAGGTGCTGAAAAAGTAACATGACAAATTAAATAACTGAAAATAAAATGTTCATTTCTACTACTTAGTTGAAAACCCTTTGCTGGCATTGACAGCCGGAAGTCAAGGACGTCACCAGATGCTGGTGATTCTTCCTTTTTAATGCTCAT
This sequence comes from Rhamphochromis longiceps, assembly GCF_057381845.1. NCBI lineage: Eukaryota > Metazoa > Chordata > Actinopteri > Cichliformes > Cichlidae > Rhamphochromis > Rhamphochromis longiceps. The sequence continues at coordinate 32,795,883 of NC_140570.1, forward strand.
CCAGGCCTTAACTGCAGCGACTTTCAGTTGTTGGTTTTTTGTGGGACTTTCTGTCCAAAGATTAGTCTTCAACAAATGAAATGCTCAGTTCAGTTAAGACCAGGTGATTGACTTTGACATTCAAGAATATTCCACTTCTTTGCTTTAATAAACTCCTTGGTTGCTTTGGCTCTGTTTTTTGGGTCATTGTCCATCTGTATTATGATACACCTTCCAATCAATTTGACTGCAATTGGCTGGATTTGAACAGACAGTATGTCTCTGAACACCTCAGAATTCAACTGGCTGCTTCTGTCCTGTGTCACATCATCAATAAACACTAGTGTCCCAGTGCCATTGGCAGCCATGCACACCCAAGCCATCACACTTCCTCCACTGTTTTTCAGATGATGTAGTAATCTTTCTTTTTTAGATTTTTTTTTTTTTTTTTTTTTTTTTAGCAATGTCCAATCTAGTCTTTCTATTCTTGAGGCTTATGAGTGGCTTGCACCTTGCAGTGAACCTCTATATTTACTTTTATGTAGTCTTCTCTTTATGGTAGACTTCAATATCAACACACTTACATCCTGGAGAGTTTTGTTCACGTGGCTGGTTGTTGTGAAGGGGTTTCTCATCACCATGGAAGTGATTCTGCGATCATCCACCACTGTTGTCTTCCATGGACGTCCAGGCCTTTTTGCGTTGCCGAGTTCACCCGTCCTTTCTTTCTTTCTCAGGATGATTTTGCCGCTCCTAATATCGTAGCAACTTCTCTGATTTTTTTTTTCTGTTTTCACAGCTTAACCCTTTCATGCATGAATTATCAATTGGTATTTCTTTTTCTTAAGTATTTTTATTAATCTTTAGGCAGTAAAAAATATTTTTGAACTTTATTTTTTTAAACGTACTTTTCAAAAAGTTTTTTACATGTCCACTTAGGTGGACAACTGACTGACCAGGGGGTGGCAAGTATACCATCAACACTGACACAAATACAAGAAAACAGTCTTTGAATAGCTGTCCACTGTAGTGACCACTATACATGTAAGGGCTAAGGGTGGCTTGTTTCACGCACATGAGAGCTCCTTTAACTGCATATTGTCTGTTCACAACAAAATCTTCCAAATGCAAGCACCACACCTCAAATCAACTGGCCTGTTATCTGCTCAATTGACAATGACATAATGAAGGAACTGCCCACACCTGCCCATGAGTTACCTTTGAGTCGATTGTCCAATTATTTTTGGTCCCTTGAAAACAAGAGGGTGGTACATGTTAAAGAGCTGAGACGCCTAAACTCGTCATCCAGTTTAAATGTGGATACCCTCAAATGAAAGCTGAGAGTCTACACATGTCCATGTCTGTTATATAACAGTAATTGGACTTACTGTAATTGTTTTAGTAAACAGATAAAAAAAACTTGGGGTTAATGTCCAAATATATATGGACCTAACTGTATATCCCTATATAGAATTTTGCAACTTAAGTGTGTGTGAAAATTCCCATTTGACGATTTTAAAGTTTCAGTTTTCATCAATTATCTACCTTATAAAGAACCTATAGATGCAAGTCATGAAAATATTGTTTGATTATTAAATAGCGGTAGAACCAACAAAGCAACTCAAAATATGACCCATTTAGTTAATCATTAATCATTAGTTGGTATTAATCTCTGGCTCTCATTCAGTTTTTTTTTTTTGTCCTTTTTTTGTCCTGTCTCCTCACCCCAACGGCAGACGACTGCCCCTACCAGAGCATAGTTCTGCTGAAGGTTTCTTCCTTTTAAAAGGGAGTTTTTCCTTCCCACTGTCGCCAAAGTGCTTGCTCATAAGGGGGTCATATGATTGTTGGGTTTTTCTCTGTATGTATCATAGTAGGGTCTACCTTACAATATAAAGCCCCTTGAGGCGACTTGGATTGGGTAAAATTGGGTTGAACAGAATCGAACTGAACTGAAGTTTTCCAATGTGTTGCCCAGAAGAATGACAATTTCCTAACACAGCATTTTGCCACATTGGTTTGTCAGTTTATGTACACTATCATTATTATTTCTTACGTTTTATAGATGTTTGTTATGTTTTCTAGATGACTTTCCTCTCCTTCTGCTTTTATGGCTCTCTGAATGTCTTTTTCTGTATTGCCAGTCAGTTTATGGTCGCTTTTCCCTTCATTCCTTTGATAAGCTTTACAACAATGAGTCATGAAGTAGTGATGCAAATTTGTGGCAAAATCCACTGACTGTGCCTGTCTGTTTTAATGCAAATACTAGTATTTGGTGTCAATTTGTCTGTAATTGCCAGAGGAAGTGATACATTATATTGCTGTATCAATGTTTTTGCCTTATTCCTGTAACTGTATTATAGGTAAATATTTGGATATTTGTATTTTTGGATAGCTCTTTAAGTTCGACAAACAAGTGTCTTCTGTTGTTAAATCTTGCTTCCATCAATTGCGTCTTATTAGCAAGGCCAGACACTATGTTCTGCATAGGGACCTTGGAAAGATTATCCACGCCTTTTGACATCTAGGTTGGATTATTGTAACTCACTTTACTTCGGTCTTAACTCTACTCTTATCCATAGACTCCAAATTGTTCAGAATCCGGCTGCTCGTCTCCTTACTGGTAGTGGGCGGCGTGTCTCTATTACCCCTGTCCTTGCTGATCTGCATTGGCTTCCCATTAAGTATCGCTTTAAATTCAAAATCCTGCTGCTTACCTTCCAAATTATTAACAATATAGCGCCAAGCTACCTCATTGAGCTGCTTAAATTATACACCCCTACTAGAGCACTAAGATCATCTTCCCAGTCACTCTTGGTACTGCCGAGATCCCGGCTGAAGACTACAGGTGACCGAGCGTTTGCCTTGGCTGCACCAGATTTATGGAATAACCTCCCCATCGCTATACGCGAGTCTGATTCTATCCATTCCTTCAAATCGCGGTTAAAACCCCACTTATTTAGCCTCGCCTTTTCTACTAGTTAACGCTTGCTTGTTAGTTAGCTTAATGCTTATTCTTATCTTCGGCTTATTCTTAATTACTTTTAATCATTAAAAAAATTTTTTTTATCCTTTACACTTAGTTTTCTTTTATGCTTTTATATGCAATTCTTTTGCTTTTGTGTTTTTAATGCCATTCAACCTGCTAGCATGTTTTGGTACCTTGCCATAGCCCTCATCCTTCCCTGTTACTTCATCCTACTCTCTTGCATGTTAAGCACTTTGGTACACCACTGGTTTTTAAATGTGCAATATAAATAGTTTGTTGTTGTTGTTGTTGTTTACAGAAATGTGTTACTTTTCAATGTGTTAATCCATCACTTACATAGTTTTATTACATTTAAGATGATTTTAATTGCCTGGCACAGTTTCACCTTTTTAATAAACACTGATACTATTTGCCAAATAATCAGAAATATTTCAGGAAACTATGGAGTTTTTGCTGTCCTTTTATAACCGCAACATAAAATAGATTTCACCCTCCAACCCAATGTAAGCCAAAATGTTTTGGAATGATATAATTTCCTAGAAACTGTTATTATTTTGAATTACGCCAGTTAGCTTTCTCTTTTCAACAACCTACGTTTCACGTATACTTAGGTGTTCATCTCAAAGACCTCAACACTGGCTCCCTGAGGAAAGATGCCCTTTAAATACATATTTGAAAGAGCAGAGAATAGACAATAGTCCTGTTACAAATTTATCTTACTGCACTTAGCAAGTCTGAAAGCGGCCATAAATAATGGTGTTCCAGTTTCCTGTAGGTTATCAGTGCTGGAAAATTAGCTTTTAAAATGCGGTTTGAAATCCATTTGGGTGATTGATGGGTGATGGGACTAATAAATTTTGCCAGTTTCTAGCGGCCGGCTCACAGCAATTCTTTATGGTTGTCATGAAGCCAGACACATTTGATGTGTCAAATAAGAAAGGTCTACAGCCATCCCTTAATGAATGATGTTGGATGGACAATTTGTTACTGAGACAACACACTATCTTTCTATTAATGATTCTGTAGCTGGATTTGTGTTTTATTACTTATATTAAAAATTGATTATCTGAATTTTTAAAAAAAATGAAGAGACTGGTGTTGATTGTTAGCTTTTGCAGCATATTAAACAGTAAAAATGTGTGCATACATTATCCAAGTGCACTTTTAAAATCTGCTATTCAGGCCCATGGATGAGGAAATTGCTGCATTTGGGGGGGAACAAACTCTCATTTCTTACAATGCTTTTAAGACATGGACGTGCTCTTTAGTGTTTCATTGCCATTTCCCTATTGGAGAGCTGCAGCTGGAAGCTCGATGCCATCAAACTGTGTATCCCCATCAGGATTGCAATCCTCCTGAGCAGTTTTTGGACCACCCTCAGAGAGGAGGTTCCTTCAGCACAGTACTTTGGCACAGTCCAAATCCGGTATAGCACTGACCACATAGTGTAGAATATCACAGTTCCTCCTCAAACAGCAGATTTAAACTGAAACCATCTGCACAGGCCGAAACAGGCAAGGAGACATAAAAAATGCAGGCGTCCAACTCATTAATCAGTTGATTGAGGTTTGGTTTGTTGTGTATTTTCTTGCTGTTAAAGACAAATGAAGATATTTTGGCTTGAAGTTGTACTCAAATAAGCAAACAAGCACTTTGTGTAAAATGCAGCAAATTTAGTTAATGCTGTTACAGGGAACTCTTCAAAGAGGCAGATTTATCCCCCACTGGCATCTGCTGTGTATTTGTACTAAGAATTAGGGGACATAATCTTCAACAGTAATCGCCCAGTTGCCTGCAGTGGATTTACATTTTTCACACTGTGTAATCTCGCATTTACAATATCATTTACGTGGGTGTCTCCTTTCCACCCACTGACATCTCTCTTTTCTTCAGTGAGGCTTTGGGGGAGATTGACAGGGGACAAGCTCAAGGCGTTCAGTGTTGCTTTGCATACAGCAGCTCATGATACTTTGCGCATACAACATGTGCACACACACACACATATACACTCAGTTTTGATTGATACTTAACTGAAACTGAGCTCATGTTGCTGTCAGAGCCCGGCTAAGTCTCCTGAGCCTCTTGATTTCTGACACTGGTAGATATTATATTTATGGAGCAAGAAGGCTGTATTTTGTGATGTGATCCCCTCTAACACTTTAATCTGTTTAGACTCCCTCAGTACTGTAGCAGGGAAGGGGGCAGAAACTATACAATGAAATAGACGGTTGCCTGCCAGGGTCTTACTGTATCCAGCACACACAGGAAAATCTCAGCTTGCATTTGAACACTCAATATCCCGTCCAAGGTTTTATTTTGAGATTTGAGCGCCTGTTTCTAGATTTATTCTGTTTCTAGATCTACAGATGCCCTGTATTTGTATAATAAATGAGCTCAAATGTTGAGGTACAGAAGTGTGCTGCCCTATTTGCACATAGTGTCATTGTTAAAGAGAACAAAACGAAGGAAAAATATGTTATTTCTTCACATTTGGTTAAAATTGGAATGGCTGATGTAAGGATTTCTCGTCTGTCAGCTAGAGTTGATGCAATTTTTTTCCTTCTCCTTGGTAAAGGTAAATTAAAGCAAGACTTGTCTTGCTGTATTCCCCTCTAAAGGAAACATAAAGGCTTTGAAATAGCTCCAGCTAGCGTGCAGTTGGAACAAGCAGCACTTAGAAACCTAATGCTGGTTGTGGTGCTTAATGGTTTGCATTAGCTGCAAGCAATAAAATTATCCCAGGTCCTCACTAATGTTGAAATAATCATTTACAAAGATGGTTACCACATGCTGGAACTGTTTTCTTCTTTCTCTGTCTTTTTTTTTTTTTTTACCACCCTAATTCGCTGTTATTAATAATGAATAAAAATGCAATTTTCTATTGGGTTGCTCCAGGGCTCTGGGAATCATTTCAATGAATATTTCAGCACATTATTTTAATCATGGCTCCACATACTCAGGGAGGGGGCTTGTTTTATAGGCTCATGCCTCAACCGCCTCAAGACCCCGATCATTAAACTCCACGCTGTCTGCGTTGAGGTTCCTACCTTTGATTTACAAGACTTGTTAAAAAACATTGTAAAAAGGAGGCAAGCTGTGCCATTTATACTTGTAATTTGATGCTGTATTTGTTAATGGGAGTACTGGTGATTTATGCGTGCAGCGGCTGCTGCTGCTCCCTGCTCTTCTGATGCTATAGCATTAGCAGGACTAACATTAGTAGGTCGGTGCATGCAGTATGCAGAGGCCCAGCTTAATATGCCTTCTAACTATGGCCTGGTTTTTCTCCACAAGATGTTTTCCTCTGATAAGAACGTGGCTGGTGTAATCAGTTCATCATTGTTTGCTCTGTCTAACCTGCCTGTCCTTTGGTCTCCTCCATAGTCAGCTGCATGACTTCTGGCGTCTTGACTACTGGGAAGATGACCTGCGGCGAAGGCGGAGATTTGTCAGAAACCCATTTGGCTCCACCCACCTAGATGTCGTATGCAAGGAACTGCAAGAGTATGGTGAGTTTTTATGGGATGTGCATTTAAAAAAAGAAAGTTTTCATAATTAGGCGACTAAAAATTCACATCCAGCATTATCCCATTTCAATGCTTCAATGCTGCCATTAAAACATTTTTGAAAAAGGATTAAAGTTTAGCCTCCGCTTGTCCATATGGTTTAACATGTTGCTTAGCAGAAATTTTTATAGGTAATATTTTTTATGAGTCCTGTGAATTGAACATGACACATCCATTTTATTGCACTTTTTATTATCATTGCAACACATACTCTAGAGCAAATTGGCTCTCCCGCTTTATTATTTTCTTCTTCATGCCTCAAACCTTTCTCATTGACCGAGGCAGCCTTGCAGCATTGCCCACCACCTTTTGTCAGTTATTTCTTTATATCCTGCCACACTGACTTTTAAAAGCTACTCAGTACTGTTAAAATCCCTTGGCAATACTCTCCTGTCTGTAATTGAATAGCAGCGCAGATGTTTAATGGCACAAGTTTGAATGTATTGAGGCTGAAATTAATAGAGTAAGACCCATTTTAACTTTATGGAAAACAGAAAGCAGGGAACTCTTTGTGGTCAGCGTAGCCTTGTTATAATGGTTGCAGACGCATGCATGATCATGACAATGTTCCCTGACCTCATTGTGCCTCAGTTTTGAGCTACTGAACAGACTGGTGGGTTGGGTTCGGGATGTCATCTGGCTACATTCAGCTCTTGCGCTATCATGGCTGCTGTAGTATGTACATCATGGCAACTCTGTACATGAAGATGAGCTGGTGTTTCAGTGGATGATGCTCCACCCATATAGAAATAGCATTTTTTTTTATAGTGGTCCACTGTTACGTTCGATAAGTACAAACATGGCTTTTCAGCTTTTTATTGCTTCCATTGTAAGAAGGGCTCAAGTCAATTAATGTTAAATTAGTATTTTTTTAATCCACTTAAAAATATCAAAGAGCTTTTAAGAATCTTTGATGAAGAAATTGCATTGTGTTGCATCAATCCTGCCTACCAATAAATAAAGTGGCACTAAATGCTTAACAGATCAGAACATCCGCAATAAACTCTCCTCCCACTCACCTTCCACTCAACACTGACATTTACTGTATTTTGTTATTCATTTATTGTTCTTAAGATAACTTTAACTCAGTTCATATGAAAAAGAAAAAGAAAACAATGTATCAGTTACAAACCAGACACATTTTTATTTGTCAAACTTCACTGTGCAGGTGCTCAAAGTATGCATTATCTCTGTATTAATCTAGGGTTTTTACCTTTATAATAAGCGCCTTAAGGCAACTGTTGTTGTAATTTGGCGCTATATAAATAATATTGAATTGAATTGAATTAGCTGCTTTACTGACTCAGGTAACACCTGTCATACTGTGAACTTTACTTGCTATTTACGTCATTCGTTCACCAGAATGTTTTGGAGCTTTCAGTTTTCTTTCTGCAATGTGACATTAGGACCTCAATGAGGTTGACGGAAGACTTGTTGAAGTCCTGCTGGCATGCGGTGGTTTTAATGAGCGGAATAATGTATAAACTTGTCAAGTGAAAGGGATCGCCTGCGGTCGGATGTCCCTCTTGCTCTCCATGAGGGGTGAGCTGCACTTTCAGGCTGTTTCCAGCAGTCTTTGATGTGGTTGCGCAGTTGAGGCCATTTTTTTGTTATGAGTTAAAATGAGAAACCTTTTGTTCTTTGTTACAGCTTCAGCAGGGTTTTTTTTGGCAGTGACAGTTGGCAGTTTTAAAAAAAATGGATTATGACACATTGTGCTTTTTACAAGAGTATTCACTTTTAATTAGCATAGTATTAAGGATAGGACCTGTTCTTTGTAGATAATCCTGGTGCAAAGGCTGAGAGGTTGGAAATCATTTGTCATATCCAGACTTTGTTTCTGGGGTTTGATGGAGATGCTATACAACTCTTTAGTGGCTTCCAGGCAGCATAGGCACTATAGTAGAAAAACAAAGAGGCTTGTTTGACTTGGCCCATGAGAGTCATTACTGAAGCTTTAAAATCAGAGACTACTGGAAAACCAGCAGGTTGTCTAAACTGAATAGCCAGTTCCTGGTTTGACAGCAGGATATGACAGTATACACTCAGGCACCATTTGAGTTTGAAGAGGGCAGACTGCCATGATTGTGTTCAGAGTAAATGTCAGTCTTGGGTAAAATGAAAGTGCAATAGAACATTTTTTAAATCAACATTTCAGCGAGTGGCTTGCATGGTTGTTGGCACCGCATTCTTTTGTGTTTTCTCTTTGATATTAAGAAGATTTTTTATATTTCACAAGTTTTACCAATTATTTTAACTGCTTTTTATCTTCTTTTTTTTTTCACTGATGGTATTTTCAGACTTAGTAGCACATGTTAAACGTTGATGTATTTTGCAATAAGGTTTTAGTGAGTTTGGTGTTTATCTCAGAAAAAGAATGTCCTCTGTGGAGTTTTGATATCATTCATATTTAATACACAACTTTAAATGTAATCTGTATTTGTTTAAATCAAGTTATTGTTAAAACTAGTACAAGTGTAACTTATACAATGTGTGTGCAAGAGTGTGTACAATCACGGACATGTGTGATGGGAGGTTAAACTCTGCTTTAAACTCTACCTCGTTGTCTATTAGCAGCATTGACAGCTTAGCCAGCACATTCTGTCTCTGCCCTCTTCCTGTAATAACCTGCCCTGTTACCGCCAGCCTCCGCCCAGTATCCGAGTATATTGTTAGGTGATTGGAATTGGGCAAGCATGAAATGGAAGTCACGTTAATATTGATCCAAATGTTTAACGGGGTGTTTTACCTCCGAGTGTCCTTGCTGTCTCATTTCAGGTGAGCACCTTCTCTCAGAGCTGATTGCCCCAGGCAGAGATCTTTATAGCTCTGTACTTCTGCGGAGGCAGAGTCATGATGTGATATTAACCTTCTCCAGCTCGCTCCAGCTTTATAATCACAGATATTAAATGAAGATAAATGAGCTGGCTAACATGTAAATCCAAAATAACAGCATTTGAATGCAGCTTTTCAGCAAGTATATGGAGGTGTGGGGATTATTAGACCTTGTTTTTTAATGTTTTGATGAAGAGAAGAGATTGTTTGTAACCTCTGATTATTCCAGGATATTGGATAAAGATTACCCCAAGAGGAAGCGTCTGCACTGTATAAACTCCCTTACATCAAAGTTGTTATGTTTACATTTACACACTTAAAACACATACAGATGGCCCGCATTGCAGGAAGTATGAAGTTGTCATTCCCCCCTCCTCCCTCATTTCATCTTTCAGTGCAAAGTAAATAAAAGTATAGAGACAAGAGGCAGAATTGCATCGCCCTTCACAGTAATGCAATCCCATGAACAGGACTCTTGTGGAATGTGGAGCCTGTGGAGACCAAGCGTAGGAGGACAGGATTTGAATCTGGGAAACGGAAGAGATATATTTAAACTGTTCTATAGAGTTCATATTCTATAGATGTTGGAATGAGTGTGCAAAACTTGTGTGAATGATAGTGCAGTCTGGTGATTGTGTTGTAAATAATCTATGTTTTTATAAAACAGCAACGCTCCTGAAGAAGCTCTAGAGTTTATTTTTTTAAAGTCAGACTTGAGATTTTTAAGTTGGGGTCTATCTTCAGATACAAGTTTTGTTTTTGTTTTTTCTTCCAAATATATGGAGTTTTATTTATAGCATAATAAGTGAATTACAAGATGTAACAAACTGTTGAAGATTTTCCCTGTGGCTCATACTGCTATTTATGTGTCTAGATTACTTTGGTGTGAATTTTCCTGTTTTGGCACTATGTCTTCCTGCAGTTAAATATAATGGAACCAGGTGGCATTTACATATAAAAAGTGTCACTTTCCAGAAATCACGATCCACAATTTAATGCTTCCACAGACCTTGTTCTGAGTACGAACTGATTTCTCACTGGTGTACATTTATCAGCCAAAACAAGAATGCAGCTAGCTAAGATTGCAGAGTAGTGTCATTAATGTTTACTTGCATAAGGAGGAAACTCTAATCATGGATAGATGGATGCTTCCTCAGAAAGGAAGAGCGATACAGTTGACAATCATAATTGAACAGAACCGCTCACAACAAAGCTAATAATAAAATACATTTTTGAACCGTGTTCTTTGGAAAGTGCCATTTACTTTATTAAGCTGACATCGTCTCCATTAGTGGGCGACTCTTAACAAAAAAATGGATAAACAGGACCACAGGCTGGAGGACAAACAAGGAGAATTGATTTTGGGATGAACATATGAGAGAAGGATGTTGTGGATTTCTTTTTGAGGAATGGCGAAAAGTGTAAGAGGGAGGGTCTATATTATACATAAGACTTGCAAAAAGCCATGCTTACACTACACTACTGAGATAAAAATAAAATTCCAGTGCCACAACGCTCAATCTGTATCAATACAGTATATCAAGAATGGACCCTGGCAGTGTTGCTATAGTTGATTAAATGCTCCTTTGAAGTCTTTTCAAAGCTCATCTTGTCCACATTGTGTAATAAAACTGCTCAACCCTAAAATATTTTCAAAATGGGAGCCTTTATCTAAGCTTATAAAGTTTATTTGAACTGAACAACTGAATAACTTTTTTAATTCTTTAGCATATTTTAAACTCTATATAACAAATCTGTCTGACCAGGGCAAAAATTAAAGATGAAGTTAGACTCAGTGTTTTTAGGAAAGTTGTGCCACATTGGGCATTGCATATCCAAGAGGGTGAACTCTGGACTTTGTGCGTTCAGAGACGGCCTCTGTTAGTGACAGCCGGCAGGTCTTCATCAGCCTCCACTGAGGTCATGAAAGCTCTGCATTGCACTTTACTGAGTGTAATTAGTGCACTCTGAGGCAGTTTCAACTCGGTGATTGAACAAAACGACCCAGGAGACCAGTGATCGGTAGCTCCTCGTGGAACTGTTTCTAAAGAGCTTAAAAGCAAACTGCTGTGACACTCAGGAGTCAGTGACAGTAGCTTTTCACAGATTGCTGTGTATGTTATTCTATGTTATGTTAATGCTGTTGATCAGGATATGAGCCAGCAGCTCGGGCTTGTGAGAGGCAGTCAGAGCTTTCTACCACATAGCTTTTTTCCCCCCTCTCTTTTGCATGCTTATTTGTTTTATTATTGTTATCATTATTATTTTGTAGTTTTCAGTTTGATTAGAATTAGGCTAAATAAATAAATAAATACAATAAAATATAATAACTGCTTGGTTAAGTTTACGTAAAGATTTTCCTGGGACTGAAATGCAAACTTTGACATTAACCGTGTCTTAGAGAAGTTTTCTCACAGAAAACCTTTAGGCCAAAAAAAAAATAAATGAATCTGTGTATAATTTGGGGAATTCATAAAACCAAAATAAGTACAACAGTCCAAGAAGTTGGTTCAGACATCTGCTTTTTATTGTTATTTATTCTAAATTTACTGAGGAGGAACTGTGTCCCAGCACATTACCGAAAAGAAAATTAAGCAGTATCTCAAATAAAAAACTGTATTCATCCAAGTCTTTTCATTGTGGCGTTAAGACATACAAAAACTACACAACTCTCCAGATTTAATTATTGCCAAGGCAGGCAGGAAACAAAATACAAAAAGAACATCTATTACTTTTTCTCCAATCCTAAACTCCGAATTGTTGCATTCAAGCCTACTAAAGCCAACCCCACAAAAACATAGCAAACTCTTTTCTTGCTGTTTTTAATGTTTGAATGGTGCATTGAGTTTGATGTTAAATCAACAAGTCGGCGCTTTAGAAACATGGCAACCCACCAAAAAAGAGAGAGATCTTACCTCAAAGTCCACTATTGCACGGTTGAAACATATCATAGCAAAACATTACAGTGTGATGGAGTAGAGGACATTCATATGCATCCATCCATGAGAGTTTATCCGCAACCAGGAAGTTAACCTTGGAGAAAACAGTGACTGCATATCAAAGTAAACTGGAAACTACAAAAGAAAAACTTGAATGAAAACACACGAGCACATATATTAATCAACCGAAGTGGATCATAAATTTATTGGTGCTAAATGGGTATCACAGAGTCAAATATTCAACTAAACTATATAAATGACGGATTTGACCACCTGACTGGTGAGGTTGTAAGTAGAGCTCTGTCAGTGGATGTTGTATTTTTTATTGTTGCGCTACATCAGAAACATAATTATATCAATTTTACCTGCAAATGCAAAATAAGATAATTCATAAGGCACATTTCACTCCATCTATTTTTTTTATTGCTAAAGCATAGAGCTGAAAAGACTATGACATGTCCTTCAGTAGGCGACACACATCTTCATCAGCCAGCCTTCATCTCCATTCATTTTTATTTTGTGTCAATCACATGAGTCATATCAGGTCCTTGAAGGAACACTCCTCTTGTTTTGCTACGTTCGCCCAGGGTGAACTCATGAAAAGCTTTCTAATGAGCCTGTCTCAACATGACTGCACAGCAAGTCCAGTAATGGTGACAAATTGTTGACTCTTCTCACAGCAGCACTTTTAATATGAGAATCCATCCAGGGCCATGACTCTAGAGAACATCGCTTTTCATGTCAGCACATTTTCTCCTACATGTCATACCACTCCATTTCTTATTTATAACCTTATTCATTTTCTTTTCTCTGAGAACTAAATTGCATTTTGGGCAAAGCTGGGTTCAGTCCTCTCCTCCTGCATTGTTGCCTGCCCTAAAAAAAGGAGATGTTGGTCGTTTGCATGTAGAAATCAGCATGGTTTATTTGGTCTACTCAACCCTGTCCAGCCTTGCCAATCAGAACATCAGCCTGTCTGCCGAGGTTTCCCTCATTTACTCTGAGTATAATGATGGTTTACAGAATTACAGTTTTAAATTTCTCTCTTTCTGCTTTGATTTCTGACCGCTGGCTGGCTTTTGGCTTTAACATTGCGCAGAATTCATTTCCGAAATGCTCAGACTGCTTCCTTTCGTCTGATGAAAGCACTCCAGATATGAGACAGAGCAGGAAGCAGACTTTTTTCTTGGTAGCAGTGTTGACAACAGTCAAATGTGACCTCTTCAAGACAAGGTACATGTTCCTCAGGGGAGGGAGAGGCGAATTAAGAACTGTGCTGAAAGGAAACATGTCAGGCTGGTGTCGGCCACCTCCCGTTTCTTGATATGTGTTCTTCCTTTCGCAAGCGCAAATTTCTCCTCTGGTTATTTCCCACATTGGACGTCAGAAAGACAAATTCACATGAACGCTTTGAGCGGCTGTGTGGCAGGCACATGTTGGAGATGTGCTGATTTAAGCTGATAAATGTGTTGTTGGAGCTCTTTGTTTTTTTCAAGGATGTATGAACACATGCTTCACTATAGCCATATGATGAAGTCTTGGTCTAATTGTGCTGTCTGCACAGTCTCCTTCTTGTCAAGTATCTGCAAGAGGCAAATGATATCTCTAATCTGCTATGAGCTTAAGACGTATGCCTGACTCAGCTGTTGGTCTTTTAAGATGCAGGTAGCGTTTTGTTGTTGACCTTGTCTAAAAATAAAAGCTGAAACACCTCTGATGTTCAACCACTCGAAAAAGCAGTCAGTGAGCAAATGTGTACTCTGACATTCTTTTATATGGAATGGCAAGTACATTAGTGTGCATCTGTATCAGGTTCATCCCACGTATCACGATTCATTTCACGCTGAGATTCTCCGTGCTTTATTTTTCTCAGTTTTTATACTTTACCATATGTTTGAATTTTAGTTTATAGATAGGAATAAAAAGGTTTTTTTCCACCAAATATTATCCAAAAACATTTATATTTTCTCAACTGTTACCATGACTGTGCATGTGTGTGCGTGTGTGTGTGTGTGTGTGTAAGATTGCCGTCTGTATTATGGATGCAGGAGTTACAAATGTCATTTGGTGGGTGTGTGGTTTAACTTTTTTTTTTTCAACTTGATTTTTGCTGCTGTTGCAATAGTGTTGTTTTCTTGTTCGATATTTATTATCCCCTTTAATAACACACACTTATTTTCTTTTATTTAAATTCCTCACTGACTTTTCAAGCAAGTGATTGCTCAGTCGTAGGGTACAACTGCTAAACATTTTGATTGGATTTTACAGTTTTGCTGAGGAAAAATGTAGCACTGAAAACCTCTGTGGTAAATAGCAGAAATAGAAATAGACTGGTGGTGGATAAGTGGCTGAGAAAACTAATGGATAGGGGCTAGCAAGTAGCATCCTTCATGCTAAACTTCTGATAGCATTATGTGCACTTTATTACGTTATGCTTCAAAATATTTGCATAGAAACTATAGAGGACAATGTGTATTATGTTAAACATATATATGAAATGAGTTCCCATGTTTTGAGCTTGGATAGCCCAATTAGGTTATAAGCCTTCCAATGCAACATAGTGCCTTATGAACTCAAATCAATATTAGATAGCAATGTTTCTGTGTGCTTTTCATGTTTATTTGTTTTTCTACTGAGTTTTCTGAAATAAAAAAGAAAAAGATCAAAGAAAAAAAATTAAAAACTATAGGCACACACTTCTGCCCCACCTGCTTTTAAATAATTATATTTAAAAAAATCATTAACCAAGTATCTCAATCTCATATAAGCACAGTTACAAATCCTGCTATTAGCTTCAAAGAGCAGTAGACGACATTTAGTGCTCTCTCTTCCCGTACTTGCTTTTACAGCCTCTGAGAAGGACGAAGTGGTCAAGTCTAAGACGGTGTACCGCAGCCCAACTGTCACCACTCAGAACTCTGAGACCGAACTAATACTGGATGGAGACGACGATGCTGTCAGCCTGCTGCAGGAGAAGGAGATGGACAACCTGGGTGGTAAGTATAAATCACCACTGCTACTTGTTCCCATCCTAATAGCTGGCATAATCGGTGAAGTCATTGGATGCATGTGTTATAGCATTTAAAGTGCACTAAAATGAAATTGCAGTGGTAAAAGTATATCTGAAAGTAAAAACCTTGAAATATTTGGTAAGAGCATGATGCACAGTAATTGTTTGGTACTTTTAGCATAACGTGATATATCGGATGTCGGATAATACACCTATTCTCATGCAATGATTTGACGGTATTAACCATAAAAAATAATCCTAATACCACACACATACTTGACAGCTACTGTATATTATAACATAATAAGATACAATCTATTGAATGGAAAACGTTTAAAATAGAATAAATTTTTATATTTGGGTGTTAAAGAAGCTTAATTATTCTTAATTCTGCTGCATTATTTAATTCTGAAGAGCCAAAGAATAGAAATCGTACTGATTAAAACATCTTAGATTTGTGTTACCTGTATGATTATTGTCTGACTTCACAGTCAGTATCCTAATACAGCTTTAATACTTTGTCTAGCACAATTCAGTTAGTGGTGTAGCATACTAACTGAATTGTAGTATGTAAAGGTGGTGGTTGGCCAAAACGTCTGTAATTTGACCAGAGTAATACATGTCTGGAGAAAATTGTGCTGCCTTTGAACCTCGGCATAGCTTTAAAAGGCAAGTTAGACAGAGTTCGCTTCAGCTTTGAGTGCAGCTCAAGAATGCTGGACTGCATTCTTGTCGATAAAGCCAGATCTTCACTTAACACCTCATGCAAACAACTGGTGATTGATGTTTTTTGTGTGTGTGCGATGCCTAAAGTTATTTATTTTATTAGAATATAAAGGAATACTTAACCCTAGCAGTCATTCTACATTCAGAAAAAACAAAAACAAAAAATGTTTCTATTGTCTGGTGAACAAGAACAAAAAGCAGCAAAAAAAAAAAGTAGATGCAGTTTTTCTACAAGTGGTGAAAGCCCATCACTCTTTGTTAGCAGTTGCTGTTGTCATGGGATGCTGTTTTAATTTCAGAATATATAAATAAACGCACACTGCATCAATGCTGTATATACATAACATTTTTAGCTCTTGGCCGACATGCCTTTTCAGTCATGATGTAAATTTTGTTTAAATGTTATGTGCTGTCATTTGTTTTTCCCTGATAGCGCATTCATGGTGGTTGGCTTGTCTTCAAAACTAACAAAACTGAACAGGATAATTAGAAGATGTTACCAGGTTCTGTTGGTTTAACTGCAGTTTCAGTGGTATGATTGCACAATCTTAGTACTTGAGTAGCTGTTAGGTTGCCAAACTGTTATTTCCAAATCCTGTAAAACCAGAGCTGCAACAAACTTGCATGACAGTAACAGATATAAATGCATGAATCGAATTTATTCATTCCAGGAACAAACTGTCATTTTTAAAAAAATGTAGTGAAAGGGAATAGTCTAAAAACTATTGCCAGACACTTAAATAAACATCTCTCTTTCACAGTGGTGCATTACAGAGTTATTGTGGCTTAGCATATGGATGTCAGTCTGAACCAGGGCACTGCTGAGCAGTGAAATCCCCTCTAAGATCCCACAGATGAATCTCAGAGGAGGACACTAACCCCTCCTTTTTGTCCCAGGGCCAGCAGGCAGTCAAACACTCATGTCTGTCAGATGAACCCTGCACTGGTCTGCCTAAACTCCAACGCGAGAGCTAGCATACAAACCAAGTGTTTTATCCTCAGAGAATTAATAATGATACTGTACAAAACAGAAATCCTGAGGTTGAATATTTGAGATACATTTATGAAGTGTGAGCTGAAATTAGGAACCAAAATGTGAAGGTTGACACTGATTTTGATAAGTAAATTCTGGTTTAACTATGTATATAACTATTTGTGATAAATGGAAGTTGAATGCATTTCTTTTCTTTTCTTTTCTTTTTTTTTTTTTTTTACCAGTAGGGCAGCTCCCCTGCACTGTAACATTTGGGTAATGTTTTTACCAGGATGCTCTGTCTATGTTTGTCCTGTATCTAATCTCAGGCATGAACAGCCTTAAAGACAGATCTGAGACTAGATCCTTGTCAACAACAGCGCTCCTCCTGCCAGCCACTGGGTCAGTGCCTGCAACTGCTGCCAAAGGGGCGGCGCCTGCACTCATGGGCTCCGGCAGTTGTGGTTACTGAACCTATGATTCGTTTTGCTCCCCCCACAAACAGTGGAAATGCTGTCTATGCCTGGGCTGGCTTTAAATGAACCTTTTTGTATGCACATATTGTTACCAAAATCGGTGAAAATAGAAGTGTGTGTGTGTGAGAACAAAGAACGGAGAAGTCAGAGCCTCCTCGCAGACTGTCTCTCGTATCAAAGAGGAGACTGTAAATATGACTGCTCAGCTGGCATCCCAGAACCATGTTAATATACCCCAAAGTGTGGTTTAGGCACCGCAACCATTTTGTTCTCCCTAATTTAGGCTTTCTGAATCCATTTTAGGTCTCCATTCATAGCGTCGATCCCTTGAGATGTAACATCTTCATAAAGAAAAAAGCAACATAATGTTTATGAACGTAAATCTCAAAGGATGGGAGAGGAAGAGAAAAAGTTTATTTTTGTTCCCAAATTTGTTTTGTCATTTCAAACATCTGTAAGTACTTTCGTAGTTTAAAAAATTCATGTCTTTGTATGTAAATATATATGTATCTGCTATAAGTGGACGTGTAAGTAAATGATACTCCTCTGGTATGCTTGTAACCCATGTCCCTTTCTCTTTCTGTCATAATATAAAATCTAAACGCACTAATCAAACACTGCAGTCCACTAGATGGATTGTGGGTAATAATATACCCATCTTCTCAGCAGTTCTCCCAAACTCCCACCACAATGAAATGAGACTTTTCATCACTTCATTAAATTGGCCTGTCATTTAAGAAATATTTGCATTTTATTTAAGACAAAGGCCCATCAGCCTGGTAATTTAAGCTTTACTCTATATAGACCACTCATGCTGTGCAACTCGTCCTGTGTAACTTGCCCCTAATTTCATTATTCTCATGTAAACATTTTAATGCCATATAGCCTAATTATGGAAGGATCCCTGAGGGGATTACTGCCTAATCCTCTTCCTGCCTATGAGCAATGGATGCTGTGAGCATTTCTCTGTGCCTAGTCCTTCAGGGCAAATCTACAATGCTTTAGTCCTAGAGGTGTTACTTTTAGTAAGAGGTGGAACGCTTTATAATTTAAGGGCTGGTGTGAACAAAAGGGCAGTCAACTTTTATTGTTGCTCAAGGCTTTATGACAAAAAGAATCGATTGTATTTCAAATATTATTTTAATGTAAGAACAAATTCGTCCACTTCACTCTTATTGGTACTCCCCCTCCCTTTTTAATCTCTCTCGCTGTCTCTCTCTCTCTCTCGCTCTCTTTTTAAACAAATACACCAGACCTTATCAGACATGCAGAAAAACAGGCTTGAGGTTACTGGTTACTTATATGAAGCTTGTAAGCAACGTGTAGCGTCTGCGCTGATAGCATCAGCAGATAGGATCACCGTTAATGGATCCGAGCAACGCTGAGGAAAGAAAAAAAAAAAATCAGGGAGGGCGGTTTAACTGTGCAGCCTGCAAGAGCGATGAAGGGGCGCTCTGGGAGTTGAGACCGAAATCCACTTGTATTCCTGTAACACTAGCGGCCATAATTGGCCGAGGAGCGCAGATTAAGATTGATGAGACATTAAAGTGGCTCTTTGGAGTTTAAGGAATCGATAAATATCCTGATTTCGAGAGGTTTCGTTTGAGAGCAGACAAATCACTGTAACGGTACTCCACAGCGACACTGATCTGAGAACATGGAGGAGAAGGAGGAGGAGGGAGGAGACTAAAATAAAGATGTGATCACTATCAGCTGACCAGGGCCACAAGCCCACCTTAACACTCTCGACGACTTTTTGGAATTGAAAACGAGGTTTACTAGAGTATTTTTTTTTCATTTATTTCTGTTTTTTATTGTCATTTTTATATTTAATTTTCCGAATTCGTCGCTTGGCTTGTCCCTGTCAAAACAGTCTTGAATAACAATTGTGTAAAATCATATTTTAATCTCATGTATAATAAGAGCGTTTTTCTTTTCTTTTTTGGATTGCCTTTATGGAAACCATTCAGACTGCAAAAGCATTTTTTGTTCTCCTTAATAGTGTATATAAATATTGAAATTTATTGTAATAATTTTTAATTACATCCCTATAACTCCACTGAATACGCTGTATTTTCGCATGTACGGATGCACACTATCAGAAACAGGCCTTTAAAAACCCTACAATTGCCGCAATGTACACGTTATATTGATGAATTAAAGGTTTCAATAAAAAAAAACGCAATACTTGAAAAAAGATTCAAATACATTCATAATTATAACTACAGATTGTAGTTGTACATCTGGGATTTGTGGATAATCGGCCGCGAGATGATGGCACCCACTGTAATCGCATTGGGCAGTTTAGCGGAATTACACTTATCTCGCTTTACTTAATATAATAATTTTTTTTTTAAAAAAGAGTAATAATCTCTTTTATTTTTTGCGCGTTACTTATTGAGCATGTGGCCATCCCCTCTGCACTCTACAGGCCCAGTGGTCCTGAGCAGCCCGGCCCAGCTTGTTGCCCCTGTCCTGGTGGCTCGGGGGACTCTGTCCATCACCACCACTGAAATCTACTTTGAGGTGGACGAGGATGACCCTGCCTTCAAAAGGGTCGACTCAAAGGTAAGTAACCTGCAAGCAAGTGTACAGCTCAAGTTTAAAGCGGCCAGTTGGTTTCAGACGTGCTTCTCGGTGTTTTTTGCCCTTCCGTCTTACAGGTGTTAAGCATTTACGTCTTATTTATATATAAAATCAAAACGCGAGATTTCATGTTTTCTTGAAAAATAAAGTCCTCCGCTCTTCCGCATATGCTCTGTATTTTTTTTTTTTTTTGAATAAGTTTATTGCTCAGATTTTTGTTATTAGGTCATATTTTTGGACCCCAGTGCTGTGTACTTAATACATTTTTTCTTTCTTTTCTTTTTTCAATCTGCTAGATTGCTTTAAAATATTGAATAAGAAAACGTTAAATAAGAAAATTACTTTTTTTCTTTCTTCCTCCCTTCTTTTCTTTTGGAAAGTTTGAAATGTAGAATGCTAACGAGAGCATGAGACCCCCAACATGAAAAGTTCCAATAAATAATTATTTCTTCGCATTAGGCCTACTTCACTATTTCAAATACACATTTAATAAAACCATAATGGGACACAAATATAAAACAGCTCGTTTTATTAGCTCTTTAAATTAGATCAAAGACAGAAATAAAAAAAAACAGATCACAGATGTTATAATCCAGTGTATTTCAAGTGCATTTTTTTCCAATTAAACTGTAATATATATTTATACTATATATATATATGTTATCATTTTCTTTTCTTTCTTTTTTTTTTTAAATCATGTAGGCCTAAGCACGGTAGAGAAAAACAATTCAAATGTTTGTACTTTAAATAATAATTCAAGTAAATCGATGGAATGTTTTCAATGTAACAAAATGCCGTACGCCTACCATCAAAATGTAAACTTTTAAAAATTAGAAAAAGTCCATTGAAACAGGTGAATCAGACTACCACTGATGCAAGTATAAATTAAAAACGTTTCTACCAGATAAAGAAAAAAAAAGTTCAGAAGTAGATTTAAACAGGTGGATCCTATTTACGTGTCACAGAACAACATTCACAATTTCAGACCACTCGAATCACAATCTATGAATGTATTTACAGTATAAAATGTACAGATGTGTTTTTTTGTTTTTCCAAAGGTTGTCTCGGGCTTTATTCTAAAGCGTTTAAGGAAATGCAGGATTTAGGCAGCCGTGTGACACGGAGAGGGAAGAAACCACTTCTGAGGTGGCCTCCTGGATTAGCCAATAATTTAAATTTAAGTATTGACACCTCCAAAAGGTGCACGGGGAGAGTGACAAGCTAGGCTGTTATTTAAAAAAGAAAATCATCTTGAAACAGGCTAGGCCAAAACATAACAACAGAGGACAGTCACATTTCACAAGACTTGCAAATCGGTTGGCAATATTTTGTGTCCGTTTAGGAGCTCATTAGGCCTCTTCAAAACATTTTTAAGACGAGGTGAACTAATATATTTTATTTTTACCTCAGAGTTTCTCCAAGCTTTTGGGGTTGGTCAGTATTTCTCTCGCCAGTCGCCAAGTCTGTTTGGCTGCATTCTCTAGAGCAGAGTGAGGTTTTCCTTGAAACAGGTCTAAATTGGGCAGGAAATAATGAGGGCACCTTCTGCACTGCAAACACGAAATAAGTTGCAATAGTATCCCGTTCAGGCGATCGCCGAGGCAGTTCTCATCCCAGTCCGACTCCCTGGGATGCTTCTCACACTCGTAGGAAACCAAGGTTTTCATGTGGTAGTTGTTCAGAGGTTGCCCGGGCAGTTCGAGGTGACGGTCTCGCAACGCTTTGAGGACAGACAAGCACTTCTTCCTGCATCCACCCAGAAGGAGTCGGTTCTCGGCCTCGGCGAACTGCAGGACCCAGGCGTCGCTCTCTGCTGAGCTCTGCTTGCCGTTCAGGGAGTAGCACTCTTTGGATAAAAGATTGAAACCTTCCGCTTTGACTTCTGCCACCCTGTTAGGTCCCGGCCAGGGAATGTGAGGCAGGGGCCAGTGCGCAGCGCTCCGTGGCCAGATGCCAGTGCACTTGAAAGCTGGCGTGATTTGTACCACATATCTGTCTCTAATGCGCAGCTTCACTTCACTTGTGTCAGCGACCATTTTGACAACATCTCTGTAGCTGCATTTGTCTACTGCCTGCGCCACCAGTGTCTGAAATCTCGACCGGATCTTGCGCGCAGAGAGGTAACCGGAGGCTGTGATGAATTCGACCCACAGAGACATGCTTCTCTTGCGGCCATCGCTGAGTTTGAGGACGGCGCAGCCGGGAATGGACCCGTCGTCCACAAAGTTGAATACTCCCATCTGATTCAGATAGAGCACAACCTCGAATTCAGTGGGCGAAATGACCTCCAGTCCCTCGAAACGATTATCCATCTCGCTGAGAGAGCTGATGAAGCGGGGCTCCTGCACCTCCACCTCCTTCAGGACATCCGAAACCACCTTGCACACCTCTCGGATGGTTTTGGCGATGGCTGCTTTCCGAGACTGACATTTCTCGTTGTAGTATTTGTTGAGGTGATACACCAACTTTGCCTGGGCGGCTATCATATTAGGGCAGAGATCCGGGTTATACACCGGAGTCTCGCAGTAAGCCGAGGGATCCAACGCGGCTGTTTGTACGGGAGCCAATTTTAGAGAAGAAAGAAAGCTATCTAAAAAGAAAAAAGTATATTTATAAAACAAACAAGCTGTGCTCAGAGCACACGCGTAAAAATCATATCACAACATTCACAGCTGGTGTGCCGTAAACTGCATTGAAGTGTTCAAAGCAAGTCCTCGAAATTAGAAGGGTGTTGTGATTAAAAGTCCATTTCAGTCTTGTTCAGTAGAAATGCCTTTTTCGTTTTTGTCTGATCACTGTGCCAGTTAAGAGTCCGCGTAATTGCGCAGAGTGGAGTGTGTCCTCTTGACGCAGACGCCCGGTATTGCTGTGTTTTACAACGGGAACACACACACACACACACACACACACTTTATTATAAGGGAGGAGTTGAAACCAAGATGTCCAATCGCTGTCCGATGCGTCACCGCAGTTTATCGAAAACAAATTCATCCCCGGGTGTTATATACAAGTAAAAAGTACAGGTACTAGTAGTATATCGAGGAGCGGAAGTACACCTACGCATTTGGAGAGAAGAAGAAAGCAGAATTTCCACAGCTCAACGTGTCTTATTTTCCGTTGGACGCTATCTTCTATTTTTTTTAGTGCACTTTGTAGAATCATATTTGAAACAGTAGGTGGGTTTAGAATTGTTTGGTATTCATGTATTCGTCTAATAAACGGCTCAGTTTTCAGTTTCATTTAAATTGTCCTCTTTCTGCATCGCACGAGATCGATTTTTTTTCATGTAGGTTAAAGCAGGTAAATCACAATTTGAACGGAGAAATGCACACAGCAATATATTAATATGTATGGATTAAAATACTTTTGTACATTTTAAGACATATATTAATGAAAACAATCAAGCTTTGCTTTTTTTAATTGGATCTTTAAATGTTACGTTAGGTGAATAAACAGCGTTGAACTACCGCCTTTATTTTGCAAGAATAAAATATTTTGAAGCTATTTATCATTTTTGACTTATTATTTAATTTAGTAGTTATGAGTTTGAGTAACTTATGTCAGCTTTAAAAATTCAGCTTGTATGATAACGAGAATTTTTTTTTTGTAAGTATTTTTTATATACATTATGTATGTATTTGTATTTTTTTTTTTTTTGGGGGGGGGGGGGGTCAGCAACAGTGTAATCTTATTTTAGCATTTAAATTAATGTATTTTCTAAGAAAACCAAAACAGCTGTAATCTTAACAACTATATGGTTCTTACAGTTTTCTACATTTAAAAAAAAGAGTTTTATCATTTTAACCAAAAAATTAATTTCAGTCAGTGAATGAGAATGTGCAATAATTAAATATTTATTTTGGTCTTTGGGTTATTAATTTTCTCTGAAAGTAATTTTAATATTAAAGATTGTCAGAGTTATTATTGTGTGTTGTATGTAATGTCAATAATTATTTAAATAAATAAAATATTTTACATTGAATACTGCATTCTTAAATAGAGGTACTTTTTTCAACAAGATAGTAATACCACCCCACCTCTCCCCCCCCCCCCCCCCCCCCCCCAAAAAAAAAAAAAAAAAAATCCAGGAAAAAAATAAACAGTTGCAATATTTTGAAAATGAAAAATAAAAAAGTAAATATAAACAAAATAATTATCATGTGTATGTGCATTTTATACACAGTGCCATGACCCTCAATAAAGTGAGCTTACATCTGCACTAAACCCTCTTCTGGCTCTCATCATTGCACTGGCACTCCATCTCACAATACAGTGCACGCTTTGAAGACGACTTCAAAAAGATGATTCTGCGTGGATCAGATAAGCAACAAAAAGTCATTTACACTCATCTCTGCTCTAGCCTGAACTGCACACAACCAGACATTATGAGGGCAAACCGCTGCTCGTCAGTTCCAGCTCTAACTACATGGATGCAGCTGAGCGGGAGGTGGCGTGTGTGCACGAAGGACCTTGATAGATAGGTGACTCCCATTATCAGCACAGCCTGTCATGAACACACTGCCAGTAGCTGCTTGGTAAACCTCTGTGATAATTTCACACTGTTACTAGGCAGAAATTACAGATTTGGGTAGATTTCTTTTTATTTTTTACTTTCTTTAAATACAGTCGTTTGAGACTAGCTAACACTAAATAATAACAATATTATTTTATTCTAGTTTTCACCACATTTAACTGTGGTAACTTTAACTACATTTTACAACTTAAAGGTTTTATTCTTATTGACATATTTCTGGTGACTGTAGAGGACGTTATTGAACGTTTTCATGTGGTGAGAGGTAGCTAAAAGTCTTCCCCTCTCTGGCTTTGATAGTCTTTTCTCTCACTCTCTCCCACTGTCTGCAGCTCAGCAGGTACTTGTTCTTTATTGAAACCAGACTAGGCTCACTTTCCAGGCTATCTTTCTCCAAGTGAGATACCTCAGAATCCAGTTGCACCTCTTGAGTTTGTACTCCAGTTTTCGTCCCTATGCGTGATAGAAGCAAGGATTTTCATTGAGATTATCACCTCTTAATCTAAAGCATGTGGTTGCACAGATCTCACAGTAACTCAACCTGCTCTGCAGTCCCATGACAGTCCCAGCAGTTGTCAGGTCTAGCCTAAGACAATTCAGTCTCCTTACCCATATCTTTACCATTACTACATTGCAATCTTTGTTGCTTCATTCACCATGCCGCTAGGCTATTGAAGGCCCTCCAATGTGATATATGGGGCTGTGATTCCAGCACAGGCCTATTTCTGACCGAGCAAAATACATGCATGATTGTGTAAATCAATACAATGACTTCTACTTCCCCTAATTTTGCACAAGCATGTGACCCTGTTTTGAAGGCCTCTTTGTTTTCAAAGAGCATGCCTCTACACTCATGCATTTTTTCTCCTTTTTTTCTCTCCTTTCTTCTAGAAAGACCGATCATCATATTAACATAAATGGGCATAAGTTCAGTGGTACTCGTCTGATGGCATAATTGGCCTTTGATCAGATGAGTGCCGCTTTGAGTGACTGGAAGTCATGTTGTACCAAGTGACGCCAGAGTCATTTGCGTGCTTTACGCTGCTGTATAGATATGTATTATTTACCACACATGCATAAAACACTATGCAGCATCATGCATTAAAAATTATTTTGAAAATTAGTTTAAATTGGGAAAATAGCAATCAATGCTCTGTTCACAGAGTTTTAAAGAATCACACGTGTGTGTTTCAGCTCAATTTTTTGCATTACCTAATAATACGATCCACAAACTGGATCAAGATTTCTGTGGTGAGCAATCCTCTTACTGACGTTGTAATTGTGAATGATGTTTTATTAAAAATCTAGTTACACAACTAAAGTCTGACACATGTAATTTCATTAGGTTTCTGGGGGTTTTTTTTAGTCTGAAAAACGACTCTCTCAAGCAGTATTCCCACACAAAGGGAATTCAACCAGCTAGCTCCCGATTTAATGTACGGATTAGCCAAAGTGGACTTAAGAGGGTGGCATCTGTTTGTACAGATCAGATTAAAAGCAGTGACACTTCGGATATGTGACATAGCTGGATCTCAAACTGTGAGAAATAATATACTCATGGGATGGTCACTCACTTTGACACATTTTTCTGTAATTTTGTTTGTCACAAAATGAAATTGTCATTGGGATTTTTAATAATGGAGCATTATTATTCCACGCAATATGGTGTCTCTGTAGGAGGCCAGTTAATTTTGGGGCCTGGAGCCTCACTGTGGACCCCCTTTGGATTGTGTCCATTCATTTGTTTTATTCTCCGCTGTGTATTAGCAGCCTCATTTGGATAAGTCAGGAAGCTGGAGCACATGGCCAGAGGGCACCCAGAGACCCTCTAGCGGTAACCTCAACAGGCATTGTTCGCAGTAAGCTTCAGCACACAGAAATAACCAAATGTATTGGTTTGATGGAGCATTCTGAGAAAAGAGAGACGAATAAAAGTGTAAATTATAAAACTTAATTGATTGTCTCAGCTTCAGTTGGCCCTTCACCCCTCCCCTCTGCAATACGGTACGCTTGTCAGACTCGCTGATAAATTACATGCATGTATTTGCATGAATTTTGCATATATATATACAATTCAAGTTTGTTTGCCAAAGTAACAATCCAGAGAAATGCCTGGTTTGTGTTACTAAAACGAACATAAAATCTTACGTAATGCTCGGCACACCTTTTCATACACATTTTATGCATTTGGCCAGATGCAGTGACAGTGCTGCTGCACTTTATCAGCATGCAGTTTGCAGTTGGTATTTTGTTGTTAAACATTTCGTGTGTTGGAAACTAGGGCACCTGGTTTTTATTACTTTATTCTACATGAGTTCCTATTGTTGATTTCTAGAAACTGGATTTGTTTAGGTCATAAAGACTTGAACAGTTTGTATGTTAGCATGCACTTATTTTCATTTCTGTTTAGCTGCTTTGTTTTTGCTTTATTGTTGATTTCCACCTTGTTTGTGCTTAAAGGCAGCCATTCAGCAACAACGCTGTGATTAATCTTAATGTCTGCAAGATGTCTACCGTCTAAAAGTGGGTGCTGTAATCATCTGCCCACTGACCCCATGATGCTCATATGCGGGCCTCTGTACGGCCCTTGTGTATGATAAGTAATTTCAAATCTCAGATTGAATGAACTCGACTCTCTCCCACGTGTCATGTGATCTGGGAGTAGGAGTACACCAAAGCACAAAACAAAGGAAATGCAAGAATCGAGGGCATATTGCAGGTTTGGGGGTGTTGGTAATCAAATGCTGTTGGTGAGGCCTGTGATGAAATTAGGTGATGTTGCCTAAATAAGGGATGAAGGGTTCATAATTGCCAGTCTTAGAGATCTGAGGTACCGGGTGCCAACTGTCAGAGCAGGGCTAATGATGACAAATGTCTTTCTATGCAGATTGCTGCAGAAGCACCAGTGTGCAGCTGAGAAAGAACAAGAAAAGAAAAATGCAGAGGGACTAACAAGAGAAAGCTTGTGTGCTCATACTTAATGACCTACATGGAAATAAACCTGCATAACTGATGGGCCTTCTTTGAAAGTGCTAAAGCTTGAAGCTGTTTAAAGTTACCCCTACAGTACCTTGTGCATGGCTGTTATTAATAGGCATTATTCCCCGTGAGTGCGAAGAATCAGTGATATCTGCACCTCTATCTGATGCAGTGAACGCGAAGTCTGAAGTTACATTTGCTTACAAGCTTGTCAAGATGATTTGACAATAAAAATTATGTCATGTTTTAGCTCTATATTTAGCCAAATAATCCATCAGCGCCAGAGGAGAAGACATGAAAGCAAGGCTCAGCATTGCCTTTGTGTAGCTTTCCTCATTAGCGGTTCTTTAGCTGATGCTTTGGTTGTTGTTGTGCAATGCAGCAAAATGTAATTTTTTAAAAAGTGACTTGGCTCGTTACACCGTGGTTCAGTTAGAGCAGAACAAGCTGTTCCTGGATAACAAACTGTTGTTAACTTAGCTTTATTTCTTTCTTTCTTAAAATTGCGCTTAATTTTAACCACTTTTTGTAGCAGAGAGCCATAAATCTGATTTCACTTACTGTGACGTAAGGCTCATGCTAATAAAAGAGCAAGCCCAAAGTGCTGCATGGCCAGATTTCCCCAATTTGTTGCATGAATGGCTTTTGAAAGGGGTCCGTCTTTGTACAAAGGGACTCTCGTCTTTGTTTGGTTTCGCCCCATCTGTGTCATCTGGTGGTCT
The DNA here is from genome assembly GCF_057381845.1 of Rhamphochromis longiceps. Taxonomy (NCBI): domain Eukaryota; kingdom Metazoa; phylum Chordata; class Actinopteri; order Cichliformes; family Cichlidae; genus Rhamphochromis; species Rhamphochromis longiceps. The sequence continues at coordinate 32,824,194 of NC_140570.1, forward strand.
GTGCAAGAGGGTGGTGTCTCGGGGTGCTCCCCAGCGGCGTTGCCAGTTGTTTTATGGACTCGTTGGAGTGGTGCAGGGAGTTCATAAGTTGGCTGGGCCATTGTGTGCTGAGCCCAGCTGACACGTGTGAATTGACTCCAGCATATTGACAGATCATTTCCATTAATGAATCGAGGAGTCTGCCTTGTTTCACTCTGTGATTTATGCCCTTGCTTCATCATCCTCAGAGCTCTGGGTTAAATAACAACCCCCTGAAAGACTCAAGCACTAATTGCTGGATGAAGTGAGTTTGCTTTGTTCAGTAGTTTTAAGTATGCCTAGATGTTCTGTAAGTCATATATAAATATTTTATATATTAAATTAAAATTACAACACAGTGAAAAAATCTGAATAATAAATACAATGTCAGTAAATGCAGTTTTTTGAATCAGTTTTGTTTAAAGGCCGTAAAACAAACCAGAATAATGGTGTGATGTGCGGTCACTTATTAACAAGTGTCAGTAAACAGCAAAGTTTCCATTCATCAAAGACCTAGCAGTTTTCTCTCAAGGGTGGCTGGTCTTTTTCTTGATTTGATATTGAGATGCTTTTGTTTGCAACTGCTGGCGTTTCATGAGCTCTACCCTGATCCTCCATGGCGACCATCCAGCTTGTTCAAAGCAACAGCCATGCACTGCTGATAGCACTGGCCTCAGCCTGGCCTGTCACCCCCACCGCTGCTGCCACATGGAAGGCACATTTGCTCGCCACCATTTTATGCTGCTGTCACCCTCCCTTCAAGAGCAAGGGGAAAGAGGGGAGGTGAAAAGGAGAGGAGGGAAAGAGGGAGGCTCACCCTGAGCGGATGCTAGACAAAGATGGCAGCAGAGACATTTTGTCTACTTTCATTAGTTCTGGTGGTGGTGAGCTCTGCTGAATATTAGCCTGTTACTGGCAAAGGCACACATTGTGGAGCACAGACGGCGAGTATGTCACAATCGAATCTACCCCACCTCATTTCCATCTTCCTCACCCAAAAAGTGGGACATATGGGGCCGGATGCCAATTGCTTATTTTATACGGTAATTAACATCCCTTAAACCATGTTACGTGGTAGGTGTGACAAAGTTTATCTCACCAATTTGCATATATACCCCCAATAAGGTGCAATATTTTAAGATCCTGACTGACTACAAAGGCTTATGTGCTACATGTTATTAAGAAATAAAGAATATTAGCATTACTCGCCTTCACTCATGTTTAATAGTTTTGTTGCGGCACTGTCACATTCAGCTAAACTCAGAACCATCCTAAATCTGTGCTGTCATTTCCTTGAGTATCTGCTATCTGGTATCTGTCAGCTTAAATTGGGACCCTACCTAAACCCATATGCACTTGGATCTGTTGGACTGTGTGTATGTTTTTAATATTTTTCTTTAAAAGGGTCAGTGTGTGAAGGACAGCTGCGATATGTTTGGACGCTCCTGTAATGAACTTGATTGTTTTCTGTTGTTTGTGATCTGCATGGCTTTATTAATTGCTAGAAAAATTAGTTTTGGAGTTCAGCCAAAACACAGATATTTCATCTGGTTTCCTGCTTTGCACCATGTGCCTGATTCTTTTGTTTACTTTTATAACAAAATTTGCAGAGATACTCCCAGATTTGTGCCGGTGTGTATGTGAAGATGTATCTGAATGTTGCTTTGTCCTGCTGGGCTTTTATCTGTTGGACTCATTATTGTAGTCATCTCACTGGGCTCTATTAGAGAAGCTCGGGAGATGGGGTCGCCATGAAAGAGTCATGATGGACGAAGAAGTGCTGATGTGCAGGTTCCTGCCTTCAGGCTTTCACCTGCTTAGAAACAGCCTCAAGGCAAAAAAGAAAAAAAAATGACTGGCCTCTCAGTCCAGCCAATAAAAGATTGAAGACCTAAAGTCAGGACTTTTTTAAGGTTGTTTACAGTTAAATGTATCTAAAATTTATAGTGAAACAAAATGTCAAAGTTAACTAATTAGTCAATGGTTTTTCTGTGCGTCTTTCAAACGATTTACAAAAAAAAACGAGTCGAAAAGGTGGGTAAGAGTACCAGAAAGACGGATAAAGTTATGCTGTTCTACCTCGTTAAATTTCAAACGATTTTATTAGAGTGTCAATTCTGTGGTCTTGGCAGGGCTTGGGAGGTGTCTGAGCAGGGAGTGCAGTGGCAGGGAGTGAGCATGTCGGCTGTTGACACCATCTAACGAAGGGGGGGATTAGGAGTTTACAGAGGCAGTAATATGATAGGTCAAAAAGAGGAGGCACTCCTCCACAGCACTTGGCTCTGTAATGAATGATTGACTGGAAAAGGAGAAGCTGCCACTCGCTGGCTGAGTGCTCATCTTGACGCCTGCCGCACCGCTCCACGGCTCCCCTTGATCACGTTTCGCTGCTCCTTTCTCATCTAAGGAACCAGTCTGCAGGGAAAAGCTGCTTTTCCCTCTTATTTTTCTCTCTAATTTACACATTTAAGACATTTTTGTTTGCTTATTTGCAATTCCTTTTTTTGTCAGTGAGCCTCCCTCTATCAGTCCTACTCCCAGCCCTAAAACCAGCCCCCCACCAACCAACACACACGCGCACACAACCTTCCCTTTCTCTTGTGTTTGCCTCGAGGCAATGAACTAATTTCAGGTTCCATAATTGCAGTGTGTTGTACACCTGTCTGCTATTAATTCTCCCCTGTCTCTTATTCTTTTTCTTAATGAGATATTATTGTAATTATTGTCATTATGCTGTTTTTCATAATGAACTTGATTGATGTTGTTGTTATGGAACTATTTATTCTCTATAATTAGTGTAAATGTGGAGGGAACCTCTGTAGGCACTGATAGTCCAGCACTCCAGGTATGAGTAAACTTGTCAGCTGGACTCCAGAGTTCCCACTTAGTCCACAGTTTGTCCTGGATATAAACATGAGAGTGAAGTAGCCTGGTCACTAGTGAATAGGGCCCTGCTTGTAGCCATTTTAAAACCATTACAACAATGAAAGGCTTTACAATGGGCATCCCTGAGCTTTGTTTCAGCCTGTCACTTACACCCTGTGAAAATCAAATAGTGCTCTGAACATCGTGAAAAAAAAGGTGAATAAGGTTTTGCCTATACTCCTATTTTAAAAAAATCTGCTTGTGTTTTGAAAAGGAAAAAAAAGGTTTTCAGTGACACGAGTTTGAATGTTATTGTTGAAGGAGCAAACTACTGGAAGGAATGTTAAAGAAAATCTCAGCTGAATGAACAATGTTGAATTTTTTTTTCTTAGTGGCTCTCAATCCAATTAGGAGTTTAATAAGGGTCATGCATAGGGACTTCACGCTGCAGGTTGGTTTCTTTAAGGGTGCTTTCAGGGAGTAGGCTGGGGCTGAAGTTCCTGAAGGTCCTGACTGAAGGCTGGTCTCTTTAATGTGAAGCGAGGGGTCCTGTGCCCTGGTGAGTCATTGAAGCTGTTTGGGGAGCGCAGATGATACTTTCCATAATTGTGAAGCCTAGATTGTCGGATAATCTGACACTGTGGTTACAGTGGTTTCTCAGGTGGTACCAATTACCTGATCTCTCACACGTCTGCTTCTCCTTCTCATATGCTGCACTCCTGCTGTTTCATTTACCTTGAAATGTAAGAAGATTTATTTTTTCTGTATAATAGCCTGTTTATAAGTTAATATTTTCCCTGATTAAAAATCTTTGAGTCAAATCTAAACAGCTCTTGAACTAGTTGTTACTGTTTTCAGGTTGAGTTTCATACTTGGAAAACGGGAACCTTCTTGAAAACTTGAATTTGAGTGAAGATGAGGAAAAGCTATATGGATCTTTAGTTGGGACTTAGTTGATCTTTAATCCCCCCCCCCCTCCCTCCCAAGAGAAAAAGTGGGCAGGAGGGCCCTAAAAGTGGACTTGTCCAGCCTTTGTGGGTTTGTTCACATGCTGCTGTGCTTTGAGTGTCTGACAGCCGTTTAACTCCACACGACCTGTTTCTCAAGTGCCATCGTTCGGTTGCTCTTGAATCCTTTTAGGAGCCATAATTACAATTCATGCACTCCCCGCGCTTCTTTGAAGAAGCATTCAGAGAGCAAAGCAGGGTGCAGAAAGCCTGAGAGAAAGCCAGCAGTAGCAGCTCTTCTCCAGTGCGAAAACACTGAAACTATCAGCAAAATGCTTACACCGCTATGTGAAACTGCAGGATGAATTTGTATAATATGCAGTTTTGTAAAGTAACAAATAACTGGGTAAAACAAGGGTAAATGGTGTAAAATGTGTATAGAAGTAAACATTTTCTCCTGCTAAGAAATAGTAAGAAGCAAGTCTAAAATATACATTTCAGAGGACAAATTTCATCAAACTGCCATTCTTTCAAGTATGCAAACAACTTGTGAATTGTGTTACAAGTGAAGTGAAGCACATTCAATGACTTTCAAAGGGAAAGAGAAGAAAGGGTAAGCTTAATGCCTAATAGGTGCTTTAGTAATTTCTGAGTTTTCATAGCTTAATCCGTTCTGAAAAGCTCAGCAGAAGAAAGGCTGCAAATGGCCCTCAGCATTAATTTGATGTGACTTCTGTACAATAAGGGCTGTGGATCCCAGAAGCCCATTTTCAAGCTTACCTTCTTTCATCATCCTCAGCCTTTGGAACTTTTACCTAAATGTTTCATGAAACTAAGGCTGTAAGCCTCTTTGGTATTCTGTCTTTATAACACATGGTTTAAGACTATTATTACACCGTGTTCAAGGCAGAGGAACACATACAAACAGTGAAGCTGCCTCTCTATTGTGTGGAATTCAAATTGATTTGGTACAATTGGGAGAGCATTTGTATTAAAACACACATATCGTATGGCTCATTTCCCCTCTTTCTTTGTGGATTTTTACAAATGCAAATGAGTTGGTTTCCCATCAGTCTTTGTACAATTAAGTATGCTTTTTGGTTCTCTGAGTATTATTTCCAGATGAAATAATGTGTCTTTTATTTCCTTTTAGATTTCAAAATGCAATTTCCCTAGGAAAACATTTGAACACATAGCTAAACCTCACAGTGCTTCATTACTCACATTTCGTCCTGATATTTTTCGAAAATTAAAAGTCAAAATCACAAAATTCAAAGTTACATTTTCCTTGTTGTCTGCTTTTTGATACCATTCTTAGTAACTCCCAACCCCTTCTGTTTCTGTAAAAATCTCATGAACTATGGTACCTCTCTGAGATTCTTTTTTTTCCATGCAAAGAGTCAAAGCAGGAGGAGAAAGATTTGGTTTGTTATCAAAGAACCTTGTGATGATGTGCCCCAGGAAAGTGCAGTCTGCATCTCACAGTTTCTATGCTGTGGATGCTTTGTAGCAGTCTCTCCCATTATAAAAATAACATCAGTTAAATTGATACATGTTCAAAGCTTATTTAAAAAATCTGCTTTATTTTCTTTTGTTTACGCAGAATTGAGGAAAGCCAGCAAGGGACACACTGGGTGGGTCAATGACCCTGGAGAAAACAGCTTGCATTAATATGGTCTAATCCAGTGTAATTAGTCAAATTACAGCACGCCAAGCAGCTTGTCAGGGGCTGTCGGCTTTGGCAGGCACGAGAGATGGCGTGGAGTCCCACTGGACAGCAGAGGGACCTCAAAAGCTCTGCGAAGCTGCCCTACTGCACTTACTTTTACTAATTTTACCTCATTTTCCTCTTCACCCTGTCATTTTTTTCTACTCTTGACAAAAAATGGAAAGAGCTCTTCAGTCAGGCTACAATGTTTTCACCTTTCCCTGTGTTGTCTCCCACACCCCCAGGCTGCTAGCTTGGCTTACTGCCTGGCTGCTAAGGTGGATCAAAATGATAGGAGGATTCACAGCACAGGCTACAGAAAGTCAGAGTAATTATATCAGCGCTGCACTCCTCCTACGTGATTTTATGAGGGAGTCAGATGCACGCTAACTAGTGCTGCTAAGAACCATGGACACGGCTAAGACACTTCCTCGTGTTGAAGGATTAGCATTGGTAAAAAGATTTAAACTATATAATTACATGAGGATAAAGTACAAATTATCTAGTGCACTCAACAGCCAGATTATCATCCCTTGCAAGTCCCGTTCAGCCCCAAGGGGTGAGCCTGGATGACAAAGGCCCTCATTAGCATAAATTTACAAGCCCTCTCGTTCAGAGAAGCCGATAAGAACCTGTACCACCTTTGCTTTGGCCCTGAATGGCTTGTTGTGCTTTTGGCAATGACAGATAAGTCAGGGTAATTCCACTTTATGGCTGAAAAAATGATGCTCCAGATTCTGGCTGCATCCCGAAGGTGTCACCCGCGATAATCCTCAAACAGCGTCCAGCAGAAAGGGGGCTGTGTGTTTTCCAGATGATATACTGCGAATGACAGAAAGAATTATATGAAGGAGGACGAATCTGTAACATATTATTAAGCAATTCCCTGTGAATAAGGGGGATAAAAGGATAATGGATGAGGGTGTCATTATTACCTTGGTGCCAAGGGAAGCGCCAAAGCAAAGGTAGAAAGACAAGATTAATTGAGGACGAGTGAGGCGCTCATTGCTCATCAGGCCCTCTCGTCTAACCACTTGCTCTTTCTGTCCCTCTTCTCCTCTGTCTCTGCCTCTCCATCCTCATCTTATTCTTTTCTTTTTCTCTGTCTTGCTCTGAGCCTCTATTCCTCCCACACATAACCAAAAAAAAAAAGAAAGAAAGAAAGGAAAATAAGAGGAAAAGAAAAGTAGAATTTAAAGCGATCAGCTTGGCAGTCTCAGTGGCAGCCAGATGAAGCTGGTACCCAGGCCAGGAAGATTTCAGTCATCTTAAGGCTGACAAGTCCCTGAAAACGTCCCATTAGGAAAAGCTTGCTGAAAAGACCCAACACCAAATGACTGCATCCCTTCTCTCAAGCTCCTTAGTGAAACCATCCCCAAAGCTTTTTATCTGGATGATGTGCTGACTAAGTATGTTTGTGGATGTGGCTATGGGTGGCTCACCATTTGACCGTGATCATTTTCCATACGAAGCTTTAAATGTTATATTCTATCGTTTGCTTGCTCACAAACAAACCCAGGAAATTAAATGTTTTGCTCATAAATTACAATCATGTAGGCAGTAAACATATTTCATAGAAAATTCTTAAGCACATTTTTTTCATTATAGTAACACTTGTACAAAGATAACTCATGTTAGCTTGAATGCTAAATTACAGCCTGATCTGCTTTTTGAAAGAAATGCGAGGTCTGTCCTTTGATTTCCAAAGAGTGCAAGCATTTTGTTTTCAAACTTGCTCCCTCCTACACATGTTCCAAACTTTTGATAGTCTCCTAACAAACTGAACCCTGATATAAAATGAAATTAGACAATAAGAATATGATCCACAAAACTGTGATTTTTATTTTTATTGCATTCATTTTATTTATTTATTTTTTAAATATTGTATTCCCACTTTGTAGTCTTGAATAAAAGTAGCAAAAGTGTAAACATGGCGTCACCATCAGGCTTCAATCACAAGGCATCCAACTAGATCTAAAATCTAAAAAGAAACAACACTATATTTAAACGTATATGTAATTTAAAGAGGGCTCATACACTTTAGAATGATTTGTTTCTTATAACCGCCAAACCTTCTGGTGGCTTGATGCCAGACTTTCTATCACTGCTGCAGAGAACCACAAGCCTAAGTTACTCTTTTTTTTTCTTTACCCATTGGATTTCTTGGGGCTTTATGTTTCCACATAGGCTGAGCTTTTACTCTTTAAGACACGATTGCATATTGCACCAGGGGCTCCTCCCACCTGTCCTACCATGGCAGCGTTGAAGACGGCACTGCAGGGTCTGCTAATCTGCGTGAAATACTATCTCTGACATGAATGTTATTGACAAACTTGGCTGGACATTTTGGGCAGTGAACTGCCAGCATATTTAATGCATATTCATCTCCTTTATCCCACTGGTCTTGCCAGAGCACCAGAGCTGTGTCATCTTGCCACACTCCAGCTACCACCCAAATGTATAGTGACACTGATTATGCAAATCTGTATCTTGTTTTCTCCCAATACCTGCATTAGAAGCCTGCTACTTTATTGAAGTTGAGATACGGGTCTCTCGGAGAGGCAATACGTGGATTTTTTTTCTCTCTTTCGCTCTTTTTCTTTTTTAATAATCTGGGGGAATCTTTTACATTTTTTGTATTTCTACACTTCATAACAGTTGTCACATTAAGGACAGATCAGATAAAAACATGCTTTGATGCTCAGGCATATATTATGAATCTTTGCAGGATGTAAAAGGGATTAAAGTTAAAATAAAAACGTGGAGTTTGGCTTTGGCTTTGCAAACTTAAAAAAAACTGTCAAAGTTGGGGCTATTTTTTGTGCATATGGTTTTATTCAGGAAATATTTTACATTTCAAACTATTTTGTGTATTCATAGAAACTACTTTCTGCTGATCACAAAGCAACTGTCTGTGATAATGTGTTTTGTGGCTTTTGCATTTTTCGAGTCATTTTTGTTGTTTTGGGTTGGAGGGAAATCTCAGGGGGTGATATTTTGCCATCTAAGCAAGTATGGGAAACATATGTACATGCTAGCTATAACACAGTCTATGCAAGGCTTGCTTTTCTTTTTCACTTTTCTTTTTCCTTTTTAATTTAGATATAGATTAGTGGACGAGTTGGGTAATTTTTTATAAACATTATTTCATTTTTATTGATTTATTTCTTTTTTTGCCCAGTCTTCCATGTTGTCTTAGGCTGGCAATGATCTCCCACTTAACTCAGAGTTGTTCTCTGCTCTCCCTGTTACTAGGCTTCATGCTTTCTCTGTGCCTTCTCTGGCTCCTCAACCTCTTCACAGATTTGGCCCATATTGCCTGGGGTCAGCCATTGAATACAGTATATGCAGTGTGTGCTGATCCTCCAAATTGCCATGTGTGAAATCCATCCCACTTGCTCCTCGGGGAGTAGTCATATCACTCAAAATGAAACTGCCTCTCGTATCCTCCCCTTATTCTTCCACTTCACTGTTCTCTATGGCCGCCTGGGACCATGCAGTTGTGAGGCTTTATAGTGGAAGCCTATTAGACAAATCTGAGAAGAATGCAGCAGAGGTGCTGTGATACCAGGTTGTCAGTATGCTCCACAGTCTCATATAAATATATCAGTCATGCTGGCTTGGAGGTCTCACTGAATTATAATATTTTCCTATTTTGGTGTAAATGGAGTGGAGGGGGGTGTAGATTGTTCCGTATGGGAGAAAATTGCATCAGGTTTTAAAGAAAATGCTTCGTTAGATTTATTAATAACATCTGTCATTGTGTCTCAGTCAATGTGGGGGTAAAGCTATTCGGAAGTCAAATATGATTAGAATCTATTTCCATACATGGAGTGGCTTCTTGTCGCTTATAAACATGATGTGCTCCGTGTGAGCATCTGCACATTATTATATATGAGTTTCAGCCTAAACACTGGTGTCACCTGTGCCTCTCCTCATCTCATCTGTCAAAATATTTTCTTTTTTTCTCCTATGATGTTCTGCGTGCAGAACGCGGCCTGCCCTCTGTCACATCAGGGAAACCAGAGAGAAGGAATAACGTAAAACAAGCAGAGAGTTGTTAAATTGCATTATGGCTATTATTCAGGATAGGGATATATGCTGCAGCTGGTAAAGTAGCGCATGCGCCTGTGCCTCCTAATGAGCCTGCATGGAGGGACCTGTGTGGAAACAAAAGGCTGTGCTTGTCGGCCACACCAGACCCCTTCACCCACCCTCTCACCGCTCCCCCAGCCCTGAGCGTGACAGACCAAGAGCAGAGCGCCGGTCCCTTCCTGGTGGCGTGATTAGATTGGGGCCGAAGTCTCCAGCTGGCAGGCCTGTCTGTGACTGGAGGCGGCCGTCCCCAGCGCTTGTCACTGGCTGACACCTCTGACAGGCAGGGGACAGCTTCAGCAGACAGGTTCATTAAATGGCATTTTTTACAGCTGGGCCTCCAAAAATGAGGGCTGGGCTTTGTCAAATCCCCAAGTCTACAGGGGCCCCTGCGTGTTGGTTTAGACCAAAGCTTTGTTGTTATGACAAATTTTTTGATCTGGGCCGTTTGAAATCGGCTCTTTTTTTCTCCTCTTTAGCCTCTCTTTTGTTGACAGCTGGCCCTTTGCCCTGTATTTTGTCATGGCAGCAAAATGTTTGCGTTAGCTGGTTAACCAAAAACAGCCCGCGCTAAAATATTTCATTGAAAACCAATTTTGAGACCGAATATTACAGCTGTTTATGTTTCAATACTTACGAACCTGCATTATGTTTTATTGCTTCCATGGCTGTTATAGTTACAGTATTATTTTATAATGCATGATATAAAGATGGAGAATTCACAAGCTACTGGTAAATTAAAACAAGAAATTAGTTTCACGAATAAAGACTGTACTAAAACTGACAAACCATTCAGAGGCTCTAGACATATGAATAACTTAATTTGTATTCACATAACACCTCACTAGTCTTTTGATGGAGTAAGCTGTTGTAGTCTCCCCATGATGCTTATCTGTATCACTTGCCTTTCAGCATTGCACTCAGAAGACTGCTTCCACAACATCTGGCTACAGAGTGGGAGGGGGCATAAAAGATAACCTGCTTCCCAGTGAACTGCTGCTGGCCTCCAGCTCCTAGTAGTCCTTCCATTGCACCTCCCTTCTTTTCTATCCCCCTCCAGTCAGCACGCTGCCTCCTCAGGGCCGTGCTGTCTCTATGACAACTGTTTGAGTTGGGGGTTGCAGAGGTGTCAAGCAGGGGCATTACTGGTAGGAGAACACCAGAGATGCTGGGCTGCACATCCAGCATCTCCACCTAATCCAATTTTAATTGAGCTCAAGAGATTTTGGATGTGGCACGGAGGTCGGGCATGAGCTATTCCAGGGAGAAATTAAGGGAGCTCGGCTTGTGCTGCACTCTTCCAGCCTGTCACTATTTTAAATGAGCATTAGCATCAGACCTAACCCAGCTCACTCTGATTCTCTCCATCTCTACCCCCACCACCATGACCACACACACGTGTCCGCACACACGCACAGACACACACACACACACACACACATACACTGTAGGGCCTCACCCCCTTACTGCCCTGTTAAATCTTTATTCTCTCCTACACACGCACTCTCTGAACTGAACCTATGTGTGATTATAACCTGGGGAGTTGATGAGGTTGCTCCCTGGCTCATACTGTTAGACAAAATTGTTCAGTCAGGGGGAAGTGAGATGGAAGGAGGGAGAAATGTGTGTGAGGGGACCATTCTCACCTGTCAGAACAACTGTCTTGTCTTTCTGTGTGTGGACCTGCAGCCCCCGGTGGTGCTGCATACACTAATGATTCTTTGTCTGCTCTCTCTCTCTTTTTCCTGCCATGATGATTTTTATTGATTATGTATATCCCACTGACCCAGGGGGCTATTTCTTTGACCGCTTGCCTTTCCACCAATGACTCTTTTAAACTAACTCAAAAACTGTGAAACATTCAACAGTCTGTACACAGCTGCATGTTTTGTACCAATTGTGCCTTGTAATGTGTTATACAGTCTCACTAATTCTTAGCTACAAGTTGAAAAAAGGAATGAAAGAACTGATACTGGTGTGATATTGAGGCCTCTCCTTTGCCTTGGTTTGGTGAAGCTCCAAGTCCCAATTACATCAGGGTGCTTTGACCCTGTTATACCTGCCTGCAAGCCTAGTTAAGCATTCTTCTTAGCAGCCTAATGGGTAGAGGGATTAGTTTGCAAGTAGCAGGCAAAGGTTTCCTGTCTCAATAATTGTATTTGTGGTGCCCATGAAAATAGGTTTCCACTAAAAATACCCCCCAAAACAAAACAGTGTGTACAGTAATGTTTTACTCAGGTTTGTTTTCCTGTCAGTGCTCTGTTACAGTCTCCTCACAGCTTTGACACCTTTCATCATATCTGCAACGTACTGCATTCCGATCCTTTGGTTGCTAAATAAAGACATCAGTAGTCTATTTCACTCTTCATCTGACATTATATTTTGATTTATACAGCTACAATAACCACAGGACATTTTTTCTCTTCTCTTGTTCACCTTGTAGGTCTTACCATACACTGAGGGCTTGCATGGGAAGTGGATGTTCAGTGAAATTCGCGCAGTCTTCACTAGACGTTATCTCCTGCAGAACACAGCGCTGGAGGTCTTTATGGCCAACAGAAGTAAATGCAGTAACAATTTAGAGAATTTAAAATTGAAGTGCTTATTTCCCATTTTTTTAATATAATAAGTGTTATCTTTTACTCTTTGCAGCATCGGTCATGTTCAACTTTCCTGACCAGGCCACAGTAAAGAAAGTCGTTTACAGTCTCCCTCGGGTGGGTGTGGGTACCAGCTATGGACTTCCACAAGCCAGGTAAGTTGAAATAAAGCAATCAAAATGCTGTTAAATGTTTAGAATTATTTTATGGCCTTGTTACCTCATCTGTGCTGTGTGGTGAAGAGTCTGTGCAGTACTGGCCTGCAGTAGAGTCATTTGAAGTCCCATTGCTCCAGTCATTGAAGTGGATGTGCACTGACCCTGACTGAGCTGACCTAATTCTCTGACAGAAGACTCTATACAAGAGGATTGCAGCCAGGCCAATGACCACAGGAAAAAAGATTCCCTTTAGACTCCAATGGTGCTAATAGGCCTTTTTATTTACTGCCGCAAAACTGGCAACTTGTAGGATATTTTGTGCATGTCAAGAAAGGCATCCTGCATTGTAGTTCAGCTTGAATAATTGTGTGATTTAAGGTTTTTTAATTACCAACTGGCATTCACTTAATGTGCTAGAATAAAAGATATACAGCTATGAATACCATTTTGTTATGCATCCTTCATCTCAGTATGTTAATTCTAAAACTGAGTAGTAGTGTTAAGACCTGAGACTGGCTTTTAATGTCATAATGTCACGGTTTGCAGCCAATCCTTTGAATTCAGTTCCATATACAGGTTTTCCGTTGTTGGTTTTTTTTATTTTAAGTTCAAATTTTTAAATAAAATCAAGTTATAAAATATCCATAGCTAGCACTAATCCTGTGGATATTGAGTTATTGTTTAAATGCTTTTTCCAGACGGATCTCCCTGGCCACTCCTCGTCAGCTTTTCAAATCCTCCAACATGACCCAGCGCTGGCAGAGGAGAGAAATCTCCAACTTTGAGTACCTCATGTTTCTCAACACTATATCAGGTAATGTTGTATGTATTGAATTTCTAATGTTGTGCAACTTTGAGATTTCTTTGCTTAAATTGAAAGTAGCAGAAGGTACGGTAATAATATATTCTCTTTTTCTCAGCCATCAGTTAAACAGACAGATTCTGACTTGTTTTCTTCCTTATCCGGACAAAATTTCCAACCGGTGAAATCGCAGAGTTTTAATCTATTATATATGTGAAACTTTCCCCATTAGAGTCTTATGGCTTTAAGGTTTGCTATCACGATCAATAAACTTTATGTGTCAGTGGTGCTGGAAGCTACTATCAGTAGCCTCAGTTATGTCGTATTTGTTTAAGAATCCATGGTAGTCTTAAGAGGTGCTCAACATTGTAAACTTCACTGCTCATGGGAGTATGCTGTTTGAAGCAAAGAGCAGGCGCAGCAGATTTTTCCAGATAATTAGTGCCTGGCTTTGTGAGAGTGTGCACACGTGTGTCTGCGGAGCTGAAAGGTTCTGTTGTCGACTCTCTGATCTGAACTGCAACTAACAGGGAAGGCAAGAGCGACTCTACGCTATTCTGCTCAGAAAGGTGTCATCCTCTCTCTCGCTGCATATTCATGCATATTTATATTTAGCTTGTGCTCGACTTCGATACATTATTGTCAGCTAATTAGATGTAAGGCAGACAGAAAAACATGCCCAAAATTCATTAAAAATCCCTGGTAATGACCTGGGCTGCCAGGGATGTCAGAATAGTGTGGAGCGGTAGACAGGCGGGGGGTGAAATGCTGGGAAGAGGTGCGAACGGGAAATGGTCTTCTAATTAAACACTATTCCACTGTTATTAACATCCTGCCACCCCAGCTCAGGCCTCAGCGCAAGTAGGTCTAACCACAACAATGCCCAACTCATCCTCCACACTCAGCCTGCTGTTTCCTTTTGAGTGCATGGCATTAACCTGGATAATTATGTTCTCTAGATTCCCCCAGACCCTGGTTACTCTGCAGAAGCCTTCTCCATGAGTGCTTGTCAGACGTTTTCACTTGCTTGGCTAGTTTGGGATTTTCTAAGGCCAACCTGCTGCAGAATTGTAACTGATTGACTGGTTCAAGTTGATAATATTTAATAGTTAATCATTAAAAACCTGGGAACAATCTAATTAGACCTAGATGTAGTGAAACATCCTTTATTATTCTTTCCTTATTATTCCCATTTGTGCTTTAGTTGAAAAGTTGACTTTAGTAAATGTGTTTTTCTATTACATGATAGAATGTCATTCTAAAGCAGCAGGGTGCATATGCAAAGATTCAATACCTTGAATTTAGCATTTTGGTCATTCTGTCTTGCACTGAGCGTAACAAGCTGGGTAGTTACCAGCCAGTGATAACAGCTTGGTTGAAAACAGGAAAAAAATAGTAGTGGGCTCTCTAGTGTCTTTCAGTACAAACTTACCCTTAACAAAACAAGTTTGCACTCACTTAGTACTTACAGTAGCTAAATTATAGTAGCACAGTAGCCTTGAATTACACATGACTTTAGGTGTTAATACAATTTAGGGTGATTTATATAAAAACCCAACCTCTAGAATAGAGTAATGTGAAAACCAATGTACACGAAGGTTTGCGGGCATTCATTTAAGCCGAAACGCGTTGGTCAATTATTAAAGTTGTTCATCTTCCCTCAAGTGTTGCTGAAGTTCCTGCTTTGGGCATTCATTTAAGCACAACTTTCTTAAGGCCCCGTCACAGCATTTCAGTCGGGTTAAAGTCTGGACTTTCACTGGGCCATTGCAGCACCTTGATGGTTTTCTTTTTCCGCACTTCTGTTGTAGATTTGCTGCTGTGCTTGGGAGCATCGTCCTGTTCTATGACCCAGTTTTTGACCAAGCTTTAGCTGTCAAACAGATGGACTCACATTTGAATCTATAATATTTTGGTACACAGAGGAGTTCATTGTCCACTGAATAACTGCAAGGTGCCTGGGTCCTGCGGTTGAAAAACAAGCTCAAATCATAACCCCTTCACCAACATGCTGACAGTTGATATGAGATGTTTGTGCAAGCATGCTGTGTTTATTTTTTTGCCAAACATAGCACTGTCCATTATGGCCAAACATACTTACTTTGGTCTGGTCTGTCCAAGGACATTGTTCCAGAAGTCTTGTAGTTTTTT
Organism: Rhamphochromis longiceps; assembly: GCF_057381845.1. Taxonomy (NCBI): domain Eukaryota; kingdom Metazoa; phylum Chordata; class Actinopteri; order Cichliformes; family Cichlidae; genus Rhamphochromis; species Rhamphochromis longiceps. The sequence continues at coordinate 32,839,538 of NC_140570.1, forward strand.
TTATATGCAACCTAGCCATGCTGCCATGTTTTGTTTTGTTTTGTTTGTTTGTTTGTTTGTTTTTTGGGGGGGGGAGAGAAGTTCAGAGAGAAGTGGCTTTCTTCGGGTGGTTTTTCAAAAAAAACAAAAAAACTACTTCAGTCTTTTTCTAATTGTTCTGACGTGAACAATAAGATTTAACATGTTATCTGAGGCCCTATGGCGCCTGAAATGAACTCTGACAGTTAATTCCTGTGGAAGCAGTATGGGGTGTACTTTCATACATTGGTTCTGAATTTTGGCTTCATGTTTATTCACTAAATAATGACATTGTAATATGTCATGTGTAGTAGTGTCTTGAAAGGGAAATTAGCTGTAGAGATCAAAACTGTCTGCTTATTTCTGCTGTAGAGTTGGTTATTTTTCAGTCCTGGAATTGTTGCTTCTTTAGTATAGAATGTTTAACTAAAGAAGCTGGAAAATAGTTTGTATTCAATCACTGGACATTTCTAGGAAACATCTTTGTTTGTTTTAATCATATAACGATAGGATATCCTAGGATACCATGGTCTGACACCTTAGAATCTCTTTTGTGCCCTTTTGTTTCATTTTTCCTGGAAAAGAAGTTGTCACATTTTAACTCTCAGTTTACTTTGAGCCAAAGTTTTCAGCATGATTTATCACAAGCAGTAAAAATTCTAGCAAAAAGCAGCCCCATCCCAGTCCTGGATTACAACTGGCCACCACCTGACCTTGCAGCTGTATCAATGTCGTCTTCAAAGGAAAAGTCAAGCGTTACTGACAACATGGTACATGCTTTTGGCTTTTCCAGGTTTCCAAGTTTTCTCATCTGAAAATCATAGTTTCCTTTGAGAACATCTGGTCAATCAGCAATCAGATTTGCTGTGAGATTTCAGGCATTGGAAGTCATGTCCCCAGAAGACATGACTTCTTCCTCCAGAAGAACGTATACCTCTGCAATTACATTTTCTCCTAACTACTTGAAAATGCTTATGTTTTCCATATACTTAAAGACAGGCCTCCTGCAGTTCCCACAGTCTATTAACAAAGGAGACACAGCAGGCAGAGTCATGGGAAACGCAGAATCATTCTCACATTTTCTACCATTAGTGTATGTGTTTTCTTGGCAGACTCTCTGTGAAGTGTGGAAGGAAGTCCGTCTGATTGGGGGCTTGTTGGAATGTTGCATGTTGATCCCCTAAAGTAACTGAAGCCTCAAGTGTATGCTGCCCTGCTTTCAACCTCTCTGTTCGCCTCCAGCCCATCATCACTCACAGTTTTCTGTCTCCTCTGTGTGTTTAGGGAGGACATACAATGATCTGAACCAGTACCCGGTGTTTCCCTGGGTCCTCACCAACTATGACTCGGAGGAGCTGGACTTGACCCTGCCAGCGAACTTCAGAGACCTCTCAAAGGTACAGGGGCCTCTCGGCTGTTCACCTTAAAATGATGGAAAAAAGAGGGGCAAGAAGGGGCAGCTGGATCTAATGGCAGGGGATTTTCTTATTAGGAGTCAGATTGTAAAACAATATGGTATTTACTGGCAAAGGAATCATGTGCTGTCTCTGCACTGAAGTGGAAAATGCTGATTGTAGCATCATGAAATGCACTCCTCTACTTTATACAAGTTTACTCCCTTTTGTTGGGTGCTGCATTGTCTCTACACACAGTTTGTGCTGTGTGCTTTGGATATACCCTTAACATATCTCTGTGGTCTTGCACTAGAGAGGCTTTTACATGTTTTACTACCACAAGTCTAACTCGATGAACTCAGCAAGGCAACACTGAGTTCATCATGGGGCAATCATGGCTCAAGAGTTGGCAGTTCGTCTTGTAATCGGAAGGTTGCCTGTTCGAGCCCCGGCTCCGACAGTTTCGGTCGCTGTGTCCTTGGGCAAGACACTTCACCCGTTGCCTACTGGTGGTGGTCAGAGGGCCCGGCGGCGCCAGTGTCCGGCAGCCTCGCAGCTGTGGCTACAATGTAGCTTGCCATCACCAGTGTGTGAATGTGTGTGTGAATGGGTGGATGACTGAATGTGTAAAACGCTTTGGGATCCTTAGGGACTTAGTACAGCGCTATACAAATACAGGCCATTTACCATCATACACCCAGCATGATCAGCTCATGTTAAGTCATTATCATAAGATAAATTAGAAGTAGTTTTTTGAAATGCATATACAGCATCACAATATGGAAAATGTATACAAAATCAATATATACTGTAAGTTAAATCCAGACTGTCCTTCAACAAATTTGTAGAACAGTCTGCATAACACGAGTAAAATCATGGCAACTTTATCCTTGGGGGGCTAAATAATGGATGTCTGCACAGCCCGAGTCTTCATACACTCAACACAAACTGTACGATTTCAAGGATATTTTCGTCTAAATTCTGCCATGCAGCAGTTCAAGTTTCTGCGAGTAATATACTTTTATTTTCAAGGTCGATGAACTGATAAGAGAATTCATCAGCACAGTGCCGCAGTGAAAGATGTTCTAAATATGGCTTGTCCAAAAAAGATCAAGCTGAGCAATAGTAAGAGCTCGGGTAACAGTGCCAAATCACAACAGCTATGATACAATGTCCTTAATGCCCTGCAACCCCGATAGATAAAGTTCAGTGTTATGTTTGCTCTGTCTTTGAATGAGGGGGGAAAAAGGCAGCAGAACTGTGGCCTGGTTTATAGGTTTACCCCCTCCCCTTTCTGTCTCTCTTTCTTTCGCTCTCGCTCTCTCGCCCATGCACACTCCAGCTCACTGACCTGAAAACAGTCACATTCCTGTCTGAGCTCTCTCTCTCACTCACTTTATCGCTGCCTCGTTCCCCTCAAAGCACCAACCTAAGCAGCCTAAGAGCCTCATTTTGCCATCTCAGTTCTCAACAGTTTGTATCAATTTTCAGCATTTCAAAGCATCTGTTTTCTGGGTTTTGTGGTGAGAGAGATGGAGGACTTTGAAATAAAACTATGAAACAATCAGTCACAAGTTAAAGTATTGTTAATTTTAAAAAAGAAAGAAAGGTTTTACTCCTCTGGAGAACTAAACAGAAAACATTTTGGACAAACAGTTGTGTGTCTTGTCTTGTTGTTTTCTTTACCTGTGGGGTATCCAGGTGGGATGAAAAAGCCACAGAATGTGTATGCGTGTGTATAGAGATGTGTGTGTCGAGGGGAGTGATCAGGGCTGTGCCATGTGGAACCCTCCTGCCCCGGGGAGACAGTTATGTATTGTAATGTATTCTAGTGACATCCTCCCATGCTGTTTACAGGGCCGAGCTGCCTTCATTAGCATGAGTTCACAGCCTGTGTCTCCTGACAGTTGTCCTTGGAACCCCGGGGCTCTTACCTCCAAAAGTTCACATAAGCTGGTGTAGCAGAGAGGGACGACGGCCCCCACTCTTCTCCTCTCTGTTTCATCTGCCCTTTTTTGTTCATTTATGGATCAGTGGTAGTAGCAGTAGTCTCTGGAGACATTCATTGTATATTAGGTGGTGACTTTCTTCTGTGTTTAGCCAGGGATTTGTACATGTATCAGGAAACTGAGGCTGGATATCATTTCAAATTGTTTTATACAGTACCCATGTTTTGAGTACCATTAAGAATACATTACTAGTTCTTGAGGAATTCAGTCTTTTTCAGATTAATCTGAGTCAGATTTCTGGGTAAGTGTTTGGTAGGTGATGACGCATCAGTCCTGTCACTGGGTCCAAGTCTCTTAACGAGTTGGCTGAGACTCTTGTCTTTTTGTTCTATATTGCTGCATCCCTTGTTTACTGCATATTCATAAATCCTAAAAAAAGGATTTATGAACTTGTTTAGCTTTTATTTTCAGTACTGTTGATGTGTACATACCTTTAAGCTGAGCTCTTCAAATCTCACCATGTACACTACAGCCTCTGGGCTCACATTGCCCCTGTTATATTGACCAATATTTTAACCCTGAAACAATGACTTGCTGTTGAGACAAGTAAAATTTTTGTGTAGAGATTTAATTAAGGATTGTGACTTTTTTAGTAGCAAATATTTTTCCCCACTATTAGTCTGTTTGATCTTCATTTACATCCAAAGTTATAGCAAGGGGGGCATTATTATTATTTTTGCTGTTTTAGAAATACCTCACACAGAATGTGTACATCTTTGCTGGCTAACTCTACCTCAGTGCTAACTTCTATGAGCCCAGTCACACAGGCTGAGGGACCAGTTAATAATAATAATAATAATAATAATAATGGATACTTTATTGATCCCCATGGGGAAATTACTTGTTTTTCTCTGCATTTGACCCATTCACTCAGTGAAGCAGTGGGCAGCCCACTAAGCAGGCGCCCGGGGAGCAGTGTGTAGGGACGGTACCTTGCTCAGGGGTACCTCAGGGTAGCCGTTAAGTGGATTCGAACCGCCGACCTTCCGATCATGGGGCGACCACTTTACCTACTGAGCTATCCCTGCCCCTGTTAGCACACTCTGGCAACTGTGGATTATAAGAGAAAAATGTGTATTTCCTGACCAGCTGGTAAGCGGATGCTGGCTGTCCCCAGGTGAAATTGGTCGCAAATAAATTGCTGCACCAAAAACCTTACTGTGTTGCTAGCAAATTTGCAGACGTGTCTGCAAATTTTCACCAATTACTCATCTCCAATGCAAATTGTGGACAACCTCAGAAATCTAGTGATCAAATCAACAGCACGGAGAGTATGGTGCACTGTATAACGTACCTCATTGTGAGCAGTTTCACCAAAAGACTGCCAGCAACCACTCAACAAGCAGTCAGGGAATACACACTTTTCTAGCGATGTCTGATTGGTTGGCAACCGCCTGGCAATCTCTAGACCTGAGGTAACTAAGGCCTAGTTTCATTCAGCCTTTGCTTTTCCACTGATAGCTGGATGCTATGACTAATGGTGACACCTAGGAGAATAAATATACTGGTGTTTTTATTGAAGGTGAAAAAAGACAGACAGTTTTTAAAGCTCACTGGTATCTAGGGATGGGTATCATTTAGGCTTTATCCGATACCGGTGCCAAATCGGTACTTTTGAAACGGTGCCGGTGCTCAAACGGTGCTCAAACCGGTGCTTAAAGAATGGAGAACACAAAATTGGTCCAAAAACCTCTCATGTTCAGCTGGTTTTTTGTAAAAAGATAACAATGTTAGCCTTTTCTGCAGCTATGGGGCATATATGGTATCACTCTTGGCTGGAAGCAGTGCTTAAACAATGGAAAAAACATAAACTTTGTCCAAAAACCTCTTATGTTCGAGCTGTTTCCCTCTTTTTCTTTGGTCATTTTAGCCTTTTTGGCCAGGGTGAAGGGAGTATCTGCCATCAAACAAGAAGACAGCCGCATGTAGCTATGATGATGTTTGCTAGTTCACCTTACATGCATTAATGTAATAACGCGGTTAGCCTACTCAACGTAAATTACACACGAACAACATTAAGCTACTCATGCAGAGAAGAACGGCTGCTGCTGCCATCATCATCCGTCATCATTTCTGCTACACTGGCAGGGCTAGGGGCCAGGACTCTCCTCTTCGGGTTTTTGGGGGATGTTGCTAACTCCGGGTCCGATAACAGGCAACCCACCCGCAGTAGATGCGCTCGTGTGAGGTCTCGCAGCAAGCTATTAAATACGGCGCATTTCTGGGCTTTAAAAAAAAACGCTATGCGTCGCCAGGTGTTTCATCGGATTTGAGGTGTTACCTCCTTTGACAGTATCACAGTATCAGCTTAAAGCACTTGTTGCAGGCTGCTGAGTTTGCATCTTTTGCTGTGAAGTACAGCCAGACTTTTGACCGCTTCGCCTTGGACATTTTTAATCTGTAGCTCTGCTCTAAAAGAACGTATGTACCTGGGCCCGCCTACTATCCTCGGAAACGTAAAATGATTGGCTAGAAGTGTATCACAGCTCAGGGGAAAAAAAGCACCGAAATAAAGCACTGAAATGTGCGCTGCTTTTCGGTCTGGTTACTACCGTTTATGTCAGAACACCGGACACCGGTACCCATCCCTACTGGTATCTCAGAATTTGTCTGCTTTTGGTAACTGGAAGATCTGGAAAATAGTACATTTAGTTACACTTTGGACAGGCTCTCAGTCTATCACATGAAAAAAAAAAAAGAAAAAGAAAAGAAGAAGAAGCATGTTTTGCTTGTTTTTTATATTGAAGGAATTCAGGCTGTCCCTGAACTTAGCAGATTATACCTCACATTACAGGTTGCAATAAAGTTTTTATTTTAACTTGTCTGTTTATTTTTGCCCTGTGGTTTAGTAAAATCAAGTCACCCAATGTAATATCACCTGTCACGTGAGAACTCAGGTTGCATCATTAACCCCTGGAGGGTCTTGGGTCGATTTGTGGCTCTAAGCCCAATAGTGTATGCATTTTTCTAGGACCCTCCAGGGGTTAAGAAGACAAACTATCACATCATTACTCTTAGGTTAATACAATATAATTGCAGTACAATTAGGCAACATTAAGGCTTTGTAAATTGCTATTAGATTAGTATTCATAACCTCATAGGGACATTGCACAGTTTGGGAGGTTTTCTTTCTCACAGACGAGTCATACCTGAGACCTGTTTTCCAATTATGTGCAACTGTCACTTGATGGACAGTATTGTCTAAACTGCTCGACATCCGTACTGATCTACTTAATGAGAACCTCCCAAACCTGTACACACCTACATTTCCTGCATTCAGTTAGCTTCAAAGTTCTGCTGAATGCTGTGTCGATTTGCCTCGAGGCCAGAGTTCTGCATATTTGGATGTCAGCTACATTCTCATGCAATGAAGTGTTTCATTAGATTCTAATGATTATTTTTTGACAAAGTGACAAGTAGATGATAGATGTATGGAAACTATCTTCCTCATAGCTGTTAAATGATGTGATGGAAATGTATTTAATTGCATAAGAAAGCAAAGGAAGCAGATGTTGCTCAACATGCTTCTTCTTCACACAGAAAAATTTATTACGTGTATCTTTTGAAAAACATTTTGACAGACATAACAAAAATGTGACACAAGCGCAGATTTTATTCAATTTAAATATATATTTCCACCTTAACAAAAAAAAAAAACCCCTCATGGTCTTGAAAGAGCTATAATATATAGGAGGCTATTTTCTTCCTCTGTGTGCTCAGAATCTCTGACAGAAAAACTTCCAGTAACACAGACACAGCTTGGCTGCTGCAAAGCACTCCCTCCACACTTTTCTCTCTATAATGGAGGCTTCATCACTCACACTTCCGCTCCAGTCAGGCTGTTTGGAGCACATCTGCTTTATCTTGAGTTGGAGCAACTTGATTGCATTAGACTGGAGCTGCATGCAGCCCTGCCTCTGACGAGGCAAGCAAAAACGACTGTGACTTCCCCTGACAGAGCACCACAGCAACATACTGTAATGTAATTTCTTTTGAAATATAAAATGCAATATGCGTCTCTTTGGGAGGTAGCTTAGATATGACCAAACAAATGGAGACACTCTCTGCACACTCACTCACCAATGGCCACGTTCATTTCCTACATCTTTGGAGTGCAACACCACAAATGATCCTGATTAAATCTGAAGTTAAATCCAAGTTTGATCATACTTTGTTCAGCTGCATTTCCCTTGGTCAGGTGTTATAGAAGAAATGAAGTCAGATGGGAGAAAGTGTGGCGTTGTCTGAAGCTGTTGTTTTCATGGTCTTATATCTGTAATCAGTGTGATATGTAATGTAAGGAGAAGGTAAGAGGCTATTATTGTTTGTTGAACAGATGCAAGCAAAGCTTGATTTTTGCTTATCAACAGATGGTGAGTATGACAGGAATAAGCGACCAGTGAAATCCTTTGTATCTTTTCTTACATTACTGGAGACATTGTACATTATGTTGTACAGTTGTTTAAACAGAAAATCAACTTTTTATATTTCCATACATTATTCATTGGCGTATTTCATTCATTCTCCATAACCAGTTTAATTAAACTTCGATTTTTGGGACATAGTTTCAGTTATACATTTTGTCCTTTTGTTTTTTAAGGTTTTAAGGAAATTCTTTTTTTTTACCACAGATCAACCACATAGTTCATTATTCAGATGTATTCAATGTTAGAGGTAAACCTAAACAATCATACTTAGACATCTTTCAATAGACTAGTATGCCTTCTTAATACTGGAACAGGAAACCATGACACCAGGCATTGAGGTGTGTACTATAAGCCTGTAGCAACATGCCCATGCTAATGGGCAAGGCCTGTTGGTGCTCTTGGCAAAAAAAAAACAAAAAACAAAAGGCAGCGGGTGGGGGGGTGGGGGTAGCTGTTGTTCATATGCTAAAAATCGGTCATTTTAGCTCATGGCTAGGTGGTTGGTTGGCAATGTGATGCTATCATAAATTAGATGTTATTGTTGTGAGATAAAATGGATAGAATGATTTTTATAAGCAATTATAGATGTGCTAAAAACTGGTAATTTTACCCCATTGCTAGGTGGATACTTGGCAGCATGATATCTAATATAGATATGAATCTACAGGACCCAAGATGTACCTGTATGCAAAGTTTTGTTGTTCAAATTCATTTGGTCTAGGAAGCATTCACAGACAAATTAAAAAACACACAGAGATTTTATGTATTATAGCAAAAATTTGGACATGTACAGAATTTGGGGTAAACTGGAAGTGTCCTTATTTTTTATGCTTAAATTCCACTGGAACAACTGCATGGGAGCTTCATTGTGTCAGTCCTGCATGCTGTTGTAGCTGAGTGCATTATTTAGGCAAACATGTTATGGATGTAGTCTCTTTTTCAGGCTACCCAGAGTCATTTCAGTACAATGTGTGGACTTAAAGTCACCCTTCATTTTGTCACAAACTGGTTGCGCTCATAGCTTAAAATGAGAACTAATTAGACAAACGTTTCTTTCAATTAGTGTACAGATTTACTCTGTTAATAATCATCTAATTGTAGCTGCAGTTGGATTTTGGTACAACCAGACATGTGCTCATGATTCTTTAAGATGGTGAATCATAATACTCTACAGTGTGGTGCTGATTTTGGAGTAATAAAGTGAGTTTATTAAGCATGAATACAAGATTTCAGTTTACAACCTCATCTTTACAAATAGGTGACCATTGCTTTTGTTACCCTAATATGCAGTCTACACACGGACCACTGTTCAACAACTATACTTTGAATTTATTTACTGAGTTTATTTACTTTTTTGCGTATTTGTCTTACATGTTTCAGATTATCGACTGGATTTTAACACTGAATAACGATACCATTGGATAAATGCAAAATGTACTTTTTAAAGATTCTTTCAATGAAGGGAAAAAAGCTATCTAAAACTACCTGGCCCTATTTGAAGAAGCAATTACCCCCTTGTCCGTAAAAAAACCCCCATCATACCAGCAATCGAACAGGATGGTGGTTGTGTGATGTTCTGCAGATGCATTGCTCCTTCAGGAGATGGACAACTTGCTGTAACTGACGGAATGATGAGGAATTCTGCTCTCAAGTAGAAAATCCTGAAGAAGAATGCCTGGCCATCCATTTGTGTTCTGAAGCTCAATTGCATTTGAATTATGCAGCAGGACAATGATGCGAAACAGAACAGTCCACCTCTAAATGGCTCAAAAAGATCAAATATAAGATTCTGGAATGATCTCGTCAAAGTGTACACTTAAATCAGATTGAGATGCTTTGGCATTACATTAAATGGGCCATTTATGCTCGAAAACCCTCCAGTGTGACTGAATTTAAACAATTCTGGAAAGAAGAGTGGACCAAAATCCCTCCACAATGATGTGAAAGAATTTTTGCCAGTTATCACAAAAGCGTGATTGCAGTCCTTGCTGGCAAAGTTGGCAAACCGTTTTTAGGTTTAGGGGGCAAGTACTTTTTTTTACTTAGGGCCAGGTAGGTTTGGATAGTCTTTTTCCCTTAATAAATGAAATCATCACTTACAAGCTATATTTTGTATTTACTCAGGTCAAGAAGGGGGCAAAAAGTTTTCATGATAGTATGTTTACAACTATATCATCATGTGAGACACGCCCAGTTTGGTATTTGTCAGCTTCATAGCTCATATTTTTGGTTTGTACTAGCTATATAACAACCTTGACTTGTGCAGTTTTGAACAATCACCCTTTAACAAATGTGTGAAAAACCCTTTTCTTCAGGGACCTGGGTCTTGTGGGTTTCCCATGTAGTGTGTTTGTTTAGTTATCCTCACATGTTTTCTGGAAAGTGAAATAAAAAGCACTTCTGCACTACATTACAAATGACATAGAAAATGCCTCATTCCATTTATGCTTGCACAGCTAAACACGTTGGAAGGTGTTTAGCTGTGGATTTTTTTTTTCTTTTAAATGAATGTAGAGCCACACAGAAGAATTAACAGGAAATACTTTGTCAATTAAGGCGTGTTTGGATCTCTTCCCTGCAATTTGGTGCTCCAGTTTCTGTTAGTTTAGGTAGAAGTCTTGGTAGCTGTGAATCACAGTACAGAGGCACTTTGAATGTACCCAAATTATAAATCTTAGTGTAGTTAATTGTTATAATCTTTCATCAAAATATGTCACCTATTCTCTCATTTCAACACATTTTAGTAAATTTTCCAGCTTTCTCTTTGGTACCATAATATTAAGCTGAGCAAGTAAGCCTTTTTATAAACTTACCACTATTGCCAGTTTGGCATTCCTCTTTATTCTCATTAGTACCTTCAGCTGTCTTTTCTTCACTTTTCTCCCCCTGTCACATGTATTTACCTGGATCTTTTATACAGCTCTAACCTGCATTAGTCACACTAGCAGTGCTTTTACAGAGTGTGAGACGTCTTGTGGCTTACACCCCAATCCAGCTGGGCCAAGACGTCACATGCAAGGCTATTATCACCCCATAAATCTGCGCAGATCTCAATAAACTTCTCTTTCAGTCTATTCAATTGTGCTAACACTGATGTGGACTGCCATTAGATTTTAAGAAAGGACTGAAAAAAGTAAAAAGAGACTGCATTTAGTTTTGACTTAGAGCTTCAGGAATGTGCAGTGCACCACACGCAGATACGATGGTAGTGAGCAAGAGAGTCTCCCATATTGAGATTTCATACTGACTGCACCCAGCTAAAACAATAACAGTGCAGTTTTTAATAACGTTAGAATAGACATAAGCCTCAAACTGCTTTTATTTTATTTCTTCTGACCTCTGAGCTGCAGCTTCCAGGTAGAAAAGCTGCCATTGATTACATTACCAGTCACCCTTCCCCCTGTGCAACTGATTCAGTGGTACTGAGTATATTAATATTGACTGCCAATATGCTTCTAAGGCTCTCATATTGGATGAGGTGATTGAAAAGGCAGAGAAAGAAATTTATTCACCACTAAATGTATGTTTAATGGGAGTAATTCTGTTGCCTTAAAACACATAAAAATGAAACAGCTGCCAAAGGGCTAAAACCCAGTGATGGTGTCAGTTTAATATTGAAGTTATTGCTAAGGCTGTGGTTAAAAAAAACAAAAAAAAAACCCTCTAAGATTTTGCCCAACAGTGGAAATAATTGGATAGATGTAAAATATATATATAGCAGTGATTATTTATGGGGTCTAAATAATTAGGCAGCAGGTTTTTTTTTAAATGCAAAGCTGTGACGTTTCAATCATTTCTGCTTGTTTTTTGTGCGCATATTATGGGGAGTATTTTTAATAATGAGCAAACTTTTCTGCTAAAAATACTAGCCATACTGGGGGTTTTTTAAGATCATTTTTTTCCTCTGAAAAACTGATCTCCAGTTTCCTTCAGTTGATAATTTTAAGAGTGTGTATTGTACACTTTTAAAACCATGCCTGTGGCTTACCTCAATGTCTAAGCCTCCAGTAATATAACACAGTGTTGCATTATTAGATTTCACTGTATTTTCCTGGTACTAAAAACAGCTATGTGTTAAAGCACAAAGGATTGCTGACCCAGGTGGAGTTTTAAAGGGTGACCACCCCACACATGCACATAGCCCATAAAGGGCACATGCACAGAAATTGCGATTCAGTAGCTACTATTGTTATAGCAGTTTTTAACAATGTCCACATTGGTCTTTATCATGTGCTACTAAAATGCAGCATGCCTATGTAAGCAAATTCTCAGATCAAGTGACCAACAAATATAATATTTGATTACAGTGATTTACAATACAGGAAAACTTCATTTTCTGTGCCACCCAAATGTGTAAGTACTAGCATCAGAGTGGCCACCCCAATAAATATTAGCTCCCCCACTGTGTTAAAGCCAAGAATAGCAGTTCAGAGTAAAGTGCTTGCCATGATGGGTGTGTTGGGTGTAAATAAGGTCAGCTAGGGTTAATCCACATGGATTAGCCACAGCGTTTTAGTAGGAGACACACATATCTCTTCCCTCCATCCTTAACGCACCATCCTGCTAACCCCTGCCAACATGCCTATTTAAATTTTAGACAGAAGACAGCGCAACAGTTACTTTAAGGGTTCAGAAGAATAACAGGCTCTGACAGACAATTGCCAGAGTAAAGCTCCATGTCTGCCCTGAACTTTCCACCGCTTCCCACCCAGTATTACTACAAATGTCCCAACTGGTACCTTCCAAGATTCTGCAGCTTTCTTTACATTAATTCTGTCCAGTTATTCTTCAGCTATTGCAACATTTAATTTACACATTTAATTTGTTCTTAATTTAAGTAAGAACAGAGAACTAATTGACATGAGATGCTTGAGATGTTCCTATGAGGATAAGTGAAGTAGGATTCATTACTTTAAAACTGCAAAAAATCCCATAAAAATAAAAAATGTTTGGACTATAATGTTACTCTCACTATTTTGATATCATAGGTAAGCAAATCATCCATATCCCCATGCAGGAATTAGTGTGCTTCACATGTTGTTTTCCCATGCACTATAGTTTTTACAAACTGCAATGATGAGCCAAATAGTGAGGGCTACAAAGTTAAGAAAGTGCCTTTTAGGAATGTACAAAAATATGAATTTTCTATGCTTTTTTTCCAGACTTATACAGCATTGTTGTTTTCTATAACCTTTGCATGACCACCATAGATTTGCTTGTACATAAAAATTTAATTTAGATTGGAGATGACTCATGAGACGTGCTGTAATATTTAGAAATTATGCATGCAAAACAACACAGGACTGACTAGTCTTGTTGCCCCGGATCAAGTGGAACTCATGTTTAGTTTTTTTTATTTCACAGAGAAGATAGTTTACTTTTGAAAAAACATGAGATCTAAGTTGACACTGTATAATGGGAATGATGAGTTCATGATTTTTGTGTCTGTCTCTGATATACGGACCCATAACTTTCTGTTATGTGAGATAACCATAAGCCAAATTCAAAATGTCTCCTTAGATCTTATGGAGATTTTTTTCAAAGGAACTGCTTTATAGTTAAGTGTTGCAGAAAATGCCAAAAGCTGTTATTTCCAGCTCTTTAGCAGGCCAAGCAGGTGGTTACAAGTCAGGCTAATAAACGTGGTTGTGATGAGAATGTGGTAACAACAAAGCAATATCAAATACTCATGCAGGTAACGAATAACATATAAATACAGAATATTTATGTTAGAATAAGATGACTTAGTTTTTTTTTAAATCTTTCATTTTATTTACGAATATTCTTAAAATTCTGCAGCACAGTCCTCACTGAAACAAATAGTCACTGAAATTTCTGTATTTTTTTTTCTTAAATGCAAACCTAGCCCAGTTTAAAAACAGCAAGCACCAGTAACTACAACATAGCCTTGCTTAAACTTCAATTTGAGTGCTTATAGTTATAACAGTAGAATTGTTATTATCATGAATACTGGTAGTACTGATTTTTTTCTTTTATTCAGTTTTGAATTTGAATAATAAGCTATTTGCAGCTTTTGTCTATTTTGACTGTGCTTGGTGAATATTTTGAACAAGAAGATAATGAATGACTAAGTTGTCTCACAGCATACTAAATTCTGCAGAGACACTGAACCTGTACATTTGACCCTTAAGGATATACGGAGGTTCATTACTGAGATTTATGCCACTATGACAGCTTCATGTCCTACATACAATATGTCTGGTTATTTCAACTCTATACTGTAGTTGTTGTTGTATTCATAGAAAAACAGGATTTTATTTGGCTCTCTTTACTTTGATATATTCATTGATTGAATATCATTTGTTAAAAAAAAGCTTTTGCATTGTCTTCTATTTGTAAAATAACCAGAAATGTCAGAAACTCTTAAGAAGGAAGGCATCAACAAAAGACATGATGACACATTTATCTTTACATCATGTGACATCCTACTTGTTCACAGTAGGGAAAGAAACAAAGAGAAAAAAACCCCCACAAACTTTTGAATTCAGTGCACTGGACAAATAATCCTCAACACACTTTAAGACTTTAGGGTCAATTAAAATTTATAAAAGGACCAACTCTAAGGTTTGTTTGCCTTACAAAACATGAGACTTGCAGACATGTAAGTACACCATTGTTCAATTCTAAGATTTTATATATCAATACATAATAAAAATATTTGTTTTTTCTTGGTTCTTAAAATTTAGGTAAATACAACCTCAGATCAAAAACAACACATGAAATATTACCCATTGTCACTCATTAACAAAAACTAAGCCAAAGTGCATAACTGCAGGAGAAAATATGAGAAACCAAGTAAACCCTTGCTGCTTCACTAGCATCCCAAGCATACAATCAAATTTACAACAGAATGGGAGGAAAAAAGTGAAATCAATCAAGCAGATGAACCTGATTGAAATGCTGTGGGACTTTAAGGGAGTCGTGCATGAACAAATGCCTGCAAACTTCAATTAACTTTATATCGTGAAGAAAGGGTGAGCCAAGATTCCTCCACTGTGATACAAGAGACTTATAAAGCAACACAGAAAATTAATGGGGGGCACTGGATTTGGCTTTGTTTTTTGTTAAGTAAGAAACAACACAGTGTGAAATATCGTGTTTTTGTTCATCTGAGATTGTATTGAAATCATTTTAGAACCCGGTAAAGCCAGATTTGTTTTCCCCTGATAGTGTAAAAACCTTACAGCTGAAAGACGGTGAACCAACTTTTTCACATGACTGTACAAAGCATATGTAGTACATCTTTATAAAGGCTTTTAAGTGGAAACGGAATACAAGAAAATTGATAATTGCCACAACTAAGCCTGTTTTGTCCTCATTTCCTTTTCAGCCTATTGGTGCCCTGAACCCAAAGCGTGCAGCATTCTTCACTGAACGTTATGAGTCATGGGAAGATGACCAGACACCACCTTGTCATTACAACACCCACTACTCCACAGCTGCCACCACCCTGCACTGGCTTGTCAGAATTGTGAGTAAAACCTCTCCTGCAGCTACCCTCCCTCTTATTATTGTACTATGTGCAAAATCCCCGAATTAGTCAAGTATGTGAATAGGAATGAAGTCAAACCCAGACCTCAGAGAGTTTTTCATTTTTTGTCTGCATTAGTTGATTGTCACTTGTCAGACTTGATGATGCTGTTTCTTTGAGGTCTGTTGGCTTCTGCACAGGAAGCAGCTCGACATCTCAATTTGATTGGGCCTGAGTTAGACCAATGGCGCTCAGAAAACACATTTCACAGGCCAGTAAACCAGCATATGTGAACTAAATAAAGAGTGGCTGGGTAATGATTTACAGAGGCTGCTGTGACAGGTTTATGTGTTTCAGGCAACCCAGTGAGCGCTGGAGACATGTCCATCAAGGTTACTGAGCACTGTCCTCATTTACTCTAGAAGAGGAGGAGGAAGAACATGTACTTCCAGTCTGTTCCCAACAAAAAAGGCTCTTCTAACCTCCAACACTTCTTTGAGTTGCTGCACATGTGATTTTAAAAAATCTTACTAATTTGAAGGCGCTTTATGAGGAATTTGTACTGTATTTCTCCCCCTCCCCTCGTCATTAGTAGAAAGAGGCCGATGAACTGAGGGAGCTCCCTTGACAGCAGTTAGATTGGCCTCACTGGGTTTGTTCTCACAATCTCTTTCTTCCTCTGGTGAGGAACTGTAACAAAAAATAATTTCCCCCAGGGATCAATAAAGTATTCTGATTCTGATTCTGATTCTGAGTGATCCTTCCGCTCCAACCGGCAATGGTTGCCATCTCAGTCTAAGAAAACCAAATTTGAGCCAATTATCATTATGGCTTACTGTACTCAGGAAGAGCACTAATTAATTTTCCCTCAGGCTTGGATACAATGAAAGAAGGATCTCTGCTACAGAAAAAATAACAATGAATAATACAGAAAATTCAGGCTATTCCCGTGCATTTAAAATTTAATCCTCAAGGTTGAAAAAATATTTTAAATTCTCAGATTTTGACAGGTGCAATCAAATTAGATGTCAAGAGGGTGAGAAAATAATGATCAGGACTTTAAATCTGGGTTGAGATATTTGACTTTTGTGATGAATACATGTCTTTCCTTATAGGAGCCCTTCACCATGTTCTTCCTCAGTGCAAACAACAATAAATTCGATCACCCCGACCGCACGTTTTCAGGCATTTCCCGATCCTGGAGAAACTGTCAGAGGGACACCTCAGATGTAAAGGTGAGAATCACAACAAAGGATATACTAAAACATATGTATCTATAAATACAATTGATATACATTTGATTCCTTGCTAGTTTCCTTTTTAAAGCTTGTGTTGTGGACTTGTGGGTCTTCGAAAGGCAATTCTTACAGCAAAGATGGTTGAAAAGAATTTATTGCACAAGTCAATGCAAAATTATAGTAATATAGCATACATCTATATATTTTGCAAAATACCAAACCAAGCCTTTTTTTTCATATGCTCTCCTCCTTTCTGTGCCTCAAAACCACTGCAAAAATATATACCATCAATTATAAATGCCTCTTCCAAACAGTGAATCTCAAAGAGCTGTAGTGCACGGGAATACCCTATGCACATTTGATTTATCTCATGCAGAGAGCAAACTATCTCAGAGGTAGAGCAATCCTGCTTTTGAACAAAGTCTGCATCTGAGAGAAAAACAAAACCATCTCTCCGCAAATCCACAGAGCAGTCATCGAAAACGCTGAACCCTGCTGATTTGTCTCCGTTTTGCCCACTGCATAACACGCAGCAGGGATACACACTGACCTCAAAGTGTCATATATTTCCAGCACACCCTGCATCGGGTAGTGTTGCCGCAGGCAATTAATAAAGCATTAATGACAAAAGCTATTTAAAATGTAGTCTTTTATGTACAGACAGAGCTTTTACTTGCCAGAATGTGGGGGAGAGCAGCTAGCAATCCATGTGAGGCAGAGGTAGAAAGCTGCAAACCAGTGAACAACTGAATAGTCAAACGCCACCCTGTTAACAAATACAGTCTACTTTCAACTACTTGTATGTCTGCATGCATTTCTTTTTACACACATAGCATTGCCAGTGATCTATTAGGAGAGCTGCTGGACTGTGCGTGAAACTACAGGATTGCTACCAGTATTTCATAATGCATTAGTAGAAGGAAAATATTGTGCAAGAGCTTGTATGAATTAGTCATAGTGCAACATGATAAACTATCAGGAAATTTAACGTTATTATTTGCTGTAATCTTTTAAAAAACGATTTAGCTTCCAAACTATTGAAATTGTCTTTTTAAATGTGTAATTTTGGTCCGCATACCTGTGTTAACAACATTGCTCAGCATAGTCCTTCTTTTGAAAAGGATAGGCTGTTTGTCTGGCAGTCACAGAAACAGGTCTCCATGCATGCCAGACAGACACAAAAATGCCATTCCCAGACCCAGCAGAGAGTACAGGGTTAAGGTCATTTCAGCCCAGTACACCAAGCCGGCCCACTGAGCCTCTAATTTAAAGGGAGCTTGTTTTTTACCAGGGTCTCTCCTTCATTAACCCCAACCTCCTCCAGCAGTAATGACAACAAGACCAAGGCAGTCTGAACCCCTGATGGGGATGACCTCCTAAAAGAGCAAGTCAAATGGAAACAACCCTTCACCGACCAAGCCCTCACCTCCCTGACCACCCCATCATTAATGTTAATGTGCATCCATACTTCTCATTTATTTCGGTGTGCACTGATGTAGTTATGTTTAGCTGGCACAGCCACCTATGGGCAAAGACGAGGAGATTTTTCTTGGAGGTATTGGACACAAATCTACACGTTCGTCTTCATGCACACAGAGAGAACTGCCACCATGTTGTCTGAAAGAATCCAGCAGCACTCCGTTGGTGACAGATTTTGACGAACATGTCATTAAGGTGACACAGTGTAAAGCAACGGAGGCTTGTGTGATTGACTTGTTAGCCCATTACAATGCTGTTGCAGAATTAATGGCTGCCATGGGAGGGTGGCTTGAAAACGGAGCTGGCAGTTTTAACGGCTTGGTGGTGAGTTACGGCAGGAAGTTTACAAATGAAAAAGAGGAGGGAAAGTGTGGCT